>NC_140595.1:196722401-197376280 GCF_964204655.1 Triturus cristatus
GTTGCTAGCCATGAATGATGCAGGGTTTGTACAGAGTCACATTTGTGTGTTGAGGTATCTCTAGCAGCTGCCGCACTGATTTACAGTTTGTTTGCTGTGTGTGAAGGACATTCATTTTGACTTTACGGTTTTAACAATAACTTGTGCAGGTGTTAGTATTAAAGCAGCTGGTTTGTCTCAGCATAATGCCTGTGGACATAACAGGATGAAGCTTCCTTGAGTCATAAATGTGCCTCTGACGTGGAGAAAGAAGATGGAGCATAGATCAGCTGCTTGCACTGGACGGGAGCAGAGATCATATATGTGTGTTGTGATGTTTGGTGTCTTGCGCACCACCGTGCTTTGCAATCATTCATGACAATTCTTGGGAGTGTTGAGATCCGAAGGTGTTACGTGCTCAGCAGGAGAGATCTGTATCTAGGCCGAGAGGGGATTCAGTCTGTCCTAACCTAAGGCTTTGCAAACTGAGTCTTGATTTCTTAACAAGCACAGTCCACCCAGCGGAGGCCAGCGGCGGTCACTTCGCACTCTGTTACCTAGACTCAAAAAGAAAAAGGTATTTCTCCCAACCTTTCCAGGTCAGAGAGAATAATGAAACAAACTGAACCCTTCTCTTCAGTTTGGGCATCATCCTGGCAAAAGCATTGTTACTGGTCCGTCAAATCCAGTCATTTGAGGCTCGTTTCTGAAGATGTCGAGCTCAAAACCAGAAACATTTGGTGAGTTGTCTCGATAGGTTGTGGGTTAGCTGAATTGACCCCCCTGTACATGACACTATGCGGGTCCCTTCCTGTGCAGGAGCGCATTCAAATCCAAGTGTTTCACTAAGTAAACCTCAGTGCGGCATACAGTAGTGGTCCCATTACATGGAAGGCTGGAGAGTGCTGTGGCAACTGAAGAGGACTCGTCGAGCCACTTCCTGGCTTAATGAAATATCACAGGTGCCAAGAATTTGAACTTCAGTCTTCCAAGAATTTGTACTTCAGTCTTCTCAAGTGGAGCTCGATTAGAATCTGGAGAGAACATTTCAGAAATGGTTTTCAGTGGAGTGTGTAGCATGAATTGAACCTCCAACCAATGTTTTTCCTAGCCACAGATGATTATATTGACAAAAATGAAAGCAGGAAAGAATTGCTTACGAGATAAAAATGGCCTATTTGGACTGCCACATCAAAACAGCTGTCGATCACTGATGCAGGATATCAAAGCTATGTTAGATAGTGGTGCTGCATTTTAACAAGTGCAAAGACAACATGGGTCTGTTTTAGTATGGCAAGCACTTCCCTTGGCATTTCCCTTAGCTTGTTAGGGGCGCTACTTGATTACTTACTGGCCTTCCGAGAAAGACAGAAAAACTAGAAAAGTGTTTGTAGTAAAATGGCTACTGGAGCATTTGGGTTCAAGCTGGCAATAAAAACTGCTGGACAGAAAATGCTAGAGACATTAACCTTCATTGGACAGCGATTTATTTATTGCAGATTTATAATGCGCATGGCTGCCACAGCAACGAAGCGTCCCAGCGCAGTACAAGGACCAGAGACGAGAAACTAAGAGAGAGTCGAGGCAATTAGATGGTAGAAGTGGGGAAAAGCCATGTCTTCAAAGCTTTACGAAATGCCAGGTGGTTGGGAATAATTCTAATAGGGGCCGGAAGTGTGTTCCACAGTTTTGCCGCCAACCAGCGGAAAGAACGCCCCCCTGCCCTAGCCCTCCACACTCGGGGAGTGCAGACCATAGCTAGCTCGGCAGATCGCAACGGGCGCTTAGGCACATAGGCCTCCAACAGATGAAAAAGGCCCGGCGGAGCCTGTCGTGACAAGATCTTGTTTGAAATGCACAGTGCCTTGAATTGTATCCGTTTGTCCATTGGCAACCAATGGAGTTTAGGGAGAACCTGCGCTACTGATCAGTGTTTAGGTAATGAGACCAGAATTCGTGCTGCCGCATTCTGAACCCTCTGGAGGCGCTTGACGCTGGCCCTTGTCACTCCCAGGTATAGGCAATTGCCGTAGTCCAGTCTTGACAGAACAGATGCCTGGACTATAGTCTTGCGCACCGAGGGAGGGAAGAACCCGAGCAGAGGTTTTAGACTCCGCAGGAGTCGAAACAGACCCCCGCCACAGCTTTT
The DNA here is from genome assembly GCF_964204655.1 of Triturus cristatus. Lineage (NCBI taxonomy): Eukaryota > Metazoa > Chordata > Amphibia > Caudata > Salamandridae > Triturus > Triturus cristatus. The sequence goes on from NC_140595.1 coordinate 196,724,530, forward strand.
GTTTGTTTCTGGAAGGTCAATCCATAGTCAAACCATACCCCAAGGTTTTTTACGGTTTCCTTAGGAAGTGGGGCAGGTTTGAGGCGATCCGGCCAATATTGATCGGATCACAGCTCCCTGTCCTTCCCGAATCACAAGATCTCTGATTTACCCAAGTTAAGCTGTAGGCAATTAGTTGCCATCCAATCGGAGATAGCTAGAAGATCATCCTTAAATTTGTCTAGGTTGGTGGTGCATTTCCTTGAAAAGGATATCACCAATTGGGTGTCGTCAGCGTACGACACCAACGACAACCCCCTCCCCTTAGCCAGCTCTGCCAAGGGGCTGACATACAGATTGAACAGTAGAGGGCTCAATATGGAGCCCTGTGGTACCCCCTGATGCAACGCAAACTCCTGTGAGGAAAAAGGGGGTGCCAAGACCTGAAAAGATCTTTCCGTTAAAAATGATTTAATCCAGGCCAAGGCTAAGTCCCTGATCCCAATATCCTGTAGGCGTTTTAGAAGTAAATCAGATCAGTGGTAGGATGAACTTGACTTGTTTTGCCTGCTGAAAAACAAGGAACTTGCAATATGGTCTTAAATTATCTGTAGGCTGTTTTCCAGGGGATTGCTAATTTTCATGTCTCTTGAGACCATTACTGAGCATACTTGTGGGCATGGTGTGAAGGAAGGGAGCTCTCACCTTCATACTGCGAAGGCTACCTATGCTTCAGATATTAGAAGATGGCTTCAGCATGGGTATAGGGCCTTCAATTCCAAGAGTGCAATGGCTTCAAAGACTTCAGGGAGCCTTTGTCAGTCTGGGAGTTTTTGAAGGGTTTGGCGCTAAGCTGTTGAGGAGTTTTGGGCTCGGGTGAGCTGGTCAGACCCATGCCCCCACTGTGGAATCTGACTTTGGTTCTTGCAGTCTTGTGCACTGTTTCTTTCGATCTCTCCGGGGAGGAGTCCTTAGGTTCCTTTGCCCTGAAGATATTTTCCTGATTTAAATCAGTTTGGTTAGATTCCTAGTGAAATTGGGATCCCTAGCTGAAATTTTTTGTAGAGCACATCAGTCTAAAATTCTGGACCATCAGATCACTTCTAAAACAGGAGAAAGACAGAAATCACAGATTTTTGTTCCTAGTCCGTCCCCTCCTTTCGACATTAAGCAGCACTCTCTAGGTATTTGTAGACCTGTACTGTGTTATCTGCAATGAACAAACTGGCACATGCATCAAAGCTTTTTGCGATCGCAAACAGTGCGATTCGCAAAAGTCGGCCGTTTGCGATCGCAAAATGAGCTTTTGCGATGCATCAAGGGTCAAGGCCCTCGCAATTTGAGAATTTGCAATTAATTGCGAGTTCTCAAATTGCAATTGAATTTAAGGAATCGCATTTTGCGATTCCTTAAATGCAATGCAAGAGCCACTTTGAAGTAGCGATTTCGCTACTAGGGGGCGCACATTACCATGAAGTTGAACTTCATAGTAATTTGCAAAAACTTTGAAAAATGCACAAAGTGCATTTTTCAAAGTTGTAGGTTACACACACACATGTCCTTGGGACATGTGTGTGCACAACATTTGTGCACAGATCAATTTCAGGGGTGCAGCAGGGTGTCCTTTTGACACCCTTGCACCCTTGAAATTGCACGAGCAATTTGCGAGTACCAATTGGTACTCGCAAATTGCGCTTGCAATTTCCCATTCATTCCTATGGGCCTACAGGCCCATAGGAATGAATAGGAAGCTATTCCTTATTTGCGACTCGCTATTTGCGAGTCGCAAATAAGGAATGTGTAGGAATCGCTATTATTATAGCGATTCCTACATGCATGGGATTTTGCAAGTCCTTAATTGCGAATCCTTAATATTCGCAATTAAGGACGCGCAAAATCCTAGCATGATGCATGTGCCGGAAAGTTCTTTAGCCAGTGAAGTCGCTGTTAGTACAACTTTAGACCTGAAGGTGGTCTCATACTGTTCAAGAAGAAGTATTTTTGACCTCTGGGCAGATGTCCAGGTTACTTTCTTTCTCGGATAGCTGCAGGTCTGGTGGTTGGTCCTGTTGGTTTGCCTTTCTCACGTTTAGGTCCCAAAGGGGTGGTGAAATTGGTAACCGGTCACAAGCAACTGTAACACTTGGGTAGTTTGGCTGCAAATATTTCATGCCACGTTTCACAGCTTTTAAGAATGGTGTTTTTTGATGGGGACATCGAAGTTGGTGGTCCGTTGCTTAGGTATATCCTCCTTATGTAAATAGTGAGACCATGATGAGAGATGGGGAGTCAATGATTCTGTTGCTATCCCAGTGATCCTTTTACTCTTGTTCCTCGTCCATGCCCATTGTTTACTGTTGCTCTCCCATCCACTCAATGCTATGAGCTTCGATGGTTTGATTCTGACGTTGCATCAACAGGGAGCTGGGATCACTAGGGCTTATAGGGGTCTGAATAAGTAGGGAACATGTTTATTCTATTTATGAAACTGAATGATATCTGGGCAGCTGGAGACACTTCAGTTGAAAAAGTACTGGTCGTTAAAAAGGAATCCGAGCCATTGGTTAGTAGTAAGTAACCAGAGTATTACTTTAAGGTTAACCAAGAGTTAGGACACTTTGGTGGCCGATCATCCTCTTACACAAGGAAGCATCACTACACCTGGCCCGTCCTCTCACTGCCCTGCCCCTTTTTAGGTTTCGCCTGGACAGCGCATGCTTTCCCACCAAAGGAGAAGAAAACATCTAATGCAGACTCGACCTATCAGGCAAATGTTTGTCTTTTAACAGATTTGTTTGACCATTCAGATTATTTCTCAAGCATACCTTCTCTAGTGTCACTGTTGCAGATTTTTCACTGCCTCTCTCTTTCCACAGGAATTCTATATTTCGAGCTCATGCATGGCAGCACCTTCTTTCCATCCAAAAATGATGTAAATTTGTTTATGAATGTATGTTTTTCGGGCTTTAGCACGTTTGAGAGAAGATGTATACTAGTTGAAGGAAAATATATAAATGAATAAAAAGTATACAAAGTAAAAGGGAAAAATAGGCCTGTCTGTTGGACTGGAGCTTATGTATGTGTTTACCCAATATTAAGAAGATAGTGCAGCTCTTTGACTAGTGGGAGGAGAGCAGTGTTAATGTGAGGTCCATCAGACCACAGTCCTGCTTTTAATGTCCTCTTTCGATTTCTGTTTCAGTGCTGAGCGAGAACCAGTGACCCTTAACCTCGACGGCATTGTTCAGGTGCTGGACCGCCACCTCCACGACTCTGCCATTGGAATGATGACGAGGATCGCAGTGTTGAAGTGGCTCTATCACTTGTACATCAAGACGCCTCGCAAGGTGAGCTCCAGAGTTCTCTCTCCATCTTTCTGTCTATTCCGCCTCGCTTCGTTCCTCTCCCCTTACTCCGTTTTCATCCTCAAACATTGGCCCAGAGCTAGACAGACCAGGGTAGTGTAAGAAAGAGTCCCGAGGTGGACTCAAGATGAGCAACCTTGGTATTTGGCCACAATAACATTGAGCAGCACCCACAGCGGCCTATTAGGAAAAACATGGGCCCATCCGTTTAGGGTTTTAAAAAATATATAAATTGGGTGCTGGTTTGGGGACTATCAAGCTCATGCGTGAGGACATCGCCCATCAAAGTCTGGCAACAAATCTGTGTAGGAGAACTGGTGCTGAGAAAACTTGGCCCTTCTAAGGCATCCTTCGCAGAAATAGGTGGCTCTGAGTGAGGGCTCCAGATTGCACAAACATATATGCCGAAGAGTGAGGTGGATGTGATTTTGGAAGCTGTCTGCATGTCCTATGGCTGGAACTTCAGGAATACTGTGCAAAAGGGGCCACAGCTAGGCAAAGATCTTCCATACTAGGAGTTCAGTTATTTTGCACAGTTCTGTGCAAGGCTCACGATAATTGAATAGCAGGGGAGGGGTTGTATGTAAGCAGTGAGCTGTATCTGCAGAGCTGTGTGTGCAGGTCCCTAGATTGAGATAGCTGAAATCCTGCATGTTGAGAGTGCACTGTGTTAAAAGAGGTAAATGAGGGAATCGGAGACAGGCCGTGTGTCTACGTCTGTGCAAGTAGTACCCTCTTTTTCCATCCCTTGGCACCCATTTATTTAGCCAATATTATGGTGTTTTGGGATTTAAAACAAGACCGTAGCTAGGTCTGTGTACACTGAGACAGCAGAAAACACGTGGCCATCGCCCAGTGTTGAAAACTGAAATTATGTATTCTGGAAATTCAAACTGGCTGAGGCAGGTTTTGGTGTTAATTATTGCCAGGGAGGTCATTGTGTGTGGAAGCTCAAGAATAAAGAAGCAGAACAGTGCTGATGAGCATCATTTGCCAGCGTTAACCCCCTTAGTGGTGAGGGCTGTGTAAGAACATTGCTGTTTCGTTGGGACCATAGACAGGTTTGTTCCTATGCCCATGGTCTGCGAATCTATGGTCTCCCAGTCTATCACAGTGACTTAGGGGGTCATCAGGATAGCGGGCGGATCGCCATCGCCCGTATGGCGGTGGCGATCCGCCCGCCAAAAACCACGCCTGCATTGAAATTTCCCCCCGCCACATTACCATGGCGGGGAGGACCCCGGCGGACAGAAAGACCATCCGCCGGTTTTCCGCCGGTAGGCAATCCGCCCGATTGCCTACCGGGCGGAAAAGCAGTTAACATGGTGGCGGTGTCTGGTAGACCCCGCCATCCATATTATGATGCAGGCGGGGTGTTGCCTTTCCGTGGCGGCAACGCCGCCAGGGAAAGGCAGGCGGTTCTCGCCACTGGGGGCCCGTAGCAGGCCCCCAGGGATTCTGGGAGGTGCACATGGGGGGTACCTATGGTACCCCCTGCAGTTCCATGCACATGGCAGGCACCGCGCGGTGCCTGCCACGGTGTCCATGGAACTGCACGACATGCCTTTTTGGCATTGCGGCGGGCGGTGCTGAGAGCACCGCCCGCCGCAATGTCAAGAATGGCGGGCGCATCCTAATGTCACCCATGGGACCCCCGCACCTATGGTGGCGGTCCCATTCTACGAAAGGATGGGGAGCGGACAAAGTCCGCCCGCCATCATAATGATGCCCTTAGTCTTTGTTTCAGTACGTTAGTGCCCCCGTATCCTCTTATCCCACGGTCGCTGACTTTGTGTAAGTTTCAGTGCCTGTGTCAGTGACTCTATGTCCCTGAATCCCCACGTTTCAGTTGCATTGTCAATCTCCCAAGGTCCGTGTCATTCACTTCTGAGGAATATTTCTAACTTCAAATCGCTGGCCTATTCTACATCTTGAGATTACTCCAAGGAATGGGCCACTTTCACTCAAAGCCCCTGGGTAAGTCTAAGTTTAAGTGTAACTCGATCCCATCCCGCCACTCTAGCACCAAAGAGAAGGGGCTAGGTTATCAAGACGAACATCACATGTGTTCAATCTTCCCGGCTTAAGAGTCAATTTCTCAGTTGATCCTGGCATGGTCTCAGCTTCCCAGACTGTAGTTGACCATGCAGCAGATTGCACCCTTTAGGAATCCCATACCTGGTGTGAATCCGTCTACCCTGTTCGCTGGCAAAGGTTTGTTGCCTAATCCCTTGCAGGGAGGACATTTTGAAGTCCTTTTGTTTGCATTTTCATTGGCCCTGAAGGGCCTTGTAGTTGCAACATAAAAGGTTACTTATCAGCCTTGTCTGCTTTTTGCTTGCCTGACCAATCATCTTTGCTCAAATCATCGGTTTTGAGGCATTTTATAAAAGATTTGAGGCATTTTCCCTCAAGCCGTTTGTGATGCCTCAGTGGGACCTCAGCCTGGTCGTGGCTTTCCTAATGTGCATTCCCCTTGAGCCAACGGCTCTTGACCTAAAAATGGTCTTCCTCTTTGCCATTACGTCAGTGCGCCGTGTGAGCGGATTGCAGGCACTGTCAACCCAGCCTCAATATGCCACCTTTTTTCTATATACGTTGGTGCTGAAAACCAGTACAGCCTTTCTTCCGAAAATTGTGACAAAGTTCCATGTGACCCATCAATCACATTTCTCTTTGTTTGTGCCGCCTCATCTCCTGAAAGAGGAAGAGAGGCTCCATCACCTTGACCCAAAGAGAGAGTTGAGTTGGTTGTATGTCAGAATATCGTCAACAACTTTATTGACTGGCATGAATATTGCGTCCAAAATATCTTTTACCAAAATATTGTAATATGTAAATAACAAAAATTATTGTCAAAAAACTTGTTGAAAAAAATGTTGCTCAAAAAAGGTGAAATATATTGTTTTTTTAAATTATTTTCAGTTTGAAAGTAATTTATTTAAGATAGTAGATAACTTAAAATAATATAAATAAATTAGTTTTAACCAGTAATTTCAAATCTAATTGAAATATTAAAATTAAATTATAAAAGTTGTATTTATTATTTTAAATATACACATAATATTCATATATTTGTAAAAAAACAGCAACATTATAATAATTAAATATGTTTACAAAAATAAAATTAACAGTAGCAAATTAAATTAAAGAACTATATTTTAAAATATATAATAGTTCATTAAAGTAATCTAATTATAAAAAAATATTTCAACTAAACAATATGTTTTCTAAAAATGATATAAATATTGCAACAGTATTAAAAAATAAAAAACACATAAAATTAAACAACAATATACACATGATTAATATAAACCCAGTCTAACCAACTTCAAGGAAAGTGTTGGATGTTGGAGGGGTTAGATTTAGTATTCTCTCTCCAGTGTGAGCAACAGTAGGGAGAGTATTGGACATTGGAATTGCATACATCATTCCAACTTGAAATCATTTTGGAGAAACCCTTTAAATACTTTTTAATTATTAAATTATATTTTATGTAATTAAGTAAATGCCATATAAATTAATAGAAAAACTACAAAATAAGTTAAAAAAAAATCCTTTATATTAATTTCAATTAAATTCACTTCCCTCTCTACAACCCGTAAAATTCACGCTCCACAAAAATAAGAAATATTATAAAACTGTATTTAAATTAAAATATTACTTAAGCAAATACATATATTAAAAATACATTTTACAAATATTAAGCGCACAATCTAATAAACATAATTAACAATTAAACAATCAATTAACAACAATGAATGAAAAAATATAAATTACTAACAAAAGTGTAAACATTAAAATATATATTTAAATTGTCTGATATTTGGGAGGAGGGGTGCCGCATGGGGTTGAAACGAAGCAACACAGTCAAGTTTTCTCGTAGTCTGTTACACTGTTCTTTTCTCATATCTTTGATTTGTGTCATAATTCCAATATTTGCGAATATATATATATCTCCAGCCCCCAGCTGGGCACTGCAATGGCAAAAAGTTAATAACATATGTTGTGAAAAAAATAGAATATATATATAAATTGACAACTCAACTTAAATAAAATTATTGCACAAGTAAGCAATTTACATTATTCATCAGTTAACTAGTTAATTTACAATAAAAACTTAATTAACATTAAAGTGGAACTAATTATAATTCTTACCTTCTTATCCAATTCCCCGACAAACCTAGCAACCTGCTACTAACTTAGAAATTACAAATAAAAATGTAACATTTAAATATACATTCAAATTACAAACTTCAATTTAATAAAATAACAGTTACACAATTGACATAAATAACAATTAATTAAATATTTAATTTACTATAAAAATGAATGTTAAAATTAAATTATTATTTAATTAACTTCTTGTCCTATTCCCCTAAAAACCTAACAACCCGCAACTCATTATATTTACTAGTTATATTTTGAAAAAATTAATTAGACATTTAAAATGACACACTATATTCAGGGCCAATAGGATTATGTGATTTTTTTCGGCTACAGCATTTTCTGCCTAATTATGGATTTGCTGCATTTGTAAATAGTTGATTATCTGCTGCATAATCTGCAGATTGTTACTCGCTCAAAGAGATCAAAAGCTGCGTTAAAACGAGGCAACATGTGATGCCGTGTAGTGGAAGGTCCTTAGCAGAGGTTGATTTATCCCCTTTCTGTTGCTTATTGCTGTATTTGGGTATTAATTGGTACTAATGAGGTGAAGCCTTTGCCCAGACAGTGCTGACCTGTGTAAAAATTATGAAACCAGGAAGTCCTACATTTGCAAAAAATGCCACAATATGCCACTTAATTTGCCTTTTCTTGCTGTATAATTTAGTCAATGCTGCCACATAATTTGAACTTTCCCTGTTGCATAATTCCAGTGGCCCTGGCTATATTTAAAAAAAAAATCAATAACAATAATACTAACTGTACTAACAAAATTAATAAACTAATATATATTGATGAATGAAAAAGGTAAACAAAATAAATGCAGAATATTCTAAAAGAATATGTTATACACCAAAAAACAATATTCTTACTGTGGATATTTTATTCTATGATATTTTGGTGGTGACAATATTTTTGACACAATATTCATGTCACACAATATTTTTAATATGACTTTTTGTGTCATTCACATCTGAAAGAGACTATTAGTTATGAATTCCTTACCTAAGAATTACCCCCAGGTGTCAGACTGGATCCGGAAAATTTTTCTTCAGCAGTACCCCTGCGTGCCGGAATGATGTCGCGGTATCTACTTAGACGCCGCCCCTGCGCGCTGACGTCAGTTCTTTCTTTTTCCACGCCAGCCAGCGCATATCCGGAGAGAGCAGTACTCTTAGTCTTATTTGACTAGAGTTTTTGGGACTTTTTGTCGAATCGTTTGACTCCTGGTGCAAGGAATATCTCATTGATGGACTGGCTTCAAACCATGTGTCTCCTGTCACAAGTTGATGTCGGTCACGGACCCACAGCTCGTGTACCTCTGGTGCCTGGAGTGCGACCACGACCTGAAGTCGTGCTCTGACTGCCGGGCTATGAACCCAAAGTCTTTGTGGGAGTGGTCCCAAAAGCTTCTCCAGGCCAGGCAGTCAGCTCCACGCCGCTCGATGTCCCGGTCGAGAGGGAGGTTGCCGGACCGGTTGCCGAGTCACCGCCATCACTCCTCTTGGAAGTCTTCGTCTTTGGGTAATTCGAAGCACAAGAAGAAGGCGAAGAAGCACCGTCGCTCTTCGCCTTCTCCCCCTCCTTCGGCTGACGCGACGCGGGATGTGGAAGGTAGTTGTCCGGCACAGCCCGCGGAGCCTGTTTGGTTGGCTCAAAGCTTCCCTGCCTTCCCTGGAGCTGAGGCGACCCCTGCCCAACTTAGTAGCTTTTACAAAGCTCTCCACTCCATCTTTGGGCAGCCCGGGTCTGCTGGCGCGCCTTTGGGCCCCGCGGACTCGGCTGGGGGTTCTAGGCCTTTGACCCCGGCCTCCCCCTCGACATGGACATGGAGCCGGACAGGCGTCGCACGACACCGGTACCGGCGCCGACTGGTACTTTTGTACCTCTGTTCTATCCTGGCGTTCCTTATCGCCCTGAGTGGCAGCCAGCGAAGGGTGAGGAGGACTGGAAGGGGTCTATTGACCCTCTAGCGGAAGAGCCGGACTGGAGAGAGGAACTGGGTGAGGCCAGTGGTCTAGATACATTCCATCCTTGGTATGCTTTCTCCCCCTACCGTGGCTACGGAGGAGGGAGCCTCCTACGCTGTGGTGTTGCGTAGGCGGCTGAGGCCTTCGGCCTTGAGCTACCTACGGTGGCAGTCAGGACTAACCTCCTGACTGAGGTGCTTCAACCAGCAGAAGCCTCTATGGAGCCCCTGCTGCTGTTCAATGAAGCCCTCACAGACATCCTTCTGGGCACCTGGTCCATGCCCAGCACAGGGGCTCCTGTGGATAGGATGATTGCCCGACGCCACCGCCCGGCCCCGGACGACCCCGTTTTCCTCTCCCAACACCCTACCTCTGAGAGCTTGGTGGTCCACGCCTCAACATCCAAAGGGGTGTTCCCTACTGCTCCCCCAGATCAGTGGAGGCTGGTGACATTTGAAAGTGGTGGGGCATAAACGTTTATTATGAGTGACCTGTAATGAGCGAACGCAGTGAGCGAGTCCAACTGTTCTAAAGGGTGCTTGTGGGGGTTCTCCCCCCTAGAAACGTTTGGAGAAAATAGTGTGCTTTCAAGCACATTTGAGAAAGCAAGAAGGTTAATAAGGCAATTGTGAAAGTGTAGGTATGGCATCAATAAAGGTATTTCATATGAAGAGTTATAAAGGTAGGGAGAGGTTCTTAGGAAGAAAATAAAGTAGAGTGCCTTACGGGGACAAAAAGTACTTGAGTGCTGCAGGGAATAACTGTGATTAATGTTGGGGTGTAGGAGACACTTTACAGAAACCACTGAGAGGGAATATGTTACAGGGATGACAGAGTCCCTCACTATATAGGGATTGTGAAGGGAGAACATCTGAGGAGTGCTTGATGCAGGAATATCTGTGAGAATAGAGGACAGACTGCTATCAAATGATTATTGGGCCATGCATGGATTGCAGGGTCCATGATTTGGGATAGGGAAGTGTGTCCAAGAGACAGACTTGAAAGAAAGTACCTGAGTAGTGAGAGATCATTAACACCTGAGGAGTATAGAAAAGAGGGTATGTCTGCGGAGGATAGGAAGAGAGACTGTACAGGATTTCAGCACACAGGGGTATATGGTTTAAACCCAAATTTTGCCAGTGGAAGAGCCGTAACCCTTGTGAAAATGATGTAATTTCTGTAATAATGAAACTTAGACCTAATTTCTTTGCTCAGTTTCTGTTAAAGAGCCACACATAAGTCATACATATTGTTCATTCTTAATTCATGAAAGGCCACACTTAAGCTTACTGTAAACATGTTAATGTCATACACAAGCAAACCTGTAATCTTGGCAGTCCTACAGAACGAGGTGGGTTGCAGAGGGATCCTTATTCCCAAATCCCCTTGCTTTCCAAAGGTCCCCCACTCCTGCCAAAACATTGTTTATAGATTTTCAGCAAATCTGCCCTATTTGTTAATGATGTGATAGCCAACATGGTTAATACCAGTAGATGGTAGCAGGCATAACCGCATAAACAGGACAACTTTGTTTCCCTTTAGAATCGGAACAGTCTCAGAATCGTGGAAACAATAGATAAGTTTCACTCAGTCAATCATGCATGCTTTGTTTCTGCAGAGTTGCACAAAACTAGAGAGACGGGCGTTTCAATAAAAGGGTTTATTGAACAGTCTTATTTCTCATGCAAGAGATATGAATTGCTACAATCGTAAGACAGACTGCGATGTACAATATGTACGAGGTTAGCAGTAAGAACAAATAATACTGCAATAGCATGGTTTGTAGCTATGACATATATTAATCAGAATACATACAAAAATAACAATGCTAAAATGTGATACTCATCTGATGCTTCTAAATTGTTCTACCCCAGTGTACCTAACCTAAGTGCAGTACAAGGTTTGAAGTAGGTGCTGTTTCTAAAGTATAGCTAGTTATATTTTAATGTAGCCAATAGTTGCCAAAAGTTTCTCTAAGTTCTAGTCAGCTCCATACCTGAGAATGAGAGAGGTTGGAATCTCTTTTCTGGACTCGATAGTCTAACCCCCCGCAAGGGAAGTCAGAGAGCACTGGAGCTGGATTCTCTGCGAGGAGGATGGCAGCGTCAGGTCAGTGCATCAGACTGGAACTCGATCTCCTTCCGAACTTGCCATGGCAAACCGCGTTTTCTGGGTTGGATCGAATCCTCCGGGAAGCGCAATTTGCCATGGCAAGTGCTGGTATATTTATACCTTGAAGGTGTCTAGGAATGCCACTATTGACGTAAAAGTCGGGCAGAGGAACGTCATGAATGAACCCCTAAGGAATAGATGTTCATGCATACTTAATGAGTTCTTGGAGAAATCAATATTCAAGCTGAGGGAAATTCCTAAAGGATTAAGGGTCTGGTTTTCCAAGAAGTCGTTGTGACGTGGATGGACGGATGTAGGTGGCAATGCCTGTATTTGGTTTGTACGGACAATGTCCAAATAAGGGCCGGATTTCTATGCCCAAATAACGGCAATGTGAATTGTATCTGTATAAGGGCATAAATCGGGAAACCTATATACGGAATCTAAATCTGCACACAGCAACATAAGCAGTCTTCCAACAAGGCCGTGTTTGTCTTTTACGTTCTGTAACAGCCTGCGTCAGTAATAGCATGAAAGGTTCTCCTCATCAAAAGATCTGCAGTTCTCTTTTGTGTAAAGCAAGATGATTGAAATTTCAATGGCTCTGCCATGAAACAGACAAGGGTGTGATTTAATTGCAAATGGACTCGAAATGTGATGGGCACCCTATCCATGGAAACGCAGTCTCGGAAAAGTAAATGGTTTAAACTATGCAATTGCACTTTTAACACAAAAGTTCCATGATTTCTCATCGTTGCAACCGCACACTGTTCCTAATGAGCGTTATAATGTTTAGGAGAACACAAGGAATCAAAGGTGAAAATATATTTAGTGCCTGGAAGCCACGGTCCAAATTAGCAGCTGGCAACAAGACATTATTCGCAAGTTACTATTTAATCATATCTGGTCCGATGTTGTTCTACAGCACCCGCAACACCAGATTAAAATAAATAATCACCACCCATCCACGTGTGCTGAGAGGCTGAGGAGGGCACAGGTTTCCGGTCACACTGCAGGGCTCTAAAGCGCCGTGCTGCACACATTCTAAAAGGCAGCCTCTGTGTGCTCTGTCAAATTCACCCGACCGGACCTGGCTGTGACTGCCAGAGACCAGGCTTTCAGCAGACAGTCAGAGTGAAACACAAACACGAGGATTAGGCAGACTGCAGTACTGCACTGTAAAACAGTGGCAAGTGCCCCACACCCCGACCAAAAAAATACAACCATAAAATGTGATTCTTTCACTTTCACACAGCGTGCTGCATTCATTTTACGTAGTTGCATAAAACTAATGCACCGCGCAATGTGAAAATGAAAGAACTGTGTATATCGACCTCTGCTCGGCATGTTCATAAAAGTGGTTACCTATTTTGAAAATGTTTATTTGTGGCGTTGTTTGAATACTCTGACTAATTTAACGTAGAAGTTTTATACGCACTTACCCCCGAACACAATGAATTTGTTGCTGCAGCTCCACTCCAGTCATACGTGCTATGACTTCACCTCCCTCAGGCCCAGTCCCATCTCCGTGACTTCAGCATAGCGAGGATTGGCTAAGCATTGGCAGCCCTTGATCCAGCCATTGGCTGGGTCAGAGGCTGCCAACGCTCATTTTGAGCCTTGGGGTCTGCAGTAGAAATCCCCGGGCTCCTACATTGCAAAGCCTGGCGAGGGTTCAAATACGCATGTCGAGCTAGTCGAAGCAAGGCATCCGTCCAACTTGACTTGCGCACTTCACCTCAAGGAGGGCTGACACCTGCAAATCATTAAGCAGGGTCAGAGCAGAGGCTCCACCCCTCCCACGCAAATGTAACTTCCTACTTATTTGCCTGTGTCATGCCGCGCACTGCGGCAAAAAGAAAAGAGGGACTCAACAGTATTCATTAAACATTTATAGTGGCAAGCAAACAGGAAGGGCGACACCCCCACGCTCAAATGAAGAAACCGCCACTGCCCCAGAAAGGGAATCCAAGAAGCTGGATCATATCGGGAAGAAAATGTTTTCTTCTGCCAGCTTAGGACTGCGGTCGGTGAACACCGCATGTCTCTTGGGCCGTTACACCCACTCTGTGTGGAACACTGTTGCGCAGGTGCTGCCACAGTGTCCGGAGGAGGCCCGAGCCGTACTCTCTCATGCGGTTTCTGAAGGGAGGGATGCAGCAAAGTTCGCCATTCGCTGTGGGCTGGACACCGCCGACTCGCTAGGCAGGACGATTTCAATGTCGGTAGCCCTGAGACGCTACGCCTGGCTGTGGTCCACTGGCTTCTCGGGCGATGTTCATTCGACTCTTTTGGACATGCCCTTTGATGGCCGTCGCTTGTTTGGCGACAAAGCGGAAAATGTGCTCAAGCACTTCAAGGACTCAAGGGCTACGGCCAGATCCTTGTGCCTCGCTACCACACTCGCCCCGCGCAGTCTGCTTAGTGCCCCTTTCATGGCTACTGAAGGTATGCCGCACCACGTTCTGCCCAGAACCACAGGCCCGCGCAGGCTGTCCAGCCTCTGTGGGGCCGGGGACGTGGGACCCATCGCCGTGGGTCTGGGGGCCTGCGGGCGGGCCAGTCCACCAGTGCCCCCTCTCCAGCAGCCTCCAAAACCTTCCTAGTCCAACCTTTCAGGACCACGAGTTGCCAGTGGGTGGCAGGATCCACCATCACCTCCCCACTGGCACAACATCACGTCGGACAGATGGGTTTTGCAGATAGTCCGAAGGGGCTACTCCCTCCCCTTCGAGACTACCCTTCCCTCCATTCCACCTGCATTCCATCGCATGTCGGATGATCACCTGGCCCTTTTTCCTTCAGGAAGTTGCGGCTCTCTTGGCCAAGGAGCTATCGAGCGAGTCAGTGTGCCAGAAGTAGGTTGTGGCTGCTACTCCCACTACTTTCTGGTGCCCAAGAATGATATAGGCCTGCGTCCTATCTTAGACCTCAGGGATGTCAACCACTTTCTCCGGAAAGAGAAGTTCAAAATGTTGACATTGCCTCAGGTCCTGTCTGCCCTCGACCCTGGAGACTGGATGGTAGCGTTGGACTTGCAGGGCGCTTATTTCCACATCCCCATCCTGCCGGCCGACAGGCGTTACCAACGGTTCACGGTAGGCCATGAGCATTTTCAGTTTACCGTGCTCCCTTTTGGCCTTACCAGCACCCCTCGGATGTTCACAAAAGTGATGGCGGTGGTCGGTGCTGATCAGGGGTTCCAGTCTTCCCCTATCTCGACGACTGGTTGTTGAAGGCGAACTCTCTCCAGGCTGTCATCGCCCACCTTCAGACTACGGCGGACCTCCTGCATTCGCTGGGGTTCACAGGCAACGTGCTGAAGTCGCACCTGCACCCTTCTCAGAAACTCCTTTTCATCGATGCGGTTTTGGACACAGCGCCGTTTCGGGCCTATCCTCCCGAACAGCGAGTTTGGGATATTTGGGCTATGATACCGATGTTCCAGCATCTATCCCGGATTTCGGTGAGAATGACCCTGAGGCTGCTGGGCCTCATGGCCTCCTGCATCCTGCTGGTGGATCATGCCAGGTGGCCTATGCGGGCTCTGCAGTGGGACCTTAAGTTCCAGTGGGTGTGGCATCAGGGGAATCTGTCCGATGTCGCCCAGATCTCGGCGGGGACTGCACATCAGTTGCAGTGGTGGCACACAAACCAGGATTGGGGCAACAGCAGATCCCTCTCCCTTATTCAACCAGATTTCACAGAGGTGACAGATGCATCACTCATGGGATTGGGTGACCACATGGGAGAGGTGGAGATCAGAGACCTCTGGTCTCCGGCGGAGTCCGTGCTCCACATTAACCTTCTGTAGTTCCGGGCGATTCGTCTAGCACTGAAGGCATTTCTTCCTTCAGTCAAAGGAAGAGTAGTGCAGGTGTTCACAGACAACACTTCCGCCATGTGGTATTGCAACAGACAGGGCGGAGTGGGGTCGTAGACCCTCTGTCAGGAGGCCCTTCGTCTCTGGAAGTGGCTGCAACATCAGGGCATTTCCCTGGTGGTTCAACACCTGGTAGGTTCCCTGCGCGTCGGAATTTCCAAGGCAGCACTCGCTAGACGACGCTTTTCGTCGTTAGTGGATTTGCTGTTTTCTATTGTCAGAACCAAGCCCTCAGTCACTGATAATAGGTTTTCAGTCAATGCAATTACACACCAGGCTTTCCGTAAGGTTAGAAATGGTGTAGCCAGATTTAGATTGAGTAGGTGTAGAAATCCTAAAATGGCCACCAGGAGGGCTCAGAAAACATAGTTCAGCATTCTAGTGTTTATAGGTTAAGGAAGGCAGCTTTAGAATGTTAGCAGCTGAAGAACAAGAATCTTCGCACTTCATCTGAGAAACTCGGAGGTATTGGCAGCCTTTTATATTGCGGCATGCTCAGCTAGTCGGGGTAGCGTTCGTCGTTCTATTTGTCCGTCATTTTAGTTTCAACGCGTTTACTAGTGTCTGAGAGTCTGGGAGAAGCGTTCCGTTCATGAGCAGGCAAGTGTAGTTTTTATCCGTATGTGCATGTCTGAAGTGATGGTGTCTTGGGAACTAGCAGGATAATTTTGCATAGAGACCTAGGTTTGCGCATGACAGTTCATTAAAGTAGTTTGCAGCAGTGTTTCGTAGTTGCACAGTCCAGTGACAGAAATTCCTTCGCGCACGCACTTCAATTGAGGAGTGCGCTCGCAGGGAACTTGATTTCAAATACAGAGCTTGAGTTGTCATAACATAGTTTTAGAGTTATTTAGATAACTCTTGTTTGTGATTGAGCGCTGGAAACAGTATTGAGGTTCTTAGGCACGCTAGTTGTTTGGCATTCTGTTAGTAAATAGAACGCAGGTATAGTATAGAGAGGCATTAGCTACAGCTACATTTGGGTAAGTGCTCAATAAAAACAAAAACTGTAACATAAAGTTTTATGCAAGGTATTATTGGTGTTTAGAATGACATATAAAATCTCAGGTTTTCTCACTTGCAGTCCTTAACAACGAAACTCAGAAGGAACAAAAGGTGAGAGGAACTAGAAGAAAGGTGTAGCTGTCTCTTCTCTGTCCCCTATCCCTCCCCCCCCCCCTTTGGTTTCTACAGCCACACAGTATTTAGTCAGTGAGTGGCTGGGAAGTCGGAAAGGGGAATTGGGAATTAGCGTCATCCTGCTCCTGTACATTGTGGTGGACCGGATCTGGCATCTACACGCCTTCCCACCTATACCACTTCTGCCCAGAGTGCTGAAGATCAAGCGCGACCAGGCCCAAGTAATTCTTGTGGCTCCGGACTGGGCACGAAGAGTCTGGTATCCCGAGCTCTTAAACATGGCCATCGATCCTCCAAACAGACTGTTCCTTCAGGAGGATCTTCTGTCGCAGCAGCAGGGGACGGTCCTCCACCCGAACCTGTCCAGCCTCCACCTCCTTGAGTGGAGATTGAGTGACGGCAGTTGGCAGCCTTCAACCTTCCTCCTGAAGTCTGTAATGTTATCTTGGCAGCCAGGCGTCCCTCTACTAAAACAGGGTAAACAACCTTTACAACGAAACTTTGACAACGCACTACCATTACAACGAAACTTTTACAACGAACGTGATGTAACTGTTAAGTGGACTGGAGTTGGAATAGTAAATTACGCTTTTCTAATGTTAGCACGCCATCTAGCGCAAGTCGATGTAAAGACTTGCGTTGTAATTGCATCGCGTGGTTACATCGCGTTCGTTGTAAAAACCGCGATGTAACTGCACGCGTTGTAAAGACACGCGTTGTTACTTCGTACATCCCTAAAACAGTATAGGCCTGTAGATGGAACATTTTTGTGACATGGTGCGCAGCAAAGGCTATGGATCCCCTTTCTGCCCCCCTTTCTAAGGTTCTCCTCTTCCTGCTTTTTTTGGCCCAGCAGGGCTCTGCTCTGGGCACCCTCAAGGGCTATCCTTCGGCCATTTCGGCTTTTCTTCGCCTTTCTGATCAGCCTTCTCTTTTCAAGTTTCCTATTGTAAATCGTTTCCTTAAGGGCATTACTCACCTCTTTCCTCCCATTCCTTTCGTAATGCCCCAGTGGGACTTTAACCTTGTTCTGACTTTACCTTGTGTGCGCTCCCTTCGAGCCGCTACTTAATTGTCCTCTCAGGCTCTTGACCTTAAAGACTGCTTTTCTGGTTGCCATGACCTCTGCACGCAGGGTGAGTGAGCTTCAGTCTCTTTCTTCTAAGCCTCCTTTACTTGCTGTTCATCCAGACAAGGTTGTCGTTCAAACTCGGCCTTCTTTTCTTCCCAAACTGGTTACCTCTTTCCACATAGGACAGACCATCACTTTGCCCAGCTTCTTCCCGCCCCCGCATCCTTCTAAAGAGGAGGAGAGGCTCCACCATCTGGATCCAAAACGTGAGCTCTCATTTTATCTTGATTTCACAAAACAATTCCGGATGGATGATCAGCTCTTTGTTGGCTATTTGGGTGCCAAGAAAGGTCAGGCGGTGCAAAAACGAACCATCTCTCGATTGATTGTTCTTTGCATTAAAATGTGTTATTCCTTGGCGAAAAAGGAACCTCCAGTAGGGTTGCGCGCACATTCCACCAGGGCGACAGCAGCCACTACTGCCCTGGGACGTGAAGTCCCCCTTCATGACATCTGCCAGGCAGCCACGTGGGCTTCATTGCACACGTTCACTAAACATTACTGCCTGGACAGCCAAGTCCGGAGAGACTGCTTCTTTGGCCGCTCTGTTCTTCAGGACTTCCTGGTGAGAACTTGGTTCCAGACCCACCTCCGGGGATGGTATTGCTGGGGTATCGATGGTAAGGAATTCATAACTAATAGTGTCTTTCAGTTGAACAAGTTACTTACCCTCGGTAACGATATATATGTTACATATAATAGTTATGGATTCCTTACCGCCCCACACATCCTCCCTGTTCTGCGAACTGACGTCTAGGGCAGGGGACTCCCTTTCAGGGCCCTAGTTTTATGCACCAGTCGTCAGTGTCTTGCATGGCTCTGTACTTCTGCTGTGGAATGTCGTGTAAAGAACTGACGTCAGCGCGCAGGGCCGGCGTCTAAGTAGATACCGCTAATTCATTCCGGCGATCACAACGCCAACGACAAATGCAGAGTCGACCGACGCCACCTACCGATGCGCAGGAGTACTGCTGATTAAAAATTCTCCGAATCCACTCTAACCCCTGGGGGTAATTCTAAGGTAAGGAATCCATAATAAATATATGTTCCTTACAGATATATCGTTACCAAAGGTAAGTAACTTGTTCTTTAGAGTTTTTGCTTCGATTTCACAAAAGAACACTTGTTGGACTTTCAGCTCTTTACCAGGTTTTCGGGGGCAAAAAAGGGTAAGGCAGTGCAGAAGAGGACCCTGTCAAGATTGATAGCTCCCTGCATCAAAATCAGCTATACCCGGGCCAGGAAGCAACTCCCCCCGAAAAGACTGAGGGCTAGGCTCATTTTGCCCGAGCCAAGGGACAACGATGATGCTGACATGGGGAAGACTTTTTCTTGACATCAGCCAAGATATGGCATGGGTGTCAGTTCATATGTTTATGAAGCACTATTACCTTAACATCCATGTACGGTGGGAGGATCACTTCTGCTTTTCAGTCTTGCAGGAATTTTTGGTTAAGGGCCTGATTGCGATCTTAGTGGAAGGGTCCCGCCATCAAAACGGCAGAGGATTGCAGTGCGCCTAGTTGGCGGTCTACCCACTGTATTACGATGTTAGCGTTGCTGAACAAAAGACCACTGGAGTCCCGACTATTCTGCCAGCCATTCGCCGACCGCCTTGATGGCAGCATGGGTGAAAGCAGCTGTCAGAGGGCGGTACACACAAGGTTCCGCCGTCCGGATTGTGAAGTGCCTTCCCTTTGAGCTGAATGTGGCGAGGAGACCGCCTGCTTTGAGTCGATGGAATCGAAGGAAATAGGGTGCAAACTCACCCTTTTCCTTCTTCTCCCTTCAGTCACCGAGGTAGACCCCTTTGTCCAGGGCCCTGATTCACAGCAGTAACTTGACCATGAAGAAAATGACCACGTTGGCGCTGAAATCCAGGTAAGTCAGTTCCGCACTTTTCTTTCATTGATTGGGCTGGGTATATATGGTCCGCACTCCAGCAAAGGAAAAGTACTTGTACAAGTTATTTTTTCACATGTAATATGCGTTTGTGTACATTTTACCCTTATTTAGTCAAAATGTGCACCTGCATCAACACATATGAAAAAATATTTTAAAATTGTTGACCGCATCCCGTGCTGGGCCCCCGCCTTCAGAAACATCGCTGCTGGATCCGTGGTGACATCTAATTAGGGCAGGCGAGAGACCGTCGACTCAACGAAGTACTTGGGGCCGCTGCGGGATGGCAGGAAGACTGCCAAGATTGTAATCGGGCCCAAAATCTTATTTCACAGGCCTTCACCTCCGAAAGGTACTGCTTTGGTATGTGTTCAAAAGATGAGAACTTTGTAGTAAGAAGTATCCATCAGAAGAACAAGCTACCTATCTTTGGTAATGCTCTTTCTAGTGAACACTCTAACTGCACATTCCTCACTGTCCTAGTTCCTCCCCATCCTGTGGAATGCGTTCTTTTACATCTGAGATGGTCCCAAGGTATAGATCAGCTGACAGCTCACTCTCACCAAACATTGATATACGCTATGCGCCTGAAGGCACCACAGGGGATGGAGATAAGAAACTGACACCAGTTTGCAGGGGTGGCGGTTATACTCCGCTCGGTCACTTCAGGGGCAGTATGGAGCCGCACAGTGACACCTACTGACCTGCAGGTGCACCGTGAATTCTTCCAAATATTCAAAAGATGAGGAGTCTGCAGTTAGGCATAGTATCCAGAAGAAAGAGCGTTATCAGAGGTAAGTAACTAGTTTGTCAATGTCCCTATATGAGTGTTGATGTCTCCATGTCCATATGAGTTCCTTTGCCAGTTTCAGTGTCCATGTGTCAGTGCCAATACCCACATCTCCACATCTCTGCCTTGTTATCCTAGAGTTACCATTGCAGTGTCTTTGTCCTCGTGTAAGCATACCTGTCCCAGTGATAATGCCTCACAGTGTGTATCTGTGCTCCAGTGTAAGCAATGGACTTACCAATGTCCGTGCTAATATTCCAGTTTCGTTATCAATATCCCCGTGTTCCTGTATCTGTTTATCCATAGCTGTGCTTGTTGTCAATGTGCAGTATCAGTAACCCTATGTCAGACTTCCATCAGTATTCTTTTCAAGCAAAGTTTGGTATCCCATTATCCTTTAACTGACATTACAAGTGCCATACGTATACCCCCAAGCAAACCTAAGCGATAAAGTCACTAGCTCTTACCTAATCATTCACTACTTCTGATTCAAATCTATTTTCACACTCAAACAGGCAGTCTACTCCCAGGATACCAACACAGATGCAGCCCTCTCCCTGCACTCACTTGGGCATACCTTGCTCTCACTCAGGTGTACCCTGCATTCTCTTAGATGCAATGCCCACTGTACACTCATACAGACACACTGTGCCAGCTCCACTCACTCTGGAAGAGCCTGCACTCACTCAGGCACCTTCTGCATTCACCCACTAAGGCGTGACCCACAATAAGTTAGGTGCACTGTGCCAGCTCCACTCACTCTAGAAGAGCCTGTACTCACTCAGGCACGTTCTGCATTCACCCACTAAGGCGTGACCCACACTCAGGTGCACTGTGCCAGCTCCACTCACTCTAGAAGAGCCTGTACTCACCCAGGCACCTTCTGCATTCACCCACTAAGTCATGACCCACACTCAGTTAGGTGCACTGTGCCAGCTCCACTCACTCTAGAAGAGCCTGCACTCACTCAGGCACGTTCTGCATTCACCCACTAAGGCGTGACCCACACTCAGTTAGGTGCACTGTGCCAGCTCTACTCACTCTAGAAGAGCCTGTACTCACCCAGGCACCTTCTGCATTCACCCACTAAGGCGTGACCCACACTCAGTTAGGTGCACGGTGTAACTAGTGGCACGTTGCTTTCCTTAAGGTAGTAGCCCTTCCGTGCGTGGCCCGCGTCTGAGATGCTTAGCTGCAGTGGCCAGGCAAGGGGCTACTCCTGTCTGGGGCGAGCAGTACAAAGGCAGGGGTGCTACTAGACCTGAACTTCAGTGGGGCTTACAGGTCACCAGAGTCGAAGCTAGCCCTTCAGCCCATGGGGCGGAGCTATCCTTCCAGCCAATACAAGAAAATAGTGACAAATTGTGGATTTTAAACTCATTGGTCAAACCTGATAGGAGTACAACTAACATGTCTTAGTGAATTCAATAATGTGTAATAGGCTAGTGTCCGATCTTTAAAAAGGCGAATGCGTGATTGGGTAACCAAATTGCAGAGTCTACAGATTTCAATACAGAGTACTTTAGAACCAGTTTGCACAGAGTTGTTTCAAGGCAACCATTTTTGTCAATACTTCAAAATATCCTTTGAGCTCATGGAACATTTTTAAATAGAAGGCGCTGCTCCCTGACTGCTGACAAAGGTACATTTTCAGTTTGTTCATAGGAACATTGCAACATATGCTTGACTGAGGTCACACTCGTGTATACAGGTTTCAGAATATTGAGCTAGGGGGTTTACGCACTTCATTTTGGGATGTGTGGCTGGCAAGTCATGGGCTTGACTCCTAATGCAGCTTTCATTACTTCTGTGATGGAATAAGTGTCAGTCAGTTGGCAATATTATCACATGCTAATTACCCTGCCAGGATTCTGTGCTATTCTAAATCAAAGTTAAAAAGCACCCCACATCTAGCAGTCCTCCGATGAGTGACATGACTGAGCTGCATCCATGCAGGAAGCCACATGGCCCAAAGAAATGGCAACAATGTGGTTGCCTTCAAATAACTTTGCAAGGAGTGGTGCTCCAGTGTACAAAAATATACAAGTATTCCTTCAGTGTTCAGAAAACACAGAGTGTGTGTCACTCCAACGGAAACAAACCTATGCCTCGTAATAGCATATGCTGTAATAATAAAAACATGCTTTCAATTCTGTTCTAAACGTGTCAAATCCACTAATCTATCAATGTTGTTATTAAATACTCCAAGGGCAATGTGCACTGTAAAATGCATTTATTTTAAAGAATTCCCCCCAAATTCCTGTGAGAAGAATAAACATAATCTCTATAATGATTGTTCCTAAATGTCTTTACTAATTACAGTAATTAGCTGGGTCTGAGTCGTGAAAGGGACACCCTTGAATGGGGCACTAGAGAGACACCAGGCAGGCAGCATGGTTACCAGTTTGTGTGGTCACACTGCAAGAAGCGGTGCATATGGTAATGATTCCATTGTGCAATGCTTTTTCATTGGCAATCTGTCATACACATTATCAGACTTAAGCTGCTTTGGACAGACCCAGGCTTAGTGTGAAGGAAGAATTAAGCATTTTGCTGCCACACTGCGCTAGTTTGAAGAGGCAGGACACAACGATGCAATGCTTCTACAAGGAGAGCCTCTGCATAGTCACCATCCCGGAGAAAAGCCAAACAAGCCATATGTTCAAGCACATTCTACATCTGTCTTGCTATGCACTCTGAGAAACTGATCATAGAGGTGTTTGTTTTTAAGTGAAAGGGGTATGGCTGGTTAGATATAAATTGTATGTTCAGCCTTCACATAGCTGAGCTATCTCTCAGTCTGACTGTAGGCCAGGCACCAGACACCTGAGCTGTCCCTCAAGTGACAATGCTCTATAACAAAAAATCAATCCACAACCCATCATTTCTACTAAAGTTGCCACCAGCCCTGCGTTTAATGCTTGAGGGCACCCGCTACATAAATTGAAACCGTATATATGCAAGATATGAGTTGAGTTGTTACTACAAATTGCAACAAATACCACCAGGCATCTTGGCGAAGAACTAACAGCATCAGAAAAGATATGAAGGTAATCAATAAAATAGAGGAATTTTAAGAGCCTTCCTAAACAATGAATGGTCCTCTATTTTGCATGGCCCAGAATAGTGTGCATTCCAAATAGATGAAGCAAGAAAAGAAACTTCTTGACAAGTCATGCTGTCATATTCTGAACTCCTTGAAGCTTGTAGATAGCGGACTCAGAAGGCCAAGGTGCCAAGCATTGGCATACCTCAATCTGGAATTGGTGGTACCATAAACAGCACAATCTTTCATGTGGCACAGGATAGAAAGAAGAGGTATCGTGATGCTCCTGAAACTGAGCTCATGAGGCCTAAAGAAAATTTACATAAGGGACAAAGAGGGTAATTATCTTCACGTCTCATAATCGAACAGAAATGTATTTTGCTGTCTTTAAACTTAGTGAAATTTAGATGTAACTGCATCAAGTTCCAAGGCTCTAGAGTAATTACAAAGAGCATCCGCACTCCAACTAAGAGCATCCGCACTCCAACTAAGAGCATCCGCACTTCAACTATGAGCATCCACACTCCAACTATGAGCATCCGCGCTCCAACAAAGAGCATCCGCGCTCCAACTATGAGCATCCGTACTTCAACTATGAGCATCCCAACTCCAACTATGAGCATCCACACTCCAACTATGAGCATCCGCACTCCAACTCTAGATATTTTTAAGTCTAAGGATAGAGAGTTGATATTTTGAAGCGGATCTTAGAGTTCTATTCAGGGTATGTCTAGAGCAGAGCGAAGTCGTGTAGCTGCCTGTGCTGTGGCTACGAATTGCCTTATGACACAAGCATAACGCTTTATAAAGTCATCTTTTGTGATCCAGGAGCCAGTGCAATTTGCAGAAGTGGTCTACAACGAAAGTTCTCAGGCTCAAACGAGAACGATTCTGGCTGCAGCATTTTGGACTGCTTGCAACTTTTTGTAGAGTTCTTGTATCCAAACGTGACAGAATCAATGCTCCAATGATGGTTATTTTCCAAAAAGGAAGGAGAGGTAGAATTTTCTGTATAATCTTCATTAGTTGCATAAAGGTGCCTAGGGCCTTCTTAATGTGTGCAATTAGGGACGGAATGGAGTCAAAGGCCACCCCAAGATTTCTTGCCTAGAAGATCGATGTAGGAAGATGGCTCAACTCAGATGACCACCAATGTTGGGTCCATAGGGATTGATTTCCAGATATCACCAGTTCCTACGCCTGCCAGCAGTTTCAACTGAAACGAGTGGAGACCCTGTAAAAATGGCTGCCGGTTGAGCAGTATGAGGGCTGTTGTACCTCCCATACACAAAATAGTATGTATATCGTTAGTGGCCTAAGCTAGTACTGTTTGCTTACCAAGGCCCTGCCTAATGCCTGGCTGCTGGATGAAGCAGATATTCACTTTCGAAATAGGTGCCAAGTTGTTTATTCACTACAGTTTCAACAGTTTTTCTCATTATGGGAAACCAAGATATTGGTGGATAGTTTTCATTATTTGTGGATTTGGTAAGTGCTTCTTTAAGCAAGGGGTGACACTGGCAGCCTTCCAGGTTTAGGGGCAGTGCCTGCCCGTAATGATGTATTACAAATCTCCAAAATTACTGACTGGATGGTCTCCGAGGTTTTTTCAACTGAGCAATCAGACAGGGATCAGTTGGAGAACAACACCTAAGCTTTGACCATATGTTATGAGTGTCTGTTTCTGATGATCACTGAAAAGCAGAGCACCTCTGTTGGCACTAGGTGCTGTCTGGATGTGTATTACTAAAAGTGCACATTTTAGAGCACTTGTTTTATGCTAAACACTGATTTACTATCTTTTCACACAAAGCTGCAGCCCTGTGTTGCATGAATGAGAAAGTAAAATAGTGACATATCTGCTGGGAGATGCTGCTGCTTTCCTCTCTCCCTGCATGGCCTACATTTTGTACTGGAAGTGGCCCCTTCCTGGAGACACATCATGCTTTGATACTTCTCCCACTTTGATTGTGTGCTGTACAGTCAAAGGCGCTGGGAGTAATGGTGCCGGGTGCCGCGCACCCAGAATAATCATGCTGGAGTTCAAAATGTGAGTGCACAATAAAGATGCCTTTACATTTTGATTTTATCTGGTCACGTTTGCTGTGTGTTCAAAGACAGGGTTCAAATGTCAGGCTAAGTCTTCTGACAAATTTCTGGTGTTTTAATTTGGAGATTTGTATTTACTGTTCTTTCTGTGAGTGCAAAGTGAGAGGCTTTTGTAAAGTGAACTATGTGACAATCAACGCTGGGGTTCAGGAAGTAAGAAATGAAAGGCACTAGAATGTCTTATTTGTTTCTAACACACAACACGATTTAAATACTCCTAGATAGCGCAAACGGAGCACATTTAATGCAGCTTTGAAGTGTGATGGGACCAAAGATGTTAATAGATCAAAACAAATCAAGACACTTCACTTGGTGATGTGCAAATGATAAATATTCACTGAAGCCCCACACCTTATCTACTGATTGTGTCCTATATAGGTTTATCTGTAAAACTGCATGTCTCTGCAAATGTAGTAGCCATTACAATGGAATATGGGATGCCTGTAGATGACTGTGTGCTACCACGCCCCCCATGCTTTGGTAATACATTTGCAACTGTTGCAAAATGCACTGTGTGCTACATACCCCCTGCTGAATGGGCATGGCTCATTCGCTACACTTGTTCGTTGCTTGACGCCAGGGGCAAACAGTTGCCGTGGTGCCTATGGGGGGAGTAGGTGCGGTGCAGGGCACGCACCTCGTGATACATAGCTTCCAAGCCTGGGGAGCACCTCCTGCTGTACTCCAGGCCTAGGTGCCGCTGCGTTCTCTATGTGGTTGGCTCCTGAGCCAGGCCTTAGGTTGAGTAATGCTCCCAGGACAGGCCACAAAGCGGGACTGGTCCCAGGCTGCTTTTTGAAGTCAGCCTTGCCGTAGCCAACCCTGCAGGGCTGCAGGCTATGAGTGCCACTGTAGGTATGGCCGCTGGCATAGCCATGCCAAAGAGGACAGCATCACGCGCACTGCTGCATGAAGCCACAGGGCAATGCTCCCTGGTCAAATCTGAGAGGATGCAGCAGAAGGTGCAGGCGTTACCGCAGGGCACCTGCTTTGCCGCTGTCCTTAATGACCACCATGCAGGTTAGACCCCCTCCCGTGGGCCGGCAACAGCTAAATATGCACAGCCAACATGACATCTCATCAACAAATATGATCAAAATCACAAGAGTCAATAATTAATTAAAGGAGATGGAACACCCTGTCTTAAGCCAATAGGCGTGCAATACAAGCAGTTCTTTGGCAGGAGCGCCCAACGTGTCACCAGTCCAATGCAGTTTTCTTTTGATCTCTTAAGCCTGGCGATAGCTGCGTTGTCAAGCCAGGCCTAAGGGAGATTTGACAGATTCATTTCATTATTGCCTACATCACAGTGACTTATGCAGCACTATGGTTATTCCCGCAGCTCACTCCTTTTTGTAGATGGCCCTACAGCACTGCAGTGTCAGCTTGATGCAGATCTCTTTCAGAGGGCAGGGGAGGGTTGACCTGAGCTCAGCTTTTGTTTGGAAGCATGATCAAGCCTGCTTCCGGTTGCATTGTGGGCGTGCCTGACTCCACTGTAGCTGCAGCCCTGAGTGTATCCCTCCTTAGGATCAGTTTGCCCAGGCTTCAAGCTAAAGACTGACTGTTTCGCCTCTTCTTTTGTTTCAGATGTTCCGGCACACAGACAGCCTCTTTCCCATTCTACTGAGGACCCTGTCAGATGAGTCGGATGAGGTGAGTGCTTCCGGCAGTGCCAGAAGAATGTAACTGGCGGATTAAAACATGTATGGTTCAGGCAGCTGTCGGTGTTCTCTCGCAGTGTATGTGGTATGACTTGAACCTGACTGAAGTTGTGTGTTTGTATGCTTATGCAAGAGAGGTCTGAGGCAGGTGAAGACATGGACTTTGCACAGAGGTGCACACTATAATGAAACGAAACTGCTTAAAGACTTAAATCTCTGAGCACAATTTCTGCCCCATAGAATCTTTTATAGATTCACAGGCTTAAGATATATCCCCCACAATTAAGTTAACAGTGTTCGTAGCCCGTCTATCTTGTTGTGTGGTCTCCACAGCAGACTTTGTGTAGTAGCGGCCAAGAGCTCCTTTCCCCTTAGAATCATGATACCTCAATTTCTTTGAGAGAATCGTCTGACATACCTCTATTCTATTCAGCATTTACTGGTATTTGATTAAAAAATCCCGTCATCTTGTCATTTACTCCTCCAGAGACCGATGTTTCATTGTCTTTCTCTGATGTATTCCCACACCCAAGTGCAGTTTTTTGTACTCTGGGACTTTTCTCTGGGCAGCTGGGCCATGGAAAGATTTATTTCAAACAACTTGTAACTTTCAACTCTTAGTTGTGCCTGACACTCCTGCCAAAACCTAATATCACTGTTTAACTCCTCTAAACAGATTTTGTCAGATGATCTGCTCTTGGGAGTGTATTTACTATCTCGTCCTAAACCCATTCTATGGGATTCTCATGTATGTCAGTGGTTTACAGTAAAGACACTGAGAGACCGAATATGTTGCTCTGTATGAGGATATTTCTTGCGATAAGGCTTAGTCAAGAGTGCACCCCTGCTTCAGCTTCAGAAAATACCCCAAAAATGACAAATGTGCATGATATACTACTGGTGATAAAAGGGTGACTGTTATGGAATGGACTTACACTGTCTTTGTTTAAATCATGTTGCCCCTTCTGAAAAGAATCATTTGTTACCACCGAGGGCAAAAAAGGCTCCCAAAACTCCCTTTCCCACTTAATTTGCGCCTTTGCCAGTGACCAGTCCATTAAACGTCCTTTTTTTGCTAACATGGAGTTTATGGCTCGCTTTCCATTGCATGTCATTGACGGCCTAGTCCCCAGTGAGCATTCGGCTAACTGCGGTCGGCTTAGTTTTCCTCATTGATGATGCTTTGATGAAATACCTCATTGCTACTGAAGTCTTCACCTTGTTGATGATACCCACAATGATAACATTACCTCATCGAAGATAGCCTTGGTAATGTTTACAAGAATCTGGTTTGTGGTTATCTCATCAGTGGGTCTCCAATTCTTCAGCCATCGAACCACTTACATGCATCTCTTCTGCGACTGTGTTGTCAAGGACTACTTTTTGTCTGCTTTATTTAAGCACGCCCCGCTAGTCCTTCTCTTAGTGAAGCATGTGTGTCACCAGTCAAGATCCCAATGCTGCCTCCTGCACAGATTCTACAAAAAGAGGGTGCAGAGGAGCTGGAAGCGGAGTATTCCATCGATGGGGTATCGGATCCATGGCATGAGTTAACTATTTCATGCATAGTGAAGAAAAAATATTATGCAGCAAAGAAGCCAGTTTTTATTTTCAGCCATTTTTCAAGACCAGGACTACCCTCGCCCACTCAGGCTTGTTAATTCATGTTTTTCCTGGCCTAAGTGCCAACATATTACTTCATCATCTCAAGTAAAGGGCAGTTTTGAGAGAAGATTCTAGATGCCTTGACTAATCCAGGCTGTCCATCTATGTAGCTTCAATTCCGTAAATCTGATCAGCCTCAGAGTGAGACGCAGCGGTACATACCCAACCCTGAAATCATCCCATTCAATATGAACTGTTAGTAATAAGATTGTGGTTCAAAACAATACACCCAACCTCGCCCATGTGTTTTCTTTTTTGCAACCAAAATAGTCCGCGTGCACAATTGCAACCATTGGCATTCACATCCACTCCAGGCTAAATAGTTTTTATATTCTGAAAAAAATAACTGTTTTATTCTTTAGGGGGCCAGAAGTTCTGAGCCGCTTTGCTGTTTCGGAAATTCCTTAGGCTAAATTGGTTTACCAGCTCATTCTGAAACGTGGTTAGGAAGGAGTGTAATTGCAAATCAGAATGAGATATAGCAATGGTTGTGGCCGCAATTGCAAACCATTGATAAATTAATGGCTCTTTAGCGGTGAAGACAATCCATTTGTAGAGGTGAAAATGTCCCCTTTGGACAGGTTCCCCTTTTGGAATTTGTATCAGGTGGCCTTAGGGGGTGCATGCAGTGGTCAAGTGGACCTCTGGCTGCTCCCCCAGATTTGTTCCCGAATTAAGCAGCACCGGTTCCTTTAAAGGGGGGGGGGGGGGGGGGGGGGGGGGAGGGGAGAGAGAGAGAGAGATAGATAGAGAGAGAGAGAGAGAGAGAGAGAGAGAGAGAGAGAGAGAGAGTGTGTGTGTTATATATTTTGAGCTGCTGAAATTGAACATTGCCTGCAAATCGGCCAGTGTGAATATATATAGGTTACTTAGCAAAAATCGCCAATTTGCGACCCTTTTCTGTGTAGACCTGGTTCTCTCTTTATTCGTTAATATGAACAATGTTCACAGACACCCACCACGTATTTTGTCCACAAACAAGGAGTTCATCAAGGCATAGCATCATTTCTCAGACAAAGTATTTTGTTGGACAGGCTCTGTAATATAAACCTTATTTGAGGTTTTGTTGTTAGTGTAGGTGAGGGAACATAAAAAGAATAGTGAGAGTTCACACAGCTGCCTCTCCTGATCTCAGTACCACCTCTCATAGCAGGGTGGTGTAGCATTCTTGAGCTATGTTGGAATTGACGCTGAGTGCTATATCTGGGTGCTCTTTACACAACATTACTCAAGGCCACAGTGTGAATAGTGAAACTGATTCCAGATTTGCAGAAAAGGCAACCTTGTTTTGAAAAACCAAAGGCTTGATTTAGCAAAAGGGAAAAAAAAGTCAATGGCCGACTGCACCTCACATATAGTTCAAATAATACAACACAGTGCACTTCTCTCCCAATACCAGCCGTTGTCTGGTATTACTGCAGAGCAGAGAAAATCTTGATAGAACCAAAGATGGAAGGTGCACACGTTGGTTGGCTGCTATTAACCTTTGGATTTTACAACTTTGAATATTGGATTTGAATAAAGCAGGAATTTTTCTAATGGACCCAAAGACTCATCGTTCTATTTGTTTATGGGTGCACCATTCCTCCTTTGGTTTTGTAAAGGCTTGATTTAGGCAGTGACTGAGAGTCCTTGAAGGCCTACAGGAGGTGCTAAGTTCGATGGTGCAATTTTTCTCTACATTAGTGATACTATTATGGAGAAAAATAAACATGTGGATTGTCCTCTTGATTTATAACTTCTTCCAGAAAATGGAAGATTTGTTATCACTACCAAACTCGTGTCTGGTGCTTGGTTTGTTCATGCATCTGCAGATCAAAATGTCAGTTTCCCACCAGACTTCTAAAATGAGCATCCTCACCTGAGTTAGCATCTGAATAAAGCTCACATAAACTTAAAGCAAAATGGAGGGCCAAGTCCCAGTTTTGTTGTAGCCTCCTCTTTTTTCTGGGTAACACCTGGTAGATTTCCTGAGAAACCAGAGTAGTGTGGATAATTTTGAAATCTGCGGAGAAAAGGAAAACATGCAGGTTATTTCCCACACCCTATTTTAGGCTGCACTCATAGGAATATTAGGGTGTATTAAATTCAGCAGAGAAGTTCTTACGGGATATAAATGTGGAGCCATACCCTGAAACGTTCTGAATCACTGTACACACATACAGACACACACACACTTATTATAGAATATTGTCTATTAAGCGCATAATCTAATATATATGAGGTGTATTCTTGTTATCATCCTGATAATGGATAACTGATCAATTATGAATATTAATAAAATGAATAGAATGTAAACAGTAAGTTTGCTGTATGTGCTGCTGTAGACCACTTGCTGGGTGCCCTTCTGCCATGCAGTGTTTGGGGGGAGGGGGATGTTGCAAATTGTTTTTCTTTGAAGTAGAGTTCCTGGTTCCAAGATACAGCTTCTGAAACCCACAATGCACTAGGACAAAGACTCCACCTTTCATTGGCTTTTTTTTTGCCCCTTCGGGTTTGGACATACCTTCAAGAGTTCTGGGATTGTAGCGCAACAGAAGACGAGATCCTGGAGAATTTCGATATTAAGACACCAGGAAAACAACGTTCACATGCATGATCTTCATGTGACCAGTGGCCACTTCAACAGAACTTTGCATGTCATGCAACTACTTTGGAGACAAATCAGATCAAAATTCCAAGGCAAAGTCGTATTAGAATGGGTTGTGAGGTGGGAGGGTGTGGAGAACACAGCTTTACATTTTGCGTCCACTGTAATAGCAAGCTCCTGTAGTTGGACCCTCATCAAGAATGTAACCCCTGTCTCCCAAGGCACTATGACAAGTTTGGCTTGCAGAAATTTTCTTTGCAAGAAGACGAACGTTTGCCAAAAGATAGAAGTTGGGCACACTGTGGAATATAGTGCTGATTCTCTCCCGAGCCACTGTCTGGACAGGGCATTAAAGATGTCAAATAAACTTACTTAGATGGCATAAGGGGTGGGGCATCCGGTAGTTGGGGAATTCATGGCGGGCGAAGTCCAGAATACATATCCTCTATTTGACTTTGATGAACAATTTTCTCCAGGGCTCTCGACGAAACCCACATCTAGGACAGAGACTACAACTAGGGTCTTTAACAAATCACAGTCCGAGAATCCTTCCTTCTGGGGTTCGATCTCAAATGGAGCCTCAGCTCCAGGAAAGGTATGTCCTTAAGAGAGCCATCCTTTTAGTCCAAGTCCTCCTTCAAAGAGCAATAAGTGCCACCGAATGTTGCTGATGAACCTTAGCACTGAAAGGGGCATTGGCACTGGAAACCCTCTGCACTCATGAGGTCGACACACACCATTGAGAGACAGATCCTCCGCCCTGGAAGTGTATGCTTCCTGCTTCAGAAAAAGGTTGAATTCAGAGCCAGCCTCAAAACCTGCCTCATCCTTGACTCCATGCAAACCACCCTAAGAGGAAGGGGTTGGTGAGCAGCCTAATCTAATGCACAGGAGAATTTATATCAATCCAGTCTCTGACACATACTGGCTCGGCCACCTACAAATGGTAAACCTACAGCAAAGAAAAGTTGCCTCACATATGAGGAGGCAACTTAATAGGTCCTTAGTTCTTATCCTATTCTGAAAAATGCCCAGAAAGCCCTTACCACCAGCAGCACATTCCCATTCCTGGTAACCATCCCCAGCAATGTATACCTCTAGATGCAACCAAAACCTCACTGCATATCAGCCAGACCTGTATGAATACCCAATAACAATGAACGGTTGAGGCTGCAAGATTATAATGTTGGATCCATCAGGAGGTCCATCTATAGAGCGATATCGGGTGAAGTCATCCCCACCTGATGACACAGCCAGTGTAGTGAAGGAGAAGGACTTCTTCATTGAGACTTTGTCAAAGGAGGAGAGATCAGTGCAGTTTTTACCAATGTGAAAGAGTTTGCTCAAATGCGCTCTGGAAAACTAGTCAAAGCATGGGTCATCACACCTAGGGTGGAAAAGACGTATAAAACTGCACTGTACGACCCCATGTATATTAGTGGTCATGTCCCACCAGATTCAATGGTGGTATATGCAGTATGTGCTGGGCTGCTATCAAGGTATGATAGGTCTCAAAGGGGAAAGCACCTTCCTGACACTTATAAAATGTGAGAAAAGGAGATGGACTAGGAAAAACAAAATAATTTCCAAAGCCAATATTAGGTGCTTCCTAGATGCTGCTGATACAGCATGAAGGGAAACCAATACCAGAATTCCATGCTGCCATCATGTCTTGTCTTTAGTCTGGGGTTTCCAACCAGAGGTGCAACAGCACCTTGTCAGGTTGCCTTTAGATAGGGAACATCTTTTTGGGCCAAAAGTTGACTCCATCTTTAAAAAAATTAAAGACGCAGATGTGGCAAAGACCATGGGAGCATTTCAAAACCAGTCAAGGTTTTGTGGACATCAAACGCTGGCGCAGCAAAGTCAGCAGGCAGGATCCATCATCCTCTGCACGAGGCACAGCATTTCATTAGGGGCAAACATCCAAACTATGCACCGGACAAGGCTTCCAGGGCGACAGTGGCAGAAAGGCCAAAGGTGCACAAGACCAGGCACCGGTGTCCCCAAATTTTTTTATTTAACTGTGCCCTATGGTTTGTGTTAAGTGGAGTTCATAATTTGATCAAAGTTCTAGCATTCAGAGTCACGATAGCCCTGTCAGAGTTTGCCAAATGCCACACAGTGAATTGTCGTCACAACATATGTGGACGACTGGCTGTTAATGAGCAGCAGCAGAGCATGATGCCTTACTCACGCTCAATAAGCCCTCTCAGTCCTACAGATACTGGAGTTCACCATTATTGCCAAAAATCCCCCCTTTTAAACCGAAAGATTTAACTTTTCTTTGGTGCTAAACTCACTACAGTGATCGACAAAGCCACAGCAGCTACAAAGAGTGATGGCCTTTCAAAGGCTGCTTCCCCTGTACCAGACATTGGTTCCACTGATTGTGAGAAGGATACTTAAACTATTCGGGATTATGGTGCACATGCACCCGCTCGAGAGTGCCTTGCGAGACAATGGTTACAAACAACTGGGCAGTGAGAAGGTGTAGTGTGGGTGGAGCTCAGTGTACCTCACAAACTGCAATGGAGGAACCACAAGAACTTGTTACTGAGCAGGTGATTTCTTGACCCTAGTTGCAAGTGACTGTCAACACAAATGCTTCTCTCATAGGGTTGGGTGCACACGGGGGCCAGCTCGCAGCACAGGACCAATGGCCTCCACAGCAACAACATCCGCACATCACCTTCACTGGAACTGATGGCGGTTCAGCTGGTATTGCAAGTGTTTCTGTGACTCAGTGCAGGAGTCCAGAAAACACTACAGCCAGATGCTATCTACAAAAACAAGCAGATATCTGCTCCCCACATTTGTCCAAGTTAGCACAAACCGTATGGAACAAGGCCATTGGTCATCAGGTCCTCCTCCTAGTGGAACACCTCTCTGGACTCGACAACAACTTTGCATATCTGTTCCACAGTAGGTTCCAACAAACATACTAATGGGAAATCAAGCCCTAAGTGGTTTAACAATACTTCCATTGTTGGTGGACCACAGCAGTAGACTTTTCCGCCACACATGAAAAAACACAATTTCAGAACTTCACCTCCCGACAACCTCAAACCATGGGCAACACTCCATAGAACAGTTAGTCAAAAATAGTTGCTTATACTTTTCCCCTACTAACATTCATTCCATATGTAAACGGGAATGATGCAAGCACCAATGACACAAATGCTTATAACGTCCATCTGGGCAAGACAAGACAGCTTTAGTGATCGCTACTGCTGGAAATGTCAGTATATCCCCCTGAGAATCTACCACTCCTCCGGGGACTCTTCACATGGCATCAAGGTTAGCTGTGCCCTCCAATCTCAGGGCAGTGAATGTTGTAATTCTGTACCTATGTCTTACAATTTGGTTATGTACAGCATCCATGGAGTGCATACAAAATCTTAAAGGAGACTGTAAGCGCATTATACAGGCATCTTATGCAGCTAAATGAAACATAATTGTCCATGACTGTTAGTCTTCGCAAACCGCTTTTAGGGGCCACAGTGCAAGACCATATTGGACTTACAAAAGGTAGGCCTAGTCTACACCTCATACAAGTATACCTAGTGGCTGTATCTACAGGCCTTCAAAATAGGGAATGCCAGTCCATATTCAAGTTCTTGTTAAAACCTTTATGGGAGACTAAGAAAGAGTTATGCCAGTAAGAATGTCACTGTTGCTGTACTGGGACCTCAACATTGTCATTACTTGGCTTATGGGCCTCTGTTTGAACTCTTAGACTCTAGCCCAGGGTAGTTCCTTTCCTGGAAAGTGGCTTTCCTCACAGCAATCACTTCCTTTTACAATGTAAGTCAACTGCAAGCATCAATAGTTAAGGAGCTGTTTATCCAGGTTCACAAAGATGGGGTTGTGCTGAGAACACACCCTCGCTCTTGCCATAGGTTGTCTTGCCATTCCGTATTCATCAAACTATTTACACTCTTCTTTTGCCGAAACAGTTGGTTGAGAAATGGGCTTCGCACACATTAGATATTAACAGACCCTCATGTACTACATCAATAGTAGTAAATCTTTCATTAAAATGAATCAGCTGTTTGCACCTTCAGAGCAGCCTTTCCTGGCAAAGCCAGTTTCCAACGCAGGCCTAGCCATGTGGATTGTCAAATGCATTCATGGTTGCTATGCTAAAGCCAAGCGCACCCAGAGCACATTTAGAGAGCCCCTGTGGCTTTCCTAGGCAACATGCCTCTTGCATTCATATGTAAAGCTTCTACAGGTTCTACTATCCAGACATTCAGTAAGTATTGACTGTGTGGACATTCATACTTGACAAGAAGCCCAGGTCCGTAAAACTCTGCTAAAACTTTGTTCCAAATATCTTTCATTGCTGCTCTCAAGCCACTGCTTTAGACAAATATGTACTGCTGTAACCAGAAAACATTTCCTGCAACAATCTGTTTGCAGCTTGTAGTGCTGTAGATGTGCCAATACTCATAACTTCGCAGCTTTGCTTCTCTACGTTTATTCACAACACGATGTAAAGTGGACTCTATGAGCTGGTGCAATGTGGGCTTCAGGGGAGGTATCATGAGTCACCATGAAAAATGTTCTTCAAAGAAAAACAACTAGCAACATCCGCAGCCAACACTAGATAGCAGGAGTATGCCCAGCATGTGATCCCAACATTAGAAAGCAGGAGTATGCCCAGCATGTGATCCCAACATTAGAAAGCAGGAATATGCCCAGCATGTGATCCCAACACTAGATAGCAGGAGTAAGCCCAGCATGTGATCCAACACTAGAAAGCTGGAGCATGCCCAGCATGTGATCCCAACACTAGATGGCAGGAATATGCCCAGAATGTGAATTCTAACACTAGATGGCAGGAGTATGCCCAGCATGTGAACCCCAACACTAGAAATCAGGAGTATGCCCAGCATGTGATTCCAACACTAGATATCAGGAGTATGCCCAGCATGTGAATCCTAACACTAGATATCAGGAGTATGCCCAGCATGTGAATCCCAACACTAGATGGCAGGAGTAAGCCCAGCATGTGAATCGACAGCACTACAAGTGGCAAACCAATGGATACAGGTAAGTAACGCTTTCCGTTTTGTTGGTCTCATATACTTAATCAATTACTTTAAAAACCTCTGTTTGCCTTGTGGCATCATGTTGTATTGCTGTTTTGTTGCCAAACCGTGTAATAGAGCCCACATACCTGCTTCAGACCTGACGGTCTTCAGTCTCATGTACTGACCAACAGAATACCCCTCAGCATCTGGTTTCTCTTTCTGTCTCTACCCATCCATAGTTGGGAACAGCATTTATACCCTTTTCTCCATAACATTTCTTACCAGATGTTGGAGACATCTCCTGCTGGACCCCCATTCAGGCCAAGTAGCAAAATGTAGTTGAACACAGCGCTTTCATTTGAGATATTCATAAGTATTAGCACATGTGAACCATAGCTTTAGCAAGGTCATTTAGCATTGAACATTTTCCCTCTTACTGAATATATGCCACCCGGCAAACTGTAATAATACTATGTCAGTGCCTGTAGAGTACATTAAAATCATCACATGCCTTTAGGGGCACTTCTCAGCATGGCTTTCATTGCAGGTCTCAGGCTCCGGTTCCAGTTGTTGCAACAGAGCCCAGATACTGTGCGATAAAGCAAGGCCTCGGGCACCTGCTCCTGTGCTACACTACTGTACCACAGTTTCATTAAGGAGTGCAGTCATGGTGCTATGATTGGAGGCCTTCTGCCCCTGCTCGAGCTACTGTTCCATCAGAGCCCAAACACTAACCTTTGACTGCAGGCCTTTGGCCTACACCACATCCAGTTGACTCAAGCCATAGTACTTCTACTCAAGGTCACCGAGCTATCAGCCACTCATACCAGTCTTGTTCCACTAGAGTCCATTCAATGTGCTTTCAGTCCAGCCCCCTTGCTGCTCCAGAAGATCCCAGGCACATCCAGTATAGTCCGAGTGGTTCAATTCTGAAGTATCTGCACCATCTCCCAGTCCTTATCTAGTCCACTTAGAGTGCGTCAGATGCAGACCACTGGCCTCTGCTTGCGCTCTTCCACTCACATATCAACCGTAATACAATTGTGCGTACGCTGGTCCTTCTACATGGCTTGTTGCCTGCAGTATTGTTGATCATCTCAAAAATATTTAAAGATGGAGAGCAGCAATTTGGATGCAAGGAAAGCAGGCATTCTGTTATTTTTTGTTGGACTTTCTGGATATCCCTTTTACAGACTCTTTCCGAACACTTTTATTTAATCCCACCCTTCATGCCTAGGGGATAACTGCCAAGGAATCCTCCCAGTATTAATCTTAGCAAGTGTTTTCAGCTTTTCTCCCAGTCTTCTTGTTCGTTAATTCCTTTTATGGAAGGAACATGTTACGCGGTGATCTCTGTCTTTGTCATTATAGGAACAATAAGTAAATTTGAAGTGACATATGCAGAGTACTGAAGAGATCAACTGTCTCTGTGTGTTCCAGGATTTAGGTGGATGGTTCCAGGTCACAGGCCGTGTGGTACCCTGGCATTTAGATGGGATCCTGGTTCTCAGAACGCAGGAGATACTAGCACACGTGGCATCCAGCAGTCGCACAAGTTCTTGAATCCCGGTTTCAAGTCAAACGTTTGTGGCACCCTCATTCCTGGCGTACCTATATGCGCTTCAAATCAGTACTGAGGTGCAAAGATATATATCTCTTAGATTCCATCAATCAAGGTTAGGGCTGATCAGAAGAGCTGGGTGTGTCATCAGCATTGACATCGTTGGATGTAATCAATGGGTGATTATCATTGGGGTCCTCTATTTTTTTAGCCACGACATCTCATACATGTCATACACCTACCTTTTAGTGTATGTGTGTACGTAAAACCAGTGCATGCAGTGGAAGGTGCGGTGTAGGAACTGTGTAAGTCAAGGGGGGCTTTGAAAAACCAGACTTCTTTGCTGGTATCTTTTGGAAGGGTTTGCCAATGTTTCAGTGCCTAGAGGTCCTCCCGATATTTCACTGGTACGTCTATATAGCCACTGAAGCATTTATAGCATGAGGCTCTCTAGATGTTTCTATCTCATCGCCTCTCTCTTGATCAATTATAAGCTCAGCATGCCAGAGCCCTTATGTCGACTTCCAAACTTGAATGTAGCTTTATTTTCAGAAGAAAATCACTTTATCTCCTTGCACCTCTGTTCAACTTTCTCCTAACTTTATTAGATTGGGACACCACTGCTAGGCCATTACCATCACTGCTGTGCCATTACCATCACTGCTGGGCCATTACCACCACTTGTAGGCTATTACTACAACTGCTAGGCCATTACCACCACTCCTAGGTCATTACCACCACTACTAGGCAATTACCACCACTGCTAGGCCATTACCACCACTGCTAGGCCATTACCACCACCGCTAGGCCATTACCATCATTGCTGGGCCATTACCCCCACTTCTAGGCTATTACCACCACTGCTAGGCCATTACCATCACTGCTGGGCCATTACCATCACTGCTGGGCCATTACCATCACTGCTGGGCCATTACCATCACTGCTGGGCCATTACCACCACTTGTAGGCTAATACTACAACTGCTAGGCCATTACCACCACCGCTAGGCAAATACCACCACCGCTAGACCATTACCACAACCGCTATGCCATTACCACCACCGCTAGGCCATTACCACCACTGCTAGGCCATTACCACCACTGCTAGGCCATTACCATCATTGCTGGGCCATTACCACCACTTCTAGGCTATGTCGAGTGTGTGAACTGCATTTAATTGTGCTTTTTAAACCTTCACTGTAAATAATTTCTGGGCACATAGACTGTTCCTCAATCCTAATTTGTTAGGTTCTATCGCTCCTTTCTCTACCACCACCTTGGCGCTTACTTGCTCAGGCTCCCTGGCAGCTGAATACACGCTGTTGGGGGTGTGACTCGCCTCTGCTTCCGCCATCTTGGGGGTGAATTTCGAGAGCGGTCCAGTCTTCGGCCCCTCCCTCGCACTACTGCATAAAATGGCCCCTCCGTACAGGAAGCGCAGCGGACGAGCGCACCGGGCGCGCCAAAGGCAAGCGCGTCTGCGCCCGTCCGCGCCAGTTCCGCACCTAGCGCCGGAGACCCTGACTTTTTTAAACGTACCCAGCCTCTCCAATACTCAAACACTCAACTGCTAGAATTGAATCAATTCCCCTGTACTCGAATGAAAAGAATAAATTTAGCTGACCCTTCTTTCTCACTCAGCTGTGACTCCTGTGGCCGATTAAGGTCCAATAATCCCCCTCTTCAACCTCACACATCACGCACCCCACCCAACTGTCCTAATTTTCATACCTTTCCACGGGCCAACAACAACGATAACTGTCAACCTAACCGCCTGACAAGCGGGGAGAGTTCCCTGAAGTGTATCTTGCTGAATACTAGATCCATGTCTAAACACAAACATGAAATTTCTGCTCTTATATTAGATCATACTATAGATCTAATGTTCTTAACAGAAACATGGGCATCTGAGACCTCGGGGCCGGACTGGAATGATGCAGTTCCTGAAGGTTACCTGGTAGAATATGTAAACAGGTCAGGAGCAGTGGGGGGTGGCATTGGGATAATCTATAAATCCCATCTAAAAATATTCTCATTATCAGAACCGGGTCTAGAAGCAGAAGCCATGAGCTTTAAAGTCAAAAGCAACAACTGCCTAATATTTACAGGCCTTCTTGTGTATCGCCCCCCTGGACCAAGAGCACCATTCACTGCGGCGTTACTTACTTTTCTAGAATCCACATTTGACTCTACTTCCTACACTATTCTGGGTGATTTTAATTTTCATTTAGAGGCAAACAACGATTCTGAATCAGCCACACTAATAGACAACTTTCTTAGCTTTGGCATGACTCAGCTAGTATCTGGCTCTACCCATACTGCCGGACATAGCCTTGATGGCATCTTTACCAACAATAACCACATTAATATCACCTCGATTCTAGCACCCCCCTGGTCTGACCATTATGCCATCTTCTTTAATCTGCCTCATAACAACTCATCCAACCACCGAAGAGGCTTCTCACTCCCTGTCAAAACACGCCCCTGGAACAAACTTGAACCCATTAGTCTAGCTAATGCACTTACAGAAACCCCCCCTACTTTTGGATCCGGCAACACCAATAGGGGAGCGGTTACATTGCAAAACTGGATCGGTCAGGCAGTTAATCAACTAGCGCCTGTTGAAATAAAAAAGCCAGAAGAC
The DNA here is from genome assembly GCF_964204655.1 of Triturus cristatus. NCBI lineage: Eukaryota > Metazoa > Chordata > Amphibia > Caudata > Salamandridae > Triturus > Triturus cristatus. The sequence goes on from NC_140595.1 coordinate 196,765,287, forward strand.
GGTCTGCAACCGCGTTATGGTATTCAGCAGAGGTGAAACACATAAAAATTAAATGTCGGCGACTTGAGCGGGTGTGGCGCTCGGATTATAGTGCCCTAAACAAATCAATATACACAAAAGCCCTACAGGAGTATAAGACAGCAATAGTTCAGGCCAAGTCATTATATTTTACAAACAAAATTCAGGCAGCCTCTAATACCACTAGAGAACTATTTAAAACGGTCACTCAACTGACTAAGAGCCCCCGCGATACTGTTTTTACCCCTAACCAGGACCTCGTGACCAATATTGCAACCTTCTTTCAGCAAAAGGTTCAGAATGTCTACGATGATTTGAGCTCATCTGCATTAACTATACCCAATGACAATGTCGACACTGCCCACTCGTTTGGGCCTGGCTATTCCTGTTTTCCGCTGTTGGAGGAGACTCAGGTGGCAGACCTAATTGCTCTGATGAAGTCGGGGTCCCCTCTAGATCCTTGTCCACCACGCATTCTACACTTGATCCCACAAACGGTAGCGGTTGGTCTGACCCCGCTGCTCAATAACATCATCTCCTCTGGTGACTTTCCCAGCTGCTGGAAAAAGGCTTGTATCCGACCGATCCTCAAAAAGGACTCTTTAGACCCAACGGTACTAAAGAACTACCGGCCAATATCCTGCCTTCCCCTGCCAGCTAAGATTCTTGAAAAAGCTATAAACCAGGAAATGATGAGATATGTGGACCAAAACAAACTCCTGGATCCCTCTCAGCATGGTTTCCGCCCTTATCACTTGACAGAGTCCGCCCTTATTATGGCCACTGAAAACATCCGAAAGGAAATGGACGAGGGCGGCAGAACGGCTTTGATCTTATTAGATCTTACGGCGGCATTCGATACCGTAAACCACTCCATCCTATTAAACAGACTAAAAACTTTAGGCTTCACTGGCACGGCACTTACCCTGTTAACTTCCTTCTTGGACTCTCGTATCCAACAAGTACACTGGGAAGGTCTTCACTCTGACGAATTCTCTCTTCCAGGTGGGGTCCCTCAGGGCTCGGCACTGTCGCCCACCCTCTTTAATCTGTATGTCACTCCCCTGGCTGCCCTAATTCGATCTCATGGCCTTCAATTAGTGTCTTATGCCGACGACACTCAAATCATAGTGTCAGTGTCCCAGTCCATCGAAGCTACGGCAGAACGCTTCAAAAACTGCCTTCTGGATGTTAAAAACTGGATGAGTTGTAATTTTTTAAAATTAAACCCCCTGGGGCCCCTGGCAACTTCCCCAACTCTTTAGTTGAAGCCATCTCTCAACTAGCCTCCTCCACCTCTAACTTTCTGTTATTAGGTGATCTTAATTTCCACTTCCTTGACCCAACGGATCGTGTGGCCGTGGACATTAGACACGACCTTACAGCCTTAGAGGTAGGTCTGATGAACAACGAGCCCACCCACGAGAAGGGCCATCTATTGGATCCCATCTTTTCCAATATTCCAACGATGACCACCGATCCTCCGGTGTCCCTCCCTTGGACTGACCATTTCCTGGTCCCCTTTTTCTGGGAAACTCCCAGGTCTAATCACTCTATTCCTAAAACCCAGGTTACTGATCGCCAATGGCATAAATTGTCATTGGATATTTGGACCCGTTCTCTGACCGAGTCCACCCCTAATCTTTCCTCGGACCCAAATCTGGCCGATAAACAATTCAGTGACTGGATTACGTCGTCTCTGGACACTCTGCTTCCAAAAATTACCACTCTTAAGCAACCTAAAAAGATATCCCCTGCTCCGTGGTATACTCCAGAGCTTAAAACCCTACGGCAAGAATGTAAAAAGACCGAACGCTCATGGAGACGTGAGAAAACAGGAGCGAACAAAAAACTCTACTCTATTTCTCTCCTCAATTATAAAACCGCGATCCGGATTACCAAAAGCGTGTTCTTCCAGGAGAGAATAGAGAGAGCAGGTGGCTCCGGAAAGGAATCATTCGCTATCCTGAAAGAACTTTCAAAGCCATCAGTACAAGACCATGGACCCCCCTCTGACCCTACAGCCGATCAAGAGAAATGCCAACAATTGGCTAACTTTTTTCAGGACAAAATCCGATTAATCCTGGATTCAATTCCTCCCTTGCACCCAAGGGAAGAAACCGTTTCTCCACATTCGACTTCTCCCAACGGCCTATCCACATGGGGCCAGTTCACCTCAGATGAAGTGCGAACAACGCTTAACTCTATGAAAAGTGGTTCCCCCAGAGATCCTGCACCTCTCCGGATTCTTAAAGAGGTAGCCCCCTCCATCATCCCCGCTCTCACTCAGTTGATCAATACATCACTTCAACAGGGAGTTGTGCCCCAGAGTTGGAAGAAGGCAGTGGTAAAGGCCTTATTAAAGAAACCCACCCTGGACCCTGATAACTTGGCGAATTATCGGCCCATTTCCTTACTCCCAGGAGTAAGTAAGATCGCGGAAAAACTTGTCAACAAGAAACTCTCCGAGTATCTAGAAGCTAACAACAAGCTAAAAAACTCCCAGACGGGCTTTCGACCAGGACAGGGCACGGACATCGCCCTCCTGGCAGCGGTAGAGGAAGCTAGAACGCTGCTAGATGGTGGAGGATCAGTGGCAGTGATCCTCCTCGACCTCAGTGCAGCGTTCGACACCGTGGACCACCAGCTCCTCATCGAAAGACTGGCAAAAGTTGGTCTAGAAGGCACAGCCATATCCTGGCTCTCATCCTTCTTGTCACAACGATCTTATCAGATCTGGGAGAAAGACGCCCGTTCCTCCGAAATGCCCCTCCAATGTGGTGTGCCTCAGGGCTCCTCCCTTAGCCCTACATTATTTAACATATATATGTCCACATTGGAGGAAGTCATCACCCCTTTCGGAGTGAGTGTCATCAACTATGCTGATGACACACAATTAGTGGTGTCTTTGTCCCACCCTCAACATCAGAAAGCCGATCTTCTTAACTGCCTCACTCAGGTCCATCACTGGATGAACACATCAGCGCTAAAATTAAACGGGGCAAAAACCGAGGTCCTTGTACTCGGCCCAAAAGGATCCTTACTTCCTTTGGACATGTGGCCAACATGTCTAGGTCCCCCCCCAGACCCAAAGACAGAGGTGAAAAGTCTGGGTGTCTGGATCGACTCGGAACTCTCCTTCGCCCCACAAGCAAAAAAGGTCGTAGGGACCTGTTTCGGTCTGCTAAAATCCCTGAGGAAGGTCCTGCCCCTTCTTCCTCCGAAATCGCAAAAACTTTTAGTCCAGGGTCTTATTATATCAAGACTGGACTATAGTAATGCGATCTATTTGGGTGCACCGGAAGCAACATTGACTAAATTGCAGAGGATCCAGAATACCGCTGCTCGGATCATTACCAACACCCTGGCCAGATCATCGGCCAAGCCTGCCCTCAAATTCCTGCATTGGCTCCCCATAAGGGAGAGAATTAAATTCAAAGCCATGTGCTTGGTGCACAAAACCCTGAACAACCAAGGCCCTCCAATTCTCCGAAACTTCATTACCCCTTATAGAGCCACAAGATCCCTTCGTTCTAATGCAGAAAACCTTATCAATGCCCCAAGGTTTAGGAAAGCACGGTCAGGAGGAAGACGGTTCTCGGTCCATGCGGCCCGTCTTTGGAACTCCCTCCCGCGAGATCTTCGTTTGGAACCCCAATACCTCCGTTTTAGGAAACGATTAAAGACACATCTTTTCCCTTAGACCTTATGCCCTGCCCGTAACTCAGTCCTCAGTCTTGTCTCTAAGGTTCCTCAGCGCTGGGATACTTCCGGGTGACTACGCGCTTTATAAAAATAAATAATAATAATAATAATAATAAACGCGGACAAAACCGAGATAATCGAATTCGGTCAGAAACCACCTGTCTGGAGCAACCTATGGTGGCCTCAGGAGGCAGGCCCCTGCCCTAATCCGGTTGATAAAGTCAGAAATCTTGGTTTCTTGATGGATAAAGATCTCTCCTGTAAAATGCAGATAAATCAGGTCACCTCCACTTGTTTCTACACCATTAAAGTCCTTAAAAAAATCCTACCCTACATCCCTCCAACTCTAAAAAAGACTGTAATGGCTGCCCTGATAATGTCCCGAGTGGATTACTGTAATGCACTCTACTTGGGCACAGGTGAAAAACAAATTAACAAACTCCAGGCAATTCAAAACGCAGCAGCCAGGGCTCTACTCAATCTACCCTACCGTCACCCAACGTCAAAAGCTATTAGGGAACTTCACTGGCTCCCAGTTAGAGCCAGAATACAATTCAAGACCCTTTGCCTGGTCCAGAAATCTCTGTATGGCACCGGACCTGATGACTTGTCTAAACTTCTCCCTCGCTATGTGCCATCGCGTGCACTAAGGTCAGCCAACCTTGATCTAATATGCCACCCAAGAATAAGAAGAATGCGATGGGGCGGCAGGTCTTTCTCGTACCAGGCCTCCAGATTGTGGAACTCTATGCCCTCCCACTTGCGCTCACAAAAATCTAAACAATGTTTTAGGAAAGCATTAAAAACCTGGCTTTTCTCTCCTCATTAATGATCCACTCTCACCATTCTCTACGTTATCTCAGCGCCAAGACGCCTCGGCATTCGAGCGCTCTATAAATATTTCAGTATTCAGTTACCACCACCGCTAGGCCATTACCACCACCGCCCAACCATTACCACCACCGCCCAACCATTACCACCACCGCCCTACCATTACCACCACCGCCCTTGTCAGGCAATCTCTCATAGACCGATAGAATCTGATACCTGTGGGCTGGTAGAGGGTCTCAGCACTGATTGGAGCCTTTTTATGACCACCAACTTATTTTCTGTTGTTGTCACATTTACTAACAGAAAGAGTGGTGAAATGCCATTCATTTTTTAACCATTGGTGCTTTTGAGGTGATCTAAGCTCTCATAGCAGAATCTATTAAAGCCCGGAGTATGCCGATCGGCTGTTGTTAACATACCTCCCACTACTCTTACCATATCATAACTACAACCCTCTTTCAGTGATGAATGGAACTCAGGAGGCTCTGTTCCCCAAACTTGATTGCAACTTTTAGCAAGTGGCACTAGGACAAAATATAATGGCAGTTGAAGAAAGGGGCAAGGAGAAGTTATGATATTGTCATTGGGCATTTATGTAGCCCACAATAGTCCTTTTGAAGCTTTAAGTAGTCTGGGGATGATTGCTCTTACTGTTTTGAGGTGTCCATTGTAGATTGAATTCCGAATAGGTTTGTGGAGCATGTTTAGGGTGAAGGAATGCTCCTCTGTTGTGTTGTCTAACATGTTGTAGGGCTGCTATGGGTCTTCACATTCAGGTCGCAAGCATATTCCACAGCGGATATGTGTGTGTTCGTTGGCTACTGCAGGCATGTTTAGTTGGGTGCCCTAGAAGCCAATAATTTGCACATTTAGGCAGTGTTGGGTGTGTTGTAAGTGTTCTTTCTTATTTCATTTATCACTTTATTTATAGTTCTGCAGTGAGACACACGATAACAGTGCAACAGGCACTTAGGGTGGCAGCAAACGTATAATACCCAATGAGAGGTAGACATGAATCCACATTGTTAATACACTATATCAGTTCTAACAGGAAAGCATCACAGTACTCAGTACAATAATGTTAAAAGACATGGATATTTGAGGCCTCAGCAGAGCTGCATGTGAGAGGAGACTCAGACATAGAGCGGGAGTATTTCCTGTATCACAACCAAATGCAGGGTGTCAGGGGGCATAACCATCAGCGTACTGCAATAGGTATGTTGTTAAGTTCTGCCATATATCTCAAAGTCTAGAAGCTGGGTCAACATATCCACATATATTTTAATTGTTCATTACAATACTCTAGGTCAGAAATCCATGCCTTCAATTGGTGGGCTCGTCATCTACCCCATCTACAAACCACCAGTCTCTTCGCTAATAGTAGCGGTAGTGCCACAAACTTCTGCTTGCCACCTCCACCTCTTTGACATACCCCAGGAGGCCCATGCATGGGTCTACAGCACAGTCACAGCTAGCCATGGTGGACAGCGCAGTGAATATATCCCTCTAGTACTCTTGTATTAGGGGAAGTCCAGGCGGGGTGCAGGATTCCAGTGCCCGAACCTTTACACCTCCAGCAGTGTTCATGTGCATGAAGGCCATACCTATGGAGCTGCTTGGGGGTGTACTATGCTTGTTGTATGCACATGTAGTGGATAATGTGGAACCGACTGCTAGACGAAGCCTGGCCAGCTTGCATGCAACAATATTTCCAGACTTCCTCTGGTATTTCACCACCCAACTCCTCTTCCCATCTCATTTTAACTGTTGAGGGCAGAAGCACAGCTACATTGTATGCTTTGCGATAAAGCGTAGCAATGAGGCGCCTCATGGGCTGGGCCTCAAGTAGGTCTTCTAAAGTTGGGAGAGTCTGGGATTCCTTAGTGGCTCCAGTAATAGTACTCATGGAATTGCTTCCGACTCGATAGTATGTAGACACCTCCAGCCAAGTATCAGGGCCGACAACCAGGTACTCCTCCAGTGCAAGAAATGTGCCCTGCCTAAACAAGTTACCCCAGCGTCCCTCATCCCTATTGTGTAGCTGTGTATGCAGTAGCTTTATGCGTGTTACCAGTTGGAGTGGGTGATGGCCAAGTGGCAGACGGGGAGAGTATGTGATATCCGCTCCGGCTTTCTCATAATGTACATTCAATTGTGGTATAGGGCTTAGGTTGTACTGTGAGGGGTGTTCCAATGAGTGATTGTAGCTGAGCAGTATTTGGATAATCTGATTCCACAGCCACGTGTGGGCGAAAGAGGGTGGGTCAAAACCTGTAGAAGGCGAAGTGTGCAGATTGGGGACCTCAAATCCCCTAGTGTGAAATGGCAGCGTGAGGGTTTCCACCTTATTCACAGCTGTTTGCCAGCCGAGACCAGACGTACCAGCTGCTGTAAGAGGGAGTGGTGTATTAATGAACAAGTACAGCAAATTGTGGAGTATCACCACCTTCATGACATCCATATGGATACGTTGTCAGTCATTGCTGCAGGGGTGACCCCATAGTTTGCCCGTAGGACAACCTCCCTGTCTCAGTGTATCCAGATACCTAGATAACTGAGTTCATCCCGGCATCAGTGCAAGGGAAAGTCAGGAGTGAAATGTGGGGTGTTAGCAGTGAGAGGAAAATCGAGAACTTCCCCAATTACTGTGTAGGCCTGAGTGTGTAGCGACCGTCAAACGTTACTGTAATAAGCCATTTAGGTTTTCACTCAGTTTACGCACATAAAGGGTGATGTCATCAGCATATAGGGATATTAGTATAGGCCAATATATGAAGCGTAGGGCACAGTCCGAGTATCTGTGCCATATCATAGCTGCCAGGGGTACCATCACCAGAGAAAACAACAGGGGCTCCAAAAATTTGCCATTGATTTTGATATTAGCCATCGGTCTGGAGTATAAGAGTTGTGCCCATCCCCTGAAGGATTGGGGAAGCCTATTCTCTCAAGGGTGTAAAAAAGAAAATGACATTCCAGTGAATCAGAGATATTGGTGGCATCTAAAAATACTGCAGCTGCACATCTAGTTCTGGTTCGTGTGTCTGCAAAATAGCTCAGGTTGTATGTTGTGGATTGACCGTGAATAACCCCAAATTGATCAGGCCTTACCAGGTGAGTCATCAGATGTGCCACCCTGTTGGTCACCAATTTAGCCAGTATTTTTGTATCTCAGTTAAGCGATAGGGGTCGGTACGAATCACATAAGGAGGGCATTTTGTCTGGCTTGAGAAGCGTGGTGATGCCCGCTTCCCGCACGTATAGTGGCAAGATACCTCTCTGACGGGACTCCTCAAATACCAACAGCAGTTTGGGTCCTATGAGCTGCTAGTATCTTTTATAAAACTCTGCAGGAAAGCCATGAAGATAAGGAGCCTTACAAGTGGGTAGGCAGCTGAGAACCACAGAGAGCTCATCTATTGTGAAGGGCTGTTGTAGAAAGAGTTTGTGCTCATCACTTAGCCATCCTAGAGCAATCTTATTGAAGAAATGTGCTAGTTGTTCACTAGGGGGTTTCTCCCTGGAGCTTGTTATAGTGTTCGAGAACTGTATTTTGAATTCCTGCAGGATCCTAACGGATTGCACCACCGTCATCCTCTATCTCAGTTATTGTATTGGCATCGCGTGGGCGCTTGTTCAGTGCGGCAAGCTATCTACCCAGCCTATCCCCTTCTCCGTAACTCCTAGCCCTTGCATATTTACCTTTGAATTTGCAATCTCTTGTAGCCACCTCATGAAATTCAGTAAGTTTGCCTCTAATTTGCACTAATATGTCAGCCTGCTCTCCCTCCATTAGTTGCAGCTCCAGAAGTCTAAGTTCGCCCTCCAACTGAGTGTGGTGCCCCCTGAGAGAGTGAAGGGTCCCGCTGTGTTTGGCCATGCACTTACCACGAATAGTGACCTTAAGTGCCTCCCAAACAGTGCTGAAAAAGTCTACACTGCCCTCATTTCGCTCGAAGAAGTTGACTATCTCCCACAGCATCTCTTCTGCGAATACCGAGTCCATAAGGGTCTCTGCAGAGAGCTGCCATTGTTGTCTCAGAGCAGACATCCTGGGTATACCGAGCTTCAGCAGCACTGAGGAGTGATCGGGGAACATGCAAGCTATATGTTCTACACTATGCACCTATGTGGCCACTTCCCCCGACATGGGGAAAAAGGGGGTGGTGATGGACAGAGTTTCTGAATGATGCAGAATACTCTTACCAAGTCAAGAGATCATGGTTTTAATCCATCACCGTTTTTTAGCTCACTGCACCATCCCAGCTCAGAACCTGGCTACATGCAAATTAGTCTGTACCTGTCCCAGTGCATGATGGGAACAGAGCAAACCAAACTACCAAGCCAATTCTTATACTGGGAAGGAAACAAGCTTCCGGTGACCGGTTTCTGGCATCACAGCCTTCGTCGGCCCGGCTTGCTTGAATCCTGATGGTGCAATGAGCAAGGGACTCACGTCTGAGCATACCCTCCCACACTAAGTGCGGTTAAAATCGATTTGGGAAAAAGGGGGTGGTGATGGACAGAGTTTCTGAATGATGCAGAATACTCTTACCAAGTCAAGAGATCATGGTTTTAATCCATCACCGTTTTTTAGCTCACTGCACCATCCCAGCTCAGAACCTGGCTACATGCAAATTAGTCTGCACCTGTCCCAGTGCATGATGGGAACAGGACAAACCAAACTACCAAGCCAATTCTTATACTGGGAAGGAAACAAGCTTCCGGGGACCGGTTTCTGGCATCACAGCCTTCGGCGGCCCGGCTTGCTTGAATCCTGATGGTGCAATGAGCAAGGGACTCACGTCTGAGCATACCCTCCCACACTAAGTGCTGTTAAAATCGATTTGGGAAAAAGGGGGTGGTGATGGACAGAGTTTCTGAATGATGCAGAATACTCTTACCAAGTCAAGAGATCATGGTTTTAATCCATCACCGTTTTTTAGCTCACTGCACCATCCCAGCTCAGAACCTGGCTACATGCAAATTAGTCTGTACCTGTCCCAGTGCATGATGGGAACAGAGCAAACCAAACTACCAAGCCAATTCTTATACTGGGAAGGAAACAAGCTTCCGGGGACCGGTTTCTGGCATCACAGCCTTCTTCGGCCCGGCTTGCTTGAATCCTGATGGTGCAATGAGCAAGGGACTCACGTCTGAGCATACCCTCCCACACTAAGTGCGGTTAAAATCGATTTGGGAAAAAGGGGGTGGTGATGGACAGAGTTTCTGAATGATGCAGAATACTCTTACCAAGTCAAGAGATCATGGTTTTAATCCATCACCGTTTTTTAGCTCACTGCTCCATCCCAGCTCAGAACCTGGCTACATGCAAATTAGTCTGTACCTGTCCCAGTGCACGATGGGAACAGAGCAAACCAAACTACCAAGCCAATTCTTATACTGGGAAGGAAACAAGCTTCCGGGTACCGGTTTCTGGCATCACAGCCTTCGTCGGCCCGGCTTGCTTGAATCCTGATGGTGCAATGAGCAAGGGACTCACGTCTGAGCATACCCTCCCACACTAAGTGCGGTTAAAATCGATTTGGGAAAAAGGGGGTAGTGATGGACAGAGTTTCTGAATGATGCAGAATACTCTTACCAAGTCAAGAGATCATGGTTTTAATCCATCACCGTTTTTTAGCTCACTGCACCATCCCAGCTCAGAACCTGGCTACATGCAAATTAGTCTGTACCTGTCCCAGTGCATGATGGGAACAGAGCAAACCAAACTACCAAGCCAATTCTTGTACTGGGAAGGAAACAAGCTTCCGGGGACTGGTTTCTGGCATCACAGCCTTCGTCGGCCCGGCTTGCTTGAATCCTGATGGTGCAATGAGCAAGGGACTCACGTCTGAGCATACCCTCCCACACTAAGTGCGGTTAAAATCGATTTGGGAAAAAGGGGGTGGTGATGGACAGAGTTTCTGAATGATGCAGAATACTCTTACCAAGTCAAGAGATCATGGTTTTAATCCATCACCGTTTTTTAGCTCACTGCACCATCCCAGCTCAGAACCTGGCTACATGCAAATTAGTCTGTACCTGTCTGTAGGAACCTGGGGTCACCAGGCCCTATGGGCGGTAACGTAGCGCGAGCCGGTCGGGCAACCAGAGGGCTATGTGTTAAGCAACCATACACCACACACTCCTCATGGACTAGGGACACACACAATAAGGGACGCCACACCGTTTAAATTATGCAAATACTTCAAGTTTATCCAAGTATAGCTGGTCAGTTGCAGTTCAGGAAATAGCAAGGCGATACATGCATCATAATACCATCAGTCAGTACACACAGCAATCTTGGCGATACATATGCAGTGCCTAACCTCGTTCATATACCCACTGCAGATGGCTAAGTGCGGGTGACTATAGCGCAGTGCGCGCTTACGAAAGGTCTTTCCCTGAACAGGCCGTCTAACACAGCACGATACTCGTAATGGGCGACATCGGGTACATTAACATGGAGCCTGTAGAACTGAGCGCTCCTCGTAATCGATGGTCCCTAATCCTGTGAAGCAAAGCATATAAAACCAAGCGCTACGCGCAATCATTTACATGTGAATACGTTGGAGCAGAGCATATAACACAACGCGTTACTCGTGATCATCGGCATGTAAATACTTTCGAGCAGAGCATATAACATAACACGCTACTCGTGATCATCGGCATGTAAATACTTTCGAGCAGAGCATATAACATAACACGCTACTCGTGATCATCGGCATGTAAATACTTTCGAGCAGAGCATATAACATAACACGCTACTCGTGATCATCGGCATGTAAATACTTTCGAGCAGAGCATAGAACATAACACGCTACTCGCAGTCCCGGTCTCTCCGGCTGGGGAAGCGGAGTCGGTGGTGTGAAGCGCCACACGAGGGTAATGTCAGTCCGTACTTGGGACGGCTTCCAGCGGGGAGGGTTACCGGACTTGAGGAGCGGGTCCTTACGCTCCGGTGCAGTTAACAGAGCACCGCGCTCAGTATCGCGGAAGGGGGCACGGACAGGATCCCTCGGCGGGGTCTCTCTGTCGCGCAGGCAGGGTAGGGGACTCCCACGGAGGGGACAACCCGGGCCAAGTGCGGTGTGGTTCCCAGACCAGCAGGGGGCGCACCAGGGGGGATCTCGGCCTCCGGGCTTACCTCCGTCTCGGCGTCAGCAGGCGTCCGTCCTCACGACGATGGGGGAACTCGGCCCCGACCTTGCGCACCTCCTCACACGGCTGCGACGGCAGCGACGGGGCCCCGGGCTTCTCCTGGGCCTCGCGACACAGCAGGGCACTTCTCCAGGGCCTCGCGACACAGCAGGGCACTTCTCCAGGGCCTCGCGACACAGCAGGGCACTTCTCCAGGCCTCCAGGCCGCGCGGTGAGTGCGCGGGCTTCGTCGTCGCAGGGGGGGGCTCAAGTTAAGGATGGGGATATGGTGCTCAGCGGAGCACGCTGCCGGGGGTCCCAGACCAGGGCAGGGAGCGCGGGGGTCACAGCGCTAGTACCTGGTCGATCCCCGGTGGCTTGGCAATCGGCTTAGCATTTAGTTTGATAGGTCAGCTTGGACACGCAGTCTCAGCTCTGGCATTCAAGGCTTACAGCTCGCTCTTGTCATGCAGTCTCAGTTCTTACAGTTAGGTTTCAGTTCTCAGTTGACAGATGAAGTCTTGTGGCGCAGATGTATCTGGCGCCCTTAAGGGGTTCTGTTACAGGGGGTAGGAATGGAGAGGGCGACTAGATCCTTCCTAGTCAGGCTGGCAGAGAGTCTCTGGGTCCTCCTACTACTGGGCAAGATCAGTGGGATTCACAGGGCACCTCACTCACTTAAGAGGCAATACCTAAATCCTGTCACTCTCAGAGGCATAAGTCCCTGGCTAGGCCCTACCGCCTACACTCCTGGTGGATTCTTCCAGCTCTGCTTCACCCCAATGGCCAACTCACCACAAAAGTTTCCCTCCCACTCTTAAGTAGCCCTAGGTCAGGTGACCTCTAGCCAAGGCGGCAAAAGTAAAACCCCACCTCCCTTCTAGAAGGTTCCAGCATCTTCCAGGAGCTTCCCCACTCTACCTATGGGACAAAAAGGCGGGCTGGTGTCGCAACATTGTTGTGGGTCCCAGTCAGCTCCTGGCAGCTAGGGTGCTACTATGAAAAACGACCACCCTGCAGTAGCAGGGGACTGTGGCAGCCATCTTGGGAGAAGGGAGCACCTGCACCTTAACACTGATTGGCAATGAAAAGGCGCCCGGAGACCTAGTCCAACATAAAAACGAGGGTGGGAAAAATGAGGCACAATACAAAAATAGAAGGGGAGACCACCCTAGGGCTGACAGGTCCAACATGCGTCCCCCCCAGCCGAAAGAGGGGAGAGCTACCCAACCTCTAGGGAGTTCTCTTCACTAAGGCGGAAAAACCTGGAGAGACCGTCCGCATTGGCGTGGTCAACTCCGGGCCGATGTTCCACCCGAAAGTCCTTCCCCTGTAGGGAAATGGACCACCTCAACAACTTGGGGTTTTCGCCTCTCATCTGCATGAGCCAGCGAAGGGGGCGGTGGTCGGTCTGGATAAGGAAGTGAGTGCCAAAGAGGTATGGCCTCAACTTCTTCAGAGCCCATACCACCGCGAAGGCTTCTCTCTCTATGGTGCTCCATCGCCGTTCCCGAGGGAGGAGTCTTCGAGATATGAAGGCCACAGGTTGGTCTTGGCCCTCGGTGTTGAGTTGCGAGAGCACCGCACCTATGCCGTGCTCTGAGGCGTCTGTCTGTACAATAAATTCCTTGCTGAAATCGGGTGTTGCTAGTACTGGAGCTGTACACATTGCATTTTTCAGCGTATCAAAGGCTTCTTGGCATGCAGCTGTCCATATGACCTTGCGAGGTTGTTTCTTTGAGGTCAACTCCGTCAAGGGGGTCACGATGGTACCATATCCCTTGACGAACCGGCGGTAATACCCAGTGAGGCCGAAGAAAGCTCGGACCTCGGTTTGGGTCTTGGGGGGCTCCCAAGTCAAGATGGTTTCAATTTTGGCCTGGAGGGGTTGCACCTTACCTCCGCCCACTAGGTGTCCCAGGTATACGACAGATCCCTGTCCAATCTGGCACTTGCTGGCTTTAATGGTTAAGCCAGCGCGTTGCAGCGCCTGCAATACCTCCTGGAGGTGTTGCAGATGGTCCTCCCAGCTGCTACTGAAGACAGCTATGTCATTAAAGTAGGCTGCTGAGAAGGACTCCAGGCCAGATAGTACCTGATTCACTAACCGCTGGAATGTGGCCGGAGCATTTTTGAGCCCAAAGGGCATCACTCGAAATTGGTAGTGGCCCTCTGGGGTGGAGAACGCTGTCTTCTCCCGTGCTCCGTCGGCCATGGCAATCTGCCAATATCCGGACGTCAGGTCAATGGTGCTGAGGTACCGGGCTGCTCCTAGCCGGTCCACCAGCTCATCTGCACGTGGGATGGGGTGAGCATCTGTCTTCGTGACAGAGTTCAACCCCCGGTAGTCCACACAGAACCGAAGTTCTGGCGTCGTACCCGGTGGGGCCGCTTTCGGCACCAACACCACTGGACTAGCCCACGGGCTGCTGGAAGGTTCTATCACCCCCAGCTCCAGCATCTTTGCCACCTCACGCTGGATGCTATCCTTCACTCGGTCAGAGAGCCGGTAAGACTTGTTCTTCACCGGGGGGCTGTCCCCTGTGTCCACATCATGGGTACACCAATGAGTGATTCCAGGCGTGAGTGAGAACAACGAGGCGAACTGTCCCAGGACATGGCGACAGTCCCTCTGCTGCTCTGGGGTCAAGGATGGGGAGAGGACTACACCTTCCACCGAACCATCCTTCTTTTGTACCACAAGAAGGTCAGGAAGAGCTTCACTCTCTTCCTCTTCGCTCCCATCCGTCACCATAAGGAGAGCAAGCTCCGATCGCTCATGTTGCGGCTTCAGGCGGTTGACGTGGAGCACCCTGAGGGGCTGACGGGGGGTTTTTACATCCACAACGTATGTGGTCTGGCCTCGCCTCTCCACAATGTCGAACGGGCCAGTCCACCGGTCCTGGAGGGCACAAAGCTCCCCAGGTTCCATAACCCACACCTTCTGTCCAACGTCCAACTCGATCGTCCGAGCGTTGCGGTCATACCACTCCTTCATCACGGTCTGGCTAGCCTCCAGGTTCTCTGTGGCCGCCTTCCACAGCTTGGCCATCTGGCTGCGGAACGCTAGCATGTAGCTGACAATGTCACGGGGAAGCTTCTGTGAAGTCTTCTCCCACCCCTCTTTCACTAAACTGAGGGGACCCCTAACGGGATGGCCATAGAGCAATTCGAATGGGCTGAACCCGACTCCCTTCTGCGGTACCTCCCGATAGGAGAATAACAAGCAGGGGAGGAGGACGTCCCACTTACGCCTCAAGCCTTCTGGAAGGCTTCGGATCATCCCCTTCAATGTCTTATTGAAGCGCTCTACAAGTCCCTTAGTCTGGGGGTGGTAAGGAGTGGAGAACCGGTAGGTCACTCCACACTCCTTCCACATGGCCTGCATGTAGGCCGACATGAAATTTGTGCCCCTGTCCGACACCACGACCATCGGGAATCCCACTCGGGTAAAAATTCCCAACAGTGCCCGCGCCACCACCGGTGCAGTGATGGTCCTCAGAGGAATAGCCTCTGGGTACCTTGTGGCGTGGTCCACCAAAACCAAGATGAACCGGTGTCCCGCTGCGGTCGGAGGGTCCAATGGCCCAACAATATCGATACCGACCCTCTCAAAAGGGGTCCCGACCACGGGGAGCGGTTCCAACGGGACCTTCAACTTAGTCCCAGTCTTGCCACTAGCCTGACAAGACTTGCAGGTCTTGCAAATGGTGTCTGAGGCAATCCTCATCCTGGGCCAATAAAAATGGGGGACTAACCGCGCAAAGGTTTTTTCCTGGCCCAGGTGTCCAGCTAAAGGTATCTCGTGCGCTAACTCCAGCAGGAAGGCCCGGTAACATTGGGGGACCACTATGGCCCTCGAAGATCCCTGTACCGGCACCCTGGGCTCACTGTATAGGAGACCATCCTCCCAATACACATGATAACCTCCCAGTTCCTGACTGGCCACTTGAGCTTCGGCCTGCCGCCGCATACACTCAAGAGTGGGGCACGTCCTTTGTGCTTGACAAAATTCCTCCTGGGTAGGCCCTCCTTCCACTTGCCAGTCAGCAAGGGTCGGCAAGTCCTCCACAGGAACGACATCTACCTCCGCGGACTCCGGGGGCACCTCTGCGGCCTCCCCATCCGACTCACGGGGCATGTCCTCTACCACCTTCTTCTTTCCACGTTTGGGTTTGGCCATGATTCCAGGCTCCAACTCCGGGTGAGTTCCATGCCGGGCAGCCATGGACCGCGTGCTCACGCAAGTCCACCCTGGTAATCCCAGCATCTCAGTGTGAGCGTGAAACTCGACGTCCTTCCATTTGGTGTGCTCCAGGTCGTTCCCTAGCAAACACCCCACAGGCAAGGCAGGGCTCACAGCAACTCGCAGTAGGCCTTTGACTCCTCCCCACTCGAATGGAACACGAGCCACTGGATAGTGACTCAAACTGCCGTCAGCCAATACGGCCGGATGGAACTCCTCGGGGACTACTTGGTCTGGGGACACCAGCCGCCGCACGACAGTGGTCATGCTGGCCCCTGTGTCTCTCAGAGCTTCCACCTCCTCCCCATTAATTCTCACCCTCTGCTGATATTTAGCAGTGTTCGGGGGCAGGGACACTACGGGGACCACTTCTCTATCCCCGAGTGAAACCAGCGTCAGGCCTGTCCACTCCCCTTCCCTATCTAAGGGCAGCTCCAACCCAAGCGCTATACTACTCATCCCAGGACTTTTCCCGCCCAATGGGGCTGGTGGTCGCTTGCGACACTTGGGATCTCTTCTGTAGTGTCCAATCTCCCCACACTCGTAGCACCGCACAATCCTTGGCTGCTGACTCCTGTCAGGGTAAGTGGGTCTTGTGGAATTGGACGGGGTGGGGTTCCTACTTCCTTCCCAAACTTATTTTTGGGACCTTTCGAGAACTCCACCTTTTTATCTCCCCCCTCTTTCTTCTGGGGGAAACCCTGTCCGCCTTTCGAGCCATCTCCCCCGGGGCCCTTGTGAGACACCCGGGTGCTCACCCAAATATCTGCCTCCTCCGCAAGCTCTCGAGGATCCTTCAGATTGCGGTCCACCAGATGTTGGCGCAGCTCCGGAAAGCTCTTATCCAAGAGGTGCTCCCTTAAAAAAAGATCGTACAACCCTTGGTAGTCCTGCACCTCGCTGCCACGCACCCAACCATCTAGTGCCTTCCTCGCATAATCAAAAAAATCTACCCATGTCTGGGTGGACAGCTTATGGCTGCCACGAAACTTCTGCCTATACTTCTCGGGGTTCAGGCCAAACTTCTTTAACAAGGCCTCTTTCATGGGGGCGTACTTAACCTGATCCGCCTTGGCCAAATATAACAGGGTGTCCCTAACAGTGGGAGGTATATACCGGTAGAGACCACCTCCCCAGTTACTCTCTGGTACCCCATGGGCCGTTAAGGCTACCTCGTATGCCTCCAACCACTTCATGATGTCATCCCCTAATGTATAATTGGCTATGACTTCTTTGGGTAGGTAGAATTTTGGTTCTTGAGGTTCCCTGGGTATGCTGCCACCATTGTCCTTATTGGACGCGTTCAATTGGAGGGCGCGTAACTCCAGCTCTTTTAACTGAAGCTCGTGCGCCAGCTTCTTCTCCTCCATTGCCCATTTCTTATTCTCTCTTTCTTGTTTCAACCTGGCTAGTTCCCATCTTAATTGCCTCTCTTCCCTTCTGTCCTCATACTCCTCCGGAGACGCGCTCCTCCTAGACCCCATCTTACTACTGGCCCCAGAACGTCTCCCTGGGGGCACATTTTCAGACACGTCTACATTCAAGATGTCCAGGACTTCCTGGGCGCTCTCCTCTTGAGGTGCATCTGGCGCCTCCTGACCCTCATCCCCTCTCCCTTCTGGGTGGGCTTCTACCCATGCCCTAATGGCGGTACGGAGTTCCGGCCCTTTTGCCTTCCGCATCCCGGGCACCCCCATCTCCTGCGCGAACTCCCTTAGTTGCTTCACGGTGTACCCCTCGAGGTCCGCTAGCCGGGATTCCATTCTGGCAGGTGTGGACCTAGACACTAAGGAGAAAATTCCTAGGGTGTAGGCAACAGTCAATAGCTAACCAGGCTTCTTGCACTCTCTACCTGGACAGTGGAACCAATAATCCAGCAACCAATGGTTTTTGAGCTCTGGAACAAAAAACGTAGGATAGGCGTTTAATTGTGGCGCCCTTCGCCTCACGGAAGGGTGCTGTATGGTCACAGGTCCCAAGGATCCCACCGCTGGCCACCAATGTAGGAACCTGGGGTCACCAGGCCCTATGGGCGGTAACGTGGTGCGAGCCGGTCGGGCAACCAGAGGGCTATGTGTTAAGCAACCATACACCACACACTCCTCATGGACTAGGGACACACACAATAAGGGACACCACACCGTTTAAATTATGCAAATACTTCAAGTTTATCCAAGTATAGCTGGTCAGTTGCAGTTCAGGAAATAGCAAGGCGATACATGCATCATAATACCATCAGTCAGTACACACAGCAATCTTGGCGATACATATGCAGTGCCTAACCTCGTTCATATACCCACTGCAGATGGCTAAGTGCGGGTGACTATAGCGCAGTGCGCGCTTACGAAAGGTCTTTCCCTGAACAGGCCGTCTAACACAGCACGATACTCGTAATGGGCGACATCGGGTACATTAACATGGAGCCTGTAGAACTGAGCGCTCCTCGTAATCGATGGTCCCTAATCCTGTGAAGCAAAGCATATAAAACCAAGCGCTACGCGCAATCATTTACATGTGAATACGTTGGAGCAGAGCATATAGCACAACGCGTTACTCTTAATCAGTTGCATGTAAGTACTTTCGAGCAGAGCATATAACATAACACGCTACTCGTGATCATCGGCATGTAAATACTTTCGAGCAGAACATATAACATAACACGCTACTCGTGATCATCGGCATGTAAATACTTTCGAGCAGAGCATATAACATAACACGCTACTCGTGATCATCGGCATGTAAATACTTTCGAGCAGAGCATATAACATAACACGCTACTCGTGATCATCGGCATGTAAATACTTTCGAGCAGAGCATAGAACATAACACGCTACTCGCAGTCCCGGTCTCTCCGGCTGGGGAAGCGGAGTCGGTGGTGTGAAGCGCCACACGAGGGTAATGTCAGTCCGTACTTGGGACGGCTTCCAGCGGGGAGGGTTACCGGACTTGAGGAGCGGGTCCTTACGCTCCGGTGCAGTTCACAGAGCACCGCGCTCAGTATCGCGGAAGGGGGCACGGACAGGATCCCTCGGCGGGGTCTCTCCGTCGCGCAGGCAGGGTAGGGGACTCCCACGGAGGGGACAACCCGGGCCAAGTGCGGTGTGGTTCCCAGACCAGCAGGGGGCGCACCAGGGGGGATCTCGGCCTCCGGGCTTACCTCCGTCTCGGCGTCAGCAGGCGTCCGTCCTCACGACGATGGGGGAACTCGGCCCCGACCTTGCGCACCTCCTCACACGGCTGCGACGGCAGCGACGGGGCCCCGGGCTTCTCCTGGGCCTCGCGACATAGCAGGGCACTTCTCCAGGGCCTCGCGACACAGCAGGGCACTTCTCCAGGGCCTCGCGACACAGCAGGGCACTTCTCCAGGTCGCGGCGGTGAGTGCGCGGGCTTCGTCGTCGCAGGGGGGGGCTCAAGTTAAGGATGGGGATATAGTGCTCAGCGGAGCACGCTGCCGGGGGTCCCAGACCAGGGCAGGGAGCGCGGGGGTCACAGCACTAGTACCTGGTCGATCCCCGGTGGCTTGGCAATCGGCTTAGCATTTAGTTTGATAGGTCAGCTTGGACACGCAGTCTCAGCTCTGGCATTCAAGGCTTACAGCTCGCTCTTGTCATGCAGTCTCAGTTCTTACAGTTAGGTTTCAGTTCTCAGTTGACAGATGAAGTCTTGTGGCGCAGATGTATCTGGCGCCCTTAAGGGGTTCTGTTACAGGGGGTAGGAATGGAGAGGGCGACTAGATCCTTCCTAGTCAGGCTGGCAGAGAGTCTCTGGGTCCTCCTACTACTGGGCAAGATTAGTGGGATTCACAGGGCACCTCACTCACTTAAGAGGCAATACCTAAATCCTGTCACTCTCAGAGGCATAAGTCCCTGGCTAGGCCCTACCGCCTACACTCCTGGTGGATTCTTCCAGCTCTGCTTCACCCCAATGGCCAACTCACCACAAAAGTTTCCCTCCCACTCTTAAGTAGCCCTAGGTCAGGTGACCTCTAACCAAGGCGGCAAAAGTAAAACCCCACCTCCCTTCTAGAAGGTTCCAGCATCTTCCAGGAGCTTCCCCACTCTACCTATGGGACAAAAAGGCGGGCTGGTGTTGCAACATTGTTGTGGGTCCCAGCCAGCTCCTGGCAGCTAGGGTGCTACTATGAAAACCGACCACCCTGCAGTAGCAGGGGTCTGTGGCAGCCATCTTGGGAGAAGGGAGCACCTGCACCTTAACACTGATTGGCAATGAAAAGGCGCCCGGAGACCCAGTCCAACATAAAAAAGAGGGTGGGAAAAATGAGGCACAATACAAAAATAGAAGGGGAGACCACCCTAGGGCTGACAGGTCCAACACTGTCCCAGTGCATGATGGGAACAGAGCAAACCAAACTACCAAGCCAATTCTTATACTGGGAAGGAAACAAGCTTCCGGGGACCGGTTTCTGGCATCACAGCCTTCGTCGGCCCGGCTTGCTTGAATCCTGATGGTGCAATGAGCAAGGGACTCACGTCTGAGCATACCCTCCCACACTAAGTGCGGTTAAAATCGATTTGGGAAAAAGGGGGTGGTGATGGACAGAGTTTCTGAATGTTGCAGAATACTCTTACCTAGTCAAGAGATCATGGTTTTAATCCATCACCGTTTTTTAGCTCACTGCACCATCCCAGCTCAGAACCTGGCTACATGCAAATTAGTCTGTACCTGTCCCAGGGCATGATGGGAACAGAGCAAACCAAACTACCAAGCCAATTCTTATACTGGGAAGGAAACAAGCTTCCGGGGACCGGTTTCTGGCATCACAGCCTTCGTCGGCCCGGCTTGCTTGAATCCTGATGGTGCAATGAGCAAGGGACTCACGTCTGAGCATACCCTCCCACACTAAGTGCGGTTAAAATCGATTTGGGAAAAAGGGGGTGGTGATGGACAGAGTTTCTGAATGATGCAGAATACTCTTACCAAGTCAAGAGATCATGGTTTTAATCCATCACCGTTTTTTAGCTCACTGCACCATCCCAGCTCAGAACCTGTCTACATGCAAATTAGTCTGTACCTGTCCCAGTGCATGATGGGAACAGAGCAAACCAAACTACCAAGCCAATTCTTATACTGGGAAGGAAACAAGCTTCCGGGGACCGGTTTCTGGCATCACAGCCTTCGTCGGCCCGGCTTGCTTGAATCCTGATGGTGCAATGAGCAAGGGACTCACGTCTGAGCATACCCTCCCACACTACGTGCGGTTAAAATCGATTTGGGAAAAAGGGGGTGGTGATGGACAGAGTTTCTGAATGATGCAGAATACTCTTACCAAGTCAAGAGTTCATGGTTTTAATCCATCACCGTTTTTTAGCTCACTGCACCATCCCAGCTCAGAACCTGGCTACATGCAAATTAGTCTGTACCTGTCCCAGTGCAAGAATTGGCTTGGTAGTTTGGTTTGCCCTGTTCCCATCATGCACTGGGACAGGTACAGACTAATTTGCATGTAGCCAGGTTCTGAGCTGGGATGGTGCAGTGAACTAAAAAACGGTGATGGATTAAAACCATGATCTCTTGACTTGGTAAGAGTATTCTGCATCATTCAGAAACTCTGTCTATCACTACCCCCTTTTTCCCAAATCGATTTTATCCACACTCAGTGTGGGAGGGCATGCTCAGACGTGAGTCCCTTGCTCATTGCACCATCAGGATTCAGGCAAGCCGGGCCGATGAAGGCTGTGATGCCAGAAACCGGTCCCCGGACGCTTGTTTCCTTCCCAGTATAAGAATTGGCTTGGTAGTTTGGTTTGCCCTGTTCCCATCATGCACTGGGACAGGTACAGACTAATTTGCATGTAGCCAGGTTCTGAGCTGGGATGGTGCAGTGAGCTAAAAAACGGTGATGGATTAAAACCATGATCTCTTGACTTGGTAAGAGTATTCTGCATCATTCAGAAACTCTGTCCATCACCACCCCCTTTTTCCCAAATCGATTTTATCCACACTCAGTGTGGGAGGGTATGCTCAGACGTGAGTCCCTTGCTCATTGCACCATCAGGATTCAGGCAAGCCGGGCCGATGAAGGCTGTGATGCCAGAAACCGGTCCCCGGAAGCTTGTTTCCTTCCCAGTATAAGAATTGGCTTGGTAGTTTGGTTTGCCCTGTTCCCATCATGCACTGGGACAGGTACAGACTAATTTGCATGTAGCCAGGTTCTGAGCTGGGATGGTGCAGTGAGCTAAAAAACGGTGATGGATTAAAACCACGATCTCTTGACTTGGTAAGAGTATTCTGCATCATTCAGAAACTCTGTCCATCACCACCACCTTTTTCCCAAATCGATTTTATCCACACTCAATGTGGGAGGGTATGCTCAGACGTGAGTCCCTTGCTCATTGCACCATCAGGATTCAGGCAAGCCGGGCCGATGAAGGCTGTGATGCCGGAAACCGGTCCCCGGAAGCTTGTTTCCTTCCCAGTATAAGAATTGGCTTGGTAGTTTGGTTTGCCCTGTTCCCATCATGCACTGGTACAGGTACAGACTAATTTGCATGTAGCCAGGTTCTGAGCTGGGATGGTGCAGTGAGCTAAAAAACGGTGATGGATTAAAACCATGATCTCTTGACTTGGTAAGAGTATTCTGCATCATTCAGAAACTCTGTCCATCACCACCCCCTTTTTCCCAAATCGATTTTATCCACACTCAGTATGGGAGGGTATGCTCAGACGTGAGTCCCTTGCTCATTGCACCATCAGGATTCAGGCAAGCCGGGCCGATGAAGGCTATGATGCCAGAAACCGGTCCCCGAAAGCTTGTTTCCTTCCCAGTATAAGAATTGGCTTGGTAGTTTGGTTTGCCCTGTTCCCATCATGCACTGGGACAGGTACAGACTAATTTGCATGTAGCCAGGTTCTGAGCTGGGATGGTGCAGTGAGCTAAAAAACGGTGATGGATTAAAACCATGATCTCTTGACTTGGTAAGAGTATTCTGCATCATTCAGAAACTCTGTCCATCGCCACCCCCTTTTTCCCAAATCGATTTTATCCACACTCAGTGTGGGAGGGTATGCTCAGACGTGAGTCCCTTGCTCATTGCACCATCAGGATTCAGGCAAGCCGGGCCGATGAAGGCTGTGATGCCAGAAACCGGTCCCCGGAAGCTTGTTTCCTTCCCAGTATACGAATTGGCTTGGTAGTTTGGTTTGCCCTGTTCCCATCATGCACTGAGACAGGTACAGACTAATTTGCATGTAGCCAGGTTCTGAGCTGGGATGGTGCAGTGAGCTAAAAAACGGTGAAGGATTAAAACCATGATCTCTTGACTTGGTAAGAGTATTCTGCATCATTCAGAAACTCTGTCCATCACCACCCCCTTTTTCCCAAATCGATTTTATCCACACTCAGTGTGGGAGGGTATGCTCAGACGTGAGTCCCTTGCTCATTGCACCATCAGGATTCAGGCAAGCCGGGCCGATGAAGGCTGTGATGCCAGAAACCGGTCCCCGGAAGCTTGTTTCCTTCCCAGTATAAGAATTGGCTTGGTAGTTTGGTTTGCCCTGTTCCCATCATGCACTGGGACAGGTACAGACTAATTTCCATGTAGCTAGGTTCTGAGCTGGGATGGTGCAGTGAGCTAAAAAACGGTGATGGATTAAAACCATGATCTCTTCACTTGGTAAGAGTATTCTGCATCATTCGGAAACTCTGTCCATCACCACCCCCTTTTTCCCAAATCGATTTTATCCCCACTCAGTGTGGGAGGGTATGCTCAGACGTGAGTCCCTTGCTCATCGCACCATCAGGATTCAGGCAAGCCGGGCCGATGAAGGCTGTGATGCCAGAAACCGGTCCCCGGAAGCTTGTTTCCTTCCCAGTATAAGAATTGGCTTGGTAGTTTGGTTTGCCCTGTTCCCATCATGCACTGGGACAGGTACAGACTAATTTGCATGTAGCCAGGTTCTGAGCTGGGATGGTGCAGTGAGCTAAAAAACGGTGATGGATTAAAACCATGATCTCTTGACTTGGTAAGAGTATTCTGCATCATTCAGAAACTCTGTCCATCACCACCACCTTTTTCCCAAATCGATTTTATCCACACTCAGTGTGGGAGGGTATGCTCAGACGTGAGTCCCTTGCTCATTGCACCATTAGGATTCAGGCAAGCCGGGCCGATGAAGGCTGTGATGCCGGAAACCGGTCCCCGGAAGCTTGTTTCCTTCCCAGTATAAGAATTGGCTTGGTAGTTTGGTTTGCCCTGTTCCCATCATGCACTGGGACAGGTACAGACTAATTTGCATGTAGCTAGGTTCTGAGCTGGGATGGTGCAGTAAGCTAAAAACGGTGATGGATTAAAACCATGATCTCTTGACTTGGTAAGAGTATTCTGCATCATTCGGAAACTCTGTCCATCACCACCCCCTTTTTCCCAAATCGATTTTATCCACACTCAGTGTGGGAGGGTATGCTCAGACGTGAGTCCCTTGCTCATTGCACCATCAGGATTCAGGCAAGCCGGGCCGATGAAGGCTGTGATGCCAGAAACCGGTCCCCGGAAGCTTGTTTCCTTCCCAGTATAAGAATTGGCTTGGTAGTTTGGTTTGCCCTGTTCCCATCATGCACTGGGACAGGTACAGACTAATTTGCATGTAGCCAGGTTCTCAGCTGGGATGGTGCAGTGAGCTAAAAAACGGTGATGGATTAAAACCATGATCTCTTGACTTGGTAAGAGTATTCTGCATCATTCAGAAACTCTGTCCATCACCACCCCCTTTTTCCCAAATCGATTTTATCCACACTCAGTGTGGGAGGGTATGCTCAGACGTGAGTCCCTTGCTCATTGCACCATCAGGATTCAGGCAAGCCGGGTCGATGAAGGCTGTGATGCCGTAAACCGGTCCCCGGAAGCTTGTTTCCTTCCCAGTATAAGAATTGGGTTGGTAGTTTGGTTTGCCCTGTTCCCATCATGCACTGGGACAGGTACAGACTAATTTGCATGTAGCCAGGTTCTGAGCTGGGATGGTGCAGTGAGCTAAAAAACGGTGATGTATTAAAACCATGATCTCTTGACTTGGTAAGAGTATTCTGCATCATTCAGAAACTCTGTCCATCACCACCCCCTTTTTCCCAAATCGATTTTATCCACACTCAGTGTGGGAGGGTATGCTCAGACGTGAGTCCCTTGCTCATTGCACCATCAGGATTCAGGCAAGCCGGGCCGATGAAGGCTGTGATGCCAGAAACCAGTCCCCGGAAGCTTGTTTCCTTCCCAGTATAAGAATTGGCTTGGTAGGTTGGTTTGCCCTGTTCCCATCATGCACTGGGACAGGTACAGACTAATTTGCATGTAGCCAGGTTCTGAGCTGGGATGGTGCAGTGAGCTAAAAAACGGTGATGGATTAAAACCATGATCTCTTGACTTGGTAAGAGTATTCTGCATCATTCAGAAACTCTGTCCATCACCACCCCCTTTTTCCCAAATCGATTTTATCCACACTCAGTGTGGGAGGGTATGCTCAGACGTGAGTCCCTTGCTCATTGCACCATCAGGATTCAGGCAAGCCGGGCCGATGAAGGCTGTGATGCCAGAAACCGGTCCCCGGAAGCTTGTTTCCTTCCCAGTATAAGAATTGGCTTGGTAGTTTGGTTTGCCCTGTTCCCATCATACACTGGGACAGGTACAGACTAATTTGCATGTAGCCCGGTTCTGAGCTGGGATGGTGCAGTGAGCTAAAAAACGGTGATGGATTAAAACCATGATCTCTTGACTTGGTAAGAGTATTCTGCATCATTCAGAAACTCTGTCCATCACCACCCCCTTTTTCCCAAATCACTTCCCCCGACAGCCGGTAATCGATAGACGACCACCCCAGAATAAAATGTGCCCTCTCTAGGGGTAGGGTGTCTGGCTCTCCAGATGTCACAAACTTGTTGTTCGTGTATTGTCTCCTTCAGGTGTTTTGATGCTAGCCTGCAATAACAGGGGGAATGTGTGACCTTGCGCGTCCTCCTGTAGTACACAATTAAAGATTCCCCTCAAACCAGGGAGTGGGGATCTGTGGATATAATTTCCCCATTTCATGCATCAAGAGACTCGAGATCATCTGCATTCAGGCCATGGTAATTGCAAATGTGATTATCAAAATGCCCATTTGTCCCTGTGTTACCACATACCGTCTGTGCTCATCTATGAAGGAGCCCCTTTCATGATAGGAAATTCCCTGCCTGAAGAAGATGAGTAAGGGGATAGCAGTCTATATGAAGCCCATTTGGCGGCGAACGTGTTCACCTCTCTGGGCATAAGGTGGGTCTTTTTTAAAACTGCGACATGCACCTGATGCCTGTCCAGGTATGAGAGGACCTGTTGCATCTTGCAAGGATTATTGAGCCCCCTAACATCGAAGGTCATGCATGTCAACGTGGTAGGATCCCCTATTGTACATGAGTCAACCAAAAAGGCTTTTGAATGGCTTTGGGGCAACTTTGCCCGTGTATGAGTGAAAGTCATGCTTGCCTAGTGGCCAGGGCGCTTATCGTCAGCACATGTAGCTCCTTCGGTGTGTTATATCTTCCCTCAAATGCCATCCACCCCCACCCCCATACACACAGTCTCTCCAGACCAATGCCCCAAGATAAAAACACTCATGTGAAACAAGAATGTAAACTTTAGTGCATTTTCTGAATGATCGCAATATCCATACAGAAGGAGCTAGGCTACAACAGGTGTCAGGGCATGAGCATCAGAGGGATCAGCAGTGTCACCCACATATACCTACAGGCCACAGCATGGGCATCCAAGTGAGGGCCTCAGCCCAGTTAGTCAGAAGCCACACCCATTGAGGATATGTGCCTGGGATGGCCAGACCCGCGCCCCCTCTCACAGCTCGCCCCAGCAGATATAGTCTCCAGTCTAAGTGCCGATCTCCACCCTCGGCCGTATATATCGCTACTAGCAAGGAGGGCTCATAGTCATGTGTGTCAGCCGTCGGAGCTCCACAGGCTACACCAGTGTCTCAATGACCTGGCCCCAGTGTGCACGCCTGCCAACAGAGATGAGGCACTGGGTCTGCTGCGCGACCAGGATTTTCTCCTTCCAACCAGCACCCGTTTATTCATAAAGTCCACAGCTTGCTGTGGGTGTTGTATTATTTTGAGTTTCCCTGATAGGTTATTCGCAGTCTCGCAGGAAACAGCATCGCATATGGTACGCAAGCTTGCTGTAATCTCTGTTTGATGTTGACAAAATGTACGTTGCGCATCCCGGACTGTGATGGTAAAGTCCGGGAAGAGAGAGACCGTATTTCTCACAAAGGGCAACGTCCGTTTTTCCCTGGCCATGGTTAGGGCATTGTCCTGATCACAAACATGTAAGAGGCGGGCAGTGATGAGCCTAGCTGGAGCCCAGGTTGCAGCCTCGCTGCCCGAGAAATCTGAGCCCTTTCAGCAATGAGTGGCAGCGAACAGCGCCACTAGCATCCTGCCAGTGTACACTCGTTTAGGCGCTCCAGGAATGCCAATGTTATTTCGCCGCAGTCACTTTTCGCAGGCACCACGTTTCCTGTGTCTGAGGTGCGCTGTTCTGCCTCCTGGTGTCTAGTGTTGTGTTTCTTCAGCCTAAGCGAAGTGTGTCTATTCGGGACCCTAGCGCGTCTGCTTTGAATGTCGGGCTGCTCTGCATCGCTCCAAGGAGGATTCAATGCCCTCTTCCCCCTCCCAGTCCGGCGTCGAGGCTCCCCACGCAGCCGCAGCAGACTCCGCACCATGTGTTCGCCATCCCCTGCGTGCATTAAAGTGTGGTATGATCTGTTTGTCGACTGGTTTCCCCATCGCAGAAGGGTTCCTGCAGTATTTTCGGATGAGAGGGCTCCGGGTACAATTGCACAGCAGTTCGAAGGCCGCTGATGCACCTGAAGAAATCCCGGCTCACTTGATATGTTCCGCCACTGCAGGTATCTGCCGAGTCCTGAAGGGCCCCCACCTCTCTGGGGCATTGGTTGGCCGAGTCTACAACCATGACCAGATCCCACCTCAGCCCCTCCCAATGCGGAAACAGCCAGGCTGCACAAGGGGGGGCGCGAGCAGATCCTTCTCAGGACCGCCTCTGACCTGATGCAACTGTGAGGGCACGATCCTGCACCCCCTCCACTCCCACCACTGTAGAGGTTGGATCCTTCTCTGCCGGGCCTCCGCAACAGGCACCTAGGCTGTACAGGCCCTGAATCTCCAGGGGGAGCGGAGCCGGCTCAACAAGCTCAGGCCCCTTGGTCCCAGAGCCGGCGGCCCTGGACAGCGGCAGCGGAGTCCAAGTTGTCGAAAGGTGACCCTCTCATCCATCAGGGAGCACAGGGCGTCCCGTGCCCACAGCAGAGCCTGTCTACTCCACACACGAGGCCCCAGCACATCAAGCAGTCAGGCAGCCGCTAGCCTGGGCCATGCAGTAGCAAAGGTGGTGGCATCAGCAGTGGCAGCCCAATCCTAGAGTCACCCGCTGGCCCTCGCATCGCTCACTTCTGATATGGTCCACAGTGATGGCTCAGAGGTAGGAAGGCTGGCACCCGGCTCCACACACGGGCCCTGCTCCAAGAGGCTCGTCTAGCAGGGCACACAGCTCCGGCAACGTGGCTCAGCTAAGGCACCCAGTCATGCAGACCGCTGGCATTGCCAAGGTGGCACCTCGAGGGAAGCAGATAATATCTTCCAACCACCAGAGCCTCACGATGAGGCGTCCATCTTGAGCGGCGGATCTCTTGCGCCCTCTCCCATATTTACTTTGTGTGCCACTATAAGACCTTAGAAAGTGTAATATTTCTTGTTAAACATTCCCTTTTATATAAACCTTCAACTAAGATGGCTAAACCCAGATAGAGTGGGTTAATGAGGGTCTGGTAGTCATGTATCAGGAGATTAAAACTTGTCATTTTATGCAGATATTGAATATCAGGCCATAGCACAAAAAAGACAAACATGGAATGTGTAAAAAATTACTTGAAGCTGAAAGTATCTGCATTTCTCAATCTGTTCATGGAATGATAGGCATGTGTCCCCAGTCAAATAATAATCACGGTATTTGCTAAGTACTCTGAGCACAATTATATATTGTATTAACTCTTAGAAATGCAAACTTTGAGAATTATAGCTGTGTAGTTCTAGTGTTTTTGTGAATTATATCGATATTTTCCATTTTTATGTAAGGAATTGTTATAAAAACGATTTGATTGGTCTGATGTGTGAGGTAAGGAAAGACATTACCAAGGAATGGGTTTTCTTTGCTTTAATGCAAAGCAGTCTCATGTAATCTATCTAACAGATCATGGTTTAAAAAATAGAATGTGGTGTATGTCAGTCATTTTAGAACTCCAATAAGTCTGTAGAAAAACCTTCAACATGCTTTGTAAAGCAAAGGACTTTTAGAAATGTTGTTTGGAAGGATATTCCACCTAACCGATGAATAGATCATTTATTTGAAGTAAAAATGAATATCAAACTATAATGGAGCTAGCAGTAAGAGGGTAGCAGATTCTAAGTTTAACTTCTCACGCCCAAGAATTCCCCTATGTAGGAGGTGGGCCAAATTCACTTATAATGCACGGTTGTGGTTCAAATATAGCAGATGAGCTGGATGGTGCAGGAGGGAGGTTATTGGTGTCCTTGGCAGAAAGGAGTCTGTTGAGACTGGGCATCAAGGGAGGTTTGCTTCTTTTCCCATGATAAAGAATTAGATCACCCAGGAACTGAATAAAAAAGCCATGATGCCCAGGGGAACTCCAAGCACGATCGTCTAAGGAAATGCAAGAAACACCAACTTTTGATTTAAATGGTCTACTCCCTTCTCATTTGCTATTTTGCACTAGTCATGTAGTTTAAAAAATGGAGTGATCCTACAGACAGAAGTAAGCACACTAGAATCTAGCAAAAAGTTCTAGATTAAGGGTGGCTCTAACACCTATAGGAAACAGGAATTAAATCTCAGAAATTGAAGGAAACGTTTTAGAGAGGTACAGCATTTTCACTTTTAATTTTGCTCAAAAATGGTTCTCAATTTTCAGCAAAAACAGTGACATGACATTTTGGAATGCTTTCTTCTTGGTAATCTATTGCTACGATAATGTGACCAATTTTCCCCTTTTTAGGTCGAGTCTAGACAGCGTATGCGCTGTTTGGAAGATCTGTTGTATGTACTTTGTGGGATCTTGAGATCAGCCCCAGGACTTGTCGGCTTCCGCCTTTGCTTAGGGACTTCTTTTCTGTTCAACTGCCTCTATTTAACTGTCTTGATATAAAATGACCAGTAGAGGTCAGTAAAATAACAGAATTGCTTTCTGCTTGTTCAATTGCCTCTAATTAACTGTCTTGATAGAAAACGATCTGAGAGGTCCGTAAAATACCTGATTGCTTTTCTGCTTAGGCACTTTTTTAGTTTTTTTCTGGCTACTGCCTCTATTTAACTTTCTTGATAGAAAACAACCAGCAGAGGTCAGTCAAATACCAGAATCACTTTAGCATTTCCTAAATTCCAGGCCATAGCAACTTGTCTTCCACGAGCACCATTAGACAACAATATTTTTCTCACATCTTGTATTTTCAGTGATATGACCACTGAAAGGGCTGATTTTATATTAAAAACAGAGCTTTGGACAATACAGTTTCCCTCTACATGTGTTCCCAAACCTGCTGTGTTCTGCAGTTTGGTCCTACTTTCCCTCCATGTTAAGGAACAGTAGATGTTTCAGCACCCAGGCTAATGTGCTGCACAGCTACATTCGTATAAGGTCCCAAAGTCGAGACCGATTGCATTGCAATTGCTTGTTATCTTAAAAATCCAGTGACCACTTCAAAACTGATTTTAGCATTTCCTCTTCTGATCTCCAGAATTGCCTATCTCCAGAATTGCCTGTGGTGAACAATAACAGTTTTCATAGCTTTGCCTGTATTTCTTTTATACAGTTTAGTGAACCTCAAGAGACACATTACAAAATATTAATCTTAGAATAATAAATCTCCGGCATTGTTGTGGCGGTAGGCCTACTTGGAAAGCACACTGACTAATACTTGAAGAGCACATGACAAAGATAATCTTTTGATAAAATGTTTCTTCCCCTTAAATGTGATCGCAAGGTCAGTCATCAATATAGGGATTCAGGAATATGCATCTCCATTCTTTGTGTTGATATGACATTAGATCTAGTTTCTTTTTTACTAATATCAATTTGTGAAATAAAGGAAGTCAACTTGTCGGATGGGAGTTGTTAAATATTTTACTCAAGTTTGACGAAGGTCGCTTGTCTTCTCATGAGACTAATTTACACCTGCCAACGACACAAATCTACAATTTCTTGTATAATGTGGTTTTTGCCTTCCTGATACGGGAAAACATTCTGGATAGCAGGAACTAAAAGGTACTAAGCACTCTACTTTTTTTTTTTTTAGTCGAGCTAATTGTACTCCTGGAGTCCTGCACAAGAGTCTGCATTAACAGCTGACACGAAGAACATTACAATTTGCATGTATCGAGAACTGTAGGGCATATGGGGCTGGACTATTCCAACTGGAGTGGGGCGAAGGACAGTCTGCATGTGGTTGGTGCCTTTCTACATTGGCAGAAACAAGATAAATCACAATCGAGTACCCTAAAATACTTACCAGTGGCTCAGAATAATGCAAATATTTCCATCCATAACTTTGTTGTTTTCTAAACAAATCAGTGTATCACAAAGGAGACACTCTTAGAGACCTTCTGGTGAAACATCTTCAAAGGGCCCCCTTTCTGCAGCCTAATTGTGCTTTTGATTGAAGTAAACCCAAGTGGAGGAGTAGAGTCTCCGCTGACAATGCTGTGCTGGAACATCGAAGACGCAGTCCATAGCACAAACAGCCACTTTCACTGAGCGTGCATAAGACCCAACACACTCGGCCTAGGTCCACTACCCTCAAGATGCACTACACACAAACACACGAGCAAACATACGCGCATACATAAGGGCATACACACAGACAAACTCGCACTCACCAAGTTCCATGTACAGTTGGGGTTAGCAAAGTTGCACAATTTTTTTCGGTTTAGGAGTATAATTCTAGCATTAACTATGGGTTTTATGCAGGCTTGACGGTTTTAAGTTTTGGAATGTAAATCAGACTTTAAGCAAGGCTTTTCCTCTGGGAAAACCCTATGTTCATCTCTTTGTGAGCATACATGATTTTCTTTACATTTGCCTCGCAAGTCTCCATTTTCCATATTCCGGGTTTTAGGGCTCAGGGTGGGTGGTCGGGGTGTGATCTTTATCACGCATATGCCTTTACCAATCACAGCTTTACAACGAAATTTGTTGTAAACTCCTGCGTGGTAAAGACGTGATCTGATAGAGAAATCTCGCCGCAGATTCCTTAACTTAGAATTTCCTCCAGGCGTCAGTCTGGATCCGGAGAATTTTCAGCAGTACCTCTGCGCACCAGGAGACAGCGCAGCATGGCTCTGCCCTGACATCGTCCACGGATGTGACGTCAGTGGAGCCATATAAGTCCCTCCCAGCGCACTGACGTCAGCTTTCTTCTTTTCTGCATCTACAACGCGGGTCCTGGAGAAGCGGTTCCTCTGGCCTATTTTTGTTTTTGGGCCTTTCTGATGCCTTTTTGCGTCCGGGAACCAGTGTGCGATGCCTGCTGGCTTTAAGTCGTGTGAGACCTGTGCGCAGCAGATGTCGGTGACAGATCCACACACGATTTGTATGTGGTGCTTGGGGGAGCACCACAACTCCGAGGAGCGCAACGCTTGTCGGAGGCTGAAGCCGAAGTCCTTGTGGGAACGTAAGATGAAGTTATTGTCCGTTCAGATGTCCCGTTCGGAGTCCAGGCGTCGCCGATCTCCAACTCCAGTGGATGAGTCCAAGCGGCGCCGGTCTCCATCTCCAGCAGATGAGTTCAAGCGGCGCGGGTCCCCATCTCGTGCTGAGGATCTATTACGACCCAAGTTAATGCTTGCGGGTGCCTGGGAAGAGACATGCGGGGCAGACTGGTGGCACGGGCAGAACAGGCGTGACTGGATTACCAATGCTGCAGAGGGCTGATTAATTGAAAGACAATTAATGGAGCTGTGTATGAGGGTAATCTATTACTATGGGTGGATGATGCGGAGAAGTGCTTGAGAATCGGCAAGGACGACCCAAGTGAATGCTGGCCGGTGCTTGAAAGTCAATTAATGGAGCTGTGTATGAGGGTAATCTATTACGACCCAAGTGAATGCTTGCGGGTGCCTTGGAAGAGACATGCGGGGCAGGCTGGTGGTGCGGCAGAACAGGCGTGACTGGATTACCAATGCTGCCGAGGGCTGATTAATTGAAAGATAATTAATGGAGCTGTGTATGAGAGTAATCTATTACTACGGGCGGATGATGCGGAGAAGAGCGAGAGAATCGGGAAGGACGACCCAAGTGAATGCTGGCGGGTGCCTGGGCAGAGACATCCGGGGCTGAATGGTAGCGCGGGCTGAACGGGCGTGACTGGATTACACATGCTGCCGGCCCCGGGGTTTGATGACTCGCCCACTCTGTGTGCATAAATTAATTTCCACGGTTTAAGATTTGTTTGAATGGAAAGAATTGTCCGTTTTCAATTTCTAAGAAAGATCCAAACGTACACGCAACAACGTCAATAGGTCAAACAGTGGTACGGCGAGCGGAGGAAGAGAAGCATGCAACATAGATGTATAGGTTGGGAAAAAAAAATTATATTTAGAAATGTTAGAAAGTTTTAGAAAAGTAAGTTAAAAACTTAGATTTTTAAGAATTGTCCAAAACTTAATTACGTCATTAAGAGAAAAGAGGGGCCATCCCCCACCAAAACCCCCTATTTCCCTGGCATCCCGTGCCAGGGGATAGGTTACTATTTTGAAAAATGTATAATTATACTGAGCCAGAAAAAAAGTTGTAGTGGTATGCGAAGTAATTATATGCGTAGTAAAAGCATTTATAATAGATTACTATGCATTTGCAAACTAGAAGCATTCGCACTAAAAACATGCGAAGTAATGGTATTTGCGATGTAAAAACATCGCACTAAAAACAAGCAATGTCTTGCGTAGTAACGACACATATTCTACTATCTGGCTTTACAGGCCATCTTTGGGTCGACCCCTCTGCCTGGCGTGCCTTTGGGGCCCCACAGAGCTGGTAGTTACTCAGGTTGGGAGTTTGCTGGCAGGTTTGCCCTCAGCGTCAACCGAATGCCCTGATTACAGTTCCAGAGTCGCTGCGACGTCGGGGGTCGGCCCGATGGGCCTCCCCGTTAAGACGTTAGGCCGCAGTCCTTCTCTGACGCCAGAGCGCAGTCCTTTGGGTCTCCTTGTGGCATCCGATGCGCCCGCAGCGGTGGACTTGTCTCAGGGTCCTGTTGCGGTGGAGGTTGAGTTGACGCCATCCTGACACCGGTCGATGGAGGCTCCTTCGGCGTTTGTCGACGCAAATGCGGCGCCGTCACGACTTCGTTCGACGCCGGTGACGTCCTTTCCTGCTCCCTTTATGATTGAAGATGAGGCCCTTCGCCCACACCCCAGTATTTCTTGAGTGTTCTTCGGAACATGGGGATGTGGAGCAGTTCCCCGGACGTCCTAGGGCTGCGCAACCATTGGCCCTGGGTGGACAGGTTAGCATGCAATCGTCCCCCACTTATGACCTCCTGTCACGCCCTAGAATTGCCACGGAGGCCGGTGCAGCTTTTGCACGAGTGGTTTGTAAGGCTGCGGACATCTTAAAGCTCCAGCCTCCTATCTTTCTGCCTTCCGATCCCTTTGCCTTCCGATCCCTTGTTGGATCTGCTCCATCAATGCAATGCAGATGTCGAGCCCTTACTACTATTTGGCGGGTCGTTGTACGACATTCTGCTGGGGACTTGGGCGAGACCCTCTTCGGGGGACCCTGTGGATCGTGCTATAGCACCTCGTCATCGCCCAGCCCCAGATGACCCTGTCTGTCTGTCTCTACATCCTAGTGCTCAAGGCCAGTTGACCAGGCAGCCTCAGCTTCTCTGCCCTCGACCTCCCCTCTCATGCTTCCACTAACGAGGGAGTCTCGCTGGTTGGAGTCATGTGGTCGACACATATTTGCATCTGCGAGTTTGGGCCTTCGGTCCTTGAACACGTCCTGCATGTTTGCACGGACTACTTTCTCCCTCGGATTCGGTAGAGCGTATCCTTCCATCCCTTCCGAATGGGTCTTGAGCTGAACTATCCTGGGTGCTCCAAGATGGTCATGAGCTAACCCAGTTTTTAGTTCCTTCCGCCATGGACACTACTGATTCTGTGGGACGGGCGATGGCCAGGTCCACTGCTTTGCATTGCCATGTTTGGCTATGGAACGGCAGGTTTCCTGACAATGTTCAGGAGCGTCTCCGAGATTTGCCCTTCGATGGGGCTCACCTTTTTGACAGCTTTGGCGAAGTAGTGGTCCAGCGTTTCATGTCTGGGTTTCTGTGAATAGCTTTGTTCTAGTCCCTGGTTGAGGACTTCTTGTTGCTTTGGCTGCAGTATTATTAGTGTTTTTCTCTGTTATATGTGTCTGGGTTCAAGCTTTTATTTCCCAGACGGCCGCTACAGCTGGGCAGCTGTTTTGGGCAATTATTTTTGACTCCTCTGCCTACGAGCTAGTCTCAAGAGGTGCTCCCTTGCTTTTTTATGGGGACGTGACTTACCCTTTGTGGGGTATTCGTTGGTTATCGTATACCCTTCTACTTTGCCACAGGATGTTTCTGTGCAATGTTCCAGGCTTTTCCTAGTTAGTGTAGATCTTTTCTGAGGATCCTTGTGAGGTCCTCCTTGGATTGTTCTTCTCCCTCCGTGGGGTAATTTTCTGTTGTGCATGGGCTTCCCCCTTGGGGAATTGTTTTATTATTCATGCTATGAGCTATGGCGATATGGTTTCGCCTCTTCACGCTCTGCCTCCTGTGTTCATTATTCTTCCATGGTATGGAAACCACAGGGGTAGCGTGTCTCCTTCTAGGAACCTGGGTGTTTGTATTTCACAGTGGTCCGTAGTTCTCTCCTGCCTCCGTGACTGCAGACTTCTCCAGAGTCTTGTGGAATTCAAGCGTTTCGCTGTATTTCCACCCCCTTTTTTTGTCTGGGTTGGCTGCCTATTCTAGCAGCCAGTGTCTTTCTGTTCTACTGCCGGAACATCCGGCAGCCAGTGTCTTTCTGTTCTACTGCTGGAACAGTTTCTGTTCTGAGTCCGTTTTGGCTCTGTCTGTGCATACGCACTGGGTATGGTCACAGGCATCGAGTGTCTGCTGGCCCGGCTTACGCCACGGCTTGTCCTCCTCTGCGGTGGGTTCTACGCCAGCTGCATTGTTGGCCATTGCTTACGCTCCTCTTTTCCGGCGCACTTCCCAGGCAGCCTCCTTCCCCTTTTTTGACAGGCAAAGGGTCAGGTTCCTCGGCTCATGGCCTCTGCCACCTTACCCCCCTTACAAGTCTCTTGTTTCAGGTGGCTCCTGGTCATTTTTGCTATGTCTGTACAGGGTTGTTCCTGTATTTGACTATATCTGAGTATAAATTCTATCTTATGGCATGGGTCATGCCCCGCTATGGTTCGCCTCTGTCCTGTTGGGACCTATTGTGTGGGCTGCTATCTTTATATAGGCATGCACTTCGAGTATCCCTTGCCCTTTTCCAAAAAACAGAAAAAAAGGATAATTATACATAATAATAACATTCTATGTATATATCTATATCTATATGTATATATATATATGTGTGTGTGTGTATAAACATACATCCATGTACATATATATATATGTATGTACATAATTCTTCTTGTAAAACTGCAAGGGGGTACACATCTATGGTTGTGGCCTATCCGAGGTTTTCTTGCCCTAAATTGGGCACCTCTTTTCTCTCTTCATCTCCCTCCCTCTCTTTCTTATAAGAGCGAGTCTTGGGTGGGGAGCGAGTCTTGGGTGGGGATCCTACTTCTGCCTATCTCCTTTCACCTATGTACTTCTGTGTATGGTTGATCAGTATACCTTCCTCATGATACGTTCCGTGTCTTCTGCTGGCGCATGTGTACTGTCACTGCTGCATTTCACAGGCTTTCGTTTATGCATAGTGTGGCTCCTACGGTCCACACTGTCTGGTATGTGTATCCCTTTCTCCTCAGATATATATTTCCTTGTGGTCAAGGGTTGTCTATCTGTACATAGATGACATTCTGTCTTATGCATGTCATTCTGGGCGTTCACTGTTGTGCATGCTCCTTTGTGCGCTCTGGCTTTGTCATGCTTGTTGTCCTTTCTCCAGGACTTGATTTTTTGTGGATTCTTGGGATCTTGCACTCAGTTTTTGCTTCTCTTTTGATTGCAGAAGCTTATGGATTTCTTGCCATTGGCCTTCTGGTTGCTGTGGCTTCCCTTCGTCCCTTCCTGGAAGGTGCAAGTTTCATTGTGTCCTCTATGGACTGTAGTGCCATTGCCTTTCCTTGTTCACCCCTCCTGTCACCTTTTTTCGGGGTTGATGGGTCTGGTGTCAGCCCTGCTGTCCCCCGCCTGTTGTAGTCAGTTGTTATGGATGGACCAGTTGCTCTAGAACTTGGTGGGTTCAGTCGCAGACCCTCCTCCTGTGGGGTATGGCTTTGATATCTATTCTAAGTTAAGGAATCTGCGGCTAGATGTCTCTAACAGATGAACAAGTTACCCTTTTAGGCTGGGTTAGTACCTACTGAGTTGTCTGCCAGTGGTCTCTGTCTTCCCATGTGTTACCCTTCTTCACATCCATTCCAGGCCCGGATGTCCTATTCTGTATTGCCGGTGGCTTCTCCACCCAGTCATGGGGTGGTGGTCTCGCTTATCTATCCACGCTCCTGCAGCCTGGTCTCTTCC
This sequence comes from Triturus cristatus, assembly GCF_964204655.1. Classification (NCBI taxonomy): domain Eukaryota; kingdom Metazoa; phylum Chordata; class Amphibia; order Caudata; family Salamandridae; genus Triturus; species Triturus cristatus. The sequence continues at coordinate 196,803,042 of NC_140595.1, forward strand.
AGGGTGGTGCTTGGTCACGTTTTTTAACATCCCCCCCCCCCCCGCCTTTCTCCATGAGTTGAGGTCTTCTTGACTATGCGGCAGCCAAGTAATCATGCTTAGGGCGTGCGGTTGTGCTTTTTCTGTTGCAGAATTGTGGTCCGTTGACATGGCAGGCATGTTGTTACAGCCCTGTGGTCCCTTACCATAACAATCCTGTTGTTGCAGACTGCTTGTTATTTATCATACCATTCATTTCACTTGCTGCTTGCCTCATGGGAGGGTTTGGTTCTTCGCTTAAGCGGCTCTGATTCTAGGGCCGAGTGCTCTGCACTCTCCCTTCAGTTCCTTACATTTTGAAGTGTTTTTCTATGACTTGCATTCTGCTGTTCATATCATTCTTTTCATTACTGTTGTAGTTTCAAAGAATTTCATTCTTTTTTCGCACACTGTTCCCACACACTCATATTTTTCGTGCTGGCTCCGCATTGTGGCGCTGAAAAGTTTCACAGTAGAAAACTGACGTCAGCGTGCCGGTAGGGACTTATATGGCTCCACTGACATCACATCAGTTGACGACGTTGGGGCGGAGCCATGCGACGTCATCTCCCAGCGCACAGAGGTACTGCTGAAAATTCTCCGGATCCAGACTGATGCCTGGAGGATATTCTAAGTTAAGGAATCTGCGGCTAGGCTGTGTCTCTACCAGATACATCGTTACCGAAGGTAAGTAACTCGTTCGTTGTGGTTGAGACCGCATTGTTTAGGCATTCGTTGTTCTGTCCTTCAACTGTGTAGCGCAGGTGGCACACAGCTGATTTCAATGTTCCCCCAAGACATTTCTGCTTAAATCAACTCTCCCGCAAGACAAAGGTGTCCAATCAGCATAAGCATAAGGAAAGAAGTCTCTGCAAGATTACAGTCATATTTTATGAAATGTGAGTGCATGCCTACATACATTACATACAGCACAAATAGCATGACACACTCATATCACATCCATCTTTTCCATGTCTGACCATGGTCAGTGTGATTCTCAGAGCCATGCAGTATACACATTGTCTAGGACTCTATGGCAATGCGCAATCCAGACAGCCCACAGTACCAAGGGGTTATACAGAAATGTGCCCCTTGGATACTAATTCCACAACATAATCCTTCGTCTCTTACAGTGAAATATTCCCTTCCAGAGATTAACTTGGGACGTATCAGGGTATTGTAATAAAATTAGTAAAAAAAAAAAAGAACAGATTGAAAACATTTGGTTAATAAACTATTTTTACAAAAGTTTTTACAGGTATTTTTTTATGAGACAAGGCTTTTCACAATCTTTGACATACTTCTAGCTGACTGCGTGTTTTATACATTAGAGTACAATTAATAAATAATGCTATGTATAGTGAAGGGTACCATGTCTCGGATCTGTAGTAAGTACCACCTTTTTGTGTTTTTTTTTTTATTCAAATGAGCCGATAGCCTGCTTTAGGCTTCAGGCCTAGGAGTGATGACCCAGTGGAATGGGCAGAGGAGACAATCGGGTTTGCAAGGCTTTAGGTATCATTGGTTCTGCATATGTAGTGCCAACGGGGCCCAGAGGAGTGAGGGGGCAACTAAACCCCAATTATGGCAGCTTTACTATCCTTCCTTGATTGCCTAAGGGTTCAGTGCACCTTTGCTGTGCCAGGTTTGCTTAGGGTCTTGGACCAATGGCCCAAAGGTGCGAAAAATTAAATCACCGGAGACGCCTTAGCTAGGCTTCAGATGAGACCGCAGAGAGGGGGATAAAGCAACATGGCAGTCCTTGTTTTTAAGAAATGGCTGAGGTAACTGGCTGCTTTTTGAGGCAATAGCTATCTTTAGTTTAGTAGGTGCAGTGGCACTGGTGGCCAGGACTTGAGAGGCCCACTGCATCACAATTATGACTGTCCTACTTCACAGAAGGGGTATGGGGTCTCATTTTCCATGCTAGCTCCAGGGCAGGGGGCACCCTTGCCATAAAGAGGGGGCAACAGGTGTTAGCTTATTTTTGTCTGAATGGGACAGAGTCTGGAGATTGGAGTAAACGACAAGTACGGTAGAGTTGGGGTGAAAGAGACAGCCTGCTACTCTTGGCTGCAGCTATCATTAGTGCGGCAGATGCAGTTGGATTTGGGCCCCGGAGTGTGACCGGCTCACATCACCCCAATTATGGAGACTAGCGATTTTTGGTAAATTTCTGTTTCTGTTCTATATATTTGCTCTTTTATAAGTCTCACATTTAGTGTGGGTTATGAGCTACAGAAAAGGTTTCCCTGAAATGATCTTAAAAGTCCCACCCCCTGATCTCAGCTCTGCCTCTCTGTTCCGCCAATTCCTGTCATAAAATGTTGGAGGAGGGCTGACCTCAAAACATTCTACTTAGATGGGTTTAGAGCAAAAACTTTGAAGCCGTCTGCTTTAAGCATATGTGTGTGTGCTCTTGCTATGTACAGGAATGTTGTCTGTGGTGCACCGGCGGTGAAAGCACTCAGCCGGCTGCTTTAAGCATATATGCGTGTGCTCTTGCTGGCCTGGCGGAAGGCTGGTGTACAGAAATGTTGTCTGTGGTGCACCGGCGGTGAAAGCACTCAGCCGGCTGCTTTAAGCATATATGCATGTGCTCTTGCTGGCCTGGCGGAAGGCTGGTCTACAGGAATGTTGTCTGTGGTGCACCGGCAGTAGAAGCACTCAGACGGCTGCTTTACGCATATGTGTGTGTGCTCTTGCTGGCCTGGCGGAAAGCTGGTGTACAGGAATGTTGTCTGTGGTGCACCGGCGGTGAAAGCACTCAGCCGGCTGCCTTACGCATATGTGTGTGTGCTCTTGCTGGCCTGGCGGAAGGCTGGTGTACAGGAATGTTGTCTGTGGTGCACCGGTGGTAGAAGCACTCAGCCGGCTGCTTTAAGCATATATGCTTGTGCTCTTGCTGGCCTGGCGGAAGGCTGGTGTACAGGAATGTTGTCTGTGGTGCACCGGCGGTAGAAGCACTCAGCCGGCTGCTTTAAGCATATATGCGTGTGCTCTTGCTGGCCTGGCGGAAGGCTGGTCTACAGGAATGTTGTCTGTGGTGCACCGGCGGTGAAAGCACTCAGCCGGCTGCTTTACGCATATGTTTGTGTGCTCTTGCTGGCCTGGCGGAAGGCAGGTGTACAGGAATGTTGTCTGTGGTGCACCGGCGGTGAAAGCACTCAGCCGGCTGCTTTAAGCATATATGCGTGTGCTCTTGCTGGCCTGGCGGAAGGCTGGTGTACAGGAATGTTGTCTGTGGTGCACCGGCAGTAGAAGCACTCAGCCGGCTGCTTTAAGCATATATGCGTGTGCTCTTGCTGGCCTGGCGGAAGGCTGGTGTACAGGAATGTTGTCTGTGGTGCACCGGCGGTAGAAGCACTCAGCCGGCTGCTTTACGCATATGTGTGTGTGCTCTTGCTGGCCTGGCGGAAGGCTGGTGTACAGGAATGCTGTCTGTGGTGCACTGGCGGTGAAAGCACTCAGCCGGCTGCTTTAAGCATATATGCGTGTGCTCTTGCTGGCCTGGCGGAAGGCTGGTCTACAGGAATGTTGTCTGTGGTGCACCGGCGGTGAAAGCACTCAGCCGGCTGCTTTACGCATATGTGTGTGTGCTCTTGCTGGCCTGGCGGAAGGCTGGTGTACAGGAATGTTGTCTGTGGTGCACCGGCGGTGAAAGCACTCAGCCGGCTGCCTTACGCATATGTGTGTGTGCTCTTGCTGGCCTGGCGGAAGGCTGGTGTACAGGAATGTTGTCTGTGGTGCACCGGCGGTAGAAGCACTCAGCCGGCTGCTTTAAGCATATATGCGTGTGCTCTTGCTGGCCTGGCGGAAGGCTGGTGTACAGGAATGTTGTCTGTGGTGCACCGGCAGTAGAAGCACTCAGCCGGCTGCTTTAAGCATATATGCGTGTGCTCTTGCTGGCCTGGCGGAAGGCTGGTGTACAGGAATGTTGTCTGTGGTGCACCGGCGGTAGAAGCACTCAGCCGGCTGCTTTAAGCATATATGCGTGTGCTCTTGCTGGCCTGGCGGAAGGCTGGTGTACAGGAATGTTGTCTGTGGTGCACCGGCGGTGAAAGCACTCAGCCGGCTGCTTTACGCATATGTGTGTGTGCTCTTGCTGGCCTGGCGGAAGGCTGGTGTACAGGAATGTTGTCTGTGGTTCACCGGCGGTAGAAGCACTCAGCCGGCTGCTTTAAGCATATATGCGTGTGCTCTTGCTGGCCTGGCGGAAGGCTGGTGTACAGGAATGTTGTCTGTGGTGCACCGGCAGTAGAAGCACTCAGCCGGCTGCTTTAAGCATATATGCGTGTGCTCTTGCTGGCCTGGCGGAAGGCTGGTGTACAGGAATGTTGTCTGTGGTGCACCGGCGGTGAAAGCACTCAGCCGGCTGCTTTAAGCATATATGCGCGTGCTCTTGCTGGCCTGGCGGAAGGCTGGTGTACAGGAATGTTGTCTGTGGTGCACCGGCGGTGAAAGCACTCAGCCGGCTGCTTTAAGCATATATGCGTGTGCTCTTGCTGGCCTGGCGGAAGGCTGGTGTACAGGAATGTTGTCTGTGGTGCACCGGCGGTGAAAGCACTCAGCCGGCTGCTTTAAGCATATATGCGTGTGCTCTTGCTGGCCTGGCGGAAGGCTGGTGTACAGGAATGTTGTCTGTGGTGCACCGGCGGTAGAAGCACTCAGCCGGCTGCTTTAAGCATATGTGTGTGTGCTCTTGCTATGTACAGGAATGTTGTCTGTGGTGCACCGGCGGTGAAAGCACTCAGCCGGCTGCTTTAAGCATATATGCGTGTGCTCTTGCTGGCCTGGCGGAAGGCTGGTGTACAGGAATGTTGTCTGTGGTGCACCGGCGGTGAAAGCACTCAGCCGGCTGCTTTAAGCATATATGCGTGTGCTCTTGCTGGCCTGGCGGAAGGCTGGTGTACAGGAATGTTGTCTGTGGTGCACCGGCGGTAGAAGCACTCAGCCGGCTGCTTTAAGCATATGTGTGTGTGCTCTTGCTATGTACAGGAATGTTGTCTGTGGTGCACCGGCGGTGAAAGCACTCAGCCGGCTGCTTTAAGCATATGTGCGTGTGCTCTTGCTGGCCTGGCGGAAGGCTGGTGTACAGGAATGTTGTCTGTGGTGCACCGGCGGTGAAAGCACTCAGCCGGCTGCTTTAAGCATATGTGTGTGTGCTCTTGCTATGTACAGGAATGTTGTCTGTGGTGCACCGGCGGTAGAAGCACTCAGCCGGCTGCTTTAAGCATATATGCGTGTGCTCTTGCTGGCCTGGCGGAAGGCTGGTGTACAGGAATGTTGTCTGTGGTGCACCGGCGGTGAAAGCACTCAGCCGGCTGCTTTACGCATATGTGTGTGTGCTCTTGCTGGCCTGGCGGAAGGCTTGTGTACAGGAATGCTGTCTGTGGTGCACCGGCGGTAGAAGCACTCAGCCGGCTGCTTTAAGCATATATGCGTGTGCTCTTGCTGGCCTGGCGGAAGGCTGGTGTACAGGAATGTTGTCTGTGGTGCACCGGCGGTGAAAGCACTCAGCCGGCTGCTTTAAGCATACATGCGTGTGCTCTTGCTGGCCTGGCGGAAGGCTGGTGTACAGGAATGTTGTCTGTGGTGCACCGGCGGTGAAAGCACTCAGCCGGCTGCTTTAAGCATACATGCATATGCTCTTGCTGGCCTGGCGGAAGGCTGGTGTACAGGAATGTTGTCTGTGGTGCACCGGCGGTGAAAGCACTCAGCCGGCTGCTTTAAGCATACATGCGTGTGCTCTTGCTGGCCTGGCGGAAGGCTGGTGTACAGGAATGTTGTCTGTGGTGCACCGGCGGTAGAAGCACTCAGCCGGCTGCTTTAAGCATATGTGTGTGTGCTCTTGCTATGTACAGGAATGTTGTCTGTGGTGCACCGGCGGTGAAAGCACTCAGCCGGCTGCTGTAAGCATATATGCGTGTGCTCTTGCTGGCCTGGCGGAAGGCTGGTGTACAGGAATGTTGTCTGTGGTGCACCGGCGGTGAAAGCACTCAGCCGGCTGCTTTAAGCATATGTGTGTGTGCTCTTGCTATGTACAGGAATGTTGTCTGTGGTGCACCGGCGGTAGCAGCACTCAGCCGGCTGCTTTAAGCATATATGCGTGTGCTCTTGCTGGCCTGGCGGAAGGCTGGTGTACAGGAATGTTGTCTGTGGTGCACCGGCGGTGAAAGCACTCAGCCGGCTGCTTTAAGCATATGTGTGTGTGCTCTTGCTATGTACAGGAATGTTGTCTGTGGTGCACCGGCGGTAGCAGCACTCAGCCGGCTGCTTTAAGCATATATGCGTGTGCTCTTGCTGGCCTGGCGGAAGGCTGGTGTACAGGAATGTTGTCTGTGGTGCACCGGCGGTGAAAGCACTCAGCCGGCTGCTTTAAGCATATATGCGTGTGCTCTTGCTGGCCTGGCGGAAGGCTGGTGTACAGGAATGTTGTCTGTGGTGCACCGGCGGTAGAAGCACTCAGCCGGCTGCTTTAAGCATATGTGTGTGTGCTCTTGCTATGTACAGGAATGTTGTCTGTGGTGCACCGGCGGTGAAAGCACTCAGCCGGCTGCTGTAAGCATATATGCGTGTGCTCTTGCTGGCCTGGCGGAAGGCTGGTGTACAGGAATGTTGTCTGTGGTGCACCGGCGGTGAAAGCACTCAGCCGGCTGCTTTACGCATATGTGTGTGTGCTCTTGCTGGCCTGGCGGAAGGCTTGTGTACAGGAATGCTGTCTGTGGTGCACCGGCGGTAGAAGCACTCAGCCGGCTGCTTTAAGCATATATGCGTGTGCTCTTGCTGGCCTGGCGGAAGGCTGGTGTACAGGAATGTTGTCTGTGGTGCACCGGCGGTGAAAGCACTCAGCCGGCTGCTTTAAGCATACATGCGTGTGCTCTTGCTGGCCTGGCGGAAGGCTGGTGTACAGGAATGTTGTCTGTGGTGCACCGGCGGTGAAAGCACTCAGCCGGCTGCTTTAAGCATACATGCATATGCTCTTGCTGGCCTGGCGGAAGGCTGGTGTACAGGAATGTTGTCTGTGGTGCACCGGCGGTGAAAGCACTCAGCCGGCTGCTTTAAGCATACATGCGTGTGCTCTTGCTGGCCTGGCGGAAGGCTGGTGTACAGGAATGTTGTCTGTGGTGCACCGGCGGTAGAAGCACTCAGCCGGCTGCTTTAAGCATATGTGTGTGTGCTCTTGCTATGTACAGGAATGTTGTCTGTGGTGCACCGGCGGTGAAAGCACTCAGCCGGCTGCTGTAAGCATATATGCGTGTGCTCTTGCTGGCCTGGCGGAAGGCTGGTGTACAGGAATGTTGTCTGTGGTGCACCGGCGGTGAAAGCACTCAGCCGGCTGCTTTAAGCATATGTGTGTGTGCTCTTGCTATGTACAGGAATGTTGTCTGTGGTGCACCGGCGGTAGCAGCACTCAGCCGGCTGCTTTAAGCATATATGCGTGTGCTCTTGCTGGCCTGGCGGAAGGCTGGTGTACAGGAATGTTGTCTGTGGTGCACCGGCGGTGAAAGCACTCAGCCGGCTGCTTTAAGCATATGTGTGTGTGCTCTTGCTATGTACAGGAATGTTGTCTGTGGTGCACCGGCGGTAGCAGCACTCAGCCGGCTGCTTTAAGCATATATGCGTGTGCTCTTGCTGGCCTGGCGGAAGGCTGGTGTACAGGAATGTTGTCTGTGGTGCACCGGCGGTGAAAGCACTCAGCCGGCTGCTTTAAGCATATATGCGTGTGCTCTTGCTGGCCTGGCGGAAGGCTGGTGTACAGGAATGTTGTCTGTGGTGCACCGGCGGTAGAAGCACTCAGCCGGCTGCTTTAAGCATATGTGTGTGTGCTCTTGCTATGTACAGGAATGTTGTCTGTGGTGCACCGGCGGTGAAAGCACTCAGCCGGCTGCTGTAAGCATATATGCGTGTGCTCTTGCTGGCCTGGCGGAAGGCTGGTGTACAGGAATGTTGTCTGTGGTGCACCGGCGGTGAAAGCACTCAGCCGGCTGCTTTAAGCATATGTGTGTGTGCTCTTGCTATGTACAGGAATGTTGTCTGTGGTGCACCGGCGGTAGCAGCACTCAGCCGGCTGCTTTAAGCATATATGCGTGTGCTCTTGCTGGCCTGGCGGAAGGCTGGTGTACAGGAATGTTGTCTGTGGTGCACCGGCGGTGAAAGCACTCAGCCGGCTGCTTTAAGCATATGTGTGTGTGCTCTTGCTATGTACAGGAATGTTGTCTGTGGTGCACCGGCGGTAGCAGCACTCAGCCGGCTGCTTTAAGCATATATGCGTGTGCTCTTGCTGGCCTGGCGGAAGGCTGGTGTACAGGAATGTTGTCTGTGGTGCACCGGCGGTGAAAGCACTCAGCCGGCTGCTTTAAGCATATATGCGTGTGCTCTTGCTGGCCTGGCGGAAGGCTGGTGTACAGGAATGTTGTCTGTGGTGCACCGGCGGTGAAAGCACTCAGCCGGCTGCTTTAAGCATATATGCGTGTGCTCTTGCTGGCCTGGCGGAAGGCTGGTGTACAGGAATGTTGTCTGTGGTGCACCGGCTGTAGAAGCACTCAGCCGGCTGCTTTAAGCATATATGCGTGTGCTCTTGCTGGCCTGGCGGAAGGCTGGTGTACAGGAATGTTGTCTGTGGTGCACCGGCGGTGAAAGCACTCAGCCGGCTGCTTTAAGCATATATGCGTGTGCTCTTGCTGGCCTGGCGGAAGGCTGGTGTACAGGAATGTTGTCTGTGGTGCACCGGCGGTGAAAGCACTCAGCCGGCTGCTTTAAGCATATATGCGTGTGCTCTTGCTGGCCTGGCGGAAGGCTGGTGTACAGGAATGTTGTCTGTGGTGCACCGGCGGTGAAAGCACTCAGCCGGCTGCTTTAAGCATATATGCGTGTGCTCTTGCTGGCCTGGCGGAAGGCTGGTGTACAGGAATGTTGTCTGTGGTGCACCGGCGGTGAAAGCACTCAGCCGGCTGCTTTAAGCATATATGCGTGTGCTCTTGCTGGCCTGGCGGAAGGCTGGTGTACAGGAATGTTGTCTGTGGTGCACCGGCTGTAGAAGCACTCAACCGGCTGCTTCTTGGCAATTCATTGGCACCCGCAGCCTATGAAAATGCATGACTGTGACTAAGTGCAAGTGCAGGGGTGGGTGTGGGGGGTGTCTGTGGTTCATGGACTTAGCAGAGGCGATGCAGGGGGAGGGGGAATTGCTGATGACTGTAGCAGGAGAGAGGAAAATGCTATTTTTAGCGGCATGCGAAGGCTTTGTGCTCGGCCTTGAACTGGAGCGGAAATAATAGTCCTAATGAAAAGCACACGGTATCCATTGCTGTGAAGATCCCCCTAGTGGGGGTTGAGAGGGCAGAGGTCATCCATCCCTTTTCTCAGCATCCTGAAAAGATGCACGGCTAAATTGTCGTGGGAAGATCTGAGGCTTGTTTTCAGCTGAGGACTGTGTTTGTTTTCTGTTCCCCCACCTTGCAGCCGCCATTATGTTCTGATTATAATGTGCCGATTGCCAATCCCCTCTACACCAGGGTCTCCTTGTACACCTTGCTTGGTCACTTCTTTTGTTAGTCCCCAAAGTGGCCTTTATTCACTTGAACTCCCAGCAAGGGAGGGCCTTTCCATACCTGCTTTCCCCCAATGTGAGCTGAAGCCACCATGATCCCAGCTCATCTCTGCTGGCCCCCTGCCCATAACCGGATGTGCCCTCATTGCCATGACCACGAGAGGGCATTCGACTGGCAGGCAGCGTTAGCAAAGCCGTCATTAGGGCCCCCTGGGGCACGAAGGAATGTATTGTAAACCCTGGTGAGGCGCTGCAGTGCTTAGGTGAAGGGGCGACTATGCTGAGCAGATTTTACAACATAAAAATAGGACTGCAGTTTAATCGAGCGAGGGGAACAGAAATGACTTCATTAACAGCGCTCATCAACCTAGAACGCACAGGCTGTGAGTAACCAAGGAAGTACAATGCAACGTTTACATATAGAATCGTGTGTTAATTACATTTCTTTATGATAAGGGTTGGTAACAAATCCTCAGCTGCAACACGTGAAATCTTGCCTCCATCGGAGAAAACGGGTCATATGCTACATTTACTGAAATTTGCTGGGACCGATTGTAAAAAGCCAATAGATATGGTGCTAGTCACCAGCTTTTTGGCTTTACCAAGCCTTGTTTTATTTTACCATTTTATATACAACTTTATTGTTAATGGGGGGGGTGGCCACCGACATAAAAAATAAACATTAGCTAAGGCAAAAGTATTTTTACTCTCAAAAAGCACACATTGCCAGAGTAGCTCCTAGTAATGAAGGGAACTACTTTGGGTGTGGATGTGCTCCCTGTAAAAGGGCAGAATGTTGTCTCTCATAGTGAAGTTAGCCAGAGGGTGAAGTGGGCTGATCCACTGCTCCTTCCATCATTCTGTAGTGGGTGTAAGAAATCTGTGAATGACCCAGCAGCAGAGCAGTGGATATACAGGGCTGGCTAAAAGCCATGGGTAAGTATCTATATATATATATCTATACCAAAAAAGAGTCCGGTCGGGGTGGAGGCTGTCACTTAGGCGGTCCGCGTTCAGGGTACCGGAACCCCTGTCATATGCCAACCAAACAACTTCTAATTACCAGAACTACCGCGGACACATCGATAGTTGCAACCATAAGTTTATTCAGGCTGTGCAGCCTGAATAAACTTATGGTTGCAACTATCAATGTGTCCGCGGTACTTCTGGTAATTAGAAGTGGTTTGGTTGGCATATATATATATATATATATATATATATATATATATATATATATATATATATATATATATATATATAATATATTCACTGAAAAAACCATAGGTTTCACACACGTTATAGTTAGGAATTAGCATTTAAAAAACCTTGCAAATTCACTTAAAAAACCATAGGTTTCACACATGTTATAGTTAGCTGTACATTTCACTCGTAAAAAACCAATGAAATTCCACGTTATAGTTAGATCAGGTAACTATAACTTGCGCGCCCACAATAAACTGCTGATGACGTCACATATTACATCACTCATGACATGGTCAGTGACATCACTCTTCACATCAATGATGACATCTGAAATGACACATTGTGGATTGCGGTCGCGCAAGTTATAGTTACCTGATCTAACTATAACGTGGAATTTCATTGGTTTTTTATGAGTGAAATGTACAGCTAACTATAACATGTGTGAAACCTATGGTTTTTTAAGTGAATTTGCAAGGTTTTTTAAATGCTAATTCCTAACTATAACGTGTGTGAAACCTATGGTTTTTTCAGTGAATTTGTACGTTTTTTTAAATGCTAAGTTATGTATTTATTTTTTATTTATTTTTTCTGGTTTTTCACCGTGCGCACACCCTGCGCGCACGGTGCGCTTCGCGCAACGTGCGCGCGCTGTGGGCACTCGCTTCGCGCACCGAGCGCCCACGTTGCGCAGTTCATACCGTGCGCGCCTCGCCTTTTTTAACACAGTAACAATTTTTTTTTCTCCCTTGCGGGACCACCAATCAGAATTGAGCTCGCGCACGGCACCGTACGCGTACGGTAAGCTTACCGTAAGCGCACGGAGCGCGCTTACAGATATATATATTGATGTGATTGTTATTTCTTTTTTTTTTTTCTTTTTTTTTTGCCGTGCGCGTACGGTAAGCTTACCGTACGCGCACTCCACGATTTTTTTTTAAAATTATTAAATGTATTTTTCGTACTTTTTGGTCCTTCGTGGACCCCCTGACAAACGCTAGGGGGTCTGCAACTCTCTTCGTTGCCCCCTTTTCACGTTATCCACCTTTGTTTTTCAGTGCGAGAGACAGAAAATGGCGGCCGACACTTTCTGATTTCGACCGATTCGAATGTTTACAGTCATGTAACCACCAATCAGAATTGAGCTCGCGCACGGCACCGTACGCGTACGGTAAGCTTACCGTAAGCGCACGGAGCGCGCTTACAGATATATATATTGATTTAAATGCTATTTTCTCAGGACCTACTGAACAGATTTACACCAGACCTACAAAAGGCACATCCTTGACCTGCGGACTACCTCTCTGCCAAATTTCAAGTAATTCTGTTCAGCCGTTCGGGCTGTAGCTGTGTCTAAAGGTCCTATGGAAAAATGCATGGGGAAAACGCGTTTTGGCTCCCCCCCTTTTTCTCAGCCCCCGCTTGACGAATCCCCCCAAGACTTTCAGGGAAGGAGCGGAGCGGAGCGCCCCACCTATTTTGATAATTTTGCTATGATTCGTTAACCGGCGCCAAAGTTATTCCAAATAGAATGTTGCGGATTTCCTATGGAAACACGGTCCTAACTATAACTATCTACTGGCGACCGCCAGTAGATAATATATATATATATATATATATGAACCAAACAAACGCCACTGCGCTTGAGAGGGCACTCGACGGTGTTCTATTCCCTCCGGAATTATTCGCCTTTAGCAGCCCGCCTTTCTGCAACTCCAGTGTTTCACCATTCCCGACGCGTTTCAAGGCGATGACGCCTCTTAATCATGGGTTGTATACAGAAGCACAGACACGCTCACCTGTCTTTCACTCCTTTTTATTCAAAGTTAATTTGGTGAAGAACCGCCCTCAGTGGGCGTGGCATGATGATTGCAAGCGCATTTTGGGAAATGCAGTCCTTTAGGTGAGTAATATTCCCTTGAGTAGGCTCCATGCCCCTGTAATATTTGAATTCAATTTGAAATCCTTGAGTAGGACGGCGTTGAAAAAGGCAGGCTTTATTCTGCTAAGAACATCGTGCCACCCAGAGAGCGATCGTCCCCCTCTTCAGCCTTCTCAGCGGATGAGAATGGTGCTCCTCTCCCACAGCCATATATATATATATATCTCCTGACCTGTGTTCTCGTGCAGCACACTCGAACGTCGCCGTTCCCTCTCCTCTTACGACGGCGGTCAATACGATATATACTTTTTTTTGTAAAATAGAAAGGTGTTGGCTAAAGTCAGACCTAAAATTTTGAACTGTGCTGGCAAATCCACAATCCTGGCTAACATACATGTAGCACGTGTCTCCTTAAGCTATCCATGAGTGGGAGGGTACTGGTTGGTAGTGTGATGTTTGTGAGGAGTGTTTTGGTGGCATGCTTGATGACCAGAGTGCTTCTGTTATTGTATCACATGTCGTTGCACTGTAGGGTCTAGTGGAACATAGAGGAGTGGGAGATGGATTGCTTAAACTCACAGAGCATTCCAGTGTGTGGGTTACAGGTTCGACAACAATAGCCTACAGGGTGAGGTAGTGAAAGGAAGTGAACATGCATTAGTACTCTACAGTGCAGTTTAAAGACATGAATAATAACATCAAAATACAGAAATACAAATAGTTCTAACGTGAAGAGTAGCTGTCAAGAAGGACATCAAAATAAAAATACATAAAACAGAGCTATATACAAATTTACAATAAAACAACATGCCGGAACTGCATAGCCAACCAGCGGGAAAAATCAGGGCACAACATACTTTAATCAAACATGGCTTCTTCTCTTTTTCTCTCACTCTTTGCTCATACACTGATTTGACCTCGCCACACCCATGACCTTCTGCCTTAAACAACCACAAAATGCCACAAAACTTCTAGGATGTCAATTATTCAATCCACCCGAATTCCTTCTCATCCCCTCAATAGTAATTCACCAAATTCCAAATCCATCAATCCAGATTTTTAACATAAATCTTGTCAGCAACCCTCCACTGGGGATCTGGTTTTTAGGTCTCGCAGACCTGTGTTGCAGCACGCATGCGCTACTCGCTCTGCAAGGCTTCTTGTAATCGAGCAGATTTCAGAAGTGGAGTGTAGGCTCCGCCCCTTCTTTCCATTGGCTTTCGTCATCGTGCATGCTAAACGCTGGCTTTCCATTGTAAGTGAGGCTTTTTAGTTACTCCTTGTTACCGCCCTATCTCCTTTTGGCCCACCCAGATTGGATCATTTACTAGCGGCGTTAGACTGTCTCCTTCAATTACTTGGTAGGCACTTTCTTTTTGCCATTTGTCCACGAAGCACGGTGCTGCAGCGCTATGCCCTCTAAATTGTATGTTTTTTTATTTCTTTAAAGAGTGCGGCTCCCGCGCTCACTTTATTTATTTATATTTTCGCTGCGTCTTTTGCAACATCCACATCAGGGACACCGTGCCCTTTGTTTTCTTCTTTTTTTTTTTTACTTTAACACTGAGCGCAGCACCTGAATAAAACGTTTGTGGTGTCCTTCAAGCGGTGCCACGCTCAGTTTTAAACCTAAGCATTTGCAATGCAATCAGACCTATTGCATTGCAAATGCTTGTTCTCTGTAAATATCTGACCTACAGCTTAAAGATACTCCTGTCTACTTTTCACAAATGCTATATTTCTCTGTGTTCTTCTCGAATATAAATATATTAAAAAAGAAAAAGAATCACATCCCTCCAATGCATGAGGACGGGAGTACGAAATCGCCATGTTTCTTTCAATTTTTCCCCCCTCGTTGGTGTTTTCAAAAGCTCGCAGCGGTGCCTTTGTCTAATAAACAGCTGTTAATGGTTGCAGACTTAAACCCAGAGAACACGTGAATGTGGAAGATAATTAAGTGGTGCCGCCTCTAGCTCAGCAGTTTAGCTACACATCAGTGATGCACTGAAATAATCTTTGTACTCCACGAAACACAGGGGCTTGCAGTACCGCCAGTACTGTTATAATAACATTAAACGTACAAGAGTCATTCACGCGGTGTTTTACCTCAACGTCTGTTATACGAGAACAGTAGTTACCATCGCCACAAAGAAAGCCTTCCTTAAAATGATCCGAGCCAGTCAACAGCAATGCTGTTGGGTCACAGGTCACCACTATTCAAAGCCAGAGGTATGTATGCTAGTTTAGTGCTCAGATTAAAGCATGTGATTTGCTCTGTTGGCTGCCCCTTGGCTCCTGTTTCCCACCAGTATCTCTAACAACAAGGATTTGCAATGCAATAGGTCTCGCATTTACGCGAGTTTGAGCTATTCACATTGCAAATAACAATGCCTTTTATGATGTTTTAGTTTTTAAAATATAAATAAAAGGCATTGTCATTTACTATACCAATAGCTGAAACTCGCGTAAATGCGAGGCCTATTGCATTGCAAATGCTTGTTCTTTTTTAAATGTCTGTCATACAAAATATATAGGACTCTCTTGATGTCTCTTGATGCTTGCTGTATCTACCACACTTCCATCCACCTTCTTTCACACTTTAACTAAAGCGGATTTCTCTTAGGCCCCTGAATTCTTCCTTTCAAACATGCAGAAGTGATAAATCCGCAACCTCTTTAGGGGGTTTCTGGAGTGCCCAAATTGTTTAACGCAGCCTCTCCCTCACAGAACCTTTCTGCTTCCATGTATTCACCACCATGTAAAGAACTTTTCTGCACGCATGTATTTTCCAACCTATAATGAACTTTTCTGCACACATGTAATCACCAACCTATAAAGACCTTTTCTGCACACTTATATTCACCAACCTATAAATAACTTTTCTGCACGCATGTATTCACTAACCTATTTGCCCTCTTTACTAAACCCATTGGATTGTGAAGAGTACAATGCGGTCTTGTTTTGATGTACCCCAAAACGCCTTTAAAAGTTTCTCATTTCATCTAACAGAAAGTGAACTCCCTGGTCTGTAACAGTGGTCTTTGGTATCCCTTCACTAGCAATCTTATCTCTCAGCAATTACTCTACTATGCAGGTGTTAACTGCACTCACACATGTGAAGGCAATCGACTTTGAAATATAATCAAACAAGATCAAAACATATCTTACCGTGGGTTGCAGCAACTCAAAGGGCCCAATGACGACTAAACCAAATTCACTCCAAGGCAACTCCAGAACCTCTACTGGGGGCAATGGTGCCTTCCACGCTTTCTTTTATTTGTTACTGCCATGCAGAATAGGCAATCCTTCTCTATGTATTGCATACACCCTCCCACCAGCACAGATCTCTAACTGTGACTTTGTTGAGACTTTTAACAACTGTCCATTATGGGCCAGATTGGCAAAATTCTCCCTTAGGTCTTCCGGGGAAACCTATCACTCCTCTCCCCCATTACCCCTTCTCAGCCCAACCTTGTGTATAATCAACCCATTGATGTTCCAAAACTGCCTCACTAGACTTTCAATCCGTGACGGCCCTTTGACCACATTCTACCTATATGTTGCCAATTCTGCATTATTCTCCATCTTTTCCCACTCTGTTTTCTCCACAACTCTTTCATAATGGACTCTTACTTTTCTTTCTCTTCTTATTCTCTTTTGTAGTAACCTTTAATGGTATGCTTAATAAGCAATTGGCATCTTTGTTCTTTCATCCTGAAAAATATTTAATTGTAGAATTAAATACTTGTAAACTGTGTAACCATTTGTAAATTATTGTGGTGCCACATTCTGTCCCTGTGCTCGGAAATAGTTGCACTGAAGGTCTGTATACTCATTTCAACATAAAAGGTGCACCATACAGGAACAAATTTAAGTGTCAGATTGACCATTCATATTGCCACTGCCTCCTTCTCAGTTTAAGACTGACTACATTCCACACCCTTCAGGGAGCAGAATCCATATGACGGTACTTTCTCCTCACGCCTACCTTTTGGGAAGGACTTCTCCCTAGCTCCATCAAAGTTGAGTTTCGGGGTGTATAATCAGAATTCAGCATTCTACTTTCCGCAAGCCAGTGAATTACCGGAGAGGGCAAATATGTTAGTGGTCATGTACATATGTGAAGAGAGCAGTTGAGGTGAGAGTTTTTTTAAGGAGATACATCGTGGGTGATAATGTGGGATACATGTACAACTCCAAAGGGCATTCCAAGTGTGTTGACTTTTTTCATGTTTGAAGTGCAAAGGTCCAGGGCCAAAGTTGAATCCGCTTTTGTTGAAGGGGAACTGGAGGTGGGATGGAATTGTGGAAGATGTGTAAAGGAGAAAGAGGCAGCATCACATCGTAACTGGAGCCAAACCCAACCATGACATGATTGTTTAAGTGAAGTTGACTAATAGAAAGGGTCGGTGATTGTATCCGTTTTCCAATTGGTCTTTACACAGAGATCATGTCTGTGGTGTGACAAATGTAAAAGCTAGAATTTAGGCTTCGAGTCCATATTTCAATACCATGGGACTTGAGTCATGGTGGTGCTTGTTAAGTCTATAGTTCCTGTATGAGAAGAACAGTCAGGTCCCTGTGGGGTATATGTGGGTTACCTGGAAATGAAAAGTGATAAGGTGGTCAGGTCACTTCCAGATCAGCAGTTACTCGTATTTGTCATGGTGTAGTCCTGCAGCTGAATAAGAGCGACATCTTGAGAGCATTTTACTGTCGTGGATAACATTGAAATTTTATTCTACACAATCCCAGCAATAGTCTGCCTCATTATATCCCAAACGTTCCAATAGGTGTAATCCGCTCTGAAAACAAAGCCTTTCATAGAGAAGCCTACACTAGCACCAAATTTACAGCCATGCTGAATCTAAGTAGAGACTTTGCAAAAAACCCATGCTCGGTCCCAAACCCGCACAACTGACTACGGGTAAGGTTATTGGTTTCATCACTTCCTTCTCTGAAGCGCACCATCATCTCTAAAGGATTTTGAATAAAGTATGATCTATATTATAGTTGAATGCCACTCTGAGTAAATATCTTCATGGCAAAGCTGCTATCATATTGAAGCAATTTCCTAATAGCACATCATTTCTGAGATTCTCTGATAACAAAACAAAACAGCCTTTTGGAACGGAGACCTTTAAGACCCATAATGCAAAGGGCTACTACACCTGCAGGGGATGTTTTGTCTATGAGTTGGGATTCAACAAGTGTAAAGGAAGTACAAGTGCCAGGAGACAGACCATACAAAATCAAAAACGTGAAATGTAATCCAACTGCAATACAGCTCACACTGTTTATCTTGTACCTCCTTTGTAACAAGAACTGTATGCATTGCCTGCTGAAAGTTTGCATACAAGAACATGGCAGATGAATCAAGATCTTAGATCGTGCACATCAATTTACCTAAAATTAGACCATTGACCATCGTGGAAAATCACGCACCAAATTCACAGATATTGAACATACTGATTGAACATACCTATTGAACATTTTATTGTTTAAAAGAGCCCCGCCCTGCCACAATATAAAAACAGATGTTGGTTACCCCTGGATGAGTTAAAGAGCACCTTTCTGGACTCTAGACCAGAGATCCCAGACTCTGTTAGAGAAAAGGACGAGGAGATCAGCTCATGGCTCAGGAGGGTGGCTGATCTTGTAGCCCCCACCTCGACCTCAGGAAAGGGTACAAAGACTCTTTCAGTGCTCTGGTTCAGAAAGGAATTAGCTCGTGAAAGAGCAGCGTGCAAGAAACTAGAAAGAGTGAGGTGACGCTCATATCTGGACCCTGATAAAGCTACTTATAAATGAGCCCTGAAATTCTATCATAAAAACCTTAAGAGGACTCGAGGCACCTTCTACTCCCATTGCATTAAGGAGACTGATAATGATGTGAGGGGGATTTCTAAAATTGTAGCTAATTTTACTGAACCCTAAAGTTACGTCCCTCCCCTCCCCCTGCTGGAACCTAGTCAGTCCCTATGCTCCTGACTGAGTGAAGTTTTTTAGAAGAAAATCCTCAGAATCCAGACTAACTTGTCGGGAGAGAATAATATTCCGGTAGGATTGGAGCTAGTGGATCAAATATAGCATCCATCACTGGCTACTTTTCCGGTGCCAGCGGTGGAGGATGTGAATGCCTCTTTTTTGAACTGCAGGTCAGGGTCCCCAATGGATCTGATATCCCCCGCCCCCCCATATTAAAGTCAATTTCTGGCATTGTTCCAGTGTATCAGAAGCTATTTGCTAGCTCCCTCGACACAGGCGTAATACCTGACGATTGGAAAAGAGCTAGGGTGATTCCCTTATTAAAAAAGGCTAATGCTGATCCTGAATGCTTAGCAAGTTTCAGGCCAGTCTTGTTGCTGCCAGCAGCATCAAAGGTGCTGGAGAAATTGGTAAACCGGCAACTTGCCACCTTTTTGATGGAAAATAACTTACGTCCCCCCTTTCAAACATGGTTTCCACGCCCCCCCCAACAGCACCATGACCACATTATTGGAGGTCTCAGAGTCCATTAAGTTACATCTGGACTCAGGTCTCAATGGGGCTCTGGTGCTGTTGGACCTGTCAACAGCATTTGATACTGTAAATCACAACAGCTTGCTGCACAGGTTGAAACACCTGGTATTTTCCCCTTTGTTTTTCTCCCCCACAATTGTGTATTGTTTTACAAATGAAAAGAACCAATAAAAAAAGTTTATTAAAAAAACATCTGGGAGTAACGGGCTCTGCTCTTAGTTGGCTGGGCTCTTACTTTGAAGGACGTGAGCAGGTGGTATGGTTGAAGCCATATGCTTCGGTAGATAAAGAGTTGAAATGGGGGGTGCCGCAAGGTTTCTTTCTTAGTTCCACACTCTTTAACATTTACATGTCTCCTTTGGCATATTTAGTGGAATCCAATAATATCTAGATCATCTCTTATGCTTATGATACCCAACTCCTGCTTGCGTACGATGAGAAGCCTGAGAGGCCCATGACCTGGCCCGTTCTGGTGACAGCCGTTTTATGTGTGCGGATCCACTTGGAGTATCGACGGAATGGGATACTTGTGAGGCTGCACAGCGCCGCTTACAACGGAGTTTCATCGAGTATCATGCAAGTTGCCCGTAGATGCTCCCGGAAGCATCGTATTATGAGGGACATATGTATTCCTTTGATCTGTTTAACTGGATGGCTTCCCTATTTGCTTCGAGCGACAGAGATGACCTTTTAGGAAGAATTGCATTCATCGGTTCACGTTCTCTAATGAATTTTCCGGATTCACCTTGAAAACATTAAACTAAATTTTTGCATTGTCCCAATTTGGCTCTTCTTCATGCACTTGTTGTGTCTGCTTAGTTTTGCAGTCTGTTTTTTTATTTGCTACGACCTGGCCAAGGGGAGTTTGTCACGTGGCCGATAGGGACATTGTCGACATTGCTAAGTTAGCATGAACCCAGCAACCATGATGCTGCTTTTGCGCGCATTTCTTCATGACTATTTTTGCAAGACTCTGTTTATGCCTTTCACATGAGAACTGTCTGCTTGGTTCGTTCTCTGCCTGTTCCTGGAGTTTAGTCTGAACACTGTGAGCAAGGTCGATAAACAATGCCCCTTGTTATTCTGTTCTAGTCAGTCCCTAGCACCTAAGCAAAACGTGCTAACATAGCTGCTGCTGGAAACTCGTGCTTTGATATTATGGGGATGCATGTTTAGGTAACACACACTTGGAGAGGGAGCTTTCCAGTGAGAAGAGTCAAGCGGTTCCTGTGATGTACATATGCCATCTAGGCACAAAGGTATGGGGTCTGCTGACAAAGCCCAGAGATCTTCTATTATATAATAACGCTTTTTCTTACCAAGGGGAGGGTGGTTAGGCATTTTAGTCCTTTATCCACTGTCTTTATATGATGACCTGTCCCTTTAAGATATATGGCCTTGCTGCAATGCTGACTGTGTTAGGTTTGTGCATTTTGCTGCTGGTCATGGCTCGTATACTGCGTTTTAGAGCACGACAGTTAAAATAAACATTTTTAACTATATTCGTGTTTCGGTCAGTTCTTATTGGGGACATGTACGAGATAGTGAGTGAAATGGTGTGTCTTGTTACCACGATTCCTGGGAGATCCGGGAGTGTTGTGTTCTAGGGTGTCTAATCATTTGCATCTTCATGAGTGTGTAAGAGAGTGAGTGAGACACTATAGCTAGTCGGTCCTGGGTTCGTGGGCACTAAGGTGGTGGGAAGGCTTAGCTCTTATACACCAAGGTCACATATTCCTGCGCATGGTTCTGTGTATGTTGAGAATCCCTGCAACATTAGCCTTTGCCAATTGTCTGGTAGCACTGCTACATTGGCTGAAAAACAATAGGTTGCAGTGCAACCCAGATAAGACGGAAGTCTAATGGTTTGGGTGGGATCCCCTTCCTGTCTGGGTTGGGGACTGGCCCAACAGTGCTCCCCGCCACCCCCTCCAACATCAGTGGCCAGAAATCTGGGTGTGTTGTTTATTACCAAGCTTTCATTTAGACCACAGGTGTCAGCAGTCGTGAAATCCTGTTTTGGGATTTTTCGCATGTTGAAGAAGTTTCTTCACTTGTTTTCTCTTGAGGCCCAAATGACAGTGGTCAGATCACTGATTTTATCCAGGTTGGAATACGCTGAATGTCCTGTACCTTGGTCTCCCGGAATATCTGATCCAGCACTTACAGGTCATGCAGAATATGGCAGTCTGCTTATTATATAAAATTCCGAAATACACTTCGGTGTCATCCTTTCGGGGCAAACTTCACTGGCTGTCAGTTTATCAGTGTTTTAGGTATAACACACAAACAATAG
Source organism: Triturus cristatus (assembly GCF_964204655.1). Lineage (NCBI taxonomy): Eukaryota > Metazoa > Chordata > Amphibia > Caudata > Salamandridae > Triturus > Triturus cristatus. The sequence continues at coordinate 196,824,513 of NC_140595.1, forward strand.
GGGACCTATGTACCTAAATGATCGCTTCAAAGCATAGTGTCCTGGGAGGCTGTTGCGCTCTAGCTCTGCGGGTCTTATTGTGACTCCTCGCTTTCAGAAAAGGCAGAGTGGAGGTTCCTCCTTCACTGTTAAAGCAGCTAATTTGTGGAATAAACTTCCAGATTATTTTAGACGGATCTCTGAAGAAGCTAAGTTCAAACGGAGCTGAAAACATTCTTATTCAGTCTTTAGTGGGGAGTATGGGCAGCGATCTCCTGTCTATTCACCTTCTGCATGCCTAAAAGCGCCGGGACACTCCTCTGAGTAGCTGTGCGCTATAGCACTTGCTTCATTCATTCATTCAAACTCCTCCACTGAATAAAGGAGGTGACAGACACAAAACCTTTAAAGGGGAGAACTATTGGTTATTGGTAATAGGTTGCATAGACATGGGCAATGCTTTATTTGGTAAAGAGAGAGTGCCAGTACCTGAACCTTCGCTCAGAAAACGGTGGTCAGTGCAATTAAAAGTCGGGGGCTGAATACCAAGGCTATTAGTCTTTAATCCACTACCAACACTCCCTTCCCCATTTTCTCATTTTTGTAGGTTCCTGCTTTCTCTTTTTGTGAGGGTTTAGCGTCTTTCTTTTCCTCCCTCTTTTCGATCTGTATGTTTTTCCTTCTCTTGCACTTTGTAAACAACTGATGCGGTAAATAAGTGCTGGTCCCCGAAAAAAGCCCAGAATCGGCTCAAATTAAGCGCTGGACATTGTACTAAATATAAATCCAGAATGTTATATGTCACTCTTCCAAATCTACACATATTGGCTTATGACTACGACCATTACATGTCATCTATAGTTCTGACATAGACAAAATCATCTTTGATAACTTGACTCTATCCCCTCACAACGATAACTCATTTTTCCGCTCTCCTCACCCAATAACATCAAGAAACATACGGAGATGCTACTATCTCCCATCCATCCATAAGACCTTGAGATTTGAAATGAGAGTTTAATGGCTTACTCATAATTATTCTTTCTTTCCAATATGTACAATCTTTGCTGATAAGCTCAAACCAAGTTACGCTCTTGACTACTCACCACACCCCTCTGTTGTATGCAGTAATAAGTCCTTGAATATAAACATCATATGGTTAGGTGATTTTATTATACACCTCTGTAATTACAATATATTGCCTGTTTGTGGACTAGAGGACATGAGGGGAAATCCCATACATCACTATTTACATAGTGACTATGGTAATGGCCTAAATAAGTTATCAGCCTCCTTAAATATGGAAATAATTTGTGACCCAGACCTCAAAACAGATACTTTGCCGGAAAATTTACAACAACATGGGGTGGGGTCAACGATTGACTATATACTTTTGACCGCTCCTCTTATCGCAAGGGTTATTAAAGTAGGCACTTCCTTTATGACTTTTAGTGACCACGCCATAGTTTCAATGGAACTGAAGATATTAGCACCTGAGAGACAACAGTGCAGTAATGTTGAAACTCCAATTGTGGCTAGGAAAAACGGGGCACAGATCAAATGGGCACATATTGATAAAATCAAGTTAGTTCCAAAAATCATAGTAAACACACAAGAAGACATACAACTATGCTTAGACCCAGAAGCCAAAGCAAGGGAAGTCGTACCAGCTTTTTGTAATATCTTGGAAAACATAAAATCAGCCCTAACAAAAACAAAAGTGCCAAACAGTGGCAAAGGCAGGGGCTGGTTCGATCCTTTTTGCACAAAAGCTAGGAAGGCTCTGTTATATGCTTTAAAGGCTAAGCCTTGAAATTATGATCAAATAAGAACATTGCGGGCCTCATATAAATCTGCAAGGAAAATTAGAGAAAAGGAAATTAGGGAGGACTTATGGGACAATCTGGATAAGGCAGTCAGCTCTGGAAATAGTTCTGATTTCTGGAAGCTGGTAAATGCACCATATTTTAAGAGCCCTAGCGACCCAACACTGGACACAAATGTTGACGAGGTGGCATGGGTATCTCCTTTCGAGAACATTTTCTCTTCAAATCCTGGTATAACATCCCGCTATGTAGCAACGCAGGAGATGCGTCATGTGCCCTTATCATTTTCACTTATCGAAGTCAAAGCGGGGCTGGACTCTTGTAGCTTGGGAAAGGCCCCAGGACCGGACGGAGTTCCAATAGACTTTTTCCAAGCTAACCCAGATTTATGGATCCCACTACTAACTAATGTCCTGAATGGTATAGTATTGGTAGCTCCCCCCCTCATGGTCTTCAGGGGTTATAGTACCTATCTATAAAAAAAGGGATAGGCAGACCCAAAAAATTACAAACCAGTCTCCCTGCTGGATACAACATCAAAGCTTATGGGCCGCCTTCTCCTCTCTGGGCTAGAGGGATGGGCTAGAGAAAACAAGATCTTGATCCAGGCCCAGTATGGCTTCCAGCAGGGAAGGGGTACTGTGGATCAGTGCTTGAATTTAGCACTGATCATAGAAAAATATACTAGAATGAAGGAGGGGAAATTATACATGGCCTTCATGGACCTTATCGCGGTGTTCGACTGCGTGGTCCATGATAAGCTATGATCTATAATGGAGATGATGGCGGTCGAACCTGCTATACTAAATTTCATCAGGCAGTCGTACGCAAACGCGACGGCATCAATGCGTTACACCAAAACTGGAGACTGTACCCGTTCTTTTAAAATCTCCAGGGGAGTAAGGCAGGGTTGCGTGTTGGCCCCTTTCCTCTTCTCTCTGTATACAAACGAGTAGAAAAGGCACTTACAGTGGCTACTAGGGATGTCCTCTTTTTTGAAAATCAAACGCTACCATTACTGGCTTACGCAGACGACGCGGTTTTAATCGCCAGAACAGGGATTGGGCTACAAAGGCTGATAACCGCGTATGTCTCCTTTATGGATTCACTTCAGTTGAAAGTGAACCAAACGAAGTATTTTGTATTATTAGCAGGGGCTACAAAAAAAGAAAAGGTACGGCACTTTCGTGCGGAAGCAGAAAAAATTGAGGTAGTGGACTCTTTCCCCTACTTGGGCATCCTTTTTAATAAAGATCTGTCATGGGCAAAATTGATGGAGGGAAGAAAGATGGTGATGGAGAGGAGTATTATTGCCATAAAATCCTTTGCTAGAAAATTGGGTGCTTAACCCTTATTACCGATAAAAATTATTTACCAGACCAGAGTTAAAGCAGCAGCGACCTATGGAGCTGGGGTGTGGGGTATGGTTGCATCGACACCACTACAAACTATTGAGAATACATTTTTTAAATCTGTAGTGGGTTTACCTCCCTCTCTTACAAATAGTATCTTACACTCGGAATTGGGCCTGCCTTATATCTCAGACTATACACAGTTAGCCCCACTTCTCCTCTGGCATTCAATCTGGAGGAGAGATACAGTTCCACTGAATCAATAAATAATAAGGAGCTGTTTAGCAATGGACAAGTGGAAGAGGTCTAGGTGGCTTAGTTACGTAGAGTCAGTGCTAAGGGAGATTGGTCTCCACAAACTCTTTAAAGACCCCCTGGCCTGTAGGAAGGTCTCTAAACAGAGGGATAGTGATATGTTCATGTTGATGGCCGAGTATAAGCGCAAGGAACACTATAAAGAGAAACACGCAGCCCGAGCATATGGCCTCAACCCACCATTAATTGAAGGAGGTTTCTCTTATCTAGTAAATGTAAATCTGATGCAACATAGATTCATATTACTGAGGTTTCGCACTAACCTGATTCCCCTTATGCTAGGTTATCCTGAAATAACATATAATCACGCTGATGTAAGTGCGTGTCCATGTGATAACCTATCACATCAAACAGAATTGCATATATTTTTATTTAGCAGCCTATACGAGAAGGAAAGGAATGTCCACCTCAAACCAATTTTAAAGAAAATGAATTTTAAGCAGTGTCGGGTAGCATTATACTTTTTAAAGACACTCCCTGACCCTTTGGTCTGTTATTCAGTTGCGTCATTCCTATGGGCCTGCATGAGGAAGAGGAAAGGGACAGCGCGTAGATTACTTAGTTCGCAAAACATAATACAAGTATCTAGATTTAATATATGAAATGGTCTCTTTTTTAATATTTTTATGTATCTTCATCTTTATCCTAGAATTGTGATGAAATATTTGTAATTTTAAAGATAGAATATCGAAACATGATCGAATAAAGATGAATTGATTGATGATTGACTACTCACCACACCCCTACTCACCACACCCCTCTGTTGTTCAGCACAATGACAGAGATCGGTCTCTCACGTGACAGACCGCCATAGGTTGGTTTTATATGCATGTTTTATAAAGTCTCAAACAATACCACCAATACCTAGTTTTTATCCCTAACTGCTAACGTGCCATCAGCATTCTTCATTGATGTGAACACATTGTCATTATCGTAACCATGTGCTGCCCACAATTCTAACTGGCTTTTTAAGGCAATGGGTACCGAAAATCTGTCACCGCCATAGTTTTGGTCTACATAGTAAATTGTACCGCACTTGGGAAGCAATAATATGTGAATTGCACTCACACAAGTCAACAACTAATCTCTTGAGCCAACTTGACTTGAACAGTGAACCTTATAATCACTCTCAAAGAGCGCTGAGTCTCTAAAACTTACGGATGGTTGTTCATCTTCTGTTTGAGGAGGTCACTCATGCTGAGACTCAGACATCAACAACATACTTCCATCTGCTGCTAGCTGCAAGAGCAATTCAGGAGCTGATTTGTCCAGAGACCGGTCTGTTTTTCTGAATGCTGAGTTGTGCTTACTGCATGTTTCCTGCCTCCTGTGTTTGCCCCATTCAAGGCTTGTGATGAGCAGATAACAATGGGGAGCTGGCCAGTCATTTGTGAAGAAGATGGCAGAGTCTCGCACATTGCCTCCTTTTTGTGTGAAAACGTTTGTGCTGAGGCATTGTACGCGAATAGTAACTGTGTTGAGGGATACTTTGCTCGGCTGGTAGTGAGTATGTTTTAACATATGCAATCACGTTACTCTTCATTCTATTTCCAGTAATTGTTATACCCATTAGTTATGATAATATTGAAGATTTTGATAAAACATGTTCCAGGAAATAAAAATGTATTACAGATTTAAACAGTTACTAAAAACAAAGAATATAAATACAGAATAAAATAATTCACCACTACCATCATTAAATGGTCTCTCTATGGTTATTTCCAAATGCAAATATTTCTATAAAACGTACTGCTATAAAGTTAGAGAGCGTAAAAGAAGCATACAAACATTAGAAGCAGCAGCAATCACTTCACTGTCAGGTCTTTATTTTGCTTAGAGAATGTATTATTTTAGAACTTGTTTTGACCATCCTTATGGTTTGCTTCTTCAACAACTTCCTCCCCTTAAATGTCGCACTTTCCGTTATTTTTCAATGCTTTATTAAAAACATATCTCTGGGGTTCTTGAAGAGTCCATTTCTATTTTGGAAATAGACTAAAGCATCACACTGACTCAACTCTTGAATGTATCCCATCTCAAAATTCTTCTCTATAAATTAATACAGGATGTATATTTTACTCCTAAAAGGTTGCATTTATAAGACTGTCGAAGTAACTCTAAATGTTTTCTTTGTCATCAAACTAATGCAGACACTCAACATATATTTTTTCATTGCATTCTACTACAAAGTTATTGGCAACAAGCTTATCAATAAGAAGGAAGGGTCCTTGGTATAAATATTACCCCCTCATCTAAGTTGAAATTTCTACAATCAAGTAAAGATGTCTAGGATCAGCTAAAGATGTACAGCAGAAATAAAAAAACAGGGGTGATATTTTACCTTTGTGGTTTAGACCTGTTAGTTATCCAAAATAGGATTATTGGTCTCATCTGAGGGCAATATAGCGCCCTCTAATTTCTTTTTTACAGTTACTTGTAATCAATGATTTTAATGGTACCGGATTTTAATTATTAGGTTTTCTCTTTTTGTACGACTCTATAAGTATTTATTCCTTTATGTTAACAAAATGTTCCTTGCCTTGTAGCTTGCACTAGTTATTTAACTTGTTCATTGAATTGTAATTTGTAATCAATTGATATTAATTATGCATCTTTCAAAAAGAAGAAAACATCATGTGAGCTTTAGCATTGATTCTATAGATGAGAATGACTCGAACTTGGTTGTGATTGGGGATGTTAGCCTCTGTTTCAACTTGAAGGGGTGCAAGTTCAGCCATTCATAGAAACACAAAGGGACCCCGGTTCATTTTTCCTCTCGCACAGCAACTCTTTTGGAAAGGGACAGGATGGGGAGGCGTGTGAACCTAGCTAGAGCATGATGATTGCTACCTTTTGACAATCAGTGAACCCCCCCCAATCCCCCAACCTTCCAAAAACAGTTTGATGGAATCAGCATCGGTGGGCAGCCCAAACAAGGCTGCATGTTTATTCTGATAACGGCTAATTTTGGAGAGGATGACAAGTTGCCGCAGAGTCTATAGGATAAGTAGCACATCCAGCCCAGGATTGTTCTTTTCATTCTGGAACTTTTAGTCCTAGTTTTATTAGTGCGATCAACTGGACTACCCATCCAAAATAAAACAAGCATTTGCAATGCAATAGGTCTCGCATTTATAAGAGTTTGAGCTATTGGCATTGTAAAATTACAATGCCTTTTATTTATGTTTTGGTTTTAAAACAAATAAAAGGCATTGTCATTTACAATGTCAGTAGCATAAACTCGCATAAAAGCAGTGTGCGGCGTGCAGCAGTGTGAGGCATGCAGCAGTGTGAGGCGTGCAGCAGTGTGCGGCGTGCAGCAGTGTGCGGCGTGCAGCAGTGTGTGGCGTGCAGCAGTGTGAGGCATGCAGCAGTGTGCGGCATGCAGCAGTGTCGTGCAGCATGCAGCAGTGAGTAATGAAGCAGTGTGCAGCAGTGTGCGGTGTGCAGCAGTGTGCGGCGTGCAGCAGTGTGTGCCGTGCAGCAGTGTGTGGCGTGCAGCAGTGTTTTGTGTAGCATTGTGCGGCAGTGTGCGGCGTGCAGCAGTGTGTGGCGTGCAGCAGTGTGTGGCATGCAGCAGTGTGTGGCATGCAGCAGTGTGTGGCGTGCAGCAGTGTTTCGTGTAGCAGTGTGCAGCGTGCAGCAGTGTGCGGCGTGCAACAGTGTGCTGCGTGCAGCAGTGTGTGGCGTGCACCGGCGTGCAGCAGTGTGTGGCGTGCAGCAGTGTGTGGCATGCAGCAGTGTGTGGCGTGCAGCAGTGTGCGGCGTGCAGCAGTGTGTGGCGTGCAGCGGGATGCAGCAGTGTGCTGCGTGCAGCAGTGTGCGGCATGCAGCAGTGTGTGGCGTGCAGCGGCATGCAGCAGTGTGCGGCGTGAAGCAGTGTGCGGCGTGCAGCAGTGTGTGGCGTGCAGCAGTGTGTGGCGTGCAGCGGCATGCAGCAGTGTGCGGCGTGCAACAGTGTGCGGCGTGCAACAGTGTGCGGCGTGCAACAGTGTGCGGCGTGCAGCAGTGTGCGGCGTGCAGCAGTGTGAGGCGTGCAGCAGTGTGAGGCGTGCAGCAGTGTGAGGCATGCAGCAGTGTGAGGCGTGCAGCAGTGTTTCGTGTAGCAGTGTGAGGCGTGCAGCAGTGTGTGGCGTGCAGCTGTGTGCGGCGTGCAGCAGTGTGCGGCTTGCAGCAGTGTGCGGCGTGCAGCAGTGTGAGGCGTGCAGCAGTGTGTGGCGTGCAGCAGTGTGTGGCGTGCAGCAGTGTGTGGCGTGCAGCAGTGTGTGGCGTGCAGCAGTGTGAGGTGTGCAGCAGTGTGAGGCGTGCAGCAGTGTTTCGTGTAGCAGTGTGAGGCGTGCAGCAGTGTTTCGTGTAGCAGTGTGAGGCGTGCAGCAGTGTGCGGCGAGTGATGCAGCAGTGTGTAATGCAGCAGTGTGCGCAGCAGTGTGTGGCATGCGGTAGTGTGCGGCGTGCAGCAGTGTGCGGCGTGCAGCAGTGTGTGGCGGGCAGCAGTGTGCGGCGGGCAGCAGTGTGCGGCGGGCAGCAGTGTGTGGCGTGGTTTGTAAACAACAAGAAAAGCGGACATCAAAGGAAGGGTGGGAGGGAACGAGCATATGGGGTGTGAGTTATAACGAAAGGTAATTGTTGTAAGAGGGGATGCAGGAAGTGAGGCCGCGCGCGCGCTGGTGAAAGCAGTCTGCTGCTTTCAAGTCCGATGCCAGATGCCAGCTTCGCGCTTGAATGCCTCACATGCACTGGCCATAAACTGCATTCCTAAGGTCTTGTGCCCCTTACTAAATCTCTCTGAATGCGTGAGGCGGCGCACGCGCAGGAAGTAGCTGGTGGCAAATGGAATGCGCGTGGTTGTGCGCGTAACCGCCGCCCGATCCGCCTGGGAAGCCTTTGGGAGCATTTTCTGAAGCCCCTACATAAGTCTCGCTGAGCGATCGCTTACGCGATAGCCAGGCGAGACCTAAAAACAAGGAAAAATAATGGACCGGATGAGTTTCTCACAGGTGTAACAGGGACACTGGAGTTATAAACGGTGCCCGAGCTAGACCAAAGCTTGTCAGAGGGCACTGTGACTTCTTGGCATTTACTAGTATTCAAATGTCTTCCAGCACCTCCCCATCATGGCTTAGTTCGGAGAATGAGGTAATTAAATTATATTTACGGATACTAGAAATGTCCCCATATTAGAAAGGACTCGACGCTTCAGTCCTCGTCTTTTCGTCGTACAGTTTAGTGCTTTCGTCTTCAGTTGGATGAAACCGGCCTGTATCTTCCAGAATACATTAAGATGTTAAGCGAATACTCAGGATGAGAGAGAGCACCGTGTCCTCGTGACATGCAGTCTTCCGGTTATGTTATTTTCGAGATCTGAAGTAATTCCGCGAACATTTATCTGTGAGGGCATTTTGTTAGAAATGGGTCAGACCTGTGCTTGGGGCGAGATTGGCTGGGTGCGGGCCCTCTCCTGTAGGCCTCGAAATTAACGTACCCCAGGCACCTGAGTAGCGGAAGAGGTGAAACGGGTTTGGCCTCCCCTCGGTGCTTTCCACACACAGTGCTTTGCTGTGTTTCTTACAACAGCAGCGCTAAATGACAGGACCCCTCCAGCGCCCGCTCTCTAAACATCCATCCCGTTGCCATGGCAGCCGAGCTCTGTAGCGGGGCTGCGGGAGAGGAACTGGCCTCCGCCTCCCCCTCCACACAAGGCAGAGCGCGCTCCATTCACTGGCGGGAAGGGGCGCCGCGCGCTGCATGCCAATGCCTCGGTATTGTTCCCGCGCTGACGCTTGGCACGTCATCCCTGACTGCCAGTGATTGCCGCCGGTGTGCACGAGCGCGTGCTGGCCTGGGGATGCGAAGGATCATTCGGATGAGCTTGTCTTTCTGCAGCGTCCTGCAAGGCGAGCTTCTGTAGAAGCAAATACACGCAGCAGCATTCTTTTTATACACATACCATGGCGTTAATCACATGCCATGTCAAGCCAGTTTAAACCGTTACTTAACCGTTTCATTGGGTTATAGTCATGGACTCTGTTACTGAGTTTAAGAGGGGGACCGAATTATGCGACAGTCTTGATTAAATTACGCGGCAAGAAAGACGATGTAATGGGGCACATATGTGAAAGTTTAATTTAAAATGTTGCTATTTTTACATATGTTAACAGGGCAAAAGTGTCACCGCATTAGTACCAGTTTAACACCCAAATACAGCATTGAGCAAACAGAAAGGTGACCTGTCAACTGTTGCATATGATCTTCCACTTCACAGCAACATTGGTAAAAAGCATTTTTAGTAACTTTTGGTCAGTTTGAGCTGAAGCATTTTTTTTGTTAAAATCTGCAGATTGTGTAGCAAGTGATGGATTAAGTGGCAGTTTGTCAAATCCATAATTATGTTGGAAAGCTCTGCAGGCCTGCAGCCTCAAAATCACATAATTCCAGTGGCCCTGGTTATACTGTAGAAAGGGACTGGAATCTGCTTTTAGCATTGGGCTGGATTGTATTGCAACATTTATGGAGCGCGTTCTAAGCCTATGTGAGCCTATCTGGGGCACTGAAGTGCTTGTCTACATGGACAGCGCCACGCCCCATAGGATGTGTGGCTAGAAGTGTGTTATCTTTGACTCCTTTTTGGAAGTGTTGTCATGTGCTGTCAAATGGTATTGGAACCCGCTTTCTGCTGTAACATCGGTATACCTCGCCAGGAAGGCGGTATGCAAAGACTTCTGTAGGCGCCTAGACCTTGTGGTAGGTAAACTGTTCTAGCCAGTTGTCCCACTCCAGATTCGAGTAGCTCACCTTCCTCTTCCATAACCATGTGATGAGGACGATGGAGAGAGACCTAGTTTTAGTTTCTGTGTTCTAGCTCTGGATGCGGTGGGGCTACACTGGTGGTGATGCACCCCACACACATTCTTATAACATATGCTGAACCTAGTATGAATTCTGCTTGTGTTGCTCGCTGGAGAAGGCAGTGTTTGAGTTGCATATGAATGAATTAAGAATGTTCAAGTGCCTTCTCTCAGATTTAATGGGAGTTATTTATCAAGGACTGTCACAGGAGCATACCTGAGGCAATGGACTTCGGCCTCGCTCCCCAGGAAGGAAGAAAAAGGTGCCAAAGTCCTGCCAAAGTGCCCCTTCCTGGGTCAGGCCCTCACATGGATGGTGAACAGGACGCTTGAGTACCCAAGAGCTGGGCAGATCGGAATTAGGGTGGTCCTGAGCCAAGGGAGGACAGATCAGGGCCGGCTTTAGTGCTGGTGGCGCCCAGTGCGACAATGTTTGTTGACGCCCCACCAATGACCACCTCCACCACGGATTCTCTCACTAGCACCCTTTAACAGTGACCAAGTCTCCATAACCATACCCTCTCAGATGCATTGAATTAGATATATAGCGCCACTCATACCACTGTAGGGTGTCCGAGCACTTTGTATCACACACACATTACACAGAGACAATCAATCATACGTGTGTAAATCAGTGTATAGGAAATTGTGAGAAGTTGGCCTGGTATATGATGCTCACTAGTTAAAGTGATCACCTTGTACCATGCCAAGCAACCCTTATGGTGTGGTTGTAAGTCAACCTTTTCGGACTAGCTGCCCTAGTGGTAGCGTAGGCTAAGCAGTCTTTGAGGCTAAACTCGTGAAGCGTGTTAAGCAAGCTGTTTTACCAATAGCAACCCCCTTTTATACCAATGAAAGGACACCACACAGATATATATTCAAAATATATATGTATTTATTTCTCAAAGTAACCCCTAGTCTCTTTATGAGCACAGGAGCACAAATCGTCAAACAAGATTATCACAGAATACACAGAAGTTGCACGTTATATGGATAGGCCCTGGTGGCCACTCAAACCATATACTAAAATAGTGGTATAAGTACCACGAACAGAAAAGGGAAAAGGCCTAGGGCCTCTAGAATCGCTGGGCCTACAAGGAGCTAACGTCAGTTAGTGACCAGGAGGTCCACGGGTGGCGTGTGCAGAGCAAATAGTCACACGCGTGCTCCCATAGGTTTCAATGGGTGCGTAAAAAGTACAAAGTTACTGCAAAGAGGATCTTCCGGATGGACTAGGAACTCAAGATTTGGAACACAGGCACTAGAGATGTAATACTACACTTGGGCACAGGTGTGCCAGCTTTACCTCACCCACAGGAAGCGGGTGCATAGGCCTCGAAGTGCGTCGGGTTGCTTCTATCTGTTCCGTGGAGCTTGAAGACAAAGATGCTGCAGGCGGTCGGTCCGGGAGAGATGCAGTGGATCCAAGAGTGGATCGGAGATGTTGAAGACCTGTAAGCAGAGGGGACAGTGTTCACAGTCACTAGCCAGTGACCAGCGTGGCACCAGGTGGGTACCAGGCGATGTCGGGTGCAAACAGGTGAGGAGGGGTAGCTTGTCTCCGCAGCCACGTGGTCCCTGAAGGTCGACGACGTCCAGGAGTTGGCTCACGAGCTGTCCCACGCAGGCTCTCGCTGTCGGCGGTGTCGGCGACTTGATCGAAGCAAACAAGCCTTGGCAAAAGCAATTGTAGGAGGATTCGGAAATCAGCTGTTGGTTCTGACCAGCAAGGTCAGAGGGATTGCTCCTTTGGAGGGGAGCAAGGGCCAGTCTGGAGCAACCAGACCAGCAGTGTATTTCGTAGAGTTCGTCGCCAAGATGGCCACTAGCCAGCGGGCCAGCAACCGGTTAGGCGCGTCGAGTGGCAAAATGCAGAAGGGCCCCACGCAGATCGTGGAGATGCTGGAGGGCTCACCTTTGGTGCAGATGCTGCTCGAGGGTTGGGCTTCTCAGGACCCAAAGCACAACTTGGAGGGAGCCTCGGTTGTTGCACTGGTCAGCTTGTCGTAGTCGTTCCAAGATGGCTGGCTCCACGTGTCTCGGTGCCTCCACGGGTCTCCTCTTTTCAGGGACTGTGGATCGGGCGGTGAGAGGTCTGGAGGTCCAGGTCTTGTCAGTCTCTGGGCTCGGGCTCCGGCGGGAGGCGGCGGCAAAGCAGACGTTGATGCGCTGGATGGTGCTTGCGTTAGCAAGGTGGTCACTCCCTGACCACAGGGGAGATTTTTCTTCAGTCTTCTGTGCAGCAGAATGTCGAAGTTCCCGTCTTCTTCTTAGTTTCAAGTTGATTCCAGGATGTCTGAAGTCTTAGGACACAGCTCCTACCTTTAAGCGGATTCTAGGGGCCGGACTACCTGCTAGGTCCCTCCCTAAGGGTGGGACCAGGAAGGGGGGTGGTTACACCCCCAATCCTTTGTCCAGCTCGCCCCAGGCCCGGGACTGGTGTGCCCCAGGACCGGTTTGAACTGGCATATGCACCGAGGCTCCTTGTGAGCCACAGGCATGTCTGGTTTCTTTCAAGCCCTACCTGACCAATACACAAAATCCTGTCTGGGGTGGTGCACGCACCTCCCCTGGCAGGAAACCCTTTGTCCACACCTCCCAAGCTGGAAGGACTCCCAGCAGCAGGAGGGCAGACTTGTGTCTGTGGTGGCAGCATCCATTTTGTGGAGCTGAGGCTATGTCTGATTTTACCCGGGTTTCAGGTACTGTACATGTCGTGTCCCTCTAGAAGGGTGGAATGCTAACCCCGTCGCCAGAATTGGCGAGGGGTTAGTATTCCAATTCGTATGACACCTTACTCGACATGTTTTGATAAAGCCAAACCAAAGATAGCATTTAACCGCGAGGTTCATAATGCACTTAAGAGTATATGGTATGACGATATCTGGAAACAGTAGAAGGAAGTTGTTTCGACCACTGCAGACAGGCTCAGCTCATGCCAGAGCACCATCTCACATGGAACCAAGCACTCTGCCTTCAGGATTGTTAAGGCCTGCCATAGGAGTGACTTATAGGTTACCAGGTGTCCCATTTAAGGTTAGGTATAGGTATACTACACCTAAGTAAGAGGTGATTACACCAACTTACCCCAGCTGAGTGATCAGCCAGTTGTGTCAGATTGTTAGGCCAAGCCTGGGGTGGCATAATACATGCTGCAGCCCTTGGCAGGCCTTGGGTACACCAATGCCCTGGGTACCTAGTGTACACTGGTACAGGGGCTGACAGGGTGATCCACTTCCAATTGGTTATGCACCTAGGGTGCATAGTGTTAATTTAGTAGAGAGAACAGCAGGCTGGGGGTCTGATTGGCAGGCCCACAGCCTCAGTATGTCAAAAACCAGTGAAGCAAAAAGCAAAAATTTGGGGTGACCATAGGATAGCAGACCCTACTCTCCTACACAACCCCCCCCCAAACGCTGGGACATTAAACTAGCCTTGACCAGTCTCGTCTTCATGTCCTAAGTGGAAGTACCTGGAGAGACCATCTGCATTCCCATGGTCAGTACCTGGCCGGTGCTCCACTGTAAAGTCCATCCCCTGTAGGGAAATGGACCACCTAAGCAGTTTGGGGTTTTCACCCTTCATCTGATTTAGCCACAAGAGGGGCTTATGGTCGGTCTGAATCTTGAAGTGAGTGCCAAACAAGTATGGCCTCAGCTTCTTCAGGGCCCACACCACAGCAAAGGCCTCCCTCTCAATAGCTGACCAATTCTTCTCTCTGGGGGTCAACCTTCTGCTAATAAAAGCAATGGGTTGGTCTTGACCATCTACATTAAGTTGTGACAGCACAGCTCCCACACCCAACTCAGAAGCATCTGTTTGGACAATAAACTCTTTGGAGTAGTCAGGACTTTTCAGGATAGGTGCAGAGCACATGGCCTCCTTCAGGTCATCAAATGCCTTTTGACAGCTTACTGTCCACTGAACCTTTTTGGGCATCTTCTTGGATGTCAGATCATTAAGAGGAGTCACAATGGACCCATAGTTCTTAACAAACTTCCTGTAATACCCAGTCAAGCCCAAGAAAGCTCGAACTTGAGTCTGGGTGGTTGGAGGGGACCAGTCCTTGATGGATTGTATCTTACTCTCCAGTGGTTGAACTTGGCCTCCACCTACAAGGTGGCCCAAATATACAACCTTACTCTGCCCTATCTGGCACTTAGTAGCCTTGATAGTGAGGCCTGCCCTCTGCAGGGCCTCAAGAGCCTTCTTCAGGTGGATCAGGTGATCCTCCCAGGTGGAGCTAAAGACAGCAATGTCATCAAGATATGCTGCACAAAAGTCATCCAACCCAGTAAGGACTTGGTTCACCAGCCTTTGGAAGGTGGCAGGTGCATTCTTCAGACCAAAGGGCATCACCACAAACTGATAATGCCCACCTGGGGTTGAGAATGCTGTTTTGGCCTTAGACTCCTCAGCTAATCTGATTTGCCAATAGCCAGCTGTTAAGTCAAATGTGCTCAAAAACTTTGCAGAAGCTAGTTTGTCTATGAGCTCATCTGCCCTTGGAATAGGGTGTGCATCTGTCCTGGTGACAGCATTGAGTCCTCTGTAATCCACACAGAACCTCATCTCTCTCTTGCCATCTTTGGTGTGAGGTTTGGGGACCAGAACCACTGGGCTAGCCCAGGGGCTCTCTGAGGGTTCAATGACACCTAATTCCAGCATTATATATACCTCAGCCTTTATACAGTCCCTGACGTGGTCAGGTTGTCTGTAAAGCTTGTTCTTTACAGGCAGACTGTCACCAGTGTCCACAACATGGGTACACCAGTCAGTTTGACTAGGTATCAAGGAAAACATATGTGAAAATGATTGTAGAACCTGTCTACATTCAGTCTGCTGATGGGCAGTGAGGTTGCCTCCAAGGGTCACTCCTTCAACTGAGCCATCTTCAGGGTTCTGAGACAACAGGTCTGGGAGAGGGTCACTCTCTTCCTCCTGTCCCTCATCTGTAGCCATGAGCAAGCCCATGTCTGCCCTGTCAACATATGCTTTAAGCCTGTTAACATGGAGTACCCGGTGGGGACTCCTGGGAGTTCCTAGGTCCACCAAGTAGGTGACCTCTCCCTTCTTTTCCAGGATTGTATGGGGTCCAGACCATTTGTCTTGGAGTGCTGCTGGGGCCACTGGCTCCAACACCCATACCTTCTGTCCTGGCTGAAACTCAACCAAGACAGCCTTTTGGTCATGCCAAGCTTTCTGTAAGGCCTGGCTTGCCTCAAGGTTTTTGGATGCCTTCTCCATATACTCAGCCATCCTGGAGCGGAGACCAAGTACATAGTCCACTATGTCTAGTTTAGGCTTTTTGAGAGGTAACTCCCAGCCTTCCTTCACCAAACACAGTGGGCCTCTCACAGGGTGCCCAAACAACAATTCAAAGGGGCTGTAGCCAACTCCTTTTTGTGGGACCTCTCTGTAAGCAAACAGAAGGCAGGGTAGAAGGACGTCCCATCTTCGCCTGAGCTTTTCAGGTAATCCTTTGATCATACCCTTTAGGGTCTTGTTGAATCTCTCAACAAGCCCATTGCATTGTGGGTGATAAGGGGTGGTGAACTTGTAGTTGACACCACATTCCTTCCACATAGCTGTTAAGTATCCTGACATAAAGTTGGTACCTCTGTCAGATACTACCTCCTTAGGAAACCCCACTCTGGAGAATACTCCCAGCAGGGCCCTGGCCACAACAGGTGCTGTAGTGGTCCTAAGGGGAATTGCCTCTGGATACCTGGTGGCATGATCCACTACCACCAGTATAAATCTGTGCCCAGATGCAGTGGGAGGATCCATGGGACCCACTATGTCTATTCCCACTCTTTCAAAGGGGACCCCCACCACAGGTAGTGGTATCAGGGGGGCCTTTGTTGTGCCACCTGATTTGCCACTGGCTTGGCAGGTAACACAGGAGCGACAAAACTCCTTTGTATCTTCATTCATATGAGGCCAGTGAAAGTGAGGGACAAGTCTGTCCCAGGTCTTGTTCTGGCCTAAGTGTCCTGCTAAAGGAATGTCATGGGCCAAGGTAAGAAGGAAGCCCCTAAATTGCAGAGGTATGACCAACCTCCTGGTAGCACCAGGCTTGGGGTCTCTAGCCTCTGAATAAAGGAGCCCTTCATCCCAATACACTTTATGGGTACCTTGAGCATTCCCAGCAGCCTCAGCAGCAGCCAGCTGTCTGAGGGGTTCAAGAGAGGGACAGGATAACTGAGCCTGCCTCAAGTCAGCCCTTGAAGGTCCCCCTGTCCCCAGAAACTCAACCTGATCAGGTTCAAGCTCTTCAGGGACAGTTCCTTCAGGGTCCTCTAGATCAGCTTCCTGGGAAGGCTGATCATCACTCTGAGGCAGGGGGGAAGGCACAGCCTTGACCCTCCTGTTCTTCTTCTTGGTAGGTGCTTGGTCCATTGTTCCAGGATCCAAGACCTGAGGTTCAGTGAGGCACTTTTTGGCCTGTGACCTGGTCACAGCAAGGACATGTGATGATATACCTAACATCTCTGCATGAGTCCTGTACTCCACTTCTGACCATAGAGAACTCTCTAGGTCATTGCCCAACAAACATTCTACTGGGAGGTCTGCACTAACCACAACCCTTTTGAGGCCAGTTACCCCTCCCCATGAGAAGTTAACAACTGCCACACTATGTGAAGTAGTGGCATTGCTGGCATTGGTCACCAGGTAGTTCTCACCTGGTATGTACTGTCCAGGGTCCACAAAGCCTGGTGTCACCATAGTGACACTGGCACATGTGTCCCTGTAGGCTTGAGCCACTTTGTCATTAATTAAAGGAGTCTGTCTGTACTTGCCCAGGTTACTGGGGCTCACAGTCAGGGACAAATCAATGTCCCCATCACAGATCAAGACTGCCTGTGTAAGGGTTCTGTCTAAGTCAGAATCTCCTTCAGTTCCCATAGTGATTCCCACTACACCCTTTGTCTGGGGACCAACACTGCTAACAGTAGTACTGGGAGCAGGTGCCTTAGGGGCAACAGTGTTGGGGGCTCCACCCTTTTTGCAATCACTAGTCCAGTGAGTTGTATTTTTACAATGATTGCACCAGGGTTTTTTCTGACCTTCTTTCTTCTTCTTGGACTGTTGGGACCCACCCTCCTTAGCAGTAGTTTGGGGCCCTGTTGAAGACTTCTGGTCTTTAGGTTTCTGATCTCCACCCTTTTGGTCTGTTTTCTTCTGATCACCCCCTTGGCCCTGGTTCTGGTTCTTTTGCTTAACCCTGGTTCTGACCCATTTGTCTGCCTTCTTTCCCAATTCTTGGGGAGAGGTCAGATCAGAGTCAACCAAGTGTTGATGCAGTTGCTGGTTTTGACAGTTATTTAAAATCTGTTCTCTCATCATCAAATTATACAATCCTGTAAAATCAGATACCTTACTTCCCAGCAACCAACCCTCCAAAGCCTTAGTGGCACATTCAATGTATTCAGACCAGTCCTGAGTCTGTGTCTTTTGGGTGTCTCTGAACATTAACCTGTACTGTTCAGTGGTTAAGCCTAACCCATCTACCAGAACACTCTTCAGGACTCTGTAGTTTCTGACATCCTCTTCTCTAACAGTGAGGAGTCTGTCTCTGCCTCTTCCTTCAAAGGAGAGCCAGAGGATTGCTGCCCACTGGTCTTCAGGAACCTGCTGTACTTTGCAGGCTCTCTCAAGAGCAGTTATCCATTTGTGGATGTCATCCCCACTTTTGTAGGGGGGCACAACCTTAGACAGGTTCCTATTGTCAAAGACCCTATCTTTGTCCTTAGGGACAATGCTGCCACCAGTGGGTATAGACCCACTCTCTTTATGCTGTCTAGCCTTGCTCAGTTTCTCTTCCATCAGGGCTACTTCTAGCTCCTGCTTCCTGATCCTCAGCTGGGCTTCTTGCATCTTGGCCTCATGTTCCCTCCTCTGAGGGGTGGTCATCCTTCTCCTGGAGTGACCTTGAGAGCCTCTAGAGCCATGGGAAGCATTGGAGTCACCTGAGCGATTCCTTTGCCTTCCAAGCCCTGTGTTAAGTCCACTGGGGAGATCCAGTGGGGTGAACCCACTGTCAGTCCCCAATAGCCTTGGTTTAGCTGGGCCAAGTATAACACTTGGCACTGGGCTAGTTCTCCCTTCATCTTCACCACTGTCTGTATCCCCCTCACTTTCCTCCTCTGTAGTATGGTTTTCATCTAAGGGATGGCTATTGGAAAGGGGTACCTCAGTGGCATCTTCAGAAGGGGGGCCTCCTGTTCCTGTCCCTAAGGGGGCTAACTGGGAAGCTCTCTTGAGCTCTCTTTGATTCTCATCCTCTTGCAAGAGTGCTCTGAGCACAGCAGAGGTAGGGTTCTTGGGCTGTTTAAGGCCCCTAAGAGTTGCCAACTGCCTGAGCTCATTCTGATTAAGGGTAGCAAAGATGGATGGTGCCCTCGGGGGGTCACTCTCAACAGAGATGGGTACAGTGGACCCCTCTGCCCCAGCCATTGCTCTTAAGTGTGGGTGGATGTGTTGCAATCTACCTACACTTGGGTTTACCTACTAAACCTATCTAGTAGTTGTAGTCAGGGTGTGCTACTCCATTTGCTCTACAACAACTAAGTTCAGTAGAACTTAAGTATATCTAATCTTGTTTTATATGTACCTACAGGTACCTATGTGATCTTTCAATTGGTAACCAAGAGATTACAATGGTAAAACACAGCAAGCTCAAATCCAACCGCTGCTCACCAATGTGAGAAGTTGGCCTGGTATATGATGCTCACTAGTTAAAGTGATCACCTTGTACCATGCCAAGCAACCCTTATGGTGTGGTTGTAAGTCAACCTTTTCGGACTAGCTGCCCTAGTGGTAGCGTAGGCTAAGCAGTCTTTGAGGCTAAACTCGTGAAGCGTGTTAAGCAAGCTGTTTTACCAATAGCAACCCCCTTTTATACCAATGAAAGGACACCACACAGATATATATTCAAAATATATATGTATTTATTTCTCAAAGTAACCCCTAGTCTCTTTATGAGCACAGGAGCACAAATCGTCAAACAAGATTATCACAGAATACACAGAAGTTGCACGTTATATGGATAGGCCCTGGTGGCCACTCAAACCATATACTAAAATAGTGGTATAAGTACCACGAACAGAAAAGGGAAAAGGCCTAGGGCCTCTAGAATCGCTGGGCCTACAAGGAGCTAACGTCAGTTAGTGACCAGGAGGTCCACGGGTGGCGTGTGCAGAGCAAATAGTCACACGCGTGCTCCCATAGGTTTCAATGGGTGCGTAAAAAGTACAAAGTTACTGCAAAGAGGATCTTCCGGATGGACTAGGAACTCAAGATTTGGAACACAGGCACTAGAGATGTAATACTACACTTGGGCACAGGTGTGCCAGCTTTACCTCACCCACAGGAAGCGGGTGCATAGGCCTCGAAGTGCGTCGGGTTGCTTCTATCTGTTCCGTGGAGCTTGAAGACAAAGATGCTGCAGGCGGTCGGTCCGGGAGAGATGCAGTGGATCCAAGAGTGGATCGGAGATGTTGAAGACCTGTAAGCAGAGGGGACAGTGTTCACAGTCACTAGCCAGTGACCAGCGTGGCACCAGGTGGGTACCAGGCGATGTCGGGTGCAAACAGGTGAGGAGGGGTAGCTTGTCTCCGCAGCCACGTGGTCCCTGAAGGTCGACGACGTCCAGGAGTTGGCTCACGAGCTGTCCCACGCAGGCTCTCGCTGTCGGCGGTGTCGGCGACTTGATCGAAGCAAACAAGCCTTGGCAAAAGCAATTGTAGGAGGATTCGGAAATCAGCTGTTGGTTCTGACCAGCAAGGTCAGAGGGATTGCTCCTTTGGAGGGGAGCAAGGGCCAGTCTGGAGCAACCAGACCAGCAGTGTATTTCGTAGAGTTCGTCGCCAAGATGGCCACTAGCCAGCGGGCCAGCAACCGGTTAGGCGCGTCGAGTGGCAAAATGCAGAAGGGCCCCACGCAGATCGTGGAGATGCTGGAGGGCTCACCTTTGGTGCAGATGCTGCTCGAGGGTTGGGCTTCTCAGGACCCAAAGCACAACTTGGAGGGAGCCTCGGTTGTTGCACTGGTCAGCTTGTCGTAGTCGTTCCAAGATGGCTGGCTCCACGTGTCTCGGTGCCTCCACGGGTCTCCTCTTTTCAGGGACTGTGGATCGGGCGGTGAGAGGTCTGGAGGTCCAGGTCTTGTCAGTCTCTGGGCTCGGGCTCCGGCGGGAGGCGGCGGCAAAGCAGACGTTGATGCGCTGGATGGTGCTTGCGTTAGCAAGGTGGTCACTCCCTGACCACAGGGGAGATTTTTCTTCAGTCTTCTGTGCAGCAGAATGTCGAAGTTCCCGTCTTCTTCTTAGTTTCAAGTTGATTCCAGGATGTCTGAAGTCTTAGGACACAGCTCCTACCTTTAAGCGGATTCTAGGGGCCGGACTACCTGCTAGGTCCCTCCCTAAGGGTGGGACCAGGAAGGGGGGTGGTTACACCCCCAATCCTTTGTCCAGCTCGCCCCAGGCCCGGGACTGGTGTGCCCCAGGACCGGTTTGAACTGGCATATGCACCGAGGCTCCTTGTGAGCCACAGGCATGTCTGGTTTCTTTCAAGCCCTACCTGACCAATACACAAAATCCTGTCTGGGGTGGTGCACGCACCTCCCCTGGCAGGAAACCCTTTGTCCACACCTCCCAAGCTGGAAGGACTCCCAGCAGCAGGAGGGCAGACTTGTGTCTGTGGTGGCAGCATCCATTTTGTGGAGCTGAGGCTATGTCTGATTTTACCCGGGTTTCAGGTACTGTACATGTCGTGTCCCTCTAGAAGGGTGGAATGCTAACCCCGTCGCCAGAATTGGCGAGGGGTTAGTATTCCAATTCGTATGACACCTTACTCGACATGTTTTGATAAAGCCAAACCAAAGATAGCATTTAACCGCGAGGTTCATAATGCACTTAAGAGTATATGGTATGACGATATCTGGAAACAGTAGAAGGAAGTTGTTTCGACCACTGCAGACAGGCTCAGCTCATGCCAGAGCACCATCTCACATGGAACCAAGCACTCTGCCTTCAGGATTGTTAAGGCCTGCCATAGGAGTGACTTATAGGTTACCAGGTGTCCCATTTAAGGTTAGGTATAGGTATACTACACCTAAGTAAGAGGTGATTACACCAACTTACCCCAGCTGAGTGATCAGCCAGTTGTGTCAGATTGTTAGGCCAAGCCTGGGGTGGCATAATACATGCTGCAGCCCTTGGCAGGCCTTGGGTACACCAATGCCCTGGGTACCTAGTGTACACTGGTACAGGGGCTGACAGGGTGATCCACTTCCAATTGGTTATGCACCTAGGGTGCATAGTGTTAATTTAGTAGAGAGAACAGCAGGCTGGGGGTCTGATTGGCAGGCCCACAGCCTCAGTATGTCAAAAACCAGTGAAGCAAAAAGCAAAAATTTGGGGTGACCATAGGATAGCAGACCCTACTCTCCTACAGAAATGTTACATAAGCTAAAGGACTAAAAGTGTAGGAGTCACATGTCATCCATACTGGTAGGCAGTGTAGTTTAAGAGTGCTTGGTGTGGAGAAGCACACACTCCGAGTCGAAAAAGAAACAGCATAGTTGGGAGTTCTCTTTAATAATAAGAATCGATTTCTAGCCAAATTAACCCTTTTTGCAACATTAATCAATGTTCTAATAATGTATACTTTGCAGTGTGTATGCAGTTCTAGGATGAAAGTTAATAGCTCACTATTCTATATTAGGACTTTAAGTTATAAATTGCAAGTAACAAAAGGATGTCTCTTTTAAAAGCAGTAACCTGCTAATCTGTTTACATCATACGCACTCTGTAATCTACTGGGTACACGTTCTTTGCAGCAGGCATATTAACCCTCTGAACTAACTTCACCCAAGTCAAAACCTCAACTATACAAAATGCTGATCTCTCTCCAGGAAGATAATTAATCACAGGAGTTGTCTTGACATTTATGTGAGGCCTGGTAATTGCTGGAGGAAAGAAAGGCTGCAGCAGGTGCTTCAACAGTATAATAAACTTTCAAACACGGCGCCCCCAGGAAGCCAGCACCCGGTGCGGTGGCACCGGTCGCACCGCCCTAAAGCCGGCCCTGGGGCAGATTCCCATGGGGCCTCCCCCTCCCTCCGCACGATCTCTGCTGCTCAGGTTGGCAGTATTGAATTGAATTGAATTTATTAACTGTTAGATTAAATAAAATCAGTACAGTAAAAAAAGGAATAAATAACATCTATTAGAATACAACTGTTGTTAAGAACAATTTCGCCTTAGACCCTTGCCCGCACCCCAGTCCTTCTGTGCCATCGTCCTTACAAGGGCTTGGGTTCCTCGATTCATTTATACACGCTCTCTGGGCTTTATTTAAAAATAGTTTAAGAACTGGGGTGATTCTAAAATTATGAAAAATGAGTAAATGTATTGACCCTAATGATGCCTAACAGGGTCCCCCAGCCACAATCACCACTTTGTGAGACCCAGGTAGCAAGAGATGAAAAAGGGCCATAAAACTAGTGCAGAAGCAGCCTCTCCCTGTGACACCTCCTTTATGGCACTCCTAATTATGTGCGTAAATTTCCCCAGTCTTGCTAAGTTTCTTGCTGTTGAGTCTGAGAAACACAAAGCCGAGGCCTTCCTGCAGGTCCTTACTCCATTTGCAATGAGCAGCGGGCGAAGAAGGTGCTGGCGCTTTTTGTTCAATTTAGGGCAGCAGCACAGAAGGTGTAGCCAGGACTCTTTAACAAAGGGGCGTAGCCTGCACTCAATGCCCCCACACTGGGTTAAAATCTGTTATATCTAGCGTAATGAGTCTCATGGAGAGTATTTTCCTGCGAGCGTCCACTGACAGGGCCTCCAGCAGGTACGGATGAGCCTTTCCCAAAATATATGACCTATCCAGTGGTTCTGTGAGCAGACTGGTGCTGAGGGATTCGATGTCAAGAGAAAGTTATGTTTCCAGGTCCTGCTTATTCACCGCTTTCTTCCAAGAGTATTCGGGTATTTAGGATAGTTGTAGACTTACTGCCTCTTTCTTTAAAGTGGTAATGGTCTGACTGAGGCTAATCTGCCAGGCTGTGCCTGTCTCCTCGAGAACGGACCTTACTTGATGTCTAAGTGAGTATTGAAGAGCACTCAAGGTCTTGATGTACAACTTTATCAGGTCCCCCTGGCCTTTCAAGTCCGGCCTCAGAAGGCTATGCTCCAATCTTAGCCTTGATTTCCTTGCTGCTCGTGTGATTTGCAACAACAATGTGAATGCCTCAATTTGACTTGTATTTAGGAACTTGTCCAGCTCTCCGGGAAAGGGCAGGTGACCATAGTTGATAGCAGGAAGTAGTTTTGCTCTTAAGACTGTCAGTATTGGCTCAGCTGTTGGACTTAACAAATGGTGGCTTAATTGTCATAGCAAATGAGTAACATTTTTGGCCTTAGTTTTAAGATGTTTTAGATGAATATTTGAGGTGGCCCTTTCTGAGGGCCATACCCCAAGATAGCTATAAGCTGCTACTGTGTCGATTCACTGGTCTCCATTGAACCAATGGGCTTGCTTTTTGTGCTGGTGTTTCCCAAACACCATTACCTTGGTCTTCCCCTGATTGATCAGTAAATAGTTATCTTGGTTGAAACAATACAGCGCATTCAGGGCTCTCTGAAGACCAACTCTAGTATGGTCCATTATTACAGTGTCATCTGCATATTGTATTACCGGCAGCCTCATCCTGCCCAGCCTTGGAGAAACTAGGCTGGTGTCTTGCAGAGTGGCCCCCATATCTGCAGCGTAGAGATTTAATTAGAGGTGCCAGTACACAGCCCTGTTTAAGACCATTGTTTGTGATAATTTTTGAGGACACTGTATTAGCACTCGTTTTGATCCGTACCCAAATGTCTTCGTATAGCGATGTTATTGCTTTTAGTAAAGATGGAGGGATCCCCCATCTGTGTAATTTCCACCATAGCCTTCTGCAGTCAACTTTGTCAAAGGCAGTGCTGTAATCGATGAAACAACAAAACAGTGGAAGGCTATTCCTAAGTGCCTAGGATGATAAATGGGCTAGTGCTATAACGTTCTACATAGTAGAAAAATGTGGCCAAAATCCTGATTGATAAGGTGGAATGATGTATTTTCCTTGTGCCCATTGCTCCAAATCTTTCTTAAGGAGGCGTGCATAGGACTTTGCTTCTATATCAAGAAGAGCGATTAGCCTATAATTTGTAGGTTTGGAGCGGTCGCCCTTCTTGAAAATCGGATAGAGTATGGAGCCCCTTCAGGAGTCCGGTACCCTTGCTGTTATAAAGATGTTATTGAAAAGCGGGGTTAGAGCAGCTGCCCAAAAGGCCGGTGCCGATTTAAATACCGGAGCTGGTTACCCGTTGGGTCCTGGTGCTCCATCATGCCTCATTTTCTTGATTGTTCCGATGACTGCGTTGGCTTTGTTTGTTGTGCCTGTGGGCCTGCAGTGTCCTGCTTCTGGGCTATTCAGAACTATACAACCTTATTTTTGTTTATATTGTGGGGCGGGATCTGATGTTTTACTGTATTTGGCCTACGGTGCCCTGCGTCCCTCTTGGTTGCTTCTGTGGAGACTTCTTTCGATGAGTTGCTTGTGTATAGTTGCTTTACATGGCTTAGCCAGTCACACTTGGCAACCCCATTCTCTCTCGACCCTCCATGGTTGCTCAGCTGATTGATATGCCTGCTAAGGTTCTTCTCTTCCATCAGGGAGAATACTTCCAGCCATTCCTTTTCAATATGTTCTCTCTTTTGCTTCCAAACCTTCCTTTTATAAGCTGACCTCATATCTGTGAGGGAGACACCCTCTGGTAGGATTCCCCCTCTTTTCCTGACTAACATGGCCTTTTGTATGGCTTGTTTGCCTTCGATTATGTCCTTTGAGGAATGTGGCTAGCCAGTAATCGGAAAGGGCTTGTTGCCAGAGTGCTGTCGCTGTCCGTTTCCCAGATACGATAGTAGATCTACTATATTCTCCCAGCCTTTTATTGATGAGACATATTTTTGTGATTCGGGCCATGCTGCTTTAATTCAATCCATGCTCTCATTTTGTCTCCAATTTTCACAGCCCATTTAATCCTTTGAGGAATTTCGGATAAGACACAAAGGCACACCATATATGTCACCAAGATTCAATGTATATCACAATATAATTTCATTATTTCACATGAAAAGAAATTTCCGATTGGTCGTTGTAGATCATTCAGACGATGTTTTAATTAAAGCAGCCAGCCGACGTGCGTTTCGCCCTAAACAGGGCTTTCTGAAGGCTGAAAATTATACATAAAAACATATATGTTGTCGCATGTATATATACAAAAAGGTATTATTTTCTTTTTAATAAAACATATTGTCTATTGATAAGGAAATAACAGAGTAAAAGAAAAATATTTTTTCAATTATTTTCTTCCCCGTCTCTCTTCCTATGATTAAATAAATTCCAAACAAAATAGTAAACATAAACCAACACAACCAATCACCCCTATGTGAAATCCAAGACACATTAGTGGGTAACTTGATAGTAATTTCCTGATCACTGAAGAAGTAATCCCAAAAGAACTTTTTCTTTTCATGTGAAATAATGAAATTATATTGTGATATACATTGAATTTTGGTGACATATATGGTGTGCCTTTGTGTCTTATCCGAAATTGTTTGTTCTGGTGCAGGGCAAATTATCGTTAGTTTTCTCTGTTTATCCAGATTGTGATACTACAGGTGGATGAGTGTCTAACACGAAGATTGCACCCAAAACTTAATTGATTGATTGTGAAGTTTTCTCACTGTTTGGAGACACAATGATGTGCAGGTTGTCTATAGCAAATCCACCACGGTTTAGTTTAATAATCCTTTGAGGAACCTTGTGTGTTTCTTCTCCTCTCGCCTCCCCAATTGGATTATAGGACGTAGCTAACGGTGCCTTTAGTTGTAGTGTGGCCCTCAGAGTTCTGTGATCACCTTCAGCCCTATCTACAACTTCTAAATCTATAAATCCTGCTGATGTGCTTATGCTAACTAAGATGTAATCGATCGTCGAGATATTCCTAACGGTTGATTTCGGAGTCCATAGTGGTAAGCATGCCTCCTTTAGAGCATGGGTTGTAATAAGCTTGTAGTTGCTAGGTAAAATAAATAATGGTTCTCCCCGACCCCTGTGCCTCGGAGCGCTAGGTTTTTTTGTCTAGGTCCCTTAAGTTGAAGTCTCCCACAGTAATTACTTGATGGGACTTGTATTTAGATAAAAGGTCGTCTAGTGAATTTGTCAGGGCCTCCATGGATTCTTTTGTGTTGGTATATACTGGTTTGATGTAACAATTGATTGGCAGGAGAGGTAGTGGTAGAAAATTCGAATGCAAACCCTTAATCAAAAGGGCTTGAAGCTTGGGAGTCCTAGTTTGAACTTCTGTAGCCACAAATTGGCAGGCATACTTCAGAAAGATAGAAAATCCACCTGATGGTCGGCCAAAAATGTTCTTTTTCGTTGCTCCCGCGTGATATTCATAAAACCCTGCTAGAGAGGTACTGGCCAGGGCCCAAGTCTCTTGGAAGCGAAGCATAATATATCGCCCCTTGTTAGAAAGTCCTGTATATGTTTTCCCTCTACAATTTTATTGATCCCTGTGATGTTCCAGGAAATTATTGTGGTTTGTTGCTGGAACGGATTTACATCCCTTTCCTCTGTCCAGCAAGATTGATTTTCATTTTTGTTAGGAATACTACTTCTGCGTTCTTTGAGTTCCTGTGTGGTACTGGGCGGTGAGACTGGCATGTACTATTCAGCAGCTTTTGCAGCAAGTGACCCTGATGTTAGCTGTGGCATTAAAACTGGGCAGACTGCTACTATTGCCTGCATTACTGGAAGTCCCATACAATATGGAGCCAGCCCCGTTTACCCATGTGTTGTGGAAGTGGGTATTTCATTTGCCGTGGAAGCTGAACATCTAAGCCCCATTCAGCAAATTGCTGAAGTTCACCCAATACCGCCTTTAGGAGATTCTTTTGCCTCAAACCCACCAGGGTTGAACCACCATGCGAGTCCCCATGGAGTTTCTTGAATCTGACCCATTCTAGGTCTTCTGATTGGATTTGTTTCAGTGTGGCTTTGTGCTTGAAAAGGCGGAGAATATTACTTCTGTTCAGGGTGTCATGTTGACCCTTGATGTAATATCTGCGTGTAAATGCCACCTCTAAAATGCTTGTACTTGCAGCAGTCGGTGGAGCTTCTTCTGTTCCGTGCTCCTGAGATTCTGGGCTATTCACAAAGCTTGGACTGACTGACTGATTCTGCCTGTTTCCTTGTGGGTTGCCGACATCCTTCCCAAGTGTGCCTGTCGTTGTTGTCTTCTGCACCGTTATTGCCTGGGGTTGCAGGGATGCATCAATTTCCTTTATAGTAATATCTGCCATGGCTTGGGTGCTGGCCTCCGCCGGACGTATTCCTGCTTCTGCTGTGGGGGATAAATGAGTACTTATGGTGTCTGGGGAGGGGGAACCTGTGCATGCGTGTGTTTTACAGTTGCCTGTTCTGCGGCGTGTCCATCAGGCAAGCCAGTTAAGGAGCCCTTTTTAGAACCCCTTTTAGCAGTAAATATTGGATAAAACTGTCTATTCTTGGATTCCTTTTGTGCAGTGGGTTGGTTTGTGATTAGAAGCTGCAATTGTTCCCTTTTTGCTTTAGACTTTTTGAGTTGTTTTCTAATCTTTTTCTTTGCACTCCTTGACAGGTGAGCGTCTGGCTTAACTAAAGATATTGAGGGTATTGGGGATCCAGATAGTTGGCTATTCGTTATGAGCTCGACCATTTCAGTGTCATTAACCTGTGTTTTATCCGATGTTGCTTCGGCCTCTTGCACGGGGCTCCCTGGCCCTAGCCCCTGTTTGTTTTCTAATTACACCTTTACCTTAGGGCTTAGCGGAGCTCCTTTCTTCTCCAATAAACCAAGCGCATGTATGATTGGAGCTGGGGCATTGTTTACTGTTGTAGGTGCTGTTGTAACCCCACTCTCTTTCGCCATCTCCTCTCTATCCGCTAGAATCGTTGGAAGGGACGCCCACTTGTCAATTATCTTTGCACAAGAACAAGAGCACTGTTTAATCTCCATGTTTCTTGTGATCTTATCTTCCAGTGCCTCCACTTCACTACTCAAGTTGACTATGCGTAGTATTATTGATTGTAGGAGGTCTTTCTGAAACCTCCATCTTTGTCGCCTGCTGTATTAGAGCTCTACTTACAGTGTTGTGTGTATTGTTTATGGGCAATAATTGAGGGACTTCTCCATTGATGTCCTTCGCTATTTGATATGCCCGCTGTTTGGGACCTGCTGCATCTGAGAGCCCAAGCAGCTCTAGAGTTCTTTCTATCTTTTGCCCTAGATTTTGTAGAAAAGAGGCAGCAAAGATTCCTTCCATTGGGGAGTCTGATATAAGATCGTTTATGGGTGAGAGGGGGCTTGAGATTACATGTGGAGTTACAGAGTTCGAGAAATCTTCCTCCCCGGTTTTATTCCGATGGATTTGGGCCACTACCTCGATTACTCTCTCTATGTTGGATTGCGTTCCCTTGTCATTCTCTTTGGTGCTGTTCTCTTTGATGGGAGAGTCACATTTCTTCCCTTCCTTCCAGGGTGGGGCTGGTATCCCTGATATACCCCCCGAAAGTAACAGGGATGGGTTGGACATCCCTTTCCGTCCTGCTCACTGGGCTTGAGAGTGTTCTCTTTTTAGGGGAGGATAAACATCGAGTGGCCGTCTTATTAAAACTTGAAGTACTTAAAATACTGTTTGGCTGTTTTCTTTCTTTTTTACTGTAATGATTTGAATTAATCGAACAGTTAATACATTCAATTCAGATTGACAGTAGAAATGAGGAAAGGCTTCTTGGAAGCCTGGGAGTCTTGGTGATCTGTTCATTGTGGTAAAGATCTGACTCTGCGCCACCCTAGTGACAGTCATTATTCTGTTTCTGAGATTGGTTCCTGAGCAATCAGACAGCAGATGGAAGCCGAGCTAAACGCTCCTTGATTTTTAAAGGGTATACTTAACAGTTGAAGTTTGGTGGGATCCGAGATACGCATCAGTTGTGCACATGCAATTTGGACTCTGGTGTCCTGTTAATCGTGTGAAAAAAATGCTTACAGAAGGCCGCTGAAGTTTAATATAATGTATATGGTATCACCACTAGGTGATTATGCCGTGGACAGAGTCCAAGGGTTTTCCAGAAGTGTACAGGTCTCAATGTAAAACCCAAAGTGCTCTATTAGTGATAGTGTGGGCGAGCAAATATAGGCCTAACGCAGAGGAGCGTAAGACTTTTATTGCACAATAGTGTACATACAACTTGAAGATCCCGATCAATTTTGAAAATTATACTTTGTTTGTACTTTATTTAAGACCAAGATCTTTGCAATAAGATAAGTACATTTTTAAGTAAAAAGACTTTTTACTTTGGAAAATGGACACAAAGAAACGTTTCAATTGAGTTCAATGTTATCTTAAGGGGAAAACAATATTGCGGTTAACCAGGTAAGTAAAGCACTTACTATTCTAGTCTTCGGGACCAAAAGTCAGCAAGGGGCAAGGGTCAGGTGAGTACCAAAACTGCACCACTAGCGGCAGAGGGGCGGCCGGTGCAAATAGTCAAAATTGGTGTTCGGCCCAATGCTTTTCGATAGAGACTGGGGGTACCTGGAGCCACACTGCTTGCAGGTACGTAGATCAGTTGCAAGAGCCAAACTTTGGGGCTTAGTACAGGCATGGGGGACACAAAGCAGCACCACACATACACCACCAGTGGCACAGGGGCAGCCGGGTGCAAAATAGGCATCGGGCACCAGATGTTTTCTTTTGGAGATTCTTCTTTTTGAGAATCGGGAAGCAGGCGATGCACTAGAGGTGCAGGAGGGAGACCCAGGACAGCAGACGTAAGTAGAGGTGTAGGGTTTAGTAGGGGCAGCGTTGGTTCAGCTCACCAAGGACTTAGGGTGCAGGGATGCCTTTCGACGTCGGAGTCTTCCTACCGGAGCCGGTCACGTCGGGAGTAGCCTCTGGATTCACTCTGCATGCACCACCATGGAGATCGAGAGAGGTCGGCCAACGCTGGACACGAGGTCAGTATCACTGGGGAGACTTCACTGCACAGGTTAGCCACTCAGACTTGGGCCGTGTGTGTCGGGTGCAGAGTGGGCAGGGGACGCGGATCCGCCTTGATCCGGGGTCCTTGTTTTTTATTTCTTCTTGGGCAGGTCTGCTATCTACAGGAGTTTGGAGTCTTTTTCGAAGGCAGTATTCCTCCCAGGGTTTTCAGAGGTCGCTGGCTGCAAGACAGGTCACAGGTTTGCAGAAGCTGGAGATAGGCTCTTAGGGCTGGAGCCAAGGCAGTCGTCGTCTTCAGTCTACTCTGCAGGGTCCTCGCCTTGCTTCTTAGTTCATCGCAGATCTAGTTTCTAGGTCTAGTGGAGCCTTCTAAATACAGTCAGTCAAATTAGCTTTATTCGACAATTAAGTCATCAAAGCACGAATACAAAAAAAACATACGTGACCCATAAGTATTAATCATAAAAATAATTCCAGTTAAAATAATAAAATCGTATTAAAAAGATTAAAAACAGCCTCATTTCTATCATCAAACAGTTCTAAAACCATATAATAATCCTTCGCGGGTACTGGCCATTTTCAAGAAAATTCAATGCTATCAGACCCGGGCCTAGCTTTTACATTCTTATCTATCTTCTAAATACAAAATTTAGGGGGCGTGGCTAAGATGGCGGCGTGATCAGATGACTTTTGCAGGCGCTCCATC
Source organism: Triturus cristatus (assembly GCF_964204655.1). Classification (NCBI taxonomy): domain Eukaryota; kingdom Metazoa; phylum Chordata; class Amphibia; order Caudata; family Salamandridae; genus Triturus; species Triturus cristatus. The sequence continues at coordinate 196,855,635 of NC_140595.1, forward strand.
CCCGCCTGGTTTATAGCATAATCCATAGCATCCCCTGGCCGGTAAAAGGCCACGGGGTTCGCCTGGCCCTGAAGAGAGCGTCATTTGCCCTGGGGCCAGCGGGCAGAGCGACTGGCGGATGTGGGGCTCCAATGATCCGGTGCCTGTCCCGCGTGGGCTGCCTTACCTCCTGAAGCCGCAGCGGAGACAAACGTGGGGTTGGGCCTTGTTGGCCCCCAATGAATAGAACACAAGGCTCCTGCTGGTGCGGCCCGTTCTGGAGCGCCCGGTGGGCAGTGTGGCATATGTGCACCCGAGCTCCAACAGCTGCCCTTCCCCTTTTCTGGACGTGCAGGGGCCTGGATCCGCAGTGGACGTCACTGCATGGGCCCCGTGTAGAGCCAAACTCCGCGCGCCCCCCCCCCTCCTTTCCTTATAAGCTGTTCCACTGAGGCTTGACGCACCGGGGGGGGGGGGGGATCAAGAGAGCAGGTACAGCCTGCACATTACGCCCCTGTATCTGTCTGGCTGGGGACTGGGACTGAAATCTGAAGCCTACAGTGGGACTGACTACCTTTCACAGGGCTGAGCGGGTGCTGGGGCACGGTCACTCCTCCAGTTTGGACCCTGCTTTTCCTGCGACCCACCTAGTGTATCCTGAATACGTTTTCCACGGCCCAGCTCGGTTTTCTTGGGTGCTGCGGGCCACCTCTTCAGCTTGGACTGCCCCTCGGGCTGTCCTGTGTGTCACAAGAACTGCGGTGCGGAGGCGCTGGTGACCCCTCCTGGAGTTAGATCACTGTGTGGAGTGGCTTTGGGTCCTTGTGACCAGCGGTGGAGTGGCGCCTCACAGTAAGCCTTGTCATCCAAACCCGGGAGCAGGCGGGAGACGCCTTCTACAGATCTGTCTGGGAGTACCAGAGAGAGGGGATTGTCCTTTGCCCGCACCACGATCCGTGTCTGCTCCCCCACAGGCCCGTCAAGCAGCTCCCTGCTCCAATACCATCAGAGAGATGGCCACATCAAAAACAAAGAAGCACCGCTCGGTCTGTGAAGGGGCGGGGGACAACCATTAGGAGAAGACAGGAGCAAACGAATCGAGGCTCCCTGGCGGGGAGAGGGCGTCGAGGGCCCAGTAACGCAAGAGTTTCTGGAATCTCTCTTCGCTACACTGCAGGAGGGAAATCGTTTTATTTGGGGGAAAACAAAGCTAAGATTGCAAAGTCAGGTGTTACAGCGCTCTAAGCGGAAGGTGGGCTTGGCGGTGCCTAATGTACTACACTATTACCAGGCAGCACAGCTGCGCTACCTGGTTGAATGGAACCGTCCCATGACGGAGAAACACTGGATCTTTATGGACCTGACCGTGGCGGGTGCACATATCTGGCGTGGTCTTCCCTTATCCTCAGTCCACTGTTCTGCGGCCATGTCTAGAAGTATTTTGTGTGTGTGTAATGTCTGTTGCTTGGCAGCGTCTTTTCCCCCTAAGTTTTTGCTTGATGACCTTCGTTCTAGTCTTGAAAGCGAGGACATTGTGTGGAACTTTATTCCAGCTTCAGACGGGCACACTGCATAACTCCAGTGTTAGGAAACATTCCTTCTTTCTTGCTGACTTCAATGTTCTGTAAAGGGCTGCTTAGGTGGGAAGAGTGGCTGGTGCCAGAAAAAGTGGTACACGGTGTTCTGACCAGCTCAAGGTGTCTGATAAGAATAGAGCTTGGTAATTTGCTTGGTTCAGCAAAGGTATGTGATAGAAGCCAAGAGGGGTCTTCTCTGCAAAGCTTCTTATGTCTGAATAGCTATGATAATTCTGTGTCAGGACGAGAAGGGCAAAGTAGGTCTCCGAGAGCCATCATAAGACCCACTCCTTCCTTACATGGTATTCTAATGCCTCATACTCTGTTTTGGTTTCTCTTGTGCCATTATTTATAAAAACAAATGTTATTGACATGTTTAACTACACATTAGTGCACACCCACATTCCTCAACACACTCACCCCGCCTTCCCCACCCCAATCCAACAAGAGTGATGAAAGGACCTGTATCAGTTCTCCAGTGCTTTAATGCCTCCCAATCCATAGTAGTTCCACCATTTGCCCCAGACCCAGGAATGCTTCTGTGGGCATCCACGTGCTCTGCACAGTCTTCTCCACTTTGGAACACCAATCCATTGCCCTCAGCTATTCCACAATTGAAGCAGGGCCCGGGAGCTCAATTTCTGCACTGTATTATGCTTTGCCAGGGCTAAGGCAGTGTCAACCAATTCCCAATAGCCCCTACTTCCACCCATGTCGGCCAGGATTTCAAGGAGTCCCACCCTGGGTGTGAGCTCGACTTGTTTCCCTAACACTCATGTAAGTATTCTGGCTAGGCGCTCATAGAATGGTATAATGCCTGGGCATTGCCTGACCACATGTGAAAAAATCTGTCTTGGGGTGGGTGTAGCAGAAGCACTGGGGTGTGTAGGCCTACCTACCCTCGAGAGATGGTGAGGGTACAGATGCCTCTCATGTTGAAAGTTCCGTTGGATAAGTCGCAGCCTGGCCAGTATAGCAGCTTCCCTGGGGCCATAAGCACATTGAGCCAGTATGCTTCATCAAGCTCCCCGACCCAACCCTCCCATTTCATCTTCAGGGGTCCAACCGCATCTGGGGCATTTTGTACTAATGAGCGATATATTTTAGAAACGCCGCCGCCGCGTATGCAGAGTCATTACCTTGAATTTTACCATGGTTTCAGGAAGGTGGTCAGATGCCATGCTGCTAGTGGCCCCAAAAAGCACCCAGTCCAGAATGGGGGGGAGGGGGTCAAGCGCCACCTAAACTCAGGCAGACGGCTCCTCGCTAGGAAAAATCCCACTGTCCAAAGGGGGAAGGCTGCCAGGGTAATCAATGTTGCAGTGCCGGGGGCAGAAAGGGCAAGTAGTGAGGACCAACTTCGGTCGCCTCCAGCTTCAATGAGCCTCCCCGTAACACCACAACACCTGCAAGGTATCATTAGGGGCCAATGGGAGGGGGGATGGGGAAGGTGTCTGTCAACACTGCCTCAGACCGAGATGCTAACTGTTCGTCAGAGGGGACGCTTGGCCTTGTTACCCCCGCAAACACGGCAGAGCAGCATGAGCAGCCGGAACCCCCAAAGGTCTAGGTGGAGACCGATCAGGAGGGGGTTCCAGGCGACGTGGTAAGATTGGGAAGTCAGCCCATCTTAGGCCCCCATGCAAAGTTCTCCAGCTGACCTGTTCGTCACAGTCCCAGAAGCAGCTCTAATGAGCCAGCCACATTGGGTGGGGGGAGTGTAAGTTAGGCATTGGAGTGGAAGGTTGTAGTGGGACCTGCTCAGTAGCCAGACAACCCAACAGTGAAAGTGCCACCACAGTTGGGCCTAATCCGGTGGGGGACACCACCCGCGTGGCCCAGCAAGGGCTCACTTGTGGGCACCCGCTGCGATGAGCCGCCCAATTGCGCTCAATCAGTGGGGGGCACTGGAGTCCAGGCAGCAGGCCCTGTTGGTGGCTCAAACCATCCCTCTGGCCACTGCGGGCACCCTCAGTAGGCTGCCGCCATCTTGAGGCCATGCCTCACATCCGTGTATGATGTAAAGGGCATGCCAGGGACAGGTCGCCACTCTCAATGGGGACATGGAGAGTCACAAAAGTCAAGGTAAGGCTCAGGATGGCCACAGCGGGCAGCTAGGGAGTCCAGATGGTAGAAGAGGTTCGGAATGTTGTTAAAACTGATCCGCCATCTTGGCCACGCCCTATGTGCCATTATTTGGATCTCAGGAATAGTACAAACTGATACTAAAGTTATGTGAGCTGGAGCCCTCATTAGTATAAACTTTTCCCTGCATGTCTCAAACAGTCTCAAGAGAACATAGGTGAATGATCTTCTAAGTGATCTGGATTATTGTTGGTCCTGGCTCAACCCATATATTACCTTTAACACCACAGCCTTTGCCACATGGTACTTTAACCACACATACCTTACGATTCATTCACACAGGCTATATTTAGGTACTTTACAACGCAGGATTTTGCCAACAGGTACGTTTTTTGTCTTCAAATGCCATAAGCACATTATAATGTGTATAAACGGGTATATTTTTAGTTAAGTCAGAGTTTCCATAGGAAGAGTTTTTTTACTTGACTAAAAATGTTGGCGCTCTTTGATGAATCTGCACAAAACGTTTGATAAAGCTTTACAAAAATAAAAATAAATGTCATTGCCTTTGGCTGTTTCATGGAAACTTTCCCACCGATCTGTCAAGAAAACGGGTGGGGGGGGGGGGGGGTGTTCCCAAAATGGTGATTTCCCATGGTAATTCCCATGGGAAACTTTGAGCTCCAATACAGACAAGCATTGGCAAAGCCAATAGGTCTCGCCTTTGGGACCTTATAAGTGTTTAGCTATGCAACAGTTGATGTTGTTGCACCAAGGATATTGTGCTGGAAAACTAAACACTTATAAGGTCCCAAAGGCGAGACCTATTGGCTATGCCAATGCTTGTTAATCCAGAGTGAGGGGCACTATAAAAGGTTTTCATGCCAGGAAGTATGTGACCCGACCTTCTGCCCCTGGACAAGTGCCTCTCCATGGCAGAACGGTAGAACGGCTGTAAACAAACACGCGCTGCTGCATGAGGCAAGGGCATTCTGGGTAGATGGAAATAAAACATTGAGTACTGCCAGGATTGTCAGATCAAATGCAGAGTCACACATGCCCAGAGTGTAGCAAAACAGTATCTGCAGCAGGAAGCAGCAAGCACGAATTGCTAAGGTATAAAAGCAAGATACTGGGCAAAGAAAAGGCACATCTTAAAAAATTATCTATCAAGGACAAATGCACAAGGGTTTCGCCGGGTTTGCAGTTTTAATGTGGGACCCAGAAAGGCTCTCTGCCAAAAACATTAAGGTCAAAATGTGTTTCGTGGCACCCGCAGTGAAAGCTGAGACCCCAAGGACGGCGATCTGCAGGGATGTTCAAAACCAACAGTGCTACTCAGGAGGGACAGCTGCCAATTGCAGTCTCGGGCTGACTTGAGTTGTCAGAACAGGACAAAACATTTCCAAAGTTCAGTTGCAAGCTTGCAAACAACAAAGAAGTGGCCTTCTTCCCGCAAGGCCGATGTAAGAGGAGGAAGAGAGAATTATTGATTGCACATTTTTTTTAATGTAATGTTGTGCCTAGCTAGGACAACAGTCCAAGGATGTTAGCATGCTTTGGAAAGCATTTGTACATTAAGACAAGCCCGGGAGTGGTGCGTGCGCGCTGGGGAGAGCTGTTTTTCAAAGAACGTACTCGTGCTTGTGGCGCGCCGCTGCACACTCCTGCAAGGCGTATGCCGCACAGGCACGAGTATGTGCTTGGAAAAAGAGCTGCACGACGGCTAAAGGTCTCCTAAGCAGCGCATGCACGCTGCGTAGGCGAGACCTCAAAAAGTGGATGAACAGACTTGTGGCAAAGAATTAGAACTTTTCACTAAAAGCGTGCTTTTTAGGTCTCGCCTGACCCAGCGCATGCGCTGGTCTGGCGAGACTTTTAGTGTGTGGGTTTTCAAAGGGCTGCCACAGGCTTTTGGTGGCCTATCGCTTGCGTTCACGCAAGCATGCACACGCGCAGCCGCCATCTGTCTTTGATTGCGATCACTTTCACGGGCCGCGCGGCCGTGTCACTTTCACGGCCGCGCGGCCAATGCTTGTTTTCTTTTTAATTTTAATTACCGCTTCACAGTTACCTCCTTCTGTCTCTCCCGGCCCCCTTCCCCCGCCCACAACAGTCGCACCCGGCCCCTCCCTAATCCAGAGTGAACGCGCCTAGCAGTTTTGTGGCACCATTTTGTTATACATTAATCCAGGCTTGGCAAAGGCAAACAGTCAGGTAACATCATTAAAGGGCTACACTTGCATGTTTTTTTTTAGTCCTCCACTTTGTATGTTGGCACATTGCTTTTGACCTATTACATAGTAATTCCTTAATTACAAATTTCCTAAATTGAAACTTTGTAGTGCGGGGACTGTGAGCGCATGCGTCTTCCTGAGGCGACAGTTAGTTTAAACTATTACGCGAGTGCAACAATTATGTGTGAAGCTTTTAACATTTTCCATGAATGAGCGCTTTCAGCCTCTTGCAGCAACCTTCCTCCACCAAGTACAATGCAGACCCGACCGGAGATGTTCGAGAACCAGAGCTGCACTATGCACATCTTAGACGATTTATGTCTTTGACGTTGACCAATCATGTGCGATGAGATAAGAGTTTGGTTATGGTCAGTATGACGGTTAGATAAAGCTGGGTAGATTGATGACCAATGGCATCAAGGCATGCAAATATTTGTGTGAGGTCCGGCCTGGGAAATTTGTTAGTGTTCATCACTGCCACTCGATAGCTATTCTGGAGTACTCCATCCAGTATAATATTTGCTTGCCTTTCTCGTTCGTGCTGAGATGTATTTAATTCTAAGGTGTATTTACAAACATATTTTACTATGTGGCAAGGGAAGTGATAAGGTGTGCGCTGTGTGAAACCTAATGATCTCTTTATTACAGTAAACCACTAAAATATTCACCAGGAGTTTGCAAAGTGAATGCGGGTATTCAGTCCCTTGTGCATTCATTCCGATTAATTGGTGCCAGATCACCTATATGGAATTAGCGGGGTTCAAATAGACTTTAAATATAAACAAGCATTGGCATAGCCAATAGGTCTCGCCTTTGGGACCTTATAAGTGTTTAGCCATGCAACAGTTGATGTTGTTGCAACAAGGATATTGTGCTGGATAACTAAACACTTATAAGGTCCCAAAGGCGAGACCTATTGGCTATGCCAATGCTTGTTTGGATTCGGTGTAAATCCATTCAGCCGTTTTTGAAAAATTAGCATTCAAAAGAGGGGCTTGGGTTAGACATATAGATGTTAAAAAGATTGGTGTATCTAGCCAGCTGAATGCTGTGTGCGGCAGGTATTTGGCCCTTGCACAGTGGGGACAGTTTGCCTGAGGAAGTTAGGTGCAGGCTCATCTTTGAAAATGATAAAAACATTTTTTTTAAAACTGAAATTCACTGAAAAAAACAAGGTTAAAGGATACTATAGTTGTCTATCATAATAAGATCTCGAGTTTTTTTTTTTACCATAAGCTGAGATCTTATTATCTTACCTAATTATGACGTCACTTTAAACTTTGGTTTTATTTAACATAAGGTAAGATCTTATTACCATACCTAATTATAATGGTACTTTAACCTATATCTTGTTCTGTGAAAACAAAAATACATACATATATTATATATATATGTGTGTGTGTATATACACACACACACACACACACACACACACATATATATAAAATATATATGTATGTATTTATATATATATGCATATATAACCTAGTGGCGGTCGCTACTGGGTGGCTATAGTTAGGATAGTGTTTCCATAGGAAATGCATTTATGTGTTGCTAATAACTTTGGCACAGTTTGGTGAATCCCCACAAAACTTACCAGAAAGGTGCAACCTTTTGACTAGTTTTCTCGTGGAAAGTTTCGGGGTGATCTGTCTACTGGGGGCTGAGAAAAAGGTGGTCCATTAACGTGTATAGTCCCCATTAATTTTTCCATAGGAATCTTAGACATAGCTACAGCCTAAAGCACTGAACGGATTTATACCACATGTAGCAGAAAGCCAGATCTCTGTCCAGTGTGCTTTTTGTGTTTTGTTGTAAATCCGTTCAGTAGTTTCTAAGCAATTAATGCTGAAAAACATTGTATATCAAGGGATGCGGCGCCTCCGCAGATCCCGACATATCTCAAGCTGAGATCTGATTGGCTGCCACCACCTCAACCAGAAAGTGGTGACATCCCTCTTAGGACACAGGACTCAGTCCTGAGTCCTAAAAAAAGTAAAAACAGAAAAAAAGACATCAGGGGACAGGGTAGGGGTACCCTGACCCTCCCTAGGCCTGGTGGCAAAAATGTTGCTGCGAATTTGCATAGAATCGGCGAATCTGCAGCAAATTAAAAACAAAAATCGCACGCTCTTGGTTTTTAAAATCCCATGCCCTGGAGTCTGGCATCTTATTTAGGGAAAGTGGTTATACTGCCCTCTCCCGGGCTGTTTTCGGCCCCGGGGACGATATCTCCCATCCCCTGGGGCCTGATGACTTTTTGAGGGGGGGCATGCACCCCTCCCTGGACGGCATACCCTCGTGGTGAATGTATTTTTTAAGGGGAGGGATGCACTCTGCCTCTTGGACCCATACTCCAGGGTTGCTAAACTTTTGAAAAGGGAGAGGGGCTGCATGGCACCCCTTCCAAGCCATTAATGGTCTCAGGGATCCTATTTCCCGGGGCTGGCTCAGTTGCTGTGTTCTGGGTTGCCAACCCCGGGACACAGCAGTTTCCCTGCCTGCACCGGTGCGAGCAGGCAGACTTGTGTTTGCTCCTGCCTGGTGGGAGCATTTTTAAAACTTCCGCCAAACAGGAGCAAGCACAAAGTCTGCTCCCAGTGGGTGGGAGCTTTAAAAGCGCTCCCGCTGGCTGGGAGCAAACTTGTGGTCTGTTTCCCTGCTCGCACTGATGTGGGCAGGGAACAGATCAAAATATTGCTCCTGCCCAGATGGAGCAGCATTAGTAGCTGCTCCCTCCGGGCGGGAGCAATGCCATCTCCCGCTTCCTGCCGGAGCTTGGGGCTCTCTCCCACGGCCCAGAGTATAAGGTGGATGCACTGGGTTGGCACCAGGGCACCCACCTATAAGTAATGATGGCCCTGAGTGAAGGGGTCTCTGGGGCCCATAATGGCTCGCGGACTGGGGCCGTGCAGCCCTCCTCCCCTTTATTTTTAGTAATGGCCATGGGGTATGGGTCCCTAGGGCCTAGCAAGGCTCGGTAGGGAGTTGCCACATGCCCCCCCTCCCATTTAATGAAAATAAACGGCCCTGGGGTTGGGTCTCCAGGGCCTACCAAAACTCTGAGAGGGGAGCCATGCGCCCATTCCCATTTCATTTTTTTAAATGGCACTTAGGGATGGGGTCTCCAATGCCTAATAAGGCTCAGGGAGGGAGCCGCGCAGCCCCCTCTCCTTTGTTTTCAGTAGTGGCCCTGGGGATTATGGCCCCCAGGGCTTAATAAAGCTTGGGAGGGAAGCCACTTGACCGCCCCCTCCCCTTTAATTAAAAAACAGCCCTGGGGGATGGGGTCGCCAGGGTCTGACCGCTCCCTCTTAATATAAATAAAAATTTTAAAAAGGCCCAGCCGTAATATGGCTTCGGGAGTGGGGGCATGCATCCCTCCTTCCCTATGAAATTTATATGACCCTGGGGGATGGGGTCCCTAGGGCCATAATCACTTCGAGGAGGGGGGCCATCCGCTCTCCCTCCCCAATTAAAAAAAAAAATAACTCTGGGGAATGGTGCCCCCAGGGCCAGGTCCTGTGGCCAACCCCTGCTGGCACAGCCAAAGGCCATGTGCAGTATTGGGTTGGCTGCCTTTTAAGAGTTTTTAAAACATCTCTTATTCACTGCTATTTTAGGGTGGCGGGTATGCCCTTTGACATTTATTACAGTAGTTTCCTTTGTTGTTGCCCTACCATAACATGCATTGGAATAGTATTTGGTGCATTTCCAATTAATCTTGTCTGCTGTTTGTTTCTCTTCGGTGTAGACATATCCCATATATCATAGTAAAAGTTTTCCTTTTTGCGATGTTATGAATTTTGAAACCTTTAGTCATTTTGATATTTGAACTGTGATGAGAAATTTATTTAGAAAATGTTGAATATATTATACATGTTTATATTGTATTAAAAACAGTAAAAATTTAAAATATGCTTACATATTTGTTTTTTTGTAGAAATTGTTGGGTTTTGTGACATTTTCTGTTGGTCTTTGGATGCAGTGCTTCCTTTTTTCTGTTGAAGAAAAATATATTTTTAATATATTTATTTAACAGTATTTTTTGTATTATTGGAAGTGGGTAGTTAGTGGGGTTTTTAGGTTGCGAGTTTTAGTAATTGAATTAGTATTTTTTAATTTATACTTACTGTCTTTGGACAAGTTACTTGGATGTTGTTTGTAGTTAGTTGAGTGTAGTTTGGATATTCTGCAGAGGAGATGTAATTTATAATAACATTAGTTTATTTGTATAGTTTTATTTTGTTACATTATTAAATAAGTATCATTTTTTTTTACTTACTTTGTAAAGTTGAATTAGCAATCTTGGATGTGGCAGTGTGATGTTGTAGAAGAAATCCGGCAGAGTCTGGTATTTTGCTGGTGTAATACAGATTTATGTTGATTCTTCATTGGTTTATATAGTGTTCATTTAATTGTACTTTCTGTTTTATTGGTTTATTTGTTTTGTTGTTGTTTTTCATTGGTTTTTGAAGCATGGGTTTAAATTGTTTTGGCAGTTCTTTCCTTATTTGGTAAACGCTAATAAATGTTAAATAGATTTTTTAATATTATGTGTATATTTAGTTATATGTTAGTATTTATTTTGTAAAGTAATAATGTAGTAAATGTATAATAGATGTTTTTTCTAGTTAACTATTATATAAAAATTATTTATTTGATGTAAATTTTGTTAAGTATTGTGTAGTGGTGTTTTATTTTAATATTGAAATTATTTTTAGTTAGTTATATTGTGTGTGTTTGTACTATTGTTTATATTCTTAATGTTATGTTTTGTGTTTTTATTATTTTTATGAAGTGTCAATATTTGTGTGTTTACGAAAATAATGTGGTCTATATTTTTGATTCCGATATTTTTTTAATTTTGTATGTTTATTTAATGAATACAATATTTATGTTTTCATAATTAGATGTATCAGTGTTTTCACTGGCGATATTTTTATTTTGATATTTGTGTATTTTATTAAATAAAAATATGATGTTGATATTTTTGTGGTCGATATTAGTGTGTCGATAATTTTGTTGCTCAATATTAGTAGTGTCGATATTATGTCAGTGATCCCAAATCCGGGACACCTGGTCACCCTATCAAGTCACCCTTTCTCCTACCCAAACAACACTGTCAAACACACAGTGCTCTTGCACATGCAGATTCACAAGAACGTTGTGGTAGTAATAGTTGTGGTAGTGATGGCAATAGTGCTGGTGGTGATGGCGGTATGACTGGTGGTGTTGTTAATGGTTTTGGTGGGGTAGTAGTGAGGCACTACATTGTCGAGGGCTCAAAACAATATACATTGGCTTTGTATAAAACTTTGGTAAAGAGTATAAGGCATTGGCACTCCTAGGCTCTCCCCATAACCGAGTGGCGCAACATCCACACCAGAGAATTTGCCAAATGCTTAGGATTGAAATGAAATGAGTTGTCCGGCAATCATGTCACAGAAGCAGATCGAGAGAGCAAAGTAGAAGTTGAGACCACAGTGAGCCTCAGTGAAGCCCTCACAAGGAAGGAAGCCTGAACGAAAACAGGACTGCCATGAGCCACGGTAACGAGAAGGGAAGGGTAGAGCGGGAGCGAGGATATATGTGACAGTGAGGGCACTGAAGAAAAATGCCAGGAAAGGATTGTTTTCTGTATATATTTCATACATAAGATAAAGAATGTGGTGATGAAGTATACTTCTCAGATGTAAAATAGACCTTCATGTATTGTAACTAATCACTTCCTAACAATACAATCAATTGCAAGACAGCAAAAGAGACAGTCTCCTCTGGACTGATCCAAGACATGCTTGACATTTTCTCAAGCCAATGGATGATGGTGGATCACTAGAGGAAGCTAGTGGCTGAAGAAGGCTAGCCCAAAGCTGAAAACAGTAGGTCTTCCTCCAAGCTGTGCTGTCAAGCCACACCAAAAATAACATATCAGAAGTACTGAGATATTTCAAACCTTCACCCTCCTTGAATAATCATCAACATGTTGCTGCACAACACACAGCCTGGTACAATGTATGAATGTGTTAAGATCTCTGTAGAGCTCTGTGATTTTGGAAAAACACCTTAACCAATATGTTTTTGCATTTCTGAGACTATCTTTCTAAAGAGTTATACTTTGTGTCCCAAATGTAATGTTGGCTGTATTTGATGTTTTTCCAGTTCGTTTTACATTTGAGATTCTATTAAAATAGAAGCATGATCCTGTGGATTGCTTACTTTAGAATACCCCTTCCTGGATTCAGATTGGTTTGGAAAACATTTCCCCCAGCAATGACTTCCCAGTATCTGGCCTAGGCTCCAAACACAACTCTATCACTGCATTTGCATTACCGTTGTATGTATAGGACTAGCGTCTGATTTATTTTCAGCACCTCATCAACAGTCTGAAGCTCTCAGTGTCTCGCTGAAAAATTCCTCAGCTTTTTGTTAGCGATTAGGTCAAATATCTCTTCAAAGAGCCTCAATCTTTACGTCTTGCTGATGGTGTTGCCAGAAGATGTCCCTTTTGGACTCCATAATGACTGCATGTGGTGTCTGAGGTTGGTATATAATGCCGCAGTCTGCGTCTCCATGCACTTGAAAGACATCAGGGAGCAGGCGGCCACATTATTTTCCCGTTTAGCCCGCAGAGAGAGTCCGAAGCAGACTCACTGTCCTAAATGAAAATCACCATCCAGGGAACATTCTCCTAAGAGAACTTCCCATTCTGCATTACATATTGGCCAGTCTATTACCCTGCCATCTTTCTTCCCTCTTCCAACCAAAGAGGACGAACATCTGCATAGACTGGACCCCAGGTGTGCATTGCTATAGTACATTGACGGCGTGTTGGCTCTTTAAGGGATTTGCTGGAACTGAAAAAGTTCAAGGTGATGACCAAATACACCATTTTGCGTGGGTTCGGTCTTCGTATCATGACTTGCTGTACCCTGGCCAAGAAGGTTCCTCTTGAGGCTGGGGGGTGTTCATGCTCATTCCCCCTGGGCCATGGCTGTTTCCATGGCTCTTTGCAGAGGTGACCTGATCGCCAGCATCTACTGGGCAGCCATGCGATGGTTCTTGTATACTCCTTCAAAGTGCTACTGCCTCATGTTTCAGGCATGCAATGATGACTGCTTTACCAGAGTTGTGTTGCATGATTTCCTGGGTTAACCAGTACTTTTATCAATCCTGCCTCTCAGGGTGCTACTGCTTTGAGACTCATTCTGAAGGCGAAGAGTTTATGGGGAGATCTATCCAACAAATAAAAAGTTACGATAATGATACTTAATCTTAAGGAGATTTTTCACTGCCCGATGAGCTACTGGCACGATTTATAAGATCCGAAGGTATGCAAGCATACCATGTGCTACCTTTTTTACTGTCATGGCTTCCATGGTTCCTCGCCGCATGCGTCTATGGGGTGTGGAAAAAATATAAGCAACTGATGTCATCGTACTGGTTGGCACCTAGGTTACCCCGTAGCATCATGTCCAGAGGAGGAGTCGCAGCTGCTACAACCTGATGATGCTGAGAGTAATTACTGAGGAAAAGTGTAGTAATGAAGGTCCACTCAGGAAGGTAGTATTTCAAGATGCTTTATTCCATGAAGATAACATGTAGTAAGGTACAGGACATCATGTAGTTATGTTGTAGATCAGAGCCCAACCAGGAGCTGCCTGTCAGCTGTTCAGCCCATGACCAACTGTCCCTCTGCCTCTCTCAGTCCCAACATTCCGAGGCATCATCAGACTCCAACATTCTAATGAGTCAGAGCCCAGACACTGGCAGAGCAGGGCTGGTAACACACCTTACAAAATAACATGCAGGATACTACATATCCCTTTTCGTTCCAACAGAAGCATTAAACCAATGAGTGAATACAAATAGCGAGAGAGAAGCAAAGAAGAGATAACAAGGCAGAACAGCAGAGGAACAGAAACAACATCAAGGAAAGTAGTAAGCAAAGCAGCGCGAAGAGACAGGTGGAAGAGAACGAGGAGGAAGAAGAAGAGGCAGGGAAGAGTTAAGCGGAGACCGACAGAGATAACCCAGACTCATGGACATAGAAAAGGCGAGAGGAAAAAACAATTAACCAGAAGATGGAAACAACCAGGGGGAGAAGGACACAGATGCACCAAAGACTAACCCCCGAACGCATCCACTGGCCAGGCAGGCAGGAAGGGAAGAAAGAACAAGGCACAACAGAAAACGGACACCAGCCTCCACACAGACACAGGAAAGAGGGAGTTACGGATTTCCTCCTAAACAGGGAAGGAAAAGAATGAAAGTGCGAACAAGGGAAGGCTGGAGACAAAAGACGAAAACAATGAGTATAGATCCAGAAACCAAGGATGGCAATAAGAATGACACCACCAGGAAAACTGGACGAATAAGAAAACAGAGAAGAGGCAAAGTAGATACATACAGTATAACTATTACTTCCCCCCCATTTTCAATAAACAATAACAATACGATGTGAGAGTAACATTGCGTTCTACAAAACAGCAAAATTACAGAATGTAAAAAGACAATTTCAGTCACTGGGACTAAAACCCATGACCGTCCTCTACTCCTATGAGAGAGTGTGAGGAGCACTTTGCACGGGACTGTAACCCATAAGACGCCCTATGTAGGGAGACTGAGTAAATGTAAATGGGTAAAAGACCCTTAAAATTGTGCCCTGTGTAAGGGTACTATGTAAATGTAAGATGGGACTGTGACCCGTAAGACGCCCTAAGGTACAGGACATCATGTAGTTATGTTGTAGATCAGAGCCCCACCAGGAGCTGCCTGTCAGCTACTCAGCCCATGACCAACTGTCCCTCTGCCTCTCTGTCCCAACATTCCGAGACATCATCAGACTCCAACATTCTAATGAGTCAGAGCCCAGACACTGGCAGAGCAGGGCTGGTAACACACCTTACAATATAACATGCAGGATACTACAAAAAGGTTTTCCAGAGTAGCCCGACGCCTGGAAGGAGTACTGTAATGATAAGAAATCTACAGGAAGATTATCTATTCACCAGAAATATTATTATCGAAGCCAAGTAACTTTTTCTTTTGTGACATCATCACACATTTATTAGTTCTGTGTTACACTCCATCCGTCATTTTTGTGAAAAAAGTTTGTGCTAAATCAGTTTTACTGAATTGGAATTATTTCGAGGAAATAACAGTTTAACCAACTTACCAGAAGTTCAGGTTTGTTACTGAAAGCTAAAAGCTTTCTGAACCTTGAAACATCTAGTGCTAATTATCTCCCTTGGGTCGGCGTGCCTTTTGATTTCATCAAAACAGATTTTATCGTTTGATGGAGTTCTTAATTAAAACTGCATATTTGTAATGTGCAGTAATACGTTGCATAATGCTTTGTGGATTTATTTTTAAGTAGGCATTTCTATGGAACACGTTCCTGGCGCCTGCATCAAAGTGAAAGGAAGTTTAATTACAGAACATTGCTAACATAACTAGAGGGTCTGTGTTTGGACCTAAGCAGGCTAAAAGTATGACATCAAAACCTAATCTTTGTTCCTCGAATGACTAAAGTCAATCTGTGGGGCTTCGCTTGTGAACTCCAAAGGTTGGGTCATATTCTCACTATGCAATATGCAGGATCCCTTCGGTTATGCAGCCTCAGAGCCTAACCTTTTCCATCAAAGTAGGTAGCAGTGTTCGCTCCTCCCCCAGAGTGGACACATGTAAAGGCGTCATTTGCAGACAGTTAATACGTATGATGTGCTCCAGGAGGGGCCAGTGTGGTTTCAGAGCTTGAATGTTCATCTCTTTTACATTTCCAAGAGCTTTTACACACAGGATCAAAGTGTGAATGTAGATATGGGTGCCTTTCTAGCCACTAATTTGATATGTTGTGACAGCAACTGGTGCTAAAAGACGTCAATGTTGTGCTCTTTGGAGTAATCATGTGCGAAAAGTTTGTTATGCTGGCATAATTGAATGTAATTTGTAAATTTCTCATTAACTAAATGTGTTAAATTTCCGCCATTGAGCATAGCCTGAAATGTTTTATGTTTTTGTCGATTTGAGTAGAACATGTCTCTCCTAGAGACATTTTCTCCTTAAACCAGTCTCCTGCCAGCATCTTGTGTGTGAGATGTACTCTCGCCGAAAAAAACGACTTGGAATACAGATGAAGTTTATTTCGTGTAGGTTGTAATATTGTGAAAATCACATTTTTATCCAAGAATAAAAAAATTGCACACCTCTTCTTAAGTACTTTGTTTGATGCTCAGTTGTGGAAACAGACTCCTGTCCCCTGGTCAAAGGGGGCTGCTATTCAGAAGTGTCAGACAGCTATTTCCAAATCAGGCACTGAGATTGGGTTTTGAAATTGAACAGCACAGCTATCTCTAGCGCGTACTCCATAGAGACATGGCTTTTGTGGGGTCATTTGATCAATCTAAAAAAAGGCTAAGACGTTCATATAAGTTCATGCATATTTTGAAAATGTCCCTGCAGCTTTTCAGTAGCTCTGGCGTTAGCCAGGACCTTTTGATTTTATGTTTTTTTTTTTATATATGTCTAAGATACGTATTATTTAAAGGGGCTTTCAGCCAGCTGTCTTCATCCATTGGTCTGTTGGTGTCATCCCCATTTTGCTTCTGTCCACTACAGCATGGGATCAGCCCTCTCCCGCTGCTGGGTAACTTTACTTTGAGTGTCTGCGTTTTGCTCGTTCACAAGGTGCACATCTGTGCACAAAATAGTTCTCTTTAGCGCTAGTGTTTTTGTTTTCGCTTTATTGCTCTGGCGTTGCCGAGTATGATAGCAGGATGGTTTCTACCAGCTCTTCCATGTGGCGCACTAAGCACATTCCAACGTCATCAGTACCCCTCTCCTGGTATTTATGTTACAAATTCCTTTTTGAGTGGTCTTTGTTTTTTTTTACTTTTTCGTTTCTGACTGCTTTCATTTCTCAGCATACCAAATTCCATTTGAAACAGTTTTCATGAAGTTGTCATTTTTTTTAGTAGGCACGTTTTGAAGGGCATTTCTAACTGCAGTCCTGTATGTAATTTAATTGGGGGCTACAGTTATATTTGTAAGTCAGTTTAGTCCATATATCCTGTTTGTATGGCTTTCTACTTTACTTTCAGTGCTTTTGTATTTCCTGCTTTTATAGACATAAAACTATTATATAACTAATTTTAATTCTGCCACTTATTCCGGGTTCTTTGTCTATCTATCTACCTAGCTAGCTAGCTACCTATCTATCTATCTATCTATCTATCTATCTATCTATCTATCTATCTATCTATCTATCTATCTATCTATCTATCTATCTATCTATCTATCTATCTATCTAGCTATCTAGCTATCTATCTAGCTATCTATCTAGCTATCTATCTGTCTACCTTTTCAGACCTATTTGTATGTCTATCTTTTCAACTCTGCCTGTTTGTGCAAGTCTCTCTGTGTGTCTGCGCAAGCCACTCTGTCTGTGCAAGCCTCACTGTCTCTTTCTCTGTCCGGCCATGCAAACCCCTCTGTCTGTGCAAGCCTCTGTCTATCTGTGTAAGCCTCTATCTGTCTTTCTGAGCAAGCATCTGTCTGTGCAAGCCTTTGTCTGTGCAAGATCGTCTGTCTGTCAAGCCTCTTTCTGCCTGCCTGCCTGTCTGTGTGAGCAAGCCTTTCTGTCTTTCTAAGCCACTCTGTCTGTCTCAGCCTGTCTGTCTGTGCACGCCTCTCTGTCTCTGCAAGCCTGTCGATCTTTGCAATGCTCTCTGTTTATTTGCACAAGCTTCTCGGTTTGTCTGTGTAAGCTTCACTGTCTATTCACCTCTCTTTAAAAGTCTGTGTCGGTCAGCTAAGTCTCTCTTTATTTGTGTCTGTGTAAGCCTCTCTTTCTGTCCGTCTGTGCAAGCCTCTCTTTCTGTCTGTCTAAGCCTCTTTGTCAGTTTATCTGTGCAAGCCTGTCTGTCTGTGCAAGCCTATCAGTCTGTTCAAGCCTGTCTGTCTGTGCAAGCCTGTCTGTCTGTGCAAGCCTGTCTGTCTGTGCCAGCCTCTGTCTATGCAAGCCTGTCTGTCTGTGCCAGCCTCTGTCTTTGCAAGCCTGTCTGTCTGTGCAAGCCTCTGTCTATCTTTGTAAGCCTCTGTCTGTCTTTCTGAGCAAGCCTCTCTGTCTGTTTAAGCCTGTCTGTCTGTGCACGTCTCTCTGTCTCTGCAAGTCTGTCGATCTTTGCAAGGCTCTCTGTCGATCTATGCAAGCCAGTCGACCTATACAAGGCTCTCTGACTGTCTGTGCAAGCCTCTCTGTCTCTGCAAGTCTGTCGATCTTTGCAAGGCTCTCTGACTGTCTGTGCAAGCCTCTCTGTTTATTTATACAAGCTTCTCGGTTTGTCTGTGTAAGCTTCACTGTCTCTCCACCTCTCTGTAAAAGCCTGTGTCGGTCAGCTAAGTCTCTCTCATGGTCAGTGACTGGCCACCACCCCTGGACTCAGGAACCTAAACATGGTATCTTTGGAAGGCGGGAGGTCACAAGACCCCCCGGCCGTATTTATTAAGTTATAAAAACAATAAACAATTTGTATACTTGCATAATAAACCGTTATACAAAAATCAGCAGGACATTAGATACATTATTGTCAACAGGTGTGAGTGACTATCCTTAACAAAGACTCTAATACAGATTGTTACCTAACCGAGTCTAACATCCTCCTCTGCATTTTTGTATACTAACATTTCTGGGCCATATGGCAAGGTCACTAACCGGTGTCAGGTCCTACTAGCTGCGCCTCCCCTAGAGATGTGCGCATGCGCAGCCGGGCCCGGTAATTACCCGGTCCACGCCGTGAACTTCATTTACCCACTAAAGGAGGGCCCTTACTCTGCGCCATCCGGTGACGTCATGAGTATGCGCGCGCGGGGTGGCTACCAGCCTAAGGAAAGCGTGACTCCCCAACCCGCGCCCCTTTGAAGCACCAGTTACCTTGCCCCTGAAGTTCTAGGAGGGGCCAGCCCCTCCCCTTGGGCGGGAACCTCCATAGGATGATGCCCGCCCCCTCAGACCTTAAAATAGTTGCTCACCGGTCATGACCTTACCGCATGCCCCTTTCCTAATAAATACGACGACCTATGGGAAAAAATTCTAAAGGACAACTACACTGACTAAAATCATACATCATGTATAACACCGTAGAGCTACAAGGGAAAAAAGGACCTAAGCACAATTGCACCAGCGACACAAAATACAGTACCATTCACTACATTGGGAGAAAAGGCCTATGAGAAAGCATAATCAGCAACATACCTTCTAGATACAGTAGCAATCACTACAATGGGAAAGAAAGTCCTAAAAGAAAACCTCATCAGAAAGTAAACATTTCAGATACCGTTTAACGCGCCTGGGAAATTAAGCTAACAACAACCTCGCAATTTACACACTAAATCGGACTAGTAATGCATCAACCGCGTACTCCAGGGATGGTGGGTGGGAGAAACACGAAGCCCCGAGCGCAGGGCACGTCCGGTGTGGGGGAGCGTCCAGGCAACAAGGGGGTCACCTGGGCGCTCCCCGCCTCTTTATTCTCCAGTGGCCCGCCTCCGACCCGGATGTCCATTAACGTCATCCGGGTCAAGGGAGGGTGACAACCAATCGGTGGCGGGGCGCGCCCCAGAGGACACGCCCCACCACCAAGAGGTCCAGAAGGCAAGGGGGGGTCGCCGCACCGCCATGCGGGCGGGGGGGCCAAGAGCCCCCCCTTTGCACATGGTCAGTGACTGGCCACCGCCCCCTCCCTATGACCTCACCACCCCCGGACGCAGGAACATAAACATGGTATCTTTGGAAGGCGGGAGGTCACAAGACCCCCCGGCCGTATTTATTAAGTTATAAAAACAATAAACAATTTTTATACTTGCATAATAAACCGTTATACAAAAATCAGCAGGACATTAGATACATTATTGTCAACAGGTGTGAGTGACTATCCTTAACAAAGACTCTAATACAGATTGTTACCTAACCGAGTCTAACATCCTCCTCTGCATTTTTGTATACTAACATTTCTGGGCCATATGGCAAGGTCGCTAACCGGTGTCAGGTCCTACTAGCTGCGCCTCCCCTAGAGATGTGCGCATGCGCAGCCGGGCCCGGTAATTACCCGGTCCACGCCGTGAACTTCATTTACCCACTAAAGGAGGGCCCTTACTCTGCGCCATCCGGTGACGTCATGAGTATGCGCGCGCGGGGTGGCTACCAGCCTAAGGAAAGCGTGACTCCCCAACCCGCGCCCCTTTGAAGCACCAGTTACCTTGCCCCTGAAGTTCTAGGAGGGGCCAATGGCCCCTCCCCCTGGGCGGGAACCTCCATAGGATGATGCCCGCCCCCTCAGACCTTAAAATAGTTGCTCACCGGTCATGACCTTACCGCCACAGGCCAGCATTGTTAACCGACGATCTGGCCTCCCCCTAACCTAGACCTAAGCCAGGAGCGCGCTTACTTTGCAAACCCCTCCAACCATGCCCAGACATTATTAGACCACAAGACGTTCGCTGCCTCAGTCAAGTGCACCCCGTCCCTCAGGTAAAACTGCTCGCCCCAGATACACCCATGTGGAATCGTCTGCAACCGGGGGGCTCGAAATAATTTGTCCAACTGTGTGTTGATCCTCCGTACCGAGTGATTCAACGCCCTGACCGAGTCCCCCCCTCGCCACTGCCACCGAGGGATAAGTTGCGACCAAACTACTGTGGAACCCGGACAAGTCCTGGCCACCCACCCCGCAGTGGAAATGATCTCTTCAATAAGCATGCGCCTCCCCAATTTGGCCAAATCATTCTCCCCCAGGTGAAGTATCACTACTGACGGGGGGGCGGGCTACTGAGCTAAGAGTCCCTGGAAAAAATTCCGAAACTGACTGAGGCATAAACCCCCTCTCCCGAAGAATGAGATATCAAACCCCTTTTGCGCCGCCTTCATCCTACGATCTCCTGAAAGAAAAACATGTTCCGCACGCCTAACATAAGAGTGGCCCACAATCCAAGTCACCAATTTCCTGTGTCCTCCGTGTTGTGCCGATGTCGGTCGTTGGCGCCCGGTGGCGAGTTCCTCCCCTGCGTGACAGGTTTGAGAAACTGCAAAAAAACAGAAACATACCAGGCGTGAGCACCATCCTGTCACAACATGTCAATTCGTACATAACTCTTGTAACGTTCGTACGACCATCTCCCCAGTTTCTTCACATTCTCAACTGAGAGACCCCTCGCCACTGCCTCAGTTGCTGCCCCAATCCTAAATGAGTGGGTGCCGAATTCCTTTGGATCAAAACCTGCCAGTCTGACCGTTAGCTCCAAGACTCGCCTAAACTGGTACCTGGTCAATGGTGTACCATCGGCGTGACACAGCAGTGTGCCCCCCGCCGTGCCCTCCCGCTGCCTGCAGAAAGCCTCCACATGAGAAACCGGGCAGCACGGGTTGGCCCGAGCCCGGTGGAGCACTATGGTGTGACCCCGAGAGTCCTGATCAGTTTTTGATCTCTGAATTGTTATCCTCATAACGTCCTCCCTGATCTCCACACCGGGCCACCGTATTCCGCCCACCCTATCAGCTTTCGACCCAGCCACTAACTCCCCAACCCTCAAAGCCCCATAGAAGGCCAGGGAAAATGCAGCCTTGAACAAAAGTACCTCCCACTGCGAGCTACAGACACTGTGCAGCGCCCCCAATAAGGCTGTCAGCCGTGCCAGTCCAATGGGCCTTCTCTTATCACCCCGGTAACCCTGTAAACGGCGCCAACCCCTCAAGGCCTTGCGCACCAGAAAGGTGTTAGTGGGATCTCGCATGCCCTTACCCTGTGCGAAGAAGGAGACCGCCGCCCTATGTCTGCTCGCAGCCGCCACTGAGCGCCCTTCCCTGTGCATCGATTCTAGGTAAGCTGCAAAGCTGTCCTCCTGGGCCCACCTAACCTCCCATTCCTGCCCCAAAAAAGCCCAGTAAGACAAAAACGCCCCTTCGTAAGCTGTCTTGGTCCTGGGGGCTAAGCTAGCAACCACGAGGTCCTGTAATCTGGGGCACCAATCTGCCAAAGTACTGCCGGGAATTGCGCCGGCTGGGGATCTGCTGCAGGAAGATGTTCCCTGAAAACCTGCATTTTAAAGCGAGAAAGGGAGTCAGCTGCATTGTTGAGGATGCCAGGGACATGCTTGGCTCTGAAAACCACATTCCATTTTAAGCAGTGCAACACAATCTCCTTTAGTAAGTGCAGTATGAATGGACAGCGTGCCCCCTGCTGGTTTATACATTCCACAACCGTCATGTTATCCGACCAGAACATCACGGATTGATTGCATAAGTGTTCCGGCCAGACCATCAATGCTACCCATATCGGGAAGAGTTCCAGAAAGCCAATATTGGTGGTCAGACCCCGTGTCCTCCATTCTGCCGGCCACCGCTGGGCGACCCACCTGGTACCCAGGATGGCGCCAAAGCCCGTACTCCCCGCAGCGTCTGTCCATAAGCCCAATTCTGCTGATGTGGAGGGAGGACCTGACCACACTACTCTGCCATTAAAATCCTCCAGGAATGCCATCCAAATAAGCATATCCTGGCGAACCTCAGATGACAACCTCGTGCGGTGATGTTTCTCCCGTAACCCTTTCATAGCTTGGGCAATGGAGCGTGAGAAAGGGCGTGCCATTGGGATGACCCGAAGCGCAAAATTCAATTGCCCCACCACCTCCTGTAGCTGTTGCAATGTAACCTTGTCTTTGCGTAGGCATTGACGTAGGGCTGCTCTAAAGCTAGACACTTTGTCCATGGGTAACCTGAAGCATCTTTCCACTGAATCAATTTCGATACCAAGGAATTCCAAACAGGTGGACGGTCCAACCGTCTTCCCTGGCGCTAGCGGAACCCCAAAAGCCCACATGAGCACACAAAATTCCTGCAACGCCCAAGCACACTCCTGAGATCCCGCCGCACCTAAGAAAAGGAAATCGTCCAGATAATGCATAACCTGCCGGTGGCCCGTCGCCTCTCTCATGACCCATTCCAAAAATGAGCTAAACGCCTCAAAGTAAGCACATGAGATGGAACAGCCCATGGGCATGCATTTATCCATATAGAACTTGCCATCGAAAGTGAAACCTAAGAGATGGTGGTCCAGAGGATGGACTGGGAGGAGACGGAAAGCAGATTCTATGTCTGATTTTGCCATCAATGCCCCTGGCCCCAGCGCCCGCAATAAGTCAACTGCCTGGTCAAATGAGGCATACTTTACACTACAAATCCCCTCATCAATCGCATCATTCAGTGACGCACCTCTAGGTGCCGACAGGTTGTGGATCAGTCTGAACTCCCCTTTCTCTTTTTTGGGTACTACCCCTAGTGGAGAACACACAAAATCGGGGACAGGCACCTTCTGGAAAGGGCCAGCTATCCTACCCAGGGACAGTTCCTTGCTAATCTTAGCAGCCACCACTGCGGGGTTATGTTGTACTGACAGTTGATTCCTGCAATGTGCGCTACCTGTGTACCCCCCTGCCGGGATCCTAAAACCTTGGGAAAAACCTTCCTGAAGTAGAGTGGCCGCTGTGTGATTCGGGTACCTATTCAACCAAGGGATCATTGCCAAAACATCTATAGGGGTGGGGATATCCAAAATATCTGAACTACACTGGCTTCCCCCTCCCCCTCTGACTGTGGTTGCCCTGCTTAGACCTGCAAGATGACTCGGGGTGGGAGGGGTGACCGCAGACTGAACATGCATGTCTGAATTTACAGGTGCCAGGGGCCCTCGTGCAGGTGCGCTTATTAAAATCCCAACACACCCCTTTTCTCACATACCCCCCCCTACTCCTACCCGGGACCTCGCTTCCCTGGGCCGCCCGAAAGGGGTGTTGGGGTCTGGTGGAGTACCCCCTGACCGCACTGGTGGACTGGAGTGGGGCTGAGCTCCCTGAGAACTGCCTATGCCACGACACAGAGTCAACCTTGTCCCATGTCAATGATGTGTCAAATTCCTTAGCTTTCCTGAAATTGACATCATACTCCTTCCAGGCATCCCCCGGGTACTGCTCGCTCCACCCCACAATCCTACTCTGGTAGCAAGCCAATGGCGCCTGCACATTAGGAGGCCGTTCGGCCATGATGGTCGTGAATACTGCGAAAGCCCTAACCCAATTGAGCAAAGTTTCCTCTACCCTAAATCTAGAACACTGTGCCCTCCATTCACTTGGATACATCCACTCCTTTAGTGTCTTTGCCTGTTCCATTTCCCTGTGATCAAGTAGCAATGAAAAAATGTAAATATATTTTCCCGCCCAGATCAATTCTTTCGTTGCCTGGGACACATGTTGTGCCAAATTCTCACTCCTAGAGGGCAATGACCCATCACCCAAGAGAGGCAGGACCACCTCCTTACCATTTTCTTGCACCCGGGCCGGTTGACCACCATCTGCCTTCGGTTGGGCGGGGCTGGAACCTGTAAGGGAAGAAGATGAGGGAACCGCAGCTCTATCAGCCGCCGCTGCCGATTTAATCTTTTCTACCAACTGTGCTGCTTCTGCAGCATGATCTGATGACGCAGGTAACATGCCCCCCTTTTGTAGCCAAGGCAATAAGGCCGCTATTTGGGATACCAATTCAGCTGGGACCGAGTCCGGGTTATCCGCTGGGACTACGGGCGCCCCCGGGGGCATGGCTGGTGGCACTGGTATGGTAGGCAACGGAGTGACCGGCGGCGGCAGGCCCGGCACCGGTACCACGGGCGGGGAGGCAGGCCCCACAGGAGGTGGCGCCGGCGGCATGGCAGGAGCCGGTGCCGTGGGCGCCGGAAACACCGGCACATGTATAAGTGGTTCCGGAACCGTGGGTGCGGGTGGAATCGAAACCGGTACTACTGGGGCTGGGGCACTGCACCTGGGCTTCTTTGCCTTAGACGTCTTTGGTGGGCTAGCAAAATCCCCCCTTGGCAAGGGTGCCTTCCGCTGCCGGGCGGGCCTGCCTGAAGGGGCTGGGGGATCAGCAAACCTTTCATTCATGCGGGCCTCCAATTCATCCACTTTACTCAATCTCCTATTAATGCTGTTCATCTCCCGCATCATGGCCTGCATCATAACCTCCATCCTGGACCCTCCTTTACCACCCATCGGCCCCGGCATGACTGAGGTGTACCGCCCTACACTCCTAGTATTTCCACACAGGTGTAAGTGCGCTTTTTACCTTCACCAGATGGAGGATGTACAGGGGGCTGTAAGCACCATGCAACCGTAACCGCAACGCCCCGGCTTATCCGGTTTGTCAGGGGTGAGTAAACTCTAACGTAGACCCACCCGGCGGCTACCAGAAGCAATGTAATGCGAGCCCCCCGCTCTCCTCTTACCGTTCTAATCCTGCGTACTCCCAGCCGAGATTGACCCGCGACCACGACCGCTGTCCAACCACTCGGAGCTTACCACGTAAAATTGCAGGAATGCAGTAATAACACACCTAAAATAGAAAATGTATTCATCCCCGGTAGTGTTAAATCACACAGTTGTGAAAGCAGACTGTATAAAGTTAAACACGTATGTACAAGCTCCAACTTCCTTTAACATTCCAGTCCACTGCCCTTGGCAGTTGCCCCTACCTTAGCAATCACCGACGTAAACTAGCGATCAGTCCAAGGCTTATTCACACTCTTTGCGCTGTCTCGACAATAACCTAATATATAGGGTTCGTTAATTATAGCCTTTAATGCTCTCCTCTTAAAATTAATCTCCCAACAGGCTCCCGTTTATTACAGCAGTCTCTCACACACGGGGCTCGGGCGAGAACCAGGGGGGGGGCTGTGGGTCTCTGTCTCTGTCTGTCTAAAGGAGAGCTGCCAAAACAATTGCTATAGATTTTGCCCTTCAGAGATGACTTTGCCTCCACTGCTGGGGATTGAACCCTTGCCTCTTAGGGGCCTGCAACACCAAAGGCTGACAACAGTGCCTCTGAGCTACGGCTCCTGCTGTGTCCTGAGCAGAAAAAAGGGACCCAGTAATGCCGCCAGAAACTTTTACCGGCACCAGTGGAGAATGGGCGGGAAAACCGCTCTGCCGCCGCTTGCCGCCGCACCCCACCCGCTGCCTCGCAATACCTCGCAGCCCTCGACCCTGCACGACGCACCGGACCTCGATAAAAAGCCCCTTCGTAAATTCCTTCGAGCCGGATCTTCACCAGCTTCCCCACTACGGTCCTCCGCTCTATCAGCTGGGCTAACGAACGTTCCCGCGCGCCACTCCGCTCCGACTGAAACCTGCAGGGGAAGAAAGAAAAACAAGTGAAACACGAAGCCCCGAGCGCAGGGCACGTCCGGTGTGGGGGAGCGTCCAGGCAACAAGGGGGTCACCTGGGCGCTCCCCGCCTCTTTATTCTCCAGTGGCCCGCCCCCTCCCATCCGACCCGGATGTCCATTAACGTCATCCGGGTCAAAGGAGGGTGACAACCAATCGGTGGCGGGGCGCGCCCCAGAGGACACGCCCCACCACCGAGAGGTCCAGAAGGGAAGGGGGGGGGTCGCCGCACCGCCATGCGGGCGGGGGGGCCAAGAGCCCCCCCTTTGCATTCTGTCCGTCTGTGCAAGCCTCTCTTTCTGTCTATCTAAGCCTCTTTGTCAGTTCATCTGTGCAAGCTTATCAGTCTGTGCAAGCCTCTGTCTATGCAAGCCTCTGTCTATGCAAGCCTGTCAGTCTATGCAAGCCTCTGTCTGTGCAAGCCTGTCAGTCTGTGCAGGCCTCTGTCTATGCAAGCCTGTCAAGTCTGTGCACGCGTCTCTGTCTCTGCAAGTCTGTCGATCTTTGCAATGCTCTCTGACTGTCTCTGCAAGCCTCTCTGTTCATTTGCACAAGCTTCTCGGTTTGTCTGTCTAAGCTTCACTGTCTATTCACCTCTCTTTAAAAGTCTGTGTCGGTCAGCTAAGTCTCTCTTTATTTGTATCTGTGTAAGCCTCTCTTTCTGTCCGTCTGTGCAAGCCTCTCTGTCTGTCTAAGCCTCTTTGTCAGTTTATCTGTGCAAGCCTATCAGTCTGTGCAAGCCTCTGTCTGTGCAAGCCTGTCTGTCTGTGCCAGCCTCTGTCTATGCAAGCCTGTCTGTCTGTGCAAGCCTCTGTCTATGCAAGCCTGTCTGTCTGTGCAAGCCTCTGTCTATGCAAGCCTCTCTGTCTGTTTAAGCCTGTCTGTCTCTCTTTGTAAGCCTCTGTCTGTCTTTCTGAGCAAGCCTCTCTGTCTGTTTAAGCCTGTCTGTCTGTGCACGTCTCTCTGTCTCTGCAAGTCTGTCGATCTTTGCAAGGCTCTCTGTCGATCTATGCAAGCCAGTCGACCTATACAAGGCTCTCTGACTGTCTGTGCAAGCCTCTCTGTCTCTGCAAGTCTGTCGATCTTTGCAAGGCTCTCTGACTGTCTGTGCAAGCCTCTCTTTATTTGTACAAGCTTCTCGGTTTGTCTGTGTAAGCTTCACTGTCTCTCCACCTCTCTGTAAAAGCTTGTGTCGGTCAGCTAAGTCTCTCTTTCTGTCCGTCCGTGCAAGCCTCTCTTTCTGTCTATCTAAGCCTCTCTGTCAGTTCATCTGTGCAAGCCTCTGTCAATGCAAACCTCTGTCTATGCAAGCCTGTCAGTCTATGCAAGCCTCTGTCTGTGCAAGCCTGTCAGTCTGTGCAGGCCTCTGTCTATGCAAGCCTGTCAAGTCTGTGCAAGCCTGTCAGTCTATGCAAGCCTGTCTGTCTGTGCAAGCCTCTGTCCATTTGTGTAAGCCTCTGTCTGTCTTTCTGAGCAAGCCTCTCTGTCTGTCTAAGCCTGTCTGTCTGTGCTCGCCTCTCTGTCGATCTATGCAAGCCAGTCGATCTATACAAGGTTCTCTGACTGTCTGTGCAAGCCTCGCTGTTTACTTGTATAAGCTTCTCTGTTTGTCTGTCTGTGCAAGCCTCTCTATCTGTGTAATCTTCACTGTTTATCCACCTGTCCGTACAAGCCTGTGTCTGTCAGATAAGTATCCCTTTCTGTCTGCCTCAGCCTCTTTGTCAGTCTGTTTGTGCAAACATGTCTGTTTGTGCAACCCTGTCTGTCTGTGCAAGCCTGTCTGTCTATGCAAGCATTTCTGTCTGTAAGAAATTTTTACAAAAACATTACAAAAAGAAATAGCAAAGGCAAGAGACTAGCAGCCAATGGAGAACCAGTTGCCATTGTTTAGGTCTTGAGTTAGCCAAAGTCTTATTATTTTTTTCCAGTTATGTGTCTAACATAGTTACATATAGGGGTTTCCGGACAGACTTCCTCCATTAGTCTATTGTGTCGTTCACATTTTTTCGACCCACTGCAGCATGCATCGTGGGGCAGTGGTTAGCACACTTCAACCACTGGCTCATTTCACTTTGAGTTACAGCATGCTACCCCTTCACAAGGATGCATACTAAAAAGCGATGGCTGGAATGCTTAAATTCATCTCAGCCACTGGTAGTTTCTCGGGCCGCATCCCAGTCCATCATTATTCTGCACAACATGTCACTTCAGTTAAGACTCAGGCATATACAAATCAGTCTTTACCTTGCTCCAGTGCAACAGTCCAGCCCTACTGCCAGGCCAGGTCATCCCTGATACAGAACACAAGCAACCCAGGACCGGTTTCACTCTGATTATGGCCCATCAGTCTGGTATGACTTTCACAAGGAGCACATCCACACACAAAGTAGTTCTCTTTGGCATTAGGGACTACTATGGTAATGTGTGCCTTTTTTCAACCAAAACACATTTTTGGCTTTAGGTAACTTTTTTTAGTTTGATGTCCTGGCAACTTCCCCAACAATAAGGTTTTGCACAAAAAAAGAATTACCAAAGCCAAAAGGCTGGTGGCCAACGTCAAACCTATTGGGTTGACCAATGCTTGTTTTAAATCTACAATAAAGTTCTCATCCAATGGAGTTGTGATGAACGGATAAAAAGAACATCAACTTGTTTTTAATCAGTACTACCAATTGGTCGATCTTCACAACGCTTGGTAAAAATAATTTAAAGTGGTTTCAAAACATATTTTTTGAAGTTTAGGTGAGAGCTTCCAAGTGGGGTCAGTGGTTTTGCAATAAAAATTAGGTCAGGCTTGTATCATGTTTATAACATTAAATACAGCGAAGCGTTGTACCCCCATAAATGATGCACAGGACAAAATATAAATCTGGTTGTCTCAAAAACATTTAATCTAAAATTGAGATCTTAACCAGAAAATAACTATGCAACTGAAAATGTGTCCAATGCGGGCTGATAGTCGTCAGCAAAATGCATCTGTAAACCTTTCAGCAAAGATTCAGGAGATTTTATTTAAAGTATCACCTTCTTCCATAACCTTTGTGTTCCTAAGGTGCCCCATTGCTCACTTATTTTAGTTCTGACTGTGTCCCCAGTGTTCCACAACATCCTTCCTTCTGGCCATCAGTCCCAGACGGTTTGTGATTGGTACTTTTCTCTACCAAAGGCACCTTGAAAGCACAAGAAATTGTGGCTGTGCACCGGGAACAGACCATAAGCGCTAAGAGGCCACACCAGTGATGGGCACATAATAGACAAACACTGATGATCTAATACAGTCTAGTTAAGCGACTGAGTAAATGCACATCCCATTACCTGACTCGGATCAGAAGTGGGAAGGATAGCAGGACTACCAACCTCCTGTTTGGTAACCAGAACCTGTATGTATGCAAAAAAGCCCTACGTAATAGCGAGCGAGTGCAATGATTCAAGATCATGCACAAAAAGCAGTGAGTGGAGGGGTGGGATTGGATTTGTATATTCTCTTCATAAGTAGGTTTCCAAGGCAGATGGAGTTTGACGTTTACTTACAGCTAGTAGAGTTTGTACTTTAAAAATAATATACATTTGTTTTCAGCCTATTTATGTCATTGACCATGTCATGAGTGATGTAATATGTGAGGTCATAAGCAGTGCATTGCGGGGACGTAAGTTATAGTTCTCTCAGGTAACTGTAACTGCTGAATTTCTATGGTTTTGTACGAGTGAAATCTGAGCCTAATTATAGCGTCCCTGTAACCTTTGTTTTTATATATATACATATATGTCTCACCAAATTTGCCCTTAGAAACAGAGATATTATATATATATATATATATATATTATCTACTGGCGGTCGCCAGTAGATAGTTATAGTTAGGACCGAGTTTCCATAGGAAATCTCAAAATTCTATTTTGAATAACTTTGGCGCCGATTGACGAATCCTCGCGAAATTTTCAAAACTAATGGGGCGCTCCGCTCCTACCCTGAAAGTCTCGGGGTGATTCGTCAAGCGGGGGCCGAGAAAAAGGGGGGGTCCCAAAACGCGTTTTCCCCATGGATTTTTCCATAGGGACTTTAGTCGCAGCTACAGCCCGAACGGCTGAACAGAAGTACGTGAAATTTGGCAGAGAGGTAGCCATAAGGTCCATGAAGTGCCTTTTGCAGGTTTGGTGTAAATCTGCTCAGTATTTCCAGAGAAAATAGCATTCAAATCAATATATATATCTGTACGCGCGCAGCGTGCGCGCTGGGTGCGCGCACCTTGCCGTGCGCGAGCGCAATTCTGATTGGTTGTTAGATCTTAGTAAACATTCGAAGCGGTCGAAACCAGGAAGTGTCGGCCGCCATTTTGTCTCTCGCACTCTGAGGGGGTGAAAAACAAATGTGGAGAACGTGAAAAGGGGGCAGGGTGGACAGTTCCTGACCCCCTAGCCATGGTCAGGGGGTCCCAGAAGGACCCCCAAGGGCAAACATTTTTTTTAATTTTTTTTCGAAAAATCGCCGAGTGCGCGCACCTTGCGCGCACCACCCAAACGGAAAAAATTCTGCGAAGTTCGCACAGCGTGCGCGCACTCCCTGATTTTTCAAAAAAAAAAAAAAAGGTATTTGGCCCTTGGGGGCGAAGCGCTCAATGCCCACCGCGCGTGCACGGCACTAACTACGAAAAGCGGATGGCCACTGTGTGCGCACGGTGCACGAAGCGCACCGTGTGCGCACGGCACAAACTGCGTAAAGTGGGCGCACGGTGCGCAAAGCGCACCGTGCGCGCGCCGAGAAAAAGTTTTGTTTAAAAAAATATATTAATAAATACATAACTTAGCATTTAAAAAACCGTACAAATTCACTGAAAAAACCATAGGTTTCACACACGTTATAGTTAGGAATTAGCATTTAAAAAAACCTTGCAAATTCACTTAAAAAACCATAGTTTTCACACATGTTATAGTTAGCTGGGCATTTCCCTCGTAAAAAACCAATGAAATTCCCCGTTATAGTTAGTGCAGGCAACTATAACTCACGCGACCGCAATCCGCTGCTGATGACGTCAGATATTACATCACTGATGACATATGTGTCTTTCTGAAAAAAAAAAAAATGAAATATATGTATAGCTAAAGATGAATGGAAGAAGACATGGGTAAATAAGTGTCTAAATACAGTGATGTAATATCTGACGTCATCAGCAGCGGATTGCGGTCGCGTGAGTTATAGTTGCCTGCACTAACTATAACGGGGAATTTCATTGGTTTTTTACGAGAGAAATGCCCAGCTAACTATAACATGTGTGAAACCTATGGTTTTTTAAGTGAATTTGCAAGGTTTTTTAAATGCTAATTCCTAACTATAACGTGTGTGAAACCTATGGTTTTTTCAGTGAATATATATACATTATTCTTTTATATATGATTTCTTAATTCCTTTGTTTTATAGTGTTTAAGATTTAGTTATGTTGGTAGATGAGGGACATTTTTTTCCTTGATCTTGCTTACTATGGTGACCTTGCTTTTGACTTTTTCCTCTTTATAATTTAAAAGTGGTATTTACTTGTGAAGGATTACATAATCCTGTGGTAGTGGATTGGCTGGGTGTGTGTGTATGTACCCTTCCGTGTTTATGTATCTGCATTTGGTGTTGTATTAAAGTTTAGCCAAATAACTCGGCTAATTTTATTTGAGATAGCTCTGTTTTTACGCTTTCTAGTTCATATTTCTGATGGATATTTCTAACTCCAAATTTCTCACCTTAGAATTTTCCCCAAGGTCCATACTGGATCCAGTGATTTTTCACAGCAGTGCTCCGACGTACCACTAGGTGGTGTCAAGCTTTGACTCCACACTGCCCAGGAAGTGCCAGATCAGAGCCACACCCTAAGCACCACTCCTGCACGCTGACATCAGTTCCTTTATTCGTCTCCTTCCGGCATTAATGTGGAGCTCTGTTCCAGATTTTGTCGGTCTTCCGATGACTCCATACTTTTTCGGTGTACTAGGGAAAAATGTCCCTACTGAAAACAACAGGATTCAGGCTGTGCCACGACTGCAGGAAGCAGATGTTGATCACAAACCCTTACAAGGTGTTCCTTTGGTGTCTGGGCAAAGCTCGAGATTGTGTGATAAGTGTGCCCTCATGCACCTGAAGGCAATTTGAGACTGGACGGCGATGTTATTTGTCACAAAACACAAAATACTGATTAAGCCTTATCTCATGATTTACAAAATGCCAATCAGCTTGATACCTCCCATGAAACAGAGCTTGACTCACCACATGGGACAAAAAAAATAGAAGAAAGTGCGTTGCGTCATTTGCAGTATCGGTTCAAATGACAGTGAATGTATTCAAGTTATAACTACCCTCCACAGGAACTAAGATAGGCTGTAGAAATCCTACAGCCAAAGCCAGCAGCATCTGAGTTCTGCTGCCGTTTAATGATGCCCTCACAGATACTTTAATGGCTACCTGGTCAAAACCGTGTTCTTGCCTGCCTGTGAACTCGCAAGTGGCTAGACGTCATAGACTGGAGCCTGGTGACAGTACCTCCTCACCAAGGACACCATCTGAGAGGCCTTGACCAGTATGGTGAACCCGAACTAGTTTCCAACCAATTCGCCAGACAGGAAAGTCAAAAGGATTGACCTTTTTGGCAAACACTTGTTCTCCTATGCCAGCTTTGCATTGTTTTCCATAACGTCTGTCTGTTGGACAGATACTTTGCACTTTTTGACATGACCATTTTGCCTGCTGGCAGTCTCAGAAGATCTTAGAGACTCTCAGACTCAGTCTATATATTATGGGCAGGACGCCACCAAGTTTGTTATCCAACAGTATATTTTCATATACCTGTCCTTCAGTCCCACTGGCATTATCTGCGGTTCAGGGTGGGTCAGGAGTATTTTCAGTTTGCCGAGATCCACTTTGGCCTCAGTAGGGTCCCTTGGGTGTTCTCAAAAGTGATGGTGATGGTCACTACCCATCTTCAAAGGTTGGAAGTTCCTATATTCCATTACCTCAATGATTGTCTGCTGAAGGCGGACTTGCCACTGTCAGTGGTAGAAAAACTTTGGATAATAGCAAAACTCCTAACATCACTGGGTTTCACTATAAATGAGGTGAAATCTTACATGAGTCCCTTAAAGTGGCTATCATTCTTTAGGGTAATCCTGTGCAAGGACACTTCCACATCAGTCTTCTGGAGCAACCAGTGTTTTGTCTGTTCTGAAGGACTACCTGCCTTACGTCAAGAGAATGCTGGTCTAGCTTCTCACAGACAACACCACTATCATGTGGTATGGCTCTACAAGTAGGGTGGAGTGGGTCCGGTGCTGAGAAGCTTTGTAGTTCTGGAGGTGGCTAGATCTCCATGCCATATTTTTGGTCACCAGCCAACTGACTGGGTACCTGAATGCCTGTACGGACAAACTGAGCAGACCTTGACTGGCAGATAATGAGTAGGGCATCTACATCCCGAAGTGGCACAGTGGGAGGAACCTTGGCTAGATCTGTTTGCCACTGATGAAAAAGCATACTGTCAGCAGTTTTGCGAGTTGGATTTTCCATGAGTATACTCTTCAGGAGACTCATTTCAGCTGGGATGAAACAAGGGACTTCTGTATGTCTTCCCAAGCTATCCCTTATGCAGCTGGGCAGAGTTATCCACCTGAATGTGCGCAATTTACACCTTCATGCCTGAGATTGAGCAGTGACACCTAAAGGCTTTTCCTCTGCCACCTGAGGTGGTTGATGTCATCCTCGCCACCAGATATGTCCTTCCACTAAATCAATCTACTTTGAAACAAGTTTGTAATCTGTTGTTGGGCCTGGGATACTAACCCCGTACAAGTTAAGCTGTCAGACATTATTTACTTTGTTTTGCCCTTAACCCCGCAAGGATCTGCTGTGTGGAGCACCAAAGTTTATTTGTTGGACGTCACAGTCTTTCTATGTTTACTGGACCAACTGACCTCGTTAAAATCACCCGTTGTTATGAGATTTGTTAAAGTTTTGACACACATGTCCAAAACCGTTCGTGATGCCACAGTAGGACCATAACTTGGTCTTAATTTTCCTCGTGTGTACCCCTTATGAGCCTATGATTATTTTTTGCTGCGTCTTCTGTCTTCAAAGACTTTTTTTCTCATGGCGATTATGCCAACTTGTCACACGTGTGGCCTGCAGGCACTGTAAGTGCAACCGCCTTCCACCACATTTTTTTCGGGAATAATCGGTGCTGAGAACTCGGGCGGGGGGGGGGGGGGTATTCCTATCAAAAGTTGTGACTGCCTTTCATGGTGGGTAATGTATCATTACCAGCTCTCTTTGCACCCCAGAAAAGAGGAGATGCTTCATAGATTGGACCACAAAAGGGCCTTAAGCTTGTACAGAGAACAAAGCAAGAATCATCAGGTGGATGATCAACTTTTTGTGGTTCTCTTGAATAAAGAAAGGAAAGATAGTGCAGAAGAGAACCTTGTTGAGGTGGATAGTGTTCTCCATCAAGATTTGCTGAGCACTGGCCAAGAAGCAGCCCCAGGAAGGTTTATGAGTCCATTTCACCAGGGCCAAGGCTGCTACCACTGCTTTGGCACGGAGGGTGCCTGTTCTTGACATCTGCCAAGCTGTGACATAGGCATTGGTGCATACGTTCACGAAACATTACTGCCTTTTCAGTCAGGTCGGTGGGAATGACACTTTGCCCACTCAATTGTGAACAACTTTTTGATCTGAGGCCACTCCAAAGACAATCCACCTTTGGTTTCTATTCTATGGTGAGGGATCTCAGATTAGAAATACCCATCAGAAGAATAACTAGCAACACTCTTTTTGGTGAATACTCTATATAACCACAGATTCCTCACTCTCCCCTTACCTCCCATTTCTGTGGAGTTGCCTCTTCTTAACTTTTTATATAAAAAAGTCCCAAAATAGCATTTGGCACACTGTTACCAACAAGTGTTCCAGCTCCATGACTGAGGGCCGTGAAAGGCAAAAGACAAGACACTGACGTCAGCATGCAGGGTGGCTCTTAAATGTGGCTCCTCTCTGTCACTTTAGGGGCAGTTTGAAGTCAACGTGAAGCCGTATGACTCCCCTAGTAGCATGCGCGAGCACTGCTATAAAAAATATTGAGCCCCAGTCTGGCGCCTGGGGAATATTCTAAGGTGAGGAATTGGTGGTTAGATGAAGTATCCACCAGAAAGAGCATTAAGGAAGGTAAGTATCTTGTTATTTGGGTTCTTTGTGTTCCTCTGCAGAGGGGTTGTAACCTGGCGGTGTGGGCTGGACTTATTTGTGCTGGAGCAGGGCCAAAGCAGATTTGCATATGGGTGCTAATGGTTTGGAGTAGCACAGTGTTAAAAAAAATAATCAATGAGGCGAATCCCTCTTCATAATGCTACAAGGGGGCTTAATGTTGGCGGCCATTAGTAATAGCTGAACGATCAGCTTTTTTGACCTGCAGAGCAGTCTGGTCACAGTCTCTGAAAATCTCTTCTATCCACTTTACCTGAAGGGTGTAAGCATCCTCCACAATGTTTATTTGTGTTGTGAATTGCTTGTTATCTTGGTAGGACTCCATGGTGTGGTGGAGAATGGTGGTTCCTCTTATCTTGACCGTATAGATGGTCCTGTACTGTGCATCTTGAAGGCCCCATTGCTGTCTTCCTCGGGCTGAATGGGAGCTACAGTGTGTAACCACAAAAGCCTTTTCCAGAAGCAGCATTTTAGAGCTTCTCCTTGAAGTTGGTGTCTGAGTTGGACGTCCTTTACACATCCCATCAGACGTTTGTTTTCTTTCCCCTACCCTCAACTCGTTCCAAAAGGAAGAGCCTGACAAAAAGTTGCTGAAGATAGCCCTAGGCCCAGTGCTTAATTTGTAAAATATTAAGTGCCAGGGCTCTGACCAGGAGGCCACTGCAGCTTGCACCACGCATCACCCTTGTCATCGCTGCCAAAACAGCTACTAACCATCTCTCTCCCATGTAAATGCGACAGTTCAGATTATTCCAGGTCCCCAAAGCTAAAGGAATGGCTGGGGAGGCAGGTATTAGCAATTTTAACGTATACTGTATTTCAAACCACTGTTCTGCTCATCTCTAAATTAGATGAGCAGCGCCACAATGTGGTGGACTGTTCTAAGTATGGTGTTGACAATTAGGTGCCGGAAAGCTCCGGCTCAAATGAAGCACTGCCCAGGCCTAGGTTGGCTGTCCATCATAATTCCTCGGAGGCCTTGGTTTCCTCTCCTGTTGTCTCTTTCTATGGAGGTGTATCTTCCTCTGGGTCTTCAGCCCTTCCCACTCCTCTTTCCCTCACTTCCGGTGTCGCACCTGCGTCATCTTTGTCTGACGGCCTGGTATGTGAAAGGTTGGGGCTGATAGGTCTTGGGTGT
This sequence comes from Triturus cristatus, assembly GCF_964204655.1. Classification (NCBI taxonomy): domain Eukaryota; kingdom Metazoa; phylum Chordata; class Amphibia; order Caudata; family Salamandridae; genus Triturus; species Triturus cristatus. The sequence goes on from NC_140595.1 coordinate 196,892,145, forward strand.
TCTGAGGTCATGGCTATTGATATCCAGAGCTCTAATAAACCCTCCACTTTAAAGTCATATAAGAAGCTCAAGGGTTCTTTTCAGAAGTGGTGTTCATCTAAAGGCTTGGATCCCCTGACTGTGGATTGTTTTTCTGTTCTTGATTTTTTGTGAGATGGCTTTGTGAAGGGGCTGGTTCCGTCCACGCTTTGGACCCATTGGCTGCAGTCAGGGTGTTTCACGTACAAGGGGATTTTTCCAAGGTTTCCCCTTTGGTGTCTCCGCTCCTGAGGAGCTTCAAGTTTAAGAGGCCAGTGGTTTCCAAGTGTGTTCCCTCATGGAATTTGTTGGTAGTTCTTAGGGGTCTTCAATTGGCTCCTTTTGAACCCTTAGATTCCTGTCTCTTGTCATGGTTGTCTGCTAAGACTTCTTTTCTGGTGGCAATCGTGTCTGTTAGGCATTTGTGTAAACTGGGGGCTCTTCTTTTCTCTTTTCCATTCTTGCACTTCTTTTTTGACCAGGCTGTGCTCTGGCTTGATCCTACTTTTGTTCCTAAGGTTTCCTCCTCTTTCCATTTGAACCAGGAAATTGTCTTGCTGGTTTTTTCCTTGGATGTGGAGGGGGTTCTGTCTTCCTTGGATGTGGGTCATGCACTGTCTGTCTATTTGCCTAGAACCTAGGACTTTTGTAAGTCCATGAGTTTGTTTATCTCTTTTGGGTCTGGTACCCTAGGTAACAAGGTTTCTTTCCAGTCTATTGGCTGGTGGGTCAGACAGGCTATCATACAGGCTTCTGCTGATGTGTGTCGCCCGTCTGATGTCCAGGGGCATTCTACTCGGGTAGTGGCTGCTTCCTGGGCTGAGGCAGGTGGGTCTTATATTCAGGAGATCTGTTGTTCTGCTACTTGTTCTTCCCTGTTTTCTTTTGCCTTTCATTATCATTTGGATTGGCGGGTGGTGAGTGTTGTTTTGGGGAAACTGTTTGCAAACAGCAATGGAGTTATTGTTGTTTTTTCAATAAATGCTCTTGTATCCGATTTTGTGTTGGTGTGCTTCTTTCTTGGTATATCCTCACAAGTTAGGAGTGGGGCGAGGAGGACAGAGATGAGGGGGTCATGTCCCATGACTTACAGGTAAGCTTCAGTTCGAGGCATGTGGGCTGCTGAATTCATATCTGTGCATAGATCGCCGCCTAGTGTTGGGTCCGGATGTTTGCACGTTGTTGTCCTGGAAGAGTCTTCGAAGTATCCTGGGATAGGTGACTCCTCCCCTGGACTACAGTGCGCATGGGCATCCTCTCCATCCTCAGATTGTTTTTTTCCGCCATTGGGTTCGGATGTGTTATCTTGACTCAAGTTAGGAAAACCTGTTTTCAGGCCAAAAGGCCTTTAGCTCGCGTCGGTACTGTTATCGATCGGTATCGATAGTATCTCTGTTAGTTTACTAACTTCTAGAACAAACTTTCGCATCTTACCCGACCGTCGATTCGACATCAGCGATGGAATCGAGAACACCATTCAAGAGGTGTCCGGTATGCAATGCGAAATACCCCCACGTCGACGTCCATCCGGTGTGCAACAAATGCCTCTCACCGGATCACGACGAATCTACATGCATGGCCTGTGCCAGATTTCGATCCAAGAAGACTCTACGGAATCGACGAGCGGCGAGACTCGAGGCGCAGCAAGCGGCACCGGCCCCGGCCGACATCTTCAACGCCGAGACCGAAGATGTCGAAGAAGTGGAGAACCTACCCTCCAGTCCCGTTTCCGAACATGACTCCGGATCGGGGGATGTCGACGAAACACTCTTTCGCAGAGATGAAGACGACACCGAGGTAGGAGACTACGATGAGGCCTTAGGGGCCGAAGAGAGTAGCTCCGGTGACGAGCAAGGCCTACCCGTTCAGACTGAAGAAAGCCCAGTGCAACAGTCTATGGCTCCGGTCGAGGGATCGCCTTCGGGCCTTACCCAAGACTTATCCCGCAGTTCTTCGGGCCCCGCCCTCGGGCCCGGCCTCGGACATTCAGCGGCAGCCATTAATGCCAAAAATGGCTGGTTTCCCTTCTCTAAAACCGAAACCGAAAGCAGTATTGGTTCACTTGAAACCGAAACCGAAAGTGGCGCTGGTCGGATCGAGGCCCTCCACACCTTCGACGCCAGCAAAACACATCGGCACCGAGCGCACCAAACGAGACTTCGGTGCCGAACTCGAAGCGGCCGACGTCGGAGTCGACATAAGGCAGAAGGCCGTCGGTACCACCAAACCTGCTCGGCTCCCGGCACCGACGCAATCGACTCCGACCCCAAAGGTCAAACAGCCTGCTACGTCTCACGCCGCTTCCACGGCGACATCTAAGCCACAATCATCGAAGAAGTCGACGGCCACTCCCGCCCCTCGACTCGATGACCGACCGGCGCCGAAAAAATCCACGACCGCCTCAACTGAACCGGTCGGTGCGAAAGACTCGAGGGCGCTCCAGACTCGACCCATTGCTGCGCAAAGCACCAAAAAGAAAATGGTCCTCCAGGACACGTCGGGCTCCGAGCCAATTAAAGCTCCAGCAGCCTCTTCGACACCAGCCAACATTACTTTTGGCCTGCCACCATCCACGGCCCCGAAAATGTTCCAAATCAGGACACGGGTGACCCATACCACAATCACGCCTGCCGAACACTCTGCGGAGACGTCTCCATCGCATATAATCGACGCCGACACCGGCAGGATGATTATCCACAAACGAAAAATAACTTCGGAGCCGGCTTTGGACTCCTTCAGGATTCCACTAAAAAGAAAGCTGCCTGTGGCTTCAGAACCAGTTCTTTACGAACCTTTCCACTCACCCTACCAGGATCCACAATCCTTCTCTCCCACACACTCCGACACGGATGCGTTGGGGGACTACATGGGTGACCAGGTCCCCTACCCCGGAGACATGGACCCTGACGGCCAGCAAGACCCTGATCAAACTTGGGATGACCCTGTGGACCCAGGTGCACCTATGGATGCACAAGACCCGCAACTCTATGGAGCAAAAACATCTCCCACAGAGGACACGGCAGCATTCAACGCTCTAATTGAACGTGCTGCGGCCAATCATGGGGTGCAACTTCACTCGGACACCGTCGCGGACGACTTTCTTATGGATACTTTTGCTTCCTCAGAAAGAAATATAAAAACTCTACCCATGTTGAAGGGTGTCCTCAAACCAGCAAAGGACATCTTCAAGGAACCCACCAGGGCAAGAGTGATAAACCCCAGGATCGACAAAAAATACAGATCAGCGCCTGGGGACCCTACTTACATCAGAGGCCAATTACCTCTGGATTCCATTGTCGTTGCGAATGCTCGCAAGAGGGCACACTCACAAACAACAGGTGACGCTCCTCCCCCGGACAAAGAGTCCAAGGTGTTAGAGACCTCTGGCAAACGGATTGCCGCCCAGGCAGCCAACATATTGCCAATACTCAAGCACTCCTCGCTCGCTACGATAGAGCGCACTATGACACATTAGAGCAGCTAATCCAACATCTCCCTGACCAATTCAGAGAAGGTGCAGAGATCCTCATCAGGGAGGGACAGCTCCTCACAAACGCATCCATCAAGTGCGCGCTGGATGCCGCAGACACAGCTGCCAGGGCCATAAACACTAGCGTCATGCTGCGACGACACGCCTGGTTACGAATCTCCGGATTCAAACCTGAGGTGCAAAACAACATACTCAACCAGCCTGTCAACCCCGACTATTTATTCGGCCCGGAGGTTGACACTACCCTAGAGAAAATAAAGAAGGACACGGACACTGCAAAGTCCATGGGGGCTCTCCAAACTCAGTCCTTTCGGAGCGGATCCTTTCGTCGCCCCGGAAATAGAGGAGCAGGTAGAGGACAGGGGTCACAGCAAACATACAACAAGAGCAATACACAAACCACCTACGATAAAAACACCCGGGGTGGATATCGTGGCTCCAGTACAAAGGGCAGAGGACGCGGCTACGGCAACACCAGGTCCTCCCCCAAAAACAAGCAGTGACGCCCTCTCCCTTCCCCCCGACCACATAACACCTGTCGGGGGAAGGCTACAAAGGTTCCTGTCCACGTGGAACTCCATCACCACGGACAGGTGGGTCAAAGATATTGTCAAATACGGTTACTGTCTAGAACTAACCTCCACTCCACCCACAATACCTCCAAAAAACCGTCCTATGTCCTCAGAGCACTTAACGCTCTTACAGCAGGAGGTGCAAAGTATGCTTCTAAAAGGCGCAATAGAGGTCGTACCCGTCCACGAGCAAGGTACGGGGGTGTACTCCCTGTACTTTTTAATACCGAAGAAGGATGGGTCACTCAGACCTATATTAGACCTGAGACCCCTAAACAGATACATTCTTTCCGAGCATTTTCACATGCTCACTCTCCAGCAAGTCCTCCCGCTGCTCAAGCAGGGAGACTTTCTAGCCACACTGGACCTCAAGGATGCGTATTTCCACATACCCATTCACCCATCACACAAAAAATACCTCAGGTTCACTGTTCAAGGACAGCATTACCAATTCAGAGTCCTTCCCTTCGGCGTGACAACGGCACCAAGGGTGTTTACAAAGTGCCTAGCTACTGTGGCTGCACATCTACGGAGGCAGCACATACACGTCTACCCTTACCTGCACGACTGGCTCGTTCAAGCGAAGTCAGCCCAGCAATGTGCCAGCCACATGTCCCGCACCATTCACCTCCTTCACAGTCTAGGGTTCTCACTGAATTACCCAAAATCCCATCTCCAGCCCGCACACGTACAACAGTACCTTGGTGCAACTATAGACACTCTGGCAGCCGCAGCTCAGCCAAATTTAGTGAGAATCAACAGCATGCAAATACTGATTTCAAAGTTCAAACCACAACACTCCCTGCCCGCGCGAGTGTTCATGCAGTTGATAGGCATGATGGCCTCCTGCATCTTCATAGCCCCACACGCGAGACTACATATGCGCCCGCTTCAGGAGTGCTTAGCACGTCAGTGGAATCAGGCTCAAGGACAGTTGAAAGACCTAGTGTTGGTGAGCGGTCGGGCATACAACTCTCTGCATTGGTGGAATCCACAAAACCTTTGCAAGGGCCGACCGTTCCAAGAGCCTGTCCCACAGATAATACTGACGGCGGACGCGTCTCTCCAGGGATGGGGAGCTCATGTACTCCATTACACAGTGCAGGGACTATGGACACAACAACAAAAGAAGATGCACATCAACCTCCTAGAGCTGATGGCAATCTTCCTCGCTATGAAAGCATTCAAAGTACACTTGTGCAACAAAGTCGTGTTGATCCGGACGGACAACATGACTGCCATGTACTACATACAGAAGCAGGGAGGAACACACTCTCCACAGTTGTCTCATCTGGCTCAGAGCATGTGGAAGTGGGCCATTCAGAGGAACATGTTCCTCATGGCAGAACACCTCCCCGGCAAAGACAACCAGATGGCGGATCTGCTCAGCAGACACAGCCACCAGATGCACGAGTGGGAGTTACACCCATCAGTACTCCAACCGTACTTCCAGCAGTGGGGTCATCCAGAGATAGACCTATTCGCGACAAGCGAAAACGCAAAATGCCAAAGCTTTGCCGCCAGGTTCCCACATCCGCGGTCGCAGGGCAATGCGATATGGATGAACTGGTCCGGCAGATTTGCGTACGCTTTTCCCCCAGCACCACTGATACCGCTGGTGGCACGCAAACTGCGTCAACACTCACTGACGCTCGTCCTGGTTGCTCCAACGTGGGCACGCCAACCGTGGTACACCACCTTTCTCGAACTTTCCGTGGTGCTGCATCAAAGGCTACGGATCAAACCCGAGCATTTGACGCAGAACCATGGAGAGATTCAGCACCCAGATCCGCAACAGCTGAACCTGGCAATCTGGCTCCTGAAGTCCTAGAGTTTGGCTACCTCAACCTGCCACCTGACTGTATGGACATCATTAAGGATGCCAGGCGACCCACTACCAGAGCTTGCTATGCAGCCAAATGGAAGAGGTTCGTCATTTATTGCAATAATAATGACATTAACCCGCTAGACGCATCCATCCAAAACATTATTTGTTACCTATTACACCTATACCGATGCAATCTGGCGTACACCTCTATACGTGTCCATTTGACCGCAATATCAGCCTATCTGCAGACCAGGCAGCACCTCTCTCTATTCAGAGTGCCTGCCATCAAAGCATTCTTGGAAGGACTCAAACGAGTCATTCCTCCAAGCCACCCACCGGCTCCGATGTGGAACCTCAATTTGGTCCTCACACGCCTGATGGGTCCACCCTTTGAACCTCTACACTCATGCGAGATTCAATTCCTTACCTGGAAAGTAGCTTTCCTAGTAGCGATCACTTCTTTGAGGAGAGTTAGTGAACTCCAGGCACTAACCGTTCAAGAGCCATTTATACAGGTCCACGCCAACAGGGTCGTACTACGTACCAACCCCAAATTCATGCCAAAGGTGGTATCGCAGTTCCACATGAATCAAACCATTGAACTGCCCGTTTTCTTCCAAAACCCACAAACTGTCGCAGAAAGGGCACTCCACACACTAGATGTCAAAAGAGCCCTCATGTATTATATCGACAGGACCAAACCCTTTAGGAAAACACAACAACTTTTCGTTGCCTTTGCCCCACACCACAAAGGTAACGCTATCTCCAAAGCAGGAATAGCCAGATGGATCGTTAAATGTATCCAAATTTGCTATCAAAAGGCTAAACGTACTTTAACGATTCCCCCACGAGCCCACTCAACACGTAAGTTAGGGGCCTCAATGGCTTTCCTAGGAAACATTCCTTTGCATGACATATGTAGAGCAGCCACCTGGTCCACTACACATACATTTACCAAACACTATTGTGTAGATGTGCAATCAAAACAGCAGGCAGCTGTAGGACAGGCTGTTCTCAAAACTCTTTTTCAGACCGCTGCAGCTGGCACTGGTAGCCGCCGCTAATAAGAGGGCACTGCTATATATTCTATGCACAGATATGAATTCAGCAGCCCACATGCCTCGAACTGAATATGCTACTTACCAGTATGCATCTGTTCTTGGCATGTAGGGCTGCTGACATTCATATCGCCCTCCCTCCTCCCCGGCGCCTGTAGCAGCTGCAGCTCTCAGAATTACTGTAAGCATGGTCATCACTTTCTATATCTACTCCATCACTGCCACAATGGCGAAAAACAATCTGAGGATGGAGAGGATGCCCATGCGCACTGTAGTCCAGGGGAGGAGTCACCTATCCCAGGATACTTCGAAGACTCTTCCAGGACAACAACGTGCAAACATCCGGATCCAACACTAGGCGGCGATCTATGCACAGATATGAATGTCAGCAGCCCTACATGCCAAGAACAGATGCATACTGGTAAGTAGCATATTCATTACCCTGAATCGGAGTCCTCCTTGTCCCAGTCCACATTCCTCCCTCCTGCCCTTGTGTTCGCCTCCACGAGTTGCTCTGACTTGGTATTTTACAGGCGGATGGGCAGGAGGGGTGGGGCTTTAAAGTACTTCAATGGAGATAGAAGAAAGCTTTAAGGGATCTTCAATCCCTAGCGTGAAACTTTCTGTTGGAGGCGGAAACGCCTCACAAGTTAGGACTTGGTCAAGGAGGACTCTTATTCGGGCTAATGAAGAATACCGGTAAGTAATGGGGCATTACCATCTGACTCCTTAAGAGTTCTCAGAACCACCATTCATCTCCACACCCTCCCATGTCACCAACCCCCACCCTCAAGAAGCCTTCATCGTATTCTGGTGCTAGGAATATGCAGGGCAGCCAGGTGTGTGCTTTGCCCCCCCCCCCCCAACCTCCCGACATTACGACCGGACACCACAATAGAATGTAGGAGGGGTAACTAAGAAATACTGCTTGCAAGAACTGATAGCAGCATCTTCCAGGCCACGCAGTGCCACCAGGACAAACAAGCTCAGAAGCAAGTCTGGAGCAATCTTAATCTTTAGTCAGGTGATTTTCTTCAACTTAAAGCACACATAAACACACGTGTACTAGTGCATCACACATCACAGTCGATGTGATCGCCATTAACTTGTACGAGGTCCAGTTTTTTATTCCCAAATGCACTTGGGATAGAATTAACCGGCCTCCCGGGGCTTCCGGTGGGATGAAAAAACTGGGGGCGGGGGGGGGGGGGTCTCAAAGGGGCGTGGCCAGTGTATTTAAGGGCGCGGCTTAAAAGCAAGCAAGCTAAAAATCTGTGCTTCGCATAGTGTGCCGCCAGACCTGTATTTTGCTGTTTCTGTCATTGCATCCAGATATGATACAACAAGTAACATCATACCTACAACAAGCCAGGACTATTGGCTTTGGCAATGGTTGTTAGTTGCATAAGATAAATAAGCAGCAACTATGACTTGTTATATATAATATTGAAAAAGCTTCCACTTAAACAGGGCACGAGTTGGGGGTACACGCGGGTAGACGGTGTCCACCCACTATTTTCACAGAGTGGACGCAGTCCCCCCTGCCTAGAAGATGGCCCACAGAAATATGTTGAACTTGTCCCAGTGTCATTTTCAGACACCGGAACACGTTCAGCAGCTCCTGCATGTTGTCTGCTTTTCATTCTCAGCAGCAACGTTCAGGCAGTTACGGGGCTTTTTTCACACCTCCAGCTGTGGCAAAGATAAAGGCAAAAGTTAAGGGGCTATCAGGCGTCCTTTTGATCGACTATGGGACGGGAGGCGGCCTGGAACCTCTCAATTAAATGCAAATGCACAGGAGAGGAAGCAAAAGCACACAGCTTGTTATCTCTTGAGAGATACTTAAGAGATGCATGCTTTTTAGGTCTCGGCTAGCGATGGCTGCGCTTGCGCAGTCTCGCTCCGAGATTTAATGACTTTGAGTGACTTTGAGAAGAGGGGCTTGCACCCGCCCCTCTTCTCTCCTGTTCTCCATTGGCTGGCCTCTTAAATGCTGGCCAGCCACTGGAGAAGAGGTCCAGTCACTCCGTTGAAGCCCCGTCCTTTTCGGATCGGGGGGCGTGTTTTTTCGTTGCTTTTCGCAGGGCGTGTTTTTCTCTCCTCCAGCCAATGGCAAGAGGAGAGAAAAAGAAACACGCCCCCGAATCCGAAACCGAGGCTGCGTTTCTCCGAGGCAGTTCTTCTCTGCCTCGGAGAAAGGCGGTGGTGTCCCGGCGTTGCTCCCTCACCTGATCTCCTTGTTCGTAAAAAGACCGACTCTCTCCAGCGAATATTCTTAACTCCACTTCTAGGTACAAATACAAAATAAATTATTCCTGTGAGACGCGTTGAAGCTACTTGTTACGCACTGCCTCTGCGAGGATTCTCTTGAGCATAGGAGGCCTCTGCGTGAGGACCAGGATGCTGCTCGCTGTTTGTTACAAACGGAGAGAGGCAGAAATGCCTTTGCTTTCGACCACAGGGGCGATCCAAAAAGATTAGTCAAACCCCACACCACAGTTACTGATTGCTCATCAGCAGTACTCAGGCTTCAAGGCCCTCAGCGTGCATGTCGTCACTCATCAGCTTTTGAGACCGTTTCCAAGTCTACACCACGAGCTTTCCTCTGACACGTCTTCACTCACCAGTGAAAAAGAAGTGAACAAATCAGCGCGCGCTGTTCTCCGAGATAAGGCCGACAAACAGCTGCATGTTGCTTCCTGCTAATGCTAGATTAGGAAAGGAGCACTCTACCATGACATTGTGCGCAATTTTATGAATTCTTTCAAAGAGGTGAGAAAACACTATTTTCGGCATTCGAGCATCTTTCGGGAAACCTTTGGTTTGGCGCAGAGGAGCACCCGATTGCTGTCATAGTAAACCAGCACACTTTGTACGTCCTATTTATCTACCAGTTCAAGCATAATGTTTCCACACGTTAATTAATGAATGCACAGAGCCATATCTGACATGGTCTCTCTTAGCATAAATTCTACTTCCTCTGCGCCCGGTTATTTTTTAAAAATATTTTGATAATTTACTGGTCCGTTGATTACTCCAGCTTTACTTCCTTGTCGCAGACCTTCCATCATGAGGGGTTTCCACAGTCTGGAGACAGGCTCCCTGCTCCTAAGATAACAGAACAAAACACCAGCCCCTTTCCACAACCCACGTGTGCCTGATTCCGGCAAACGGGCGATTTTCTTTCTTGCTGTTTGTTGTATGAATAAATGAAACTCTGATAGGTGCTGAAAAGAATACACACTGCTTCACTCACAGTGAGTCAAGATGCAAGAGGTTTGCCGTTGCTGTAAATGCCTTGCTAAAGGCTAAACCTGGTTGGGGATTGGTTCCTTCGAATTTGAACCTTGCTTCTGACATATCCATCAACTGTAAAGATCAGCGTGCTAACACAGGGCTGTTCTCTGCTGTTGTTAGTTCATGCGCATTGTGTACTTTATTTGAGTTTCCGCTGTGGGGGGTGAAAGAAATACATACCACCCTCCACAGAGCCCACTTTACTGGGGCCAATGTTTTGAGGAGCAACCAGGCAGAGACGTTTTAAGACAGGGGCAAAGTGTGCCTTGGCCCAGGGCCCAGGCTTTCAGAGCCCCAACCCCACCAATAGAGTCAGATCTGTTCTGCACAGTCTTGCCCTGATTACCTTGAATAATTCTTAAACAGATTGTTGTAAATTTTGTTTTCTTTCATTTCTTTTTAATGTGTGTGATGTGTGAGCGTATATTACAGATATTTTGCAGCGATAAAATTGGTTTTATTGTTTCATGCAAGATACATAAACAGTTTATTTTAAATCAAAACAGGACCTCACATATGGGAAACAGAAAGGTGTCACGGATATTGGGTGCAGTAATATTAGTGAGTTGCTGCCTTGCTAACAAATAACATCATTGAAAACACAATTCACTATCGCTGAATATTTGTTTTATCAACTCATTGTTTATTTCAGATAAAATCTATAAAGCACAGCAAGATCAGTAGAACAATGATAAAACAAACATTTCATTCAGCAATAAAAGCTATAAAATCACAATTCATTGAGACAAGTCTGGATCAGAACCAGAGCAGCACTTAATAATAACAAGCATTTACAATGCAACGGTCTCGGCATTGTTAAAGTTAGAGCTATTGGCATGGCTCATGACAATGCCGTTTATTTAAATGTTTTAAAAACAAAAACATAAATAAAAATAATGTCATGAGCAATGCCAATAGCTCTAACTTTACCAATGCCGAGACCATTGCGTTGTAAATGGTTGTTACTTTTTTCAGTCCCTGCATATAAAGTGCTCAAACTGTAAGAATGTCAGATGGGATGGTCTGTTCCAGTATTTACACAAATAACAATATAAATAGCACTATTTTATTTCTTTTATAGCGCTACTCAGAGCCTTCCAGTGAGGTCAGTTCCTGTGATGCCATGTGGGATGTCACGCGGCGTGACGTCATGAGCTGTTTTGGCAGTCCCCCCTCTTCTTTTTATAGGACTTGTGCCCTGCACTTAAAGCCCTGGTGTCACCAGGACGATGTTGCTGCTCCTGTGATTCAAAAAGAGAAGGGAAATCCAGAGAGAAAATGACTCTCTTTAAAGGGTTTCCATTCCCCTCCAACGCTCACCTGGCATGACGTCATGCCATAACTTCTCCACTGGTGAGAAGTGAGCAGCGCAGATCGATGTGCCTGCTCTCACTGCAGTCCGGAAAAAAATGGACCGCCTGTGCCAGAGCACAAAACAGAGCCCGATAGAGACCCTTTTCGAGGCCTCCTTTAAAAAACTGCCGTTGCGCAGCACCGGTGAGACCCGGCCCACTTACAGCCCTGCGGCCTCGTAAAGCCTGAAGAGTTTACCTTAAACTCTGACATATGGTGGCCAGCCCTACACTTTCTCCAGCCGCCCGGTAGTCTTCCACTGATGACCAGGGCTTTAAGTGGGATGGAAAAACTGGGGGGGTCTCTCAAAGGGGCGTGGCCAAAGTAATTAAGGGCGTGGCTTAAAAACACATAAACAATAAATCTGTGCTTGGCATAGTGTGCCGCCCGACTAGTGTTTTGCTGTTTCTGTCATTGCGTCCAGCTATATGATACAACAAGTAACATCATACCTAAAACAAGTCAGGGCTATTTGCTTTGTCAATGGTTGTTTGTTTCAAAAGATAAATAAGCAGCAACTATGGCTTGTATATTATATTGCAAAAGCTTCCACTTAAAGCCCTGGTGTCACTAGGACAATGTTGCTGCTCCTGAGTTTCAAAAAGAGAAGTGAAATCCAGAGAGAGAATGACTCTTTAAAGGATTTCCCTTCCCCTACAACGCTCACCTGGCATGACGTCATGCCGCAACTTCTCCATGAGTGAAAAGTAAGCAGTGTGAGCAGCGCACATCATGTGCCTGCTGTCACTGCAGTCCAGAAAAAAACTGACCGCCTGTGCCAGGGCACAAAACAGAGCCCGATAGAGACCCGTTTCGAGCCCCCCTTTAAAAAACTGCCGGTGTTGAGCACCGGCAAGACCCGGCCCGCTTATAGCCTGCTGATGACGTCTCTCTGGCATGGCTGGACAGTGGACTCGTATTCGATGCTCTGTCGCGAAGAGCTCTCTCCGAACTTTCTAGTGCCTGCAGCTTCCTGTCATACCCGGGACACGTTCCCGCTTCCGCACACACCTGTGTGTGAAGGTGTCGGTTGCACCATCCCAATGTTTTCCCGCCTCCGCCCCTACACTACATGGAGGACGAGAGTCTATTTTCACCTAAGATTGCCGAGAGCTTGTTTTCCTCTCCTGCCGCCCCCGGGGGACCCGAAGGCAGCGACTGAACAGTGCTGTTTGCGCGCGCAGGCCTCCCCCGGGGGTTCTGCCCTCCTTCGGTTCTGCTCCTATTTTCTGTCCTCAGATGCCACCTTCAATCGCTTAAAGAGCCTCTTGCATAGAAACATTTATTAATTGTTATAGGGGGGCAAGCCAATAAACCAACAAGGAGTGCCGAGCCTAAGGGCCTGGCTTGGCTCTGAGAGCACTGCAAGAGCCGAGCTGTACAAATATTTGCAATGTAAAATCAACCAATCAATTATAAAGCGCTGCAAATCATCCCTGAGGGTCTCAAGGCGCTCGAGGCACCAAACAACATATAAAAAAGTATGACAGTCTCCTCAAAATTTGAAAAAAAGTGTATTTATTTAAAACGCCGAAGCGTTTCAATGTAGCATATCAAATTATATCACGACACTGAGAGGTATTTATTAAAAGTGAACGTTTTTCAATATAAACTTAGAACGTTCCCGCGCCCCCTCCCTGATGTCAGTGTTATTAGTGAACTAAGGGGCAAGGCACTTGTCACATATATGTATAATCAAGAAGAACTGGCTCAAAAGCGAAGCCTGGAGTTTGTGTTTGGGAAACCGATGGGTTTCTTAGTAAACCCTCACCCACCAACCTAGTGGGTGGCATGCTTCATCATCGGGTCCCACCCAAGGCACCGAGTGCACCTTGGGTGTGCTTCAACGCCTGAACTACAGCGGAGCGTTTTTTGGGAGGGTGTTTGTGATAAGTGTAAGAGTGAGTGATGTTAAAACTCCTTCAACTAATGGGAGTGTCTTTAATAGTGGGGTGGATACGTGTAGAGTGTATTGTCTCTAGTATCCTAGAAATTGGTCAACATGTTTCAGCCAGGCTGTATCCTATGCTGGCTTTAGTCAGAACCAGGGGTGTGGTAAGTGTATGTTCCAGTCAAAGGGAGATTTCCTAGACTGGAGTGCAGTGAGTGTGCACGCGCGAAGGTGCGATGAGTTGGAGAGAAACCATTTGTTTACTCCTTCCGTTGTCTTATGAATTTATTGCCGTTTTTCAATTTTTACGGCATAGATCCTGCCAGGGGGCAGTGCCTGTGGTCACACGATCATCAAGGTCCACTGCCCTCCAATAATACCTGTTGCGGCCTGCTTAGGGGAGTTGGAGAGAAACCATTTGTTTACTCCTTCCGTTGTCTTATTAATTTATTGCCTTTTTAAAAAATTTACGGCATGGATCCCGCCAGGGGACAGTGCCTGTAGTCACATGATCATTAAGGTACACTGTCCTCCAATAATACCTGTTGCGGCCTGCTTACGGGATCTGTTATTTTGGCTGCCAGTGGTCTTGTTGAATAGTGTGTGTGGTTGGCTCCCTTATTTTGGCTGCCGGTGGTCTTGTTGAATAATGTGTGTGGTTGGCTCCCTTATTTTAGCTGCCGGTGGTCTTGTTGAATAGTGTGTGTGGTTGGCTTCCTTATTTTGGCTGCCGGTGGTCTGGTTGATAAGTGTGTGTGGTTGGCTCCCTTATTTTGGCTGCCGGTGGTCTTGTTGAATAGTGTGTGTGGTTGGCTCCCTTATTTTGGCTGCCTGTGGTCTTGTTGAATAGTGTCTGTTGGCTCACTTCTGGAGGCTTCCAATGGTCTTGTTGAATAGTGTGTGCGGTTGGCTCCCTTATTTTGGCTGCCTGTGGTCTTGTTGAATAGTTTTGGTTTGCTCAATTCTGGAGGCTTCCAGTGGTCTTGCTGAACAGTGTGTGGTTGGCTCACTTATAGTAGCTCCCAGTGGTTTTGTTGACTAGTGTTTGTGTGGCTCCCTTCGGGTGGCTGCAAGTCAGTAGCCCTGTTGAAAGGTGTGTGGTTGGCTCACTTGTGGCTGCTTCTAGTGGCATTGTTGAATAGTGGGTTGTGGGCTCACTTCAGACAGCAGCCAGTGGTCTTGGGTGTGGCTGTGCATTCATTTTTGGGAGTTGTATATTGTGTTTGTGTCCCACAATCCCTCATTTATCTATTCATGTTGTCTTCCGACCCTCTTATGCAAGTTCCTCTATCTCTACCCATTTTAAAATCCCAGTTATTTGCTACTTGTTCTGTCTCAGATCTTGGCCCTCTATCAATACTTAATAGTGCTGTGGTACAACCCCCAGCCCTGGAACTTTGATTAGTAGCGCTGTGGTATATATATGGCCACTCCACAGCTTAGAATGGGAACACTTTCCTCTCTTTCCGAAATGGTCCTAGTATGACGGATTGAGTTCAAGGCTACAGTGTTGGAGAAGTGGTCATGTCCGTGCTACACGTCAGCATAATATGGATATCTTATTGTTGATCCAGGTTTATCGCAGCCTGAATTATTTATATAAAGCGACATTTCGCATTATTTGAATGCGCTTGGCTGAGATGCCCTGTGATGACATCAGTTTAAAGGAGATTCAAATGTTAAAGTTGGGATAAAGACGATCCCTTGAGCTAAGTGGAGGAACGTCTTTGAGTTCAGGGAGTCTTGGGCCTCCATTGATGGAGTCCGGATCACAGAGGTTTGCAGATGCACTTTTTGTGGTCACAGATCCCCTCATGGACCCTTTACTCGCAGTGTTTCTCGACTTGTGTTGATTGTTGTTGGTAGGGCGCGTGCTCAGCATCCTCTGTGCGCCCAGGTGATGTAAGGCTAGCTGCTCGCTGATGCAATCACCAAGGGAACAGGTTACCTTAGGTAGCGCTCGCTTAGAAAACACAGGCTGCTATGGTGTGATGGGAAGCTACCTCGGGCAGATCCATGCTGGGCCTCGACAAATGTGCAGGCACGTGCCCCTCCACCTCTGTACGCCGAGGATCAGCCATGCAGGCCTCCAGACACAGCCAGGAACAGCTCCGCTGGTACTGGTTCTCTGGTGTGTGCATTGTAAGGGTCTGGTAGGAGACACCTATATTCACAACATGCCTCCTGCTGCTTTTATGGTTTATTGGGAGAAGTAGGGAACGTAGTTAGACTTAGAGAGCTTTTCCGTGCATCTGTCCATACTTCCCTGCTGTCTTTTAGCAAGGCGGTGTTTGTCAAATGTGCATACATTACCTTTTTCCTAATAAACACCCAATGTGACTGATGTTGCTACGTTTTTGTGTTGCCTGAGAGTCGAGTCAGCGGTGGAACAGGCAGCATGCCAATTACCCAGAGGCTCCTGGGCCCTACATCTCTATTCCAGAAATGCCCCACATGCATGTTGCAGGGCAGGCCCCCGCCTTCTTATCAGTCTGGTTTGTAATCTGGTCTCGAGTGAAGACTCTGCGCAGGATACTGTTGTGTGTGAAAGCTTGAGGGGCTCCTGCTGGAATAAAAATGTCCTATGGACAATAATCCTAGAACTACATAGAGTTTGGACCCTACCGGGTCATGGGAAACGGGCCTAATATGTCTTTGGCTTGGAAAGGGTAATCTGTTAGCTTTGGAACTATCTCCCATCGTAACCAGAGTTACAGAGCACTCACATGCCCAAAGAGACCAGGGACTGGATGCACTGAGCGTTTCATCAGTCGCAAACACTGCGATTGGCGGTTTACGACCCTTGTTATGTTTTTTTAAATGCACTAGATCTATTTTCGCAGTCCATAAACGTTTATCGACACCTAAGATTTCTGTGGAAATGGGTACCGAGTACCTGCCTTCCTGGAAAATGAAAAATACGGTAGATGTCAGAGAAGGAGTGAGACTTTAAGATGAGAAGGACTAACAGAGCTGCACAATGGGACAAGAACTTAGATCGGGTATGTAGGGAATTAGAAGGAAAGTTGGATCTGGGTTAAATGAAGGGCGTTGGTGGGGTTTGTTTTGTGTGAATAATAGGTGGGTGTACCTGCCATATGTTGTACTTAATAAAATAAAAACTGTAACGTAAAAATGGCCTTTTTACAATGCTTGGATCGCTTTGAAAATTAAAATGAGAGCAGAGTAAATGTTCATTAAAGCTGTGAAAGACATATTTTTCAGTAAAAAGAGGCGACAAAAGCAGAGTGGGGCACAGTTCCCACAAAGATAGTGTTTGACTACACCCTCGTGTTCATCGTGTCCCCATAGATATGCTAAAACAAGCCCATATGACAAATACACACATACATCTTCTGCAGCAGGTGCATTGGCCCGCCAAGCTATCTTACCTGCACAGGAATATGTGAACTGAAAGTAGTTCCAAGAGGATCACTGCAGCAGACATTTGACCTAGGGACCCACCTCCTCGGAGTCCTAGCCTGTAGCAGGGGGAGTGCATTTCAATTGACAGTTTCGGAAGCACGTGCTCCACTCGACCACCTTTCGACATCTGTTCTCAGTCTCCTCCGGTACAACTCGAAGTGCTTTATAAATACTCAATATACAATGACTGGATACATTGGACGGGCTTCAAAAATATTGTTTACGTGTCAAAATATCGCTGTTGAGCCTGTCGACATCTCTGACTGCAGAATCCTCTACTCTCCCCTGCCCGTCAGTCAACTCCCATTACCTGCTGAACACACTTTTTTTGTGTGCAGTTTTTTTGTAAAGCACGAACTCGACCCGAAGGTATCAGAGTGCTTTACATGAGCACCAGATGCATTACAGAGAGACCCATTCATTAGGTCTCGCCTGGCTATCGCGTAAGCGATTGCTCAGCGAGACTTATGTAGGGGCTTCAGAAAATGCTCCTAAAGGCTTCCCAGGCGGATCGGGTGGCGGTTACGCGCACAACCACGCGCATTCCATTTGCCACCAGCTACTTCCTGTGCGTGCGCGGCCTCACGCATTCAGAGAGATTTAGTAAGGGGCCCAAGACCTTAGGAATGCGGTTTATGGCCAGTGCATGTGAGGCATTCAAGCGCGAAGCTGGCATCTGGCATCGGACTTGAAAGCAGCAGACTGCTTTCGCCAGCGCGCGCTCGGCCTCACTTCCTGCATCCCCTCTTACAACAATTAACTTTCGTTATAACTCACACCCCATATGCTCGTTCCCTCCCACCCTTCCTTTGATGTCCGCTTTTCTTGTTGTTTACAAACCACGCCACACACTGCTGCACGCCGCACACTGCTGCACGCCGCACACTATCGCATGCCACACACTGCTGCGCACACTGCTGCATTACACACTACTGCATTACACACTGCTGCACGCCTCACACTGCTGCACGCCGCATACTGCTGCACGCCTCACACTGCTGCACGAAACACTGCTGCACGCCTCACACTGCTGCACACCACACACTGCTGCACGCCTCACACTGCTGCACGCCTCACACTGCTGCACGCCGCACACTGCTGCACGCCGCACACTGCTGCACGCCGCACACTGCTGCACGCCACACACTGCTGCACGCCACACACTGCTGCACGCCACACACTGCTGCATGCCGCTGCACGCCACACACTGCTGCACGCCACACAGTGCTGCACGCCGCACACTGCTGCACGCCGCACACTGCTACACGAAACCCTGCTGCACGCCACACACTGCTGCACGCCACACACTGCTGCACGCCGCACAATGCTACACGAAACACTGCTGCACGCCACATACTGCTGCACGCCGCACACTGCTGCACGCCACACACTGCTGCATTACTCACTGCTGCATGCTGCACGACACTGCTGCACGCAGCACACTGCTGCACGCCGCTGCACGCCACACAGTGCTGCATGCCTCACACTGCTACACGAAACACTACTGCACGCCGCACACTGCTGCACGCCACACACTGCTGCACGCCACACACTGCTGCATGCCGCTGCACACCACACACTGCTGCATGCAGCACACTGCTGCACGCCGCACACTGCTACTCAAAACACTGCTGCACGCCACAAACTGCTGCACGCCACACACTGCTGCACGCCACACACTGCTGCATGCCGCACAATGCTACACGAAACACTGCTGCACGCCACACACTGCTGCACGGCACACACTGCTGCACGCCGCACACTGCTGCACGCCATACACTGCTGCATTACTCACTGCTGCATGACACTGTTGCACGCCGCACACGGCTGCACGCCGCACAATGCTGGACGCTGCACACTCCGCACACTGGTATACGAAACACTGCTGCACGCCACACACTGCTGCACGCCACACGCCACACACTGCTGCACGCCACACACTGCTGCACGCCTCACACTGCTGCACGCCTCACACTGATGCACGCCTCACACTGCTGCACGCCACACACTGCTGCACGCCGCACACTGCTGCACGCCGCACACTGCTGCACGCCACACAGTGCTGCATGCCTCACACTGCTACACGAAACACTGCTGCACGCCGCACACTGCTACACGCCGCACACTGCTACACGCCACACACTGCTGCATGCCACACACTGCTGCATGCCACACACTGCTGCATGCCGCTGCACGCCACCCACTGCTGCACGCCACACACTGCTGCACGCCACACACTGCTGCACGCCGCACACTGCTACACGCCGCACACTGCTACACGAAACACTGCTGCACGCCACACACTGCTGCACGCCACACACTGCTGCACGCCACACACTGCTGCATGCCGCACAATGTTACACGAAACACTGCTGCACGGCACACACTGCTGCACGCCGCACACTGCTGCACGCCACACACTGCTGCATTACTCACTGCTGCATGCTGCACGACACTGCTGCACGCCGCACACTGCTGCACGCCGCACACTGCTGCACGCCGCACACTGCTGCACGCCGCACACTGCTGCACGCCGCACACTGCTGCATGCCGCACAATGTTGCACGCTGCTGCATGCCACACAGTGCTGCATGCCTCACACTGCTACACGAAACACTGCTGCACGCCACACACTGCTGCATGCCGCACACTGCTGGACGCCGCACACTACTGCACGCCTCACACTGCTGCACGCCTCACACTGCTGCACGCCACACACTGCTGCACGCCACACACTGCTGCACGCCGCACACTGCTGCACGCCGCACACTGCTGCACTCCACACACTGCTTTTATGCGAGTTTATGCTACTGACATTGTAAATGACAATGCCTTTTATTTGTTTTAAAACCAAAACATAAATAAAAGGCATTGTAATTTTACAATGCCAATAGCTCAAACTCTTATAAATGCGAGACCTATTGCATTGCAAATGCTTGTTTTTGGTAGGCACAGGGTTTGAGGGATTGAGTGATTTGCCCCGAATCACAGGGCGTTGAGCTGATCCCAAGACTCGTACCTGGTTCCCCAGCTTCAAACCTCTGAGAATGATTCACTTGGAGAGACTTCTCCTTTGGTATGGCTTGGACTGCTCATGCCTATAGATGTCCTGGTACCACCTCGCTCTGCAAAAGAAAGGGAAACTGTTCCTCTCAGAAAGCAGCTTCCGAACTGCGGTCTGAGCCCTCCTGCTCTCGCATCTGCATGGTGGCAACACCCTATTTGTTGGCATCCTGGCACGTCTCCTTACAGGTTACAGCATGTCTCATCCACTGCCTGAAGAAATATGACTATAGCAGCCAGGTCTTTAAATGGGCCGGGTCTCACCGGTGCTGAGCAGGGGCAGTTTTTTAAAGAGGGGCTCGAAACGGGTCTCTATCGGGCTCTGTTTTGTGCCCTGGCACAGGCGGTCTGTGTTTTTTCCGTACTGCAGTGACAGCAGGCACATCGACGTGCGCTGCTCACACTGCTCACTTCTCACTAGTGAAGTTATGGCATGACGTCATACATGGTGAGTGTTGTAGGGGAAGGGAAATCCTTTAAAGAGAGTAATTTTCTCTCTTGATTTCACTTCTCTTTTTGAAACTCAGGAGCAGCAACATTGTCGTGGTGTCACCAGGGCTTTAAGTGGAAACTTGTTCAATACTATATACGAGCCATAGTTGCTGCTTCTTTAGCTTATGTAACTAACAACAATTGACAAAGCCAATAGTCCGGACTTGTTGTAGGTATGATGTTACTTTTTGTATCGTATATCTGGATGCAATGACAGAAACAGCAAAATACAAGTCGGGCAGCTATGCTAAGCGCAGATTTTTAGGTTATGTGTTTTTAAGCCACACCCTTAATTACATTGGCCACACCCCTTTTTGATCCCACTTAAAGCCTGATAGCAGCACCTCCATCCTGCTGGAACTCCGCTGGCGCACCTTACCGGCAAGCACCATCTTCAAAACCAGCTGTATAATATAGAAAGCTGTCCTGACTAGCATCCCTGCCTCTCTGGACGACAAGTGCACATCTCCTGCGGCTCTTGGCAAGCCTGCAGCTGAGACATCATAGGACTAGAGGTGAAGAGGTGTAAAAAATACAAAAGAAGGCAACAAGCCTTCTCCATCTGTGCAGAAATGAACTGGGACAACATAGTTGATTCCATCAAGACCGCCGCATTCTTGCTCCAGTTTAGGAGAAAGCTGAAGGCTCAGGATCTGGGACATATCCCTCTGTCCATCAGGGTCACCCTAACCTTGCTCCACTAAATGTGCCCCTGCGTCGCGATGCAGGTGGTTCATGTCTGCTCCCAGAAACCAGCTGCCTCTTCAACCATTTTTTTTTTTTCTAAACCTTTTTTATTGCAGAACAAAAGGATAAGCAGCTTACATACATACATACTGACCCTGCACCGCAAATGCCAGTGCCTTTTCCTTTCTTGGCCATGAGGCTTCCGTACACAGCTTGTGAGCACACATCCCAGAGCCCGGGCAGCGATAACATGTAGGTCATTATACTTAACCATATTTCACCCTGTACATTTGTTTATATCATTATAGGATGTCTGCGTTCCGCTTTTAAGTTTTCTCCCCCTTCCCTCCCACCCAGTCACTCCCTCTCCCCAGTCCCTATCCCCCTATCCCCCTCCCCCTCTCCACCCTCCAGTGCCCTCGCCAACGACTGGACTCGGCCTTAATATGTATTCTTGGGTACTTATCAGAAGTAAATGACTATCTACTGTGCTGCCTCTTCAACCATATGTGTACTGCTTCTTTGGCTTGGACCCTCTCCAGCCCTCTGCTGCCCTTTGGGCATGTTGCACCACACACACCACATACATACACAGGCACCACATACATGCTGTTTGTTTGAGAGTTAGGTGCGACGTTAAACCTTTCTAGGTGATTTCAGCACGATAATGCTCTCCTTTTGTGTCCCTGTCAGTGACATCCCAGGATAGGATTCCCTAATCTTTCTTTTAATTGCACAGGGCATTTCCCTTGCAGCTCTGCTGCCCTGCGAGGCCTTTTCAAGGTACGCTAGATGCCCCCTTGAACACTTTCTCTTAGTAGTTTTGAGGGTGTGCGGTTTCCTGGGCGCTCAGAAGCTAACAGGAGGGATTTATTGTACCATCCATAATAATTCACAATATCACCCTGTGCCTCACTTCTCGTAGCTTCAGAAACTGCCAGTGCTGGAAAGCAGACTAAGCCCGAGTGCAATAGATGGTGTTCAGTGGTGACTTTAGTTGTTGGGTTTTGCCACTAAGGCACACAACCAATTTCACATTAGCAGCAGCAGTGCCAGCTTCTCTCATGCGTCCAAGAGCAGCAGAGGCATCAGCAAGGCATGATTGCCGCACACAGAAAGGTTACTGCACCGGCAGCATCAGTGCAAGCTTCCTTCACAAGCAGGCAGCATCGATGCACACTTCTCGCACACGTCACAGTTCCAGCATGCACCACGGCATTACAGGCGTAACACGGAGCAACTGCAATACTGGCAGCAGCACTGCAAGCTTCTAACACATGCACATCACAAGTATATAGTTCATCTAGAAACGGTGGAGGAATCCCCCACACAAGTGGAGGAGCAGTGAGACAACCCTAACATCACCAGTCTCCAAGACTTTAAAACAGAGGCAAGACCAGTCTGGCACATTGGACAAAGAGTGTGATGTCCAGAGACTTAAACACTGGGGAGACTAAAGAAAGAACCACCATCCATGCAGAAAGTGGGGTTCTCAGAAGATACGGTGGAGGTGATAACGTAAGCGGCTTCTCTGTATTTCTAATACCATGCATAAAAAAGAAATGTTGACTTAAAACCAGCAACTGTTTTTCTCTCCTCTTCTCCTATGTAATTACCGTTTCCTAATCCTCCTTTCTCTGCTTGTCTTACTATCTGAGTGTAGCCTACCATACCCTGCATGCCTATTATCTGTTATTGTATCTCTACAAAGTGCCTACACCTCACTTCAGAGATCACATCCTCCTTGTCTTAGGCTATATTCCTGCAACTTACCAATACCTACTCTCCTACCCATTAACCCCACAAACAATTGCTTGAACTCTCATACCCTCCACTAATCACATCTAAAATGCTTTAAATTTAATCTGACACAAAGAAATTGGAGTACATGTATAATAACCAATAACCACCAACCAGCACACAGGCGTAGATCTTGCTATGTAAATGCATTTACTATACACACACTCACCCAACCACCCACACACCGTGCCCTCACCTTCCTCCCTAAATCCGATAACCCAGCCCTTCTTCCTCTACTTCAGGGCAGGAGCTTTGCACGTTTCTCTACAACACTGAGAGTAGGGAAACGCAGAGACAAGAAACAACATTGTATCGGGAGCAGTGCTTAATTTAACCCAGTGTTTTCCGGTGCTCGGCACCAGCACTTAATTGTCAACACCGGCGCTTGTGACAGTCTGCCACAAGGTGGTGCTGTCTGGCTAATTTAGAGATGACCACAACAGTTAATTATTAATTCAATATGCATTAAAAATTACTATTACCTGCTGCCCAAGCCAATCTTATAGCTTTGGGGGCCTGGGATTGTCTGAATTGTCACACATGTAGGAGTGTGATGGTTAGTAGTTGTGTTTTTACTGTCTCTGGTAGCATGGCAAGCTGCAGTGGCCTCCTGATGAGAGCCCTGGCACTTATGTTTTTTTACAAATGAAGCACTGAACAGGAGTCACATGTCATGACAGGCATTGTTAATGCAGGTTTAGGTCACACATACCACAAGCATTGGCATAGCCAATAGGTCTCGCTTTTGGGACTTTATAAGTATTTAGTTATGCAACTGTTGCATGGCTAAACACTTATAAGGTCCCAAAGGCGAGACCTATTGGCTATGCCAATGCTTGTTAAAGGGTTAGTGTCAAGGGTTGAGCCAGCTGAGGCGGTGCGGGTTGCAGCACACCAGCACGGCTCAGCGTTGCCGTGGCTCTAGCAGCCCGACGAAAATAATTTGATGCCCCTCTTTAATGATCACTGTATGCGAAGAAATCAGTTCCATATCACCTCTAGGCAGTGGAGTAGTAAAATGCATCGGCACCAGCCATTCACACGGGCACAAAGTGAAAACTAGTGCACGAAAAGAAGTAGGCTCCGTGGGTCCTGCTTCAATAAGCCACTGCAACCGTAATGGACAAAACAGCTGTGCCTAATAAAGGCAGAAGCTGTGGCATAAACAAAGATGGCGAGTTAAACTGCTAGAAAATTATTGCTCCGCAATGCGAAGATTGCAACATTACATAACTCGCCGCTGGCGGCGGTACCTGAATGAATTAAATATCCATGCCTCTAGGAGGCAGGAGCTGTGGCTGAAATTAACTCCAGTTAAGGTGACTGGTGCTACAAAAGATATCGCAAACTGTAAAAATGTGCAGTTGCGGAGCGAGTGAAAGTCATTACCTTGTGAGTAAACGCACCGCCTTCACAAACCCTCCGAACCACCAGAGGCTTGTGGGGTGAATATGCGGGTCTCCTAACAGCGATGGGACTTTCTTAAAGTCAAGAGCGATCTGTGCGGTCTCTGACGGCACAACCTGGAGGTGAGAGCAGCCTCTGTGGTCTCGGGGGCGTCCCCCGCACATGAGAGCTGCCCTGGATTGCGGTGAGCCTCGAACCCTCCCGCTTACGGGAGCTCTCGACTTAAGCTACCGCTATGTTGCTATGAAGGCGCCTAGTATGGAGAGCAGGATATCGGCGGGGGGAGTAGGCCTGGGTGGAGGTAAAAAGATAGATTGGCTGCATGGCGCTGGAAGGATAATCAAGGCCAGCCCCGGAAGCAGGCTTTTCCATCGACAGCTCGCTTTAAGCAAGGGCGGAAAACAATATGAAAGTTGCAGCCAAACACACTGATGTCTAGCAGGAGAGAGACTGGAGTAACCTCCGGAGCTGCCGACTTTGGACGTTGGGAACGGGATTCGAGTCTCTGCATCGTTAACAGTTTTACTCTAGATGTCTGTGACAGTGACATGCATATTTTCATGTAAGAGAAGCTTTGACTGTTACCCTTTCTAAGTTTGTTCTGAGTTGGGAGAGGATTTTGCATCTGCTGGGCTGAAACTGTTCCGTTTGACTCTTGGCACAGCTGGGTGTATTGTACCTGTTCTGCCCCCAAACAAAGCGTGCACAACTCCTGCATGTGGTGTGCCTCATGTATGTGTGAAGAAATCATGGGCTGCTGTTCCATACACTGTACCTGTGATGATGCTGCTGAGTGTCAGTTAGTGATCACAGACAATATGTTGTATTCAGTTTATATTCAGTCCAGGTCTCGGTGGTTAGTTTATTGCGACTGTTACTAAGACTAGATTATTGGTAAAGTAGCAGTTTATAAACATATATACCCTTCCACACAGCAGCAGTGGACGCAGAAGGTATGGGTTGGGGGTACTTAGAGGGACAGAGCAGAGAAAAATATGCACGGGTACTAGAACAAGCCCGGGAGTTGTGGAAGACGCGCGGCCGCGAGTCGCACTCTGTGGTGGGGGAGGAACGTTGAAGCGCGCGCTAGGGATAGACAGCTCCTCGCGCTATAAGGAAGTGGGATAAGGGAGGGGGTAGGGGAGAGAGGCACGCAGGCTGGCAAATGGTGAGCACTTTTGCGGCCGCTTTGATGTTCTCAGTGGCCGCGCGGCTCACTGAGAACATCAAAGCGGCCGCGAAATGATCACGCAGGCTGCCAAATGGTGCGCGCGCCCGGCGCACATGCACTGTATTTGGAGGCCTGAAAGCACTAGTTTGCACTTCCAAATCCCCCTGTTTACTAAAGCTCTCGCGAGAACAGCGTTAAAGCGCTCGCTCAGGCGAGACCTAAAAATGACGCATAGAGAGCATAGTGCAAGATTCCCTTAAAGACATTGTACAGCTGCCTGTACCAGGCAGAAACCTCCTACACACACTCATGAATGTAACTGCGTGGGCAGAAGTGCTGCTTAGCTCACACCCAGGTCAGACAGCCTTTACAGGAGCAGCACAATATTCAGAAAAGGACTGCACAGACTCTCGCAGGTTATGAACCGCTCTTGCGCAGAATGATCACCAAACTACCAGCAGTGGTTAGATTGCAATATCCGCAGCCCACAGAGCCCACACAAAGATGTGGACCCGCATTACAGATAGGGTGCACTTTTCTTGGTTTGCACCATGGCGCATCGTTAAGCAGGTGTGCCGAGTGCAAACATGGAAAGTGCGCCATATCAGGGTGAATGCACTGCCCTGGGGGCAGCCGCGAACTCTTGCTGCCCTAGGGGCAGCGCATTCAAGAGAAATACGGAGCAGCTGTTTTAAAGCTGCTCCGTGCTTCTCTGTTCAGGCATCAACTTGCCTGCACTTTTAAATGGGATTAGAGATCGCCTTGCAAGCAGGTGCTGTGATCGACTGCACCCGCCTGCAAGGGGATGTCTGGAGAGTCCATGGAACCCCCTTTCTTCCCTTTAGAGGGCTGCATTTAGAAGGCGTACTGAAAGTGCACCAAGTGTTTGTGGCTTCTAAAGGCATGTTTGCTTCTGAGCCCACGTCAGTAACGGCGCGGGCACAAAGGCAGAGATTCCCTTATTTGCATGGGGCCACGCCCCCATGCACATGAGGGGACTCCCTCTAAAGATAGCGCTAGATGTGCGTCAGTGCTATCTGTATTCCAGAAGGGGCCACACAAGCATCTGCAACCCCTTCTGTAATACCAAAGTGCCCTGAGGGTGCCCAAAGTGGGCGCAAGTGCCCGTTGCGCCCTTCGGGGCAGTGTGTGATACTGCCCCAGGAGTGCCCTGCGACCTCACAGTGTGTGTGTGTGTCAGCACAAGAAGCCGTGCTGCTGGACAAACATACTTCTATATCCTTCACTTATGCAAGAGGCTGAGGGTGAAAAGGATTCTGGTCTCTGCTGCTTACCAGTTGCAGAGCACTGTGCCGCGTGGTACATTTGCCATAAACACTGAAAGTGTTTTTCCGTCTACAACGGCTGCGCTAAACTCACACATCCCTTTGAGTTTTCCTTGTTAGTAATACAAATCCGACATTGTTAATCACATCCACGCGGGCATGGGAACCTTCAAAAATAGATGTGTCTGTTTATATCAACCCTAATGTCCTATCGTTGCTTTTCCACATTGTACACGTGGCATGTTGAAACCTGGGAGGCAGTCTAAGCAAGGACACACTAGATTATTCTTTGTTTACAGACCTATAGCTGTCGATATATTCAGTACTGTACAGCACACACAACACTGCAGTTTAACTGCCCCCACAACCATGAGAGGTGTGTGCCCAGAGCGGCTGCCGGCCAGTTGAAGGAGACTTGCATGGGGTTTTGCCTGCTGCAAGGGCTGCTCTATGAAGGTAGCAATGCTTCGTTTCTGTGGTGTTTCTTCTTTCATGTGGATGGCGGGGCACAGAGCGCCCAGTGCTGCCCCCTGAGTGTATGCCGTCCTCGCTCTCACCAGCATTATGCAGGCTCGGTGCCAGTCCCTGAATAAAGCTCTCTGTGCCAGGGTGAGCCTGGCCCCTCGAAGATGTGCCTCCAAGAGGCCTCGTCCTCTACACCGCTGTTCTTGTGGGTTCCACACTGTGACCCATCTGTAAAAGACCAGCAACAATTCCAGAGTTTCAATTCAAATTCACTAAAACTCAAACCATTTCCTCACTTTTCCAGAAGAGGTTGTATCTGATTGCAAAGCACTCTGACGTCCAGCAGACCTATCAGTGCCACCCAGTAACTATGCTGACCTTTAGCACCTACTCTTTTAGCCCCAGTACTATCCGATGGATAAGGGTCCGTATTTCCCCTTATCTGTCCCTTTTACAGCTTCTTGTATGTAAAAGGCGCAAGATTTATTGGGTTTGAAGAGAAACCAAAGTACACAGCTTCTTGTTTGTAAGCCACCTCACTCCTGTCCCCTTCTTCAGCAAATCATTGTTGTGTTTTTCCTTCACAAGACACCTTGAGTACACACTTGAAAAACCGTCGGAGGGAAGTGGCCAGGATACTTTTTTTGTTGTTGAAACTTTTTATTAGCATTTTAAATTATATAACAGTGGTGCATACATTATAGTTTAGAACAGCAGATTAACACCAGTGCATCTTTAATTCCGACATTGCATATCTAGTGGTCAGGATACTTGACTGCCCCAAGTCACAGGGTCTGTATGGGATGAAGGGCCTGATTTAGAGTTTGAGAGATGAAATCCTCCATCTCAAGTGTGACAGATTCCCCGCCTGCCATATTATGGCAACTGTAAGATGGCACATGGGATATGTGTCAGATTTGGGATGGAGTTTACCACCCGCCAAACCCTAAATCAGGCCCAAAGTATCCCACTCCGTACATTATAAGGATATTGCAAACACCGAGGAGTTTTATTATAAGTTCATGGAACTCCTAGGTGACTTGCAATATCCTTTTAACGTATAACAAAGGGTATTTTATTCCTTATAATACTTGGTCACACTGTCGCCCTTCCCACGAAGCTTAAATCCTCAGTGTCCTGCTCTTTCATGAGAAAGACCGTATGGTTGCAGAAATGAAGAATGTAAACAGAATCTGTAGTGCAAAATAAACACTGCACCAAAAAAAGTTGCAAAAGACAATACTCAGTTTAGTGTAAGTCTGCTTTTAAAAGGATGTGTAGAAACATGCAGGGTATTCTGCCTTTCGTGTAATTACCGACAGTGTGCGCAAAATAAACATGTTGTCATAAATATCTCCTTTCTGGTGATCACTATTCAGTTCCGAAAAATAGATCAGAAATCGTAAAAGCCAGTTCTCATTTTTCTTGTTTAAACTGCAGCTGTATTTTATTGGTGGCCTTTATTTTATCTTCTGTGCTGGCTCTGTCAGGAGGTATTAAGATGTGATGTGAAAACGCACTGTCATAAACTACTACAGTTGAGCAGCTGTGTCATTCCATTATTACTGGTGACTAGAGACGGCACAACTCGGCTGTAGTAAGAAAAGTAGAGACCGGTTTTTATACACGGATTGCAGAATCCCATGTATTTTACTGCCATAATGTTTCTTTGTTGTAAGCATTCTATACATTCTTTTAATACATAACATAACAGAACATGTGTATTTGTAAAGCACACATTCACCCATAGGTCTCTAGGCGCTGAATAACAGATGTTTATTGTTACCCAACTCAATGG
Source organism: Triturus cristatus (assembly GCF_964204655.1). Classification (NCBI taxonomy): domain Eukaryota; kingdom Metazoa; phylum Chordata; class Amphibia; order Caudata; family Salamandridae; genus Triturus; species Triturus cristatus. Next base: position 196,921,247 of record NC_140595.1, read on the forward strand.
TACTCATTTTATCGACCTCAAATGGATGAACGGCTGAGTGGACCAGCCGGTAGTTGAACCTGTGACCATGAGGTTGAACACAGCCCCCTCCAGTGGACGCATTAGTCCACTGAGCCAGCAGACCCGGCATCATACACAGTTATGCGTTCTCAGCTCCTTATCTAGATTCACGGTGCTCTTCACCACTGTTATATGTGCAGTGTCCACACATGCTGGCAGAATTATTGTGTGCACGACTTCTGTAAGAATTCCATATAACATCTTAGAAAAGGAAATATTTAAAAAAGGGCAGTTTGGCAACGAGATCAAATGAGAAGTCTCGCGGTGCAGCCACCACCCGCTGTACATCTTTTCTGCTGATTGGACCTGCAGACATATAGTCAGTCATTCACTCCTTCATCCCAACACGTAGAGCAGCATTTCCAGTGCACATGAGCAATAAGCTGCTGTGAATGCAGACCATAATTTCACCAGTGATGGTGACACCTGTGAGACTCAAGGGACTCCCCATTGACCCATTCCTTATTTTTTGCAGTCGTGCTGTAAAGCCGGCAGTGAATGCTGGATCAGTGCATAGCTCTCCTGGCCTTCCACCACAGACTGAGCTGAGAATCAGCCATAATCCCTGCCCTGACAGCTGATCATCAGTCTCAGACCTCCTGCCGTTGACTGATCTTCTATCCACGACCCCAACACTCAGGACTGCGGCACCGGATTTAAGGACCGCTCCCACAGCGTATCATTCTCAGGCCCTAATCCCTGCATTTACAGCTGATCGATCAGCCTTGAGGGATTCTACGTTAGATATTACAAATCTCGACTTGAGCTCATAATCCCCACAACGGAGCAGGCTCCTCAGATTTATGGCCTTCTGTCATGGACAGATATTCAACAGCTGGAAGGCAGGTTTCCCGTCCCCTCTCTCCACCATGGATCCGCGGAGTCAAAGATGATCTGCCGTCGAGATCGGACGGATCCCGTATATCATTGCCAGAGATTTGTAACCTTTGGGGGTGCTCTGAAGGTTGACTCTTCGCTAATTATAAAAGTGAATGTTTCCAAAGATGCTTTTTTAATTCATTTTTCTTGAACAGCTGTTACATTAAAGGCGATCCCACAGAAAACAGATTGGATCCTCTGGCTTCATCTTCAAGATCCTGTTCCAATTTGTAATCTCACGTGGTGACGAGGCTTACAAAATATTTATTGCCCATGTCCTGACTGCAGTCTGTGATTTTTAGAGGACAGTACAGCACATATCTGCTGCTAGAACCCAAACTGCATTTACAGAGAAGAAGCGATGTATTCTTGGGTTGGTCATTAATTAGCATTGGTTTCCATCGATTGACAAGGTGATCTCTATAAGTGATTTGATTCCTTCTGGCACTGTGCCCCTGGTCTAATAGTTGAGTGAATGGGAGTTGCTCTATCTATGCAGAATGATAGCAGGTTTGCATTTCTCTTAGGTAAGACCCTGCCAGCCTTTTCCACAGTGCTGATACCTTATTGTTTCTTCTCAGGTGATTCTCAAGGACCTGGAGGTTCTGGCGGAGATTGCCTCCTCTCCAGCCGGCCAGACAGAAGACCTGGGATCCTCTGACAGCCCTGACATGCGGTCCAAGCCTTCCGCGCTCCAGGTGCCAGCAGCAGGGAAGGGAGCGCAGACCAGCCCAACAGGTGAGAGATGACAGTCTCTTAAGAAGCCCTGACACTGCAATGGCATGGAGTGGCTGCTACATAATAGCACAAATCCGCATACCGCACTTTCATTTAATCGTGACTTTAGTATGGTCAATTCTCTGAATTAGATCACCGAAAGCTCGTGCCTGTGACATTCTTACATTGCTCGTTCATGTTCTGCGCTTGTGGGAAGCTCTCATCTGAGACTAAAGGACTGGACATTGCACTCTAAGGGGTCTATTCACAAAGGTAAATATACACATGAATATTTATTTCTACACTGAGGTGTAACTGTACACTTATTTGCTATTCACCATTGCCGAGTGTAGATTTACACCCATGTGTAGACTTCAATGTCTCCACCTCCTCAAATAACGGAGGGGAGCCCCCTAAACCAGGATCTAGCAGTATAAATTTACTAGGTAGGTGGCGATTTCCTGCACCACGGCGGAGACTTCCGTATGGGAAAGTATAGGGAAAATTATTTCAGTTTATTATTCTTAAAAAAATAATAATATTAAAACAATTTAAAGCAAAAATTTAAATTAATTTAAAATATTATTAAACTAGAACTAATAAACATGTTACAGCACACTAGCTCATCAAATTCAATGTGTATCAAATAATAATTTTAATATATTTACATTAGTACCTACCTCCATTGTTTTCTTTAGCAGTGTGTTGTAGTACCTGTGAGTGGCTATATGTGGTGCTTGATCTACTCCAAGGCTGGTCTGGAGTACATTTATATCTGTTATGGCACCTTTAGGGCTTGTAGTAACTTTCAAAGTAGTTTGTTACTTGCAGTTGTCTTACTCTTTTGTGGAGTGTGTGTAATAGCATGTCCCTACACAAACCTCTCTTTCCTAAGCCCCTCCGATTTAGTAGAAAGTATTCCCCATTTCCAGCGACCCCCCCTTGTCTCTCATACATTTACTTAAATATATACCTAAGTGCACAGAGATCTCCACACAGAAAAGATGGGAGAAGGGAAGGCCTCCAGATGTATGTTTGGGAGTACGTTTTTATAGTCCATGAGCAGTACTACTGTAGCACTGCTTTATGTATTACAAAATACAGTTTATGAATAGGCCCAAAATACTTTATCATATTTATTCTAAGGAGGTGTATATGCAGCTTGCATTTGTTGCCCTGACCCCTGCACATCCCTTGTGTCTCCATGTCAGTTGCTTGTCCTCAGCGACTTGTAAGGTTTTCACCCTGGACAGTAATCACACTTCGGAATGGAAGAATGCATAAGAGATCTTCTTTAGCTTCTATCTGACTAAAACCCATGTACCTGGTTTCCATCTTTTAGTAGCTATTTCACTTCTCACCAATGCCCAAGAATAGTTTAACATTCACTTTGCTGATGCGTAAGGCAGTGCTTCTCAAGGTTTTAAACCCAAGACTATATTTTTAGAACGACAAGCTTTTGCGACCCACCTAGATTTAAAAAGACATGAGACGAGGGCAATTTTTATAATGTAATAGTAGAAATGCTTAGAAAATGCTGTAAATGACAGAAATAACAACCTCTTAGCAATTTGTTGTGTTTCTGTCTAACAGCAATTGTCAAATGTCACAACCTTAACCACGCCCTTCAGTATGTCTATATCGGACTGTGGTAAAGATATTGATCTACCCATACAAATGGCAGATGGTAAACTGCACTGGAACTCTTTTCTGAGCGGGGTGCTGGCCTGTGGCATTTCCCTAAAATCACAATGCTTCTAAAAATCTGGTATTGATACCAGTGATTTTAGGAAATTTGAAAAACCCAATCTGCTGCACAGTATGGGATAAGGACTCATATCCATGTTTGTGTTAAAATGAGGCCCGGTGATGCTCTTTGGACTCTGTATAGATATTGCAGTTTTATATATAGCACAAACACTGAAGGGCATTGGAGCGCATTAAATGAGTCCCAGATTACATTGATTCATTGTATCTAGCACAGGAGAATATGTGATTTGCCCAGAGTCGCAGGACTCAAACCTGGTTCCCCAGATCCAAAGTCAGCTGCTCTGGCCATTAGGCCACATCCATATTTCTCAATTTATGGGTTAAAGTCAGACACAAGTGGGTTGATTGTGTATGACTGCAGATAGGGAGCGCATTTTCTGTTGAAATGGCTTTATGGAGGAAACAGAACAGCAGCAAACAATAATGGAAGGTTCACTCAGAGCCTTGCTTGGAAATACTTAGAAGGGTGTGTTTTAAAACTGGACTTAGGGACATCAGTGGATTTTGCATCAGTGGTGCTGGAACCATTTTCAAAGTGGGGGTGCTGTCATCAATGTTACATCACTGAAGTCAAAGGGATTGTGATAATCCTAGCTTTACACGAAGTGTAGCAAATGTATTCAGCGTGAGAGTGGTAAGGTCTAGAAAATAGCTTCTTTTTGAAGCACAATAGTGCAAATATAGTACTAGAGAATTGTGCAGTTACGCACTGTCATTTACAAACTGCACATTTTCCATTGAAATGGCCACTAAATTTGATCAAACATATAGTTTTACTGATAACACTGTATAGCACACAAATGATAATGTGTGGAAAGAGAGTATGGGTGAATGTTTATCATTTACGCATCACTAAGTAGAAGTGTCTTGATTCAATTAAAATCTTTGCTTCCATCACTCTTTAAAAGTATTAAAAAAAGTGCTTCATATTTGCTTTCCTAACTGCTGATATATTCTGAAATATGTATACAGTTGATTTACAGGTGTCTAAAGTTTTTTGCGTTACAAAAACAAATGACATTCTACAGCCTTTCCTTTCACACTTCCTGTACCCCACCAAGATTGTCACATAGTTCCATTAAAAACTCGTTTCACTTAGCACAGAACGGAAAGTATAAATCATTCCCCATGTTAAAACAATAAGCAACCATGTGTTAGAAGATTTAGCCTGACCTCTGTCTTCGAAGCACAGCAAATGTGACAAGATAAAACCTAAATGTAAAGGCATCTTTATTTATTGGTCTTTCACAACCCACCAGATATCAGCCGACGACCCATCAGTGGGCCATGACCCACAGTTTAGGATACACCGGTGCAAGGTATTTGCAGAACCAATGTCTAGTTCAACAGGGGACTGGGCGGCATATTCAAGGAGTAGACACTCCAGGTTGGTGAGTTGTGCCTGGTATGGCCCATTACCTCTGTAGTTGCAAATCCTAGCAGTATTAATAGGAAGCATGCTTCCTCCATCTTTGGCTCCTTCCCTGTATCTTGAAGAGACTTTCTCAATGTTTTTCCTCCTGTAGTGTTCTTTCTGGTGCTGAAGCTACAGTCATTCAAGAACGTTTCTCTAATACCTGATGACCTCTGTACACTCAATACACAATTGAAGCACCGGTCACTGGGGCTGCCTTAGTACAATTCACATTCACCAGTTCTTGGCCAAATCCGTTAAGAAGGTTTTGACCAACTTCATCTGCAAAGGTGGACCTGGTGCTTCTTGCTAGCTGCAAATCGAATATTGGAAACTGTGCAGTTAAATCCCTAAAGAGCGCCTAGCCCCCTCTGTAAATAAAGAAAACTCCAGACAAATGTTGGGCAAGAACCCATCACTTAAAAATTGCCCCATTTCAAAGGTAATATTTGCTGTTTGCAGGGTTGCTTGGGTGTGTCTCAGAAGAATATGTGTTTATGGCAAATCTTAGACAGGAGAAGCGACTCCAGACCACAAGCTTCTAAACAAAGTTAAAGAGAATGTGCTAGTCCCCCAAACCCCACTTATTTTAAATGAAAGACTTGCATGTATTACTGCCCATTAAAGGCACAATCTGCCTTACTTGCCCATATAACAAAAAACTTGCCAGCGGCAAGTAGTCCGTTTTATATATGACCACCTTTTACCGGGATGCCCATCAGAAGCCATTGGTGGCAACCATGTGCCTGGGTAGCATAATGCAAGGAATAGTCACCACTACTCTTGGTTTCCCACAACATATAAATGAAGGCTATGTTATGTTAGTGGCATCTTAATGCATACACTGTCCACAATAGTCCAAGGGCCATATGTATCAAAAATGAATTTAGCGATTCTCTTAATTGCGATTTTTTGTGAATCGCAATTAGAGAATCGCAAAATGCAATGTATGTAGGATTTGCTAAAATTTTTGCAAATCCTACATATTCCTTATTTGCGAATCGCAAATTGAGATTCGCTAATAAGTAATACCTTCCCATTCATTCCTATGGGCTAGGAGGCCCATAGGAATGAATTGGACGACATTCTCAATTTGCGATTACCAATTAAAGAATCGCAAATTGAGAATGCAATTTCAAGGTTGCAAGGGTGCCAAGAGGCCACCCTGTTGCACCCCTGAAATATGCATGTGTGCACATTTTGCGCGACATATGGCACTTGAAAAAAAATTTAAAAAGTGCTTTTTTTAAAGAAAACCGCAAATTACCACCAACTTGAAGTTGGTGGTAATTTGCGATTCCTTAATGCCAAATCACACTTTTTTTGTGCTTCCTACATTACATTGAAGGAATCGCAATTTGCGATTACTAAAATGCATTCGCAAAATAGGGAATCGCAGATTTTGCTATTCCTTATTTTGCGAGTGGGTTTTTGTGTGATACATTGCACATTGCTAAGTTGCGATCACAAACGCTGAAATTCTACGTATTTCAGTGTTTGCGATCGCAATTTAGCTTGATACAAATGGACCCAAATATGGTGGCTTGGGCCCCAAGTATGGTGGCTTGGGCCACCAGAACACATAGAATGCCCACAATATACTATGGAAGGCCACTTTAGTCAAGTCCATCATAATGCCCTGAATGCTAATATATGCCAAGGAGTTCTACCTTATTCCAGAGCCGATATAATGTCTAAAATGCCCATAATATTGAAAAATGGGCCATCTTGTGCGACAGTCTCCTTAATACTTAGGATGCCCAAAATATGCCACAGAGGGCCACTGTATGTGAGACCTAACACGGTGCTTAGAATACCCAAATAGTTTATAGCAGGCCATTTTATGCCAGGGTCCCCATTATGTGTCAGATGGCCAAACGGTGCAAATGAGGTCCACCTTGTTTTAGAGGTACCATAATGGCTGTTTTCGGTCAAGGGGTTTGAGGCTGGTCACCAGATGCCAAGGAGTGGTTAGCATAAACACACAGGTGTGTACTTGCATACAAACATGTGCGGAGGCATAAACACATGCATGCACAAGGACAGGTGTCCACGCTCACAATCCACACAATAATTGCCCCGCGCCGTTCCCATCATCTCCATTCAGAAACATACCTGTCTAGATGACGTTACCTCCTCCTGTGCAGGGCTTCTGGTTCTTGGAAACATTTGGTAAATTGAGCATGCTGCTCCTCTGCAGTAAATCCCCACTCTTACAAGCCAACCTAACTTACATCTCAGAGCCTGCAATAGGTAGCCAATCACGAAACGACTACCAGTAAGCTTCATCATGATTGGCCATAGGATGTAGGCTCACAGTGTGTGTGTGTGTGTGTGTGTGTGTTTGTGTGTGTACGCGCATGTGCGCAAGTCTTGTCAAAGCAGTGCCATTGGCCTTAGGTGTGGGTAGACTGCCTCTTGCATGACCGCAGCCCTCCCCCCCCTGGCTTTCTAAGCTTTGAATACTCCCGTCCCTCAAAATGCCTACACCATGCATGCGTGGCGGGTCCCAGCTCCCATTTCTCATGTACTCTTCACTCTGGCTGCCGCTGTCCCTCAGAGGTTCTGGGTCTACGTGGTGCCACCTCCTGCGGTATGCAGAAGGTGGCACTGCACAGGTCCAGCTTCTCATGTGACCCTGATAGGGCATAGTAGAGGTCATTGCTGGGCTAGGGAAGTCCTTGCTCTGACTCTGTGGTATCAAACTTCCTACAAGTACAGTCCCCCCTACAAGTTAGCTCCTGGAACCGCGAGTGGCATCCAAAGAGGACAGGAAGTGCAGTCTGTAGATCCCTGAAAACAGCAGAGGTGGCCTTCACTCGTTCTCGTTCGTGGAAAGAAAACTCAGATGTAGAGTTTGACTTTGCAACTTTATACTGTATTAGATCTGGGCACCACCTTTCCTGTGTTCCTCTGAGGACATTTCCTGTATTCCTCTGAGGACATTTCCTGTATCAGAGGTCGAAGACAGTTCTCAAAAAGAAAGAGTGTTACCATTGCTCCATAACTGGAAAGGAGTTTTGAATCCGTCAATTGAAGCATTGATCCTTAGAAACAGCATTTTATGTTTTGAACCAGTATGTCCTAATTGAGGCTGGCACCAGGTGAAGAGGAGTTTTCCTGTTGTAAAACACATGTAGTTAGTTATATGTATGTATGTGACCACAGATTCCAAGATTTTGGGGAACACTCTCTACACTTCATTCCTTAACAGTCTGTGCTCTGCTGTGGAGTTAAGAGAGGACCAACCAAATCTAAATGGGTCTGGCCGCTCTCTAAAGGTAGCATTCTGGTCAGCATTGCTGGGCATGTATGGGAAGTGCTTTGCCAATACCACAGGCCAGTGAAAGAAGACCCCTGTGACACAAGTGGAAGAAACAGACTTTATAGCAAAACTGAAAGTTGTAGGGTCTTGCACGTGGGAAATAGCCAAAAGAATAGCCACGCCCGACAACCATCACTCCCAATCACATTTCTTTTTCTTTAAACGTCTTCATTGAGGTTGCATCTAGGCACAGAAAGCACCAAGTTTCATTCCTGGATACAAGTCTAATGGGTTTACGTCTGACCACTCTTTGGAACCCATGTGAGTTATATCCTCTGAACCGAATTCGGCTGCTGTGGACAAGTCTGCGCTTTCAAGTAGGAGCAACTGTATTTAGATCCGCCCGACCCCATTACAATTGACCAGTTTGGCCCTAATTGCAACGCCACATCCCAACTGCGCTGACAAGAAGCCGCAGATGCGGCTCTGCCTTTTGTCCCGCTTCCCCGAGGTGTAGCTTGGTTCTCCCTCGAGGGTGTCAGATGCCTCTGCTGTAGGTGAGTAATGGGCGTTAATAGGATTGTACTCACGGTGGACACAGGCCTGGCAGCACCATGTGAAACAAATAACGAACTGCACTGCACCCTGCAGGCTGGCGGCACCTCCCTCCATGACGGGTGGGAAGGAGCAGGGGTGGACACAAGGGTGGCTGGTATGGAACGGGGTGGTGGGGAGGAGTTAAAAAAGAAAATATCACTTACCTCTGCACGGCCACTGTCGCTCCTCTGTCATCCCTCCTCCGCTTCTCTTCCCGGAAGCATGAAGCACACAGGCTCCCCTAAGCCAATCACAAATCTGCTGCCACCAGCATGACAGCAGCATCCTGATTGGTCTGAGCGGCCTGGTTCAGCGCTTAGACAGGGAGTGGGAGCCTGTGCATGTTTGCAACCCAGACTGTGCAATACAGCCGGGTGGAGAACATGCTAAGTGCTCATGACTGTTTGGCCTGCCTAAGACCGCCGACCAAACCGTCATGCACACATCCGTGTACCAACCACTGCTGGCTGTGGCGACAGGCAAGCCCCGTCCCTCCCTAACCTAAAGCTGGCTTCAGCACAAAAAAATAAAATGCTACTATTGTGTTATTTTATTTTTCCTTTTTTGCACTGCTGAAAAGCACTGGGGCGAAGCTGCTCCACCTTAGCGAAGGCGCTGCCGCTGGGTGGACATTCGGTGTGGCAGCGCCTCTCTCTAGGATGGGGTGGCAGCAGCACCTTCCTCCAGGACCTGTATGAGAAAATGATTCATTTTGAGTGGATGGCACGGTGTGCTGGGATGGGAGAGGGGTTCATTTGGGGGTTAGGTAGGAGTGATGCTTTTGTGTGCATAAGAAACTTCAGATTTTGCTACCCATGCTATGCAGGTGCATTTCTTGCACGTGGTGTGCCTTATGCAAGGGAAGCTTGCACTACGGTTTTGTGCCAGGTCTACGATCTGTGCTGGGCCCGTGTGATCTGTGAAGTGTGCTCGCGCTGCTGTGGCCATGCTGGATGTGCTCTGGTCATCTGACGCTGTTGTACGGACGGACCTTTTCACGTTGACATATGGAGAAATCCAGTGTCCAAAGCTTTCAACCAAACCCCTCTCTCCACTTCACATGAAAACTGAGAGATAAAAGACGGTCTTTCAGTGTGTGTTGAAGGCACCGCTGTTTGACAGAGATGCATGTTGTTGAGTGCTTTGATGGAGTAAAACAGATTAAATAGACTAAACCTGGGTTTATTTCTGTTTGAATGCTGAATCTAGTAGACGTGAACTGTCACAGGGCTGGGGCATTCTTTTACCACCTGCATGTCCAGTGTTCTGCATACAGCTCTAGAGGGGCTGCCGACCGGCACCTGCAGTGACGTGATTGGCATATATACTGTTAGTACAGCTCTAGAGGGGGTGCCGACCAGTACCTGCAGTGATGTGATTAGCATAGATACTGTTAGTACAGCTCTCAGTTGACACATATCTAACGTGTTCTCTGCTGTGGCCACCCAGGCCCAGATCCAGTATACGTCAGTGTGAAGTTTACAGTTGCCTGACCTTACAATGTCAAAGGCCTCTAAGTACTAATTTCACGTGTTGATTAGTAGTGTTGACTAGTGCTGTTGCCAGATTGGTATTCTGCCGTGCTTAATTTGTATGGAACAAGTGCTCACAGCCAGGCTGCGCGGTTGGAAGTCAGTGCAGGATACCAAGGCAGGGTCAGTCTTGCTTCTTCACTCCCTGCCTCTTTATCGGACTCTGCAGTTCGTTTTTAGGTCTCGGCTGGCGAAAGCAGCGCGCATGCACTGCTCTCGTCATACGAGAGCTTCTTGGAAGCAATAGAGATTCCAAAGCTCTCGGAGGTGGAGTTGAAGCCCCTCCCATTTTTTTAATTGGTTAGCGTCATCTTACCTGCAAAACGCTGGCTTCTGATTGTAAAGGAGGCTTCCTAGTCCCTCCTTGTTGCCGCCTTGTCTCCTTTTGGCCCCGCCCACCGGGATTGGAGCTCTCACTCGCGGAGTTACACACACTCTTTTATATGTCTGGAAGCACTTTTTTTGTCATTTTGAGTGCGGCCCGCCTTGGCCCCGCTTGTTTTAATGTGCCTTGCGTCGAGGCTGTGGTTCATCGGAGCAGACAGTAGGACGGAGGTGTAGTTTGCCTTCTTTACACCCCTCTCTGTATAGGGGTCCAAGGACAACCCGTACTCAACACCAGCTGTCACATCAAATGAAAACCAATACATGTACTCGTATTTAACCCCGAGTTATTGGGGGATGAGGTGGAGGCGCCGAGCTCGCCCACCCCGCGCATGGTTGTCACAGAGCCAGAGGGCTCGATTTCCCCATGCCTGTCGCCTCCCCTCTGTGTTTATGTCTCACTCCGTGACCTTGTGACACACGGGGGAGCGTGTGATCCTTCTCCGGTTTCCTCTACCAGGGCTGTCCCGGTAGTCTCTCTCCGGCCAGGCCTCCCCCGAAATCTCCCACTCCCCTTGTGATAATACCTTAAAGATTGAGGCTGTATCCCGGTCCTGCATCTGCCCCTCCCCCTTCGACAGAGCAGGCTCAGCTGCTGCTGCAGCAGTCATGGCTGCCGACGGGGTGGACAAGCACTCACCGCTGCTGTCCGCAGCTAGCTCGGGCAACGTGAATCCCACCGCCGACAACCTCCGAGGTAAGGCCGCCCTCCTTCTCCAGCCGGCATCCAGACAAGAGGAACCTCCCCTAATACAATAGCCTACTTCCCGCACTCCCAACTTGGGAGCTGGGCAGAGATCCTGCCCTGGTAGATCCCGCAACACTGCCTGACTGCAGAAGTTGCCCATTGTGTGTCCCAGGCTTTGTCCTCGGCCAGAAATATGGCAGATAAGGGCTTTAATGGTGCGACGTTCCTGTAATCTTGCACTCAGCTGTCAAGCCTACAGATAGGGATATTGGGCAGCCCTTGAGAAAGCATTAGTCATCGGTGTATTTTCAAAGGTATCGAAATTCATGTACCATGCACAATGCTCTATAGTTACTGTATTCAGGAATCTACAGCCACTCATTTGCAAAGCGTGGAATACCACCCTTGCACCCTATTATTTATATTACTACCCCACCACCACCACTCATGTGATTGTGCTCATTTGCACAACTGTTCGGAAACACATGCCTATTACAAAGTAGCCCAGTTATGAGGCTGTAACGAACAGCACCGTTTCCTTGTTCTTGAAGATCCCGTACAATATAATGCACGTGTCAGTAGGTAAAACAAAGCATATGCTTTGATCGACACAGAACCCATAAACCACGTTTGTTCTACTTTGAAGAAAGGCCGCTCTTTATGAGGCCAATAAAGTTCTAAATATTCAGTTCAGCCTTTAATTAGCAATATGTTTTTTTCAGAGAAAAGACATAAAAGGGTGAGAAGACATAAAAAGGTATCCTTATTGGGTAATGTTTGTGATCTTTAAATATGACAACTTATGTAACTTCCAGGAGAAACGTGTGGCGAAATCAGCACGCTTTGATGCAACAAAATAAGCATACGACTTTAAAGTATGTTTGTGGCAAAATCCTTGATGGATAAAGAATTCATTCATTGCCTGTTCTAACCGCAGACACCAATTCTTGCCCTCTCTTTTGCATGGTGGTTGTTTTTAGCATTCCCCGAGTTGTTTGCACTCCCTGCACCGAGTCATTTCTCGAGGGACAAGTAGCTCATCACGTGTCTTGACAACAAACTTTTATAGGTCTCGCCTTTCATTAAGTTAAAGCCATTTGCTTTGCTATACAATACCATTAGCAAAGCAAATTGCTTTAACTTAATCAAAGGCGAGACCTATTGCATTTTCAATGCTTGCTCATCCCTGCTTTTGCTGTCTTTCTCTTCCTCCCTCAAGCCTCGGGAAGTGAAATGGGCCCTTCTATTCCCTGGTTAAGAAGTGAAATATAGCAGCAGTTGGGATGAATAAAAAATTCCAGTGGATGCCAGTGCCAGTACCACTGCACTGGGCTTCAGTACTGCTAGCGACGCCCTTGCATGGGTCTGCTCTGCCTTTGTCACCTCTCTATGCACTGCCACTTCCCTTTGCCACCTCTATTCCCACTGCCACTTCTTCCCTTTGTCATCTCTCTATGGACTGCCACTTCTTCCCTTTGTCACCTCTCTATGCACTGCCATTTCTTCCCTTTGTCACCTCTCTATGCACTGCCACTTCTTCCCTTTGTCATCTCTCTATGCACTGCCACTTCCTTTGTCACCTCTCTACGCACTGCCACTTCTTCCCTTTGTCACCTCTCTATGGACTGCCACTTCTTCCCTTTGTCACCTCTCTCCGCACTGTCTCTTCACTTTGTCACCTCTATTCCAACTGCCACTTCTTCCCTTTGTCACCTCTCTACGCACTGCCACTTCTTCCCCTTGTCACCTCTCTATGGCCTGCCACTTCTTCCCTTTGTCACTTCTCTACGCACTGCAACTTCTTCCCTTTGTCACCTCTTTACGCACTGCCACTTCTTCCCTTTGTCACCTCTCTACGCACTGCCACTTCTTCCCTTTGTCACCTCTCTACGCACTGACACTTCTTCCCTTTGTCACCACTACGCATTGCCACTTCTTCCCTTTGTCACCTCTCTATGCACTGCCACTTCTTCCCTTTGTCACCTCTCTATGCACTGCCACTTCTTCCCTTTGTCACCTCTCTATGCACTGCCACTTCTTCCCTTTGTCACCTCTCTCTGCAATGCCACTTCCCTTTGTCACCTCTCTACGCACTGCCACTTCTTCCCTTTGTCACCTCTCTACGCACTGCCACTTCTTCCCTTTGTCACCTCTCTACGCACTGCCACTTCTTCCCTTTGTCACCTCTCTACGCACTGCCACTTCTTCCCTTTGTCACCTCTCTTCGCACTGCCACTTCCCTTTGTCACCTCTCTACGCACTGCCACTTCCCTTTGTGACCTCTCTTTGCACTGCCACTTCTTCCCTTTGTCACCTCTCTACGCACTGCCACTTATTCCCTTTGCCACCTGTCTACGCACTGCCACTTCTTCTCTTTGTCACCTCTCTATGCACTGCCACTTCTTCTCTTTGTCACCTCTCTACGCACTGCCACTTCTTCCCTTTGTCACCTCTCTATGCACTGCCACTTTTTCCCTTTATCACCTCTCTACGCACTGCCACTTCTTCCCTTTGTCACCTCTCTATCCACTGCCACTTCTTCCCTTTGCCACCTGTCTACGCACTGCCACTTCTTCTCTTTGTCACCTCTCTATGCACTGCCACTTCTTCTCTTTGTCAGCTCTCTATGCACTGCCACTTTTTCCCTTTATCACCTCTCTATGCACTGCCACTTCTTCTCTTTGTCACCTCTCTACGCACTGCCACTTCTTCTCTTTGTCACCTCTCTATGCACTGCCACTTCTTCTCTTTGTCACCTCTCTACGCACTGCCACTTCTTCCCTTTGTCACCTCTCTATGCACTGCCATTTCTTCCCTTTGTCACCTCTCTATGCACTGCCACTTTTTCCCTTTATCACCTCTCTATGCACTGCCACTTCTTCTCTTTGTCACCTCTCTACGCACTGCCACTTCTTCCCTTTGTCACCTCTCTACGCACTGCCACTTCTTTCTCTGCTGTGCATGTATCCCGCGAGCCTTTGGCAGGCCATACTTTCTACCCTATAGTCAGTAGTTCCCTCGCCATTCTCTCACCTCAGGGGTTTCAGGTGTAATTCAGTCCTCAAAAGTTCTGATTTCTCTGTCTCTTTCGCTCTCCCCTCACTCCATCCCACCCTTCCCGTAGCATTTTCTGATCTCCATGCACATCAGTTTCTGCTTTCTCATTTCTGGCCTCCAGGGTTTCTACTTACTCCACTCCCCATGGGCACCGTGTCATAACCTAATGTGTATTTGAAAAGCACACGGTCACCCGTAGGCATCTTGGCGCTCAATGACAGATGCTTTTTGTTACCAAACTCAATGGTGCGTATTTTATCAACCTCAGAAGGATGAAAGGCTGAGTGGACCTGCCAGTATTTGAACCTGTGACCGTGAGATCAACACAGGCCCCTACAGTGGACGCATTAGTCCACTAAGCCACCAGACCCATCATGGATAGTTAATATAGCTCTGTATGCGCTTTAGCACATACATGGATTCATAGGTATTTGTCATTTACGTAATGCACAATCTGTTGTATGCTGTTGCTAGTTTTCTTTTTACAACCTTACATGCTAATCAGATTTCATATTTCCTCTGTCCAGCAACTTCCTAGGTTTTTTGTACCTGATGCCGTTCTTTTTATCTGCTGGTTTCCTTCTCGCTGGTCTCCTCTTCACTCACGTTGGGCTCTTTGTCTCCACACGCCTGTTTTATTCCATGTGCAATTTATCGCCGATGGTTTGCAGCAACTAACCCTCAAAACCTCATTTTTTCCTGTTTCCAGAACAGTCTCCTCTGCATGCTTGTTCTCTTTGTGATTCCACCTGCTCAAGGTCTGCCCAAACCACCAGTGAGTAGTCCATGCAGGCTAAGATCAGAAACAGGTGCCTGGAGGGGCAGGGAGACCAGGCCCATTCCAATCCCCCTTCCTCTCGTAGATGAAGCACGCAGTACTGGGACCCTCAGGGACCCATCTACAGGCATTCCCTTCCAGTATGGCACGCACAAGTGGTGCACTTAGACCTGAAAAGGGATTCACAATTGGTGCACGTAGATCTGAAAAGGGATTCACAAGTGGTGCACGTAGATTTGAAAAGGGATTCACAAGTGGGGCACGTAGACCTGAAAAGGGATTCACAAGTGGTGCAGGTAGACCTGAAACGGGATTCACAAGTGGTGCAGGTAGACATGAAAAGGGATTCATAAGTGGTGCACGTAGACTTGAAAAGGGATTCACAAGTGGTGCACGTAGACCTGAAAAGGGATTCACAAGTGGTGCACATAGACCTGAAGAGGGATTCACAAGTGGTGCACGTAGACCTGAAAAGGGATTCACTAGTGGTGCACGTCGACCTGAAAAGGGATTCACAAGTGGTGCATGTAGACCTGAAAAGGGATTCACAAGTGGTGCCCGTAGAACTGAAAAGGGATTCACAAGTGGTGCATCTAGACCTGAAGAGGGATTCACAAGTGGTGCACGTAGACTTGAAAAGGGATTCACAAGTAGTACACGTAGACTTGAAAAGGGATTCACAAGTGGTGCATGTAGACCTGAAAAGGGATTCACAAGTGGTGCACGTAGACCTGAAAAGGGATTCACAACCTGAAAAGGGATTCACGAGTTTTGCACGTAGACTTGAAAAGGGATTCACAAGTGGTGCATGTAGACCTGAAAAGGGATTCACAAGTGGTGCATGTAGACCTGAAAAGGGATTCACAAGTGGTGCCCATAGACCTGAAAAGGGATTCACAAGTGGTGCACGTAGCCCTGAAAAGGGATTCACAAGTGGTGCACGTAGACCTGAAAAGGGATTCACAATTGTTGCACGCAGACTTGAAAAGGGATTCACAATTGGTGCACACAGACTTGAAAAGGGATTCACAAGTGGTGCACGTAGAGCTGAAAAGGGATTGAGTTCCCAGTCGCGCAACTGTAACATGTTTTAATTCAACTGTCAAACAGGGGGCACCAGGAGCCAAAGGCGCTTCTTTGAGTTAGCTCTTTCTTGCTCCAGAGACTCTGTCCTGCCAGTCGTCCCAGTCCGAGCTGCAGTTGCTCAGTAGATGGCACGGATGTCTCCTTCTGACTCTGGGAGGTGCCTCCTCCCCTGAGCTTGAGTCAAGAGGTCCAGCTTCATTTCCATCTTGAGAGCCTGGAGACCATGGGTGTGGCATGGAGAAGCAGAGCCTGGTCTCTTCTGCGGATCCCTCTGTCCTGACCATCTCCTGACTCTACCCCCACTGTGGTGGAGCTCAGCTCCTGCTCAGTGCAGGAGGCTGTTGCGAGAGAGAAGACCGAGTCTGCAAGGAAAGCCAAAGCCGCCTGCCTCCCCTCAAGTGGGATCTCACTCAGAATGAATGACGTTCGAGACACCCATGAGCACTGGTAACATCCTAGGGTGCCCAGACCGCCCGGTTTTCCCCGGACAGTACTGGTTGTCGGTGGACTGTCCTGGTGTCCCGACACATTCCTTTATTTTGAAGAAATGTCCTGGTTTTTGGGACAAAAGTCAGGTTATTACAATTGTAAGGAGAATTGGAAGGTATGCTCTACTTACACAGGCGCTTCAGAAAAATGAAAAAAATACGCAATTTATTCTGTTTTCGTCAGGCAGCACCAGAGCAGTGTGGCTGTATGCTCCCAGCAGAGGGGAGACAAGAGGTGGGGAGAAGGTTTGGGGCCATAGGCTGGAGGTCCTGCCATTGATAATGTTAAGGAAATGTAGCTTTGTAAATGTGTGCGCATGTACCCATGGGTGCACATACTTTAAAAGCCTACTATATATAAACACATGCATGCACCCATGCACACAGGCCAGATATAGAAATCAGACTAAAGGATTTAGTCCTACTTTTATTTCTGGTATGTCTTGGTTTTTGGTTCTCAAAATCTGGTCACCCTATAACAGCCACACTTGCCCCTCCGTTCAACCACTAGGGAGAGTCTGGTGGAAAATTAGCTTTGACAGAAAAGGGACACTAGATGCAGGAGTACATAATAATACTCTTCGCATTCTTGTCGTACCAGATTTCGTATTAAAGGTCCATGGGATTAGCCAGAAAAATAGAACACCCTCCACTTGAAAAGGGTCCCCAATGTCCTGGAGATAGTTCCTTCCTTCCTTCCTTCCTTTTCCTTCCTTCCTTCCTTCCTTCCTTCCTTCCTTCCTTCCTTCCTTTCCTTTCCTTTCCTTTCCTTTCCTTTCCTTTCTTTCCTTTCCCTTCCTTTCCCTTCCGTCCTTTCCCTTCCTTCCTTTCCCTTCCTTCCTTCCTTTTTTCCTTCTTTCCTTAACTTTCCCTTCCTTCCTTTCCTTCCTTTCCTTCCCTCCCTCCCTCCCTCCTCTCATTAACTGCTTACACCCACCATCTCCTTCCACACACCTTCCATTTTCTTTATTTCCTTTGTCAAACCTCTGTTTCTATTTGTCTTTAATAATAATAATAATAAAAATACTGCATTTTATAAAGCGCGAACAGCTACCTCGCTAGGAGGTGTCCCGGCGCTAGGAGAACACAGTTGACCTGGAGGCCAGAGAAAGAGAGCTAGCGGGGTTGGGTGAAGAGCCACGTTTTCAGCAGTTTCTTAAAGCAAGGTTCAGAAGGGGCCTGCTGGATTTCTTGTGGTAAAGTGTTCCATAGAGAGGTAACGTTTGCCGAAAAAGTCCTTTCACTTCTTTTTTTCATTCCGTCTTCGTAATGTCGCTTTTCATCGTTCTCTTTATAACCCAGTTTGCTTCTTTTGACACGCCTGGTCCCTGTTTCCCATCTCCGACCTGCTCATGTTTTACAGTGTCATACGAGCTTCTCTAAGGAGACCTAGCTTGACATGCTGCTAAATTGCTTCAGGGGCTGGTGTCAAGCCGCCCCCGCTTAAGCTGACGCCGCTGCAGCAGTCCATTCCTTTGATCTCCGCCATGTCCACTCTGGCTAGGCCTCTTTTTAGGAATTTGCATTTGATTGCTACAAAGACTGGGACATGTTAAATCCAGTACAGTTGGTTGTCCAGTTGTCTCAGACTATACTTATTCTCTCAGAATCAAGCTCAGGGCTCGCCATTTTACTTACATCCTTCTCAGTTCAAAATTGTTCCCAGATGCTTTGCATAAAAAGTTGAAAGCTAAGAAGACTTCTCTGGCTCCTTCAGCATTTCCTCCATCAGAGCCATCGTATAGCTCCCCTCTGTAGGAAGCTGGCCCTTTGTATTGTACAAAAATGAGATACAGTGTGTAGAAAGTCCAGACGACCCCTATTGGTTTACAGGGTTTAAATTAATAATCCCAAATGCTCTCTTTGTGGTCGTGCGGACAAGAAGTTTAGACTCATCAGAGATCAGTGTTAAGAATTTGTTGTACGCACAGTCAATAAACAAAACACACACTCAAGAAGAGACTCCAGGCCAATTTAGAAAAATAGCAGATATTTATTATATACATTTTGAGACCAACATTATCGGAATTAGGTAAGTACTTTAGTCATTATCATTATCAATTTTTACAGTAATAACAATAGAAAATGACAGCTGTCAGATTTGAGGCATAAGCCTCGACCAGGTAATGTTATCCTATGGGAGAATCATTCACTGCATAGACACACTTACAGACTACTTACTGGACTGATCTTCTGGACTAAAGGTAAGGAGGGGCCCAGGTCCAAGAAAGCACCAACAGTTCAAGTTTACCTGTCCTGCGGTGTCTGGGTGCAGAGCTGCTTTTTGCGGTGGTAGCCTCAAACACTACCCGCTAAAGTAAATGGGGGAAAAGTACTTATAAGACTGAGGCTGCAAGGGGGGACTGGGGGACCAGTCGGGCAGAACCCAGGAGGGGGGGTCTCAGGACCACAGAGACACCGTTGTTTAACGTGGGCCTGTGCTGGGAAGTTCAGGTGTAGAGGTGTTTTGTCCAGCAGGTTGGTGAGTTAAGAGGCTCGCACAGTTCTTAGTGTACCTGCAGAAAATAGAAAAGAAACACAGCAGGGCCACTCTCAGTGTGGAGCTGTCCTCTTTTGAAATCTCTCGACGTGCAGGTATGATTTGGCAGCGGTGTTGTTCCAACTAAACACGAGCCTTGGGTATTGGTTGCTGAGCAGCTCCTGTTGGTCTTTGCGTCTCCAAACTTGGTTAGGAGATGGATCTGACCTCCTTGAGCAACGAAGACTTTTTTGGGGTGCTGCTCACTGTACCAGGCAGATGCTGTCAGTGCCTGCTGGTACAGCGAAGTGGCTCCTCCACTCCAAAGGGAGATATTGCTGGGTTGATGAAGTGCTAAGCAGTCTTCCAAGGGTTTGAGGAGGCTGTTCTGCTTTTGTACGAGTCAGTGATTGTCTCAGAGTGGTAGCCAGGCAGGGTTTCGCACCAAGTTAAGTGCTGGTCCACAGATCTCATATATTCGGTTCTTCTTTGTCCTTCTGCTTCTTTCAGACAGACAAATCTGAGTTCCTGGTGTCAGAGGGCCACCTAAATGCTAAATGTATGGGTGTTAAGGGGAGTGAAGAGTAGCAGCCAATAGGCTACTTACCCCTGGGGTCACTACACTCCCGATATAACCACCTCCTATGGGGAGCGGGTATAACCCTGTCCCAGAGTTCCTAATTCCACCACAAACAAGATGGTGGAAACCTTCTTTCGTGGAGCACCTCAGGGTGTGACTAGCCTGCACATCCAACATGCCTAATCCATAGGAAATGTCCTGGTGCCAAATGGGCCTTGGACAGGGGGTGATATCTCCCAGGTCTGGGGTAAGCCTCTGTCGCATACATGAGGTGGCAGGGGCTTTGAAGCCCCTGGACTTGATATGCTGAATCACTAGCCATCTTGCTGGAGTAGGTGTAAACACCTTCCTCCGGAGCAGGCGTTTTTTCCGGTCTCCAAGAGCGCAGGCTCACACGTGCAGGGGATCAGAAACTTGTCTGTTGTGGCAGGCTGGATGATACCAGTCAGCCAGCGCACTAGATACTGGTAGATCTTTCAGGGGGCATCTCTAAGGTGCCCTCTGGATGCTTCTCATAAGAAATCTAGTAGTGGTAACAGTGCAGATTTAATAAGACAAGGTGTTTGATTCCAAACACTTTAGGTTTCAGTAAAGCCATCATGTAGCTGGGGAACTCGTATTGACCCGTGCCCAGTACAAATATGTTAGAAATGGGGGTCTCTAGTTGGCAGAGGTAGGTACCTTTGTCCAAATAGGGGCCCTTGCTTCTAGTCAGGGTAAGGGGGTTATTTTAGGAGTGTTTCCCCTGCTCACCCCCTTGGTAGCTTGGCACGAGCAGACAGGCTTATCTCAAAGGCAGTGTGTAAAGCATTTGTGAACACATTCAGTAATACAGTGAAAACACTACAAATGGATACCACACCAGTTTTAGCAAAATAAATAATCTTTATCTATTTTAAAACAAGACCAAACGCACGGCGTCAGGCCCACAAAGAACAGAACCTTGGAATTGATGAAAGCAAAGACAGTTAACGGCGTCGGGCAGGTGCGGCTTCGTTGGAGCTGCACGGCGTCGGCTCCTTACGACCCCAGGGGAGGTGCATCCTCTGTTCCTTACTGCAGCGCAGGGGACGCAAGGCGACGGTTCCTTACTGTGTCGGGGAGATGGCGCCAAAACCACAGTTCCTTACGATGTCGCGATGTCGATGGATTCACGGTCACCCACGTCAAGGATCGGCTCCGCGATGATTAAGTCGGCTTCGGAGTCGATGCGGCACAACAGCAGCCGTCGGGCCTACGTCGCAAGACGGAGCAGCGCTCACGGCTTCGGTGCAGGTTACGGCATCACTCGCCAGCGTCCGTGTTGCAATTTCCTTCTGTAGCAGCTGAAACAGCAGTTCCAGATGCAGAGATACAGAAGAGGTGAAGTCTTTGTGTTCCTGAGACTTCAGAACAGGAGGCAAGCTCAGTTTCAAGCCCTTGGAGATCTTTTCTTCAAGCAGGTGACAAAGCAAAACAGCAAAGCCCTTTTTAGGTCTCGCCTGAGCCAGCGCTTTAGCGCTGCTCTGGCGAGAGTTTTAGTAAACGGGTTTTGGAAGTGCAAACTAGTGGCTTTTAACGCCTCCAGCTACAGTGCATGTGCGCCGGGCGCGCGCACCATTTGTCAGCCTACGTTATCACTTTTGCGGTGGCTTTGATGTTCTCAATGAGCCGCGCGGCCACTGAAAACATCAAAGCGGCCACGAAAGTGCACACCATTTGCCAGCCTGCGTGCATCTCTCCCCTTAGTGCGCGCGACTGCCCTACCCCTCTCCCTTATCCCACTTCCTGCTTGTTATTGTCTTCCTGCTAGGGGTTCAAGGTTAGCCTCGCCGCTGCGGCTTTCTTACAAAGTCCCTTTAAGTTAAAACAAGCATTTGCAATGCAATAGGTCTCGCATTTGCGAAATTTTGGCTTTTTACATTGTAAATCACAATGCCTTTTATTTATGTGTTTAAAAAACCTGCAATAATAAAAGGCATTGTCATTTACAATACCATTAGGTCAAAGTTACGAAAATGCGAGACCTATTGCATTGCAAATGCTTGTTCTCCTTCCCTTGGCAGCAAGCAGCCACTGCAGGCCAACCCCAGACAGCAAACAGCTCAGGGGCAGTATTCCCCTTCAGCTTCTCCAGCTCTTCTCCTTGGCAAAGGTTTCCTCTTGATTTCCCAGAAATGATCTAAAAGTCTGTGTTCTGGGCCCCACTTTTTATACACACAAATCCTTTGTTCTCTGATAGCAGAGAGTGTCTGTACCCAGCCAAAACCAGTTCTGTCCTCACTGGTGCAGCTTCCTGGCAGGAGGTGGAGACAGCATTGTTGAAGGCAGACCAGGCCCATTCAGGTGAAAAGGAAATCTCCTCCCCCTACTCCGAATGCAACCCAGGTCTATTCAGCCCAGCCTTGACTCATCAGACTTTTGGATGCATAGCCCTCTCCAGCCCCCTGTCATCCAAAGGCCAGACATGCAATACACAAACCTAGCAGAGGCACACTGGATGGTTAGGCAAGAAAATACCTACTTTCTAAAAGTGGTATATGCAAACACAGAATGTAAAAATCACCCTCACTAAAAGATGCATTTTAACATTCTGAGTTCAGGCATACTAAACTTTATTTTCCTATCTTGTTCCTAGGGTCAGTTATGTTTATAAGATGTTATAAAAAAAACTGCCCATTCTGGCCTATGGGAACAGATAGCCTTGCAATAGTGAAAAACGAAATTGGCAGTATTTCACTATCGGGACATGGCACACACCTCAGGGCATGTCCTACCTTTCACATACAATGCACCCTGCCCACAGGGGTACCTGGGGCCTACCTTAGGGGTGACTAACATGCAGAAAAGGGAAGGTTTGGGGACTGGCAAGTGTGTGCCCTTGCCAAGTCGACATGGCAGTCCCAGACTGCACAAAGGCTCTGCAATGGCAGGCCTGAGTCACATTTTACAAGCTGCGTCTGTGGGTGTCACAATCAGTGCTGCAAGCCCACCAGCAGCATTTGATTTACAGGCCCTGGGCACACATAGTGCACTGTACTAGGGTCGGACAAGTAAATCAGATAAGCCAATCATGGAATCACTAATCCATAACCACATTTTACAAAAGCGAGCACTTGCACTTTGGCACTGAACAGAAGTGGCAAAGTGCCTGAAACATCTAGACGAGCAAAAACACAGGAGGCAACAGCAAAAAACGGAAGGGAGACCCACGCTAATGGTGCCAAGTCTGACTTCACTTGTGCCATGTAGTAATTGAACTAGGCAGCACTGGGGCATAGCTGCTCATGTATATATTACTTCACATGTAATATAGTGCACCCTGCCTCAGGGCTTCAAGGCCTGCTGTGGGGGTGAGTTACATAAATTGCATGCAATGACTTTGGCATGGCACGCAGTGAGTATGCCATGTCGTGTTTTCACACATTGTTTGCACCATGTCACGCAGACTGCAATGGCAACCTGCATGCAGTGCGTATGGGGGTCCCTTAAGGTGACTTAATACATGCTGCAGCCCTTAGGGGACCCTTCTTAGTACCCATGCAATAGGTACCATTTACTAGGGACTTACAGGGGTGCTATAGTGTGTGCTCATTGTAGTACAATTAGACCATTGTACCTTGCTTTTAGGGAAAGATCACCGGCACTAGGTCCTGGTTATCAGTGACCCAGTGCACATCAGTCAGAAATCATCAGTACCAGTGACAAAAAGTGGGGTTGACCATGACAGAAAGGACACTTTCCTACACCCTCCTCACTAGAGCCAATGTAGCCGCCCCTCTGGACGCCCAGCCCGGCCTTTTCCGACACTTCTACTCCATGTTCAGTTGACTGTCTTCTGGTGCGCTCCTAAGTACTCCAGCATAGCCGTCCAAAATAAGCAAGATCATGTCAGTTCATGCTGTAAGATGCCAAGCTTGCACATTCTGGATATTGAGTTTGGCACTGCTGACCTCAAGGACTAGTTCCAGTAACGCACCATTGCACCCAGCTTACTAATGTTTTGTAGGATTTGTCAGTCAACTGCAGTCTACCATAGACCGGGAGAGGCGTCAAAGGCAATTCTTTCAGAATGGTTTGGGCAACAGCCCTTACCCAGAGTGCGGAATACGAGCATGGTGGTGGTAGCATCCCTGTTTCCTGAACAGTCGAATGACCAGGATGTGTCTCATGCCATAGGTGGGGAGCCTACCAGCCCACTCGGTTGTATTATTCACAACTTGCTTTGCTTACATGCAAGGCATGTAGCGCTGGGAAGCGCACATGTAGGTGTGCGCTGGAGACTGCATGCATGTGTTCCCTTGGGAGTACATATTATGGATGCCTGTGAGTTCCATTCTGGGAACCTCTACCTTGAAGATTTGAACTGCAGACCCAGACTGGAGATGTGGGAGCTGGAGTTCCACAGGGAGGGGTGCAGAGCCTTCTCTGTGAGCATCAAAAGTATATTATGATTCAGGAAAGGTGTGGACAGGGAGGCCGAATGGTAGATGGTAGGACTGAAAGGGTACACACTACAAGAACATAGATTCATAAAAGATGGGAGGCCTAATCCTTTAAACCTTTGAGAAGCATATTTCATTGGAGGCTAACACCAGGTGTAACCCTTTTCTGCATCTATAACCCGAGTTGTGGGTCCATCAGCTCTGGTGCTACCCCCGCAGCGCCAGACAGGTCCATGGATAAGAGCAGAAACAATGAATTGGCACTCCAGAACCTGACACTTGCAGCACAAACTTCGAAGGGCCAGGCACTAAACCAGATTTACATCAAGAGAGACTGTATCAAAGTAGAAGCTGAAAGCCCACTCATTCAGAGCTTTGACAAGATCACCACGATAAGCTACGGCATCCAGGACAAGAGAACTAGGTCTGCTGGTCTCCCAGTTGAGCAGGGTGACACTGCCCAGAACACCAAGAACACTTGCCCTGAGCCTGAAGCACCTGCCTGCCAGCCGGCCAAGACCAAGGCCAAGACCAGTGTGCCCTGTAAGGAGTAGGTTAGCCTGGAGGGAGCGATGCCCAGTGGAGCTCCGGAGACAAGAAACCCAGTGAGCGAGGTTCGAGGCCGAAGGTCCATTGAGATGGACTTTTACTGTGAGGTTGTTTGCCTTTGTGTAGTGGGTCGTTGCCCAGGGACACTGTTGGTTCCATCGCTCGTTAACAGAGATTGAGGGCTCCTCCAGTCGGACGACTGGACCGCTACCCAAGTGCTTCCTCAAGGCATTCACCCATGGAATAAAATGAACTCGCTGGGACCCCCCATTTGGCTGGAGCTGGGGCATGCCTGACTGACTAGTCCCCCATCCGTACCCCAGTGTGTGGATTACAGAGCCCAAGGAGCCCTGTAGCTGCTTACCTTCTGTCGACTGCAGGACTGGCTTGCTGAGGAGGATTATACATAAGCAGAAGGCCACGCCTTCCTTCTGGACCGCCAATTCCTGCCGAAGGGGTCAAGTGTCGCCAGAGGTAGTTTGCCTGATATCAGGCTGCCGCACGTCCATCCCATCACTGAACTCACTGGAACACGTGCCGAACCATAGAAGAGGACTGTTAAGTTGTTGCTACCATCTGGGTAAGACATCGCGAGCAGGGGTTTATTGAGACTTGGGAACTATGACTCGATGCGACGCATATGAGAACTGTATAAAAAACTTGCAGGCACTGGCTATAAACTTCGTGAACAGAAGCCTAGAGAAGAGGGGAGTTGCACCTGGGGAAGAGTCGCCTCACACATGACCTAGACACTTCAGAACCAGGGCGTGGGTCTAGATGGGAGGAACTCTAGTTAATTCACCCAAAGCACTAGAAGAGGCCCAGCAAGGGAGTGTGTTGAATAATTCACTGTGGTAGATTTAAACTTTTGTGTGTAATAAATACTTGGTTTACATAAAACGCAGTATTGGGCTGGACCAGATTTATTGGGGTTGCTGGAGGGAGTGTTGAGTTGTGTGTTTAGGTCTACACTGACACTGTACTGTCCCCTCGAAAGTGCTGATGGGGTAGTACTTGAGATCTCATATTAGGATGGTCCCCAGGTCAACAGGAGTAAAAGGCCCTAAGTACTATTATGGGGACCAGTAACTCCTGCCTGCCTTGCGGCTCCGGAGACAAGAAACCCAGTGAGCGAGGTTCGAGGCCGAAGGTCCATTGAGATGGACTTTTACTGTGAGGTTGTTTGCCTTTGTGTAGTGGGTCGTTGCCCAGGGACATTGTTGGTTCCATCGCTCGTTAACAGAGATTGAGGGCTCCTCCAGTCGGACGACTGGACCGCTACCCAAGTGCTTCCTCAAGGCATTCACCCATGGAATAAAATGAACTCGCTGGGACCCCCCATTTGGCTGGAGCTGGGGCATGCCTGACTGACTAGTCCCCCATCCGTACCCCAGTGTGTGGATTACAGAGCCCAAGGAGCCCTGTAGCTGCTTACCTTCTGTCGACTGCAGGACTGGCTTGCTGAGGAGGATTGTACATAAGCAGAAGGCCACGCCTTCCTTCTGGACCGCCAATTCCTGCCGAAGGGGTCAAGTGTCGCCAGAGGTAGTTTGCCTGATATCAGGCTGCCGCACGTCCATCCCATCACTGAACTCACTGGAACACGTGCCGAACCATAGAAGAGGACTGTTAAGTTGTTGCTACCATCTGGGTAAGACATCGCGAGCAGGGGTTTATTGAGACTTGGGAACTATGACTCGATGCGACGCATATGAGAACTGTATAAAAAACTTGCAGGCACTGGCTATAAACTTCGTGAACAGAAGCCTAGAGAAGAGGGGAGTTGCACCTGGGGAAGAGTCGCCTCACACATGACCTAGACACTTCAGAACCAGGGCGTGGGTCTAGATGGGAGGAACTCTAGTTAATTCACCCAAAGCACTAGAAGAGGCCCAGCAAGGGAGTGTGTTGAATAATTCACTGTGGTAGATTTAAACTTTTGTGTGTAATAAATACTTGGTTTACATAAAACGCAGTATTGGGCTGGACCAGATTTATTGGGGTTGCTGGAGGGAGTGTTGAGTTGTGTGTTTAGGTCTACACTGACACTGTACTGTCCCCTCGAAAGTGCTGATGGGGTAGTACTTGAGATCTCATATTAGGATGGTCCCCAGGTCAACAGGAGTAAAAGGCCCTAAGTACTATTATGGGGACCAGTAACTCCTGCCTGCCTTGCGGCCCTCTAAAAGGGGCTCTGGCACTACTCTACACCTCTTACAGTTACCCCCTCTTACTCAAGATCCCAAACTAAGTCACTGGTGCAGACTAGCTCCCAGTACCAAGGCTCTTCCCATGACTGCTCAACTTTGCTCACAAAGTCCTACAGTGAGTCAAAATCCCAAGTCAAAGCATACTAAATCGAAGTGAGACTCATCCGCATTCTGCCATTCTTACTCACGAGAGAAGGTGCGAGGGTGTCACCATGTCAGTCACACCACTTTGAGGTCTACTGCCACAGAGCCAATTCCTCAGCTGGTCCAATCTCACCCTGAATTTCCTAGGCTGTTGTTAACCCTGCAGCAGATCATCACCTTCAAGTAGGCCATGCTGCAAATCTTAGATGCATTTCTGGCTCATTCTTGTGCGCCTTTGAGCCCTATGGAACTACATGGGCTCCAGTCAGGTTGCCCCTTGCAGATACATCACTGGTGCCATCTTTCACTTTGGGACCCGTTACCAGGTCCGTACTGATACCGGTACAGACTTCAACTCCAGCCCCGAGAACCAAGTCAGTCCCTGCAGCATTGCCATAAGAGGAGAATACGGTGCCAACCCCAGTGTCAGGCCCGAAGCGACTTTTGCTGGAGCCCAACCGAAACTGCACTGCAGAATCACCAAAGCATTACTGGTCATAATGCAACTGACTCTAACCTAGTGCCTATGTCATATCGCACCTACCAGCAGATGCTCTGTTATATTTCTGTTGCTGACTCGAATCGTATCCTGGATCAGTGGGTGCCCCAGCATATTGTTGATGATGATGGTTGTGAGAAATTGGGTAGTTGGTTGACTGGGGTGTGAGCCCTGGTCAAGCAACAGCCAGAATCCCCTGCAGGGTGAACCACAAAAAGTCACTAAATCAACCTGTGCTTAACCCAGGGTAGCTTGGCATAAAAAACAGTTAGGCTTAACTTAGAGGCAACGTGTTAAGTATTTATGCAGCAAAAATACAGTAATAAAGTGAGAACACAACAAAAGAAAAATCCTAAACCCAAATTTGAGGATGCGGCGCGCAGCTGACTATGCGTCTTTTCCGAGGAGCTTCAAGGCTGCGATGTGGAGCTGTCATTAGACTGCCGTCGGTGAGGGACATGAGTACCTGCGTCGTAGATGCGTTGGTTCCGTAGAAGCGAGGGTGATGAGGACCTTCTGACCCGGGCCCAATCCACACAACAGTGGCAATGCGTTGGTTCTGCACGAGGATGCACCGCTCGGCCAAGAAGATGCGTCAGTTCGGCTGGAGGATGCGCCACTCAGCAGAGATGATGTGTCGGTTCTGTTGGTAAGCACCGTAGGCCCTCTTCCTAGGGTCCAGGACTGGGGTGGCCTCACTGCTAGGGTAGACTCACAGTTGGCAGAGACCAGGTGCAGATGCAGGGTGGTTGGAAGCCTGTTATGCTCTTGGCTAGCTTGGCTGGGTTCTAGATTCAAGTGATGCAAGTCCAGTCCTCATCTAGGCAAGGAGGGCAGCAGGTCAGCACACAGGGCAGTAGTTCTTCCAGAGTAGCAATACAGCAGAGAGGCAGTCCTTCTTCCTGGCAGAGTATCCACAGGTCACAAAGTGTATTGAAGAGTGGGACCGAAGGTCCTATTTTTATATCCTGGTGCCTTTCTCCTGGAAGGTGGGAGAACTTTTCTGAAAGGTTCTTTGAAGTTATTTGAATTTCCTGACTCCCCTGCCATGGCTCCAAGCTGGTTGCAATGACAATACAGGGTGTTGTTAGGCCTATTGTGAGGAGACTTGCTACAGCAAACAAATGATGGACGGAATGCTGACAATGCAAACATTCTCCCCCAGTCAAAGGATCTGGGTTAAATCCATTGTTTCCTTGCCCACTACGCCACCCCAGTTTGGACCCAGCCATGTGCAAATCAGTCTTGACCCTGTGCCCCATGAGAACAGTCCAGACCGAACTGCCAGGCCAGGTTCTTGGCAGTTCGGGCTGGACTGCTCCCATGAGGCACAGGGTCAAGACTGATTTGCATATGGCTGGGTTCAAACTGGAATAGCATGGTGAGCAAAAAAACTATGGATTTAGGCCCAGATCTCTGTACTGGGGTGAATGTATGACATTGTTCTGCATTCTGTCCATCAACTGTTGTTTTTGCTATTGTGAGGAGACAGCACACAGCCTATTCACACAAAAGCGAGGCTGTGCTGAGCTCGCCCCCCACCCCCATTCTGCCTGTTGAAGGCCCCATTAAGGCACACTTAATCCCATTATTGTGTGACTGTCTGGGAGGAATTCACAAAATCTAGCAGTCCGCCAAACCCAGTCATGTGACCTAAGACAAGCTGCTGGCACAAAGGGCTAGGGACAGGAAAATGCCAACTTTCTAAAAGTGACTTCTTCAAAATTGTAATGAAAAATCCGACTTTACCATTAATGTTTATCATTACAGTTCCGTAGGCACCAAACATGATTTAAAAATTGAAAAAAATCAAATGCTAACTAAATACAACATTGATGTGACATGGTTATAAGAAGGCCAGCGCGGCTGGAGCTGGAAGCGAGTCACAAGCACCCGGGAAGTTGTACGAGGCAAATAACGGGGCACGAGCCCGGGTGGCGGGGGAGGAGGCTGCAAGCAAGCATGAAAAGTGCAAACATCTGTAGAGCGCTTCCGAGCTGAAGCAATAAGGGGGTCGAATGGAAACAGGCGGGACAGAGGCTCGTAATGGGGAGAGAGGGTGCTAACTGGGACGGGTTAGGAAAGAGGGGAATGGACAAGGTGGAAAGGCAGGTAAAAAAATAGATGATGCGGAGGGCAGACGAGAAGGGGTGGGTGAAAAAAGAAAAGACGAGAAGTGTTGGTTAATTTTGGAGATGCTTGAAAGCAGCCGCGAGATGGAAAATGAAGTGAGTGAGGAGGGATGTGGCGGGATACAGAAGCAAGGATGAGACAACCCGAGAGCGGTAAAGGTGCACAATTGAATTAAAAGTAGATAGGAGGAAGAGGCCGATAGTGAAGAAGAGAAAGAAAAAGTGATTGAGAGGAAGAGGGGAATAAACGGGAGACTAAGACAATGGGGGGGGTGGGGGCAGAATAAGGAATGTTGAAAATGAGGAGAGGTAGGGAGCTTAGAGCATGTGGTGGATATAAAGGCGGAGAGAAAAGGACAACGTAGAAGCAATCGGGGAGGGGGTTGGTGGAGACCTAAAATAAAATAGTGAAGGGGTCTCCATGGACATCGATGTTTTACTTACAGATTGTAATCCCAGCCTAACATACATTTAAAAATCTTTGTTATGTCACTCCCATACATGAGTGCTAAAAGCGAGCTCCAGCGCCTTGACAGCCTGTAGGTGGAATGGGTGCTACACAAACATCTGATAGCATACCCATCAGATGGTAGCACTGAGAGGCTGAGCTAGAAACAGCATAAAGAGAGGATGATGAAGAGATGACAGAGAGCTAGAGACTGCCCGAACATAAAGTGGGTGGGGGTGGGGGGATTGGAGGAGCAATGGGGATCAAGAAAGGGGGAAAGAAGAGTAGAGAATCGTTCAGAAAGCAGTGGGGGCGAGATGGGGTGCGAGACACGGAGAATGACTTAGAGAACGGAAAAGAATTAGGAATGAAGGTGTAATAGAATAGAGAGGCAGGGGGGGGGACCCCCAGGGAGCTGGCAGGACAAAGTCGTGTGATAAGGGGTTGGGCGAGAAGCGGAGAGCTAGAGAAAACAGTGATCTAAAGGGAGGAAGAGAGCCTGGGGGCAGAGGGAGGGTGAGCGACGGGGCTTCCACAGAGGAATAGCAACGAGTGACAAAGGGGGAAAAAAAGTCAGGGCCTGCCCAACCGTCACCTGTTTACAATTAACACGATCACGAGATGCGGGCGCGATAATTGGAAACAGATGGCGCTGCTGCTCGCTCTCGCAAGCCGTAGGCGGATACAAAGGTGGAACATGCACCTGCCTTTGCCCAATTGCGTGCTGTCATTTTATAAAGATGCACGCATTGCCCAATAGCGTGTGAGCACCACACGCACAAGCTTCAAGAAAAGCTGTAGCGATTCCAAGAGGCCCTCTCCTAGAGCAGCGCATGCGCGCTGCGCTAGGCTCGACCTAAAAACATATTGAGACTTGGTAAATGGTGAACTCTGGACATGTTTGCACACTCTCCAGTGCCTTGTAGGGAGCATTTCCGTCCCAGCAGTCTAATGTCAGTATGACTAACAGTCTGTAATGGAATTGATTTAGGATTTTTAACAGCATGTTTTTGCCTTTCTGAGTTTAAGATGGCCGTTGACTATCCTTATTCTGTTTGGGAGTATGCGTCCACATTTGCAGGTCTGAGCAAAGAAGGAGCTTCATCCAGTATGGGTGCAGAACAAGGTTTCGTCTGAAATTTCTCTTTTGACTATACAGTTTGAGTTTTGACTGTAAGAAGCTAGGTGTTTTCCCTTGAATCACAAAATGTGTGATGAAGAGCACTTTAAAAAAAATTGTCTTGCTATTGGTTAAAGGCTAAAGTTTTGAGGGCTTGGGTTATGTTGTCCCCTCCTTTCTGGTTTAAGACTTGTCTCCCAGTCAATTTCTGGATTGATCGGAGCTTTCCTATCAGGTCTTTAGAAAGTCAGATTTGGAGGGTATTTGCATAGTCATGATATCACTTGCATAGTTGTATTAGGTAGGCCTGAAAGAGTTGACAAGGTAAGGAAGAGTGGACAAGTATACAAGGGGAGGGAAAAAATCATTGATCCTTCAAGGACACCAATCTAGTGAATGCCATACAACAGAACAGAGTAAATGTGACACTTTTGACTCTTATCACTGAGGGAGGATTGTATTCAATTGATACCATACCCTGAATCCCTGTGTCATTTAGTCTTCATACCAGCACTTGGCATCTACAGTGTTCAATGCTGACGATAGGTTGAAAAGGAGCAGCGCTGCAACTTCATTTGACTCTCCCATGCTCTTGAGGTCATCCCAGGTGGAGATTAATGCAGATTGTCTTCTTCTTGGTATGAATCCTGCCAAAGACGAGTTTTGTTTTATTAATTGAAGTCGGATATCTGGAAGCAAGCTGCCTTTTCAAAGAGTTTTCCAAAGAACAGTTTTTTTAATAGTAGACTCTAATTTGCCATTCCTGACTAATGAGTTATCTGCTTCTTCAATATGGGTTAAATTTAGGATGTTTTCAGGATGCCTGGGAACACTGGTTGATAAAGAGGGGTTGATCATTGCTTTGGCTGATATGACAGCAAAGGAATCTTGAGGATTTTGTTATATATGTCGAGAGGGCAAGGGTCTGCAGGAGATTCTGCTTTATTTAGAACTTTGATGTGGGTTTGGTTACTGAGGAAGCATAATATAGCAAGGTTTGTAGTGTGGGTCTTTTAGTGTCTACTTTTAAGGGAATGTGAGTTTCAGAAAGATCTGCTTTTTGATTAAATGATCATCAAAAAAGGAGTTGCAGAGCTCCTGAATATTTTCTTCAGCAGATGATGTGCAGACTTGTTTGGTGATTCTGTATTTTCAAGAGAGTGGCAAGATCGCTTGTCTTTCTTGATAGATGTTCTGTAAATTTTCTGTTGCCTTTGGAGCTAGAGTTTATCATTGTTCCTGCATGTTTTCCAACATTGTCTTTTAAAGCTTCTGATTTTCCATTTTACATAGTTCTTACGCCTGAACCATCCTGCCTTTTGGATAAGGCAAACCATTTTGGATACCCCGAAACCGGTCCTAGGATGCTTGTTTCTGTTCCAAGGAGGACCTAGCTTGACAGTTGGGGCTGGACTGTTCCCATAAGGAACAGGGTCAAGACTAATTTGCATAAGGCTGGTTTTAAACTGGGGTGGCGTGGTGAGCAAAAGAACGATGGATTTAACCCAGATCTCTTGACTGGAAGTGAATGTTTGATTTTTTCCACATTCCATCCATCATTTGTGTGTCTTTTGCTTTCTGGCCCCAAGTTCGCTGGGGATTGCCCGGGCGTGGGTCCCGGGTTCACTGTGCCACTGGATTCAAGCTTTCCTGGCTGATGAGAGGTGATACCCCAAAACCGGTCCCAGGATGCCTGTTTCTGGTCCAAGAAGGACCTAGCTTGACAGTTCGGGCTGGACTGTTCCTATGAGGAGCAGGGTGAAGACTGATTTGCATACAGCTGGGTGTAAACTGGGGTGGCATGGTGAGCAAAAGAACGATGGATTTAACCCAGATTTCTTGACTGGGGTATATGTTTGATTTGTTCCACATTCCATCCATCCTTTGTGTCTCTTTCGTTATTCCTAGTGCGTCACCATTCCGCGACCGCCTGCACAGCGGTACACAAACGACACTGTGCATGCATTACATTCTACCAGCTACTTCAGAGAAACAGCCTTCCACGTCTAAAGTGAAGGACTTGGCTGTCCCTTATGAGGCATAAGCTGCCTCCTCCATGCTGGTAGCCTTTGTGGCCCCAAAGCGAAATATCACTCTACAACAGGTGTCTTTTAAATATTTCAGCGATCAGTGGCCGTCAGACTACTGTTCTTGTGGAAAGGGGCTCGCGGGCAATTATTACAATTATTATATATTATCCACTCTTGACAGTGAGTGCTCTGCTCAGTGGCCAAAACGACAAACACCCTGATGGGAATGAAGTAATGACTGTAAGATCCAAGTTGTCAAACAGTTGGTGGGTGGGGAGGAGCTATGTCAACACTCATTTAGAACCTGGGCCAGGACCGAGAAACTGATGCAAACCGTTAGTTTAGAATGACCTCCTAATGTTACTTGCTAAATAACCCAGGGGCCTGCCAATAACACCCTTTCGTGAAAAATTTGAAGTATTTGTATCATGAGATGCTATATAGTATTCATCGTGTTACTATAAACTCTGAATGCATCTTTAATCTTTCTATAATTTATATATCGCTTTCACCCAAAGCGCTCTGATAGACAATTTGTGTGTACAGTTATTACCCGATCGAAATAGACCCTCATTTAACTGACCACGGAAGAATGATCGACCCAGTCGACTTGACACACAAATTCTGACAGCAGGCACTCAACATGCTGAACTATCTCCCTAGATTCACAGGCTAATCTGTTTCTAAAAAGGCATTCAAGTTTTATGATCAGCAAGAGGGTGTGGCCTAATTGCTAGAACGGTCAACCTGGAACCTGGAGAACCGGGTTCGAGTCTCAGCAGGGACGCTCAACATTCTGTGGCAAATCACTTAATCAAAATATCACAAAAAAGAGAGACTAGGGAAAGAGCCTTCTCTGACTCCTATATCATCAATGAAAACCCACTAAACAGAGAAGTACTAAAATCAGTAAGACTACTTGTTCTAAAGTTAAAGAAACAAAGGGGTTGGACTATGAGACACCCTTAATAATACAGAGCAGTTAGACGAGGATAGTACACAGAATGAAAGACAACAATTATCTTAATACTGCCCTCACACACTTTTCAGTGGCATGCTTCATCATAGGGCCGCATCTGACGTCTAGGTGCAGACCAACACACTGGACTGAGCGCAGTTTTTTTTGTATGTATGAAGATTAGTGGTGAGGGTACAGAAAATGTGAAGGAACGAACAAAAAATCACAAAACATACAAAGAAAATATATCTGTATAGGGTAAAGAATATTCCCATCAGAAGGGTCCAAAGGGTGTAGACACATACAGTTAAAACTACCTAAGAGGAAACCATCGTCATCCTTTATTCATGTAACCCCTTGGTAGGATTAAAACTCAAAGGTTGGGATATTCAGGGGAGGTAAAGACCTCTATATCCCTGCTGCGGATACCAACATGTTTCTGCCAATTTTTTCACGCCCAGAGAGGTCGCTCTGGCATTCGTCAGGGTGTCGGTCCCTCGTTATCTGGTCTTAACCCCTATTTGGAGTTGTTTTACCTTATTTCATCAGGCCGAACAGTACCATAATATCATCTACTCTGGGTTAATTTCTGAGAGGGAGCAATTTTAAGATTTCACTAGCAATTCTCTAAACCCGGGACCTTTGTGGGACCGTGATCAGGTAGTCACACTTACTCCAAAGAACCACCCAGTCACTAGTCCCTCACGCCGGTCCACCGTCGTTGTAGGATTGCTAGTAAACCCTTAAAATTGTTCCCTCTCGGAAATTAACCCAGAGTAGACGATATTATGCTACTGTTCAGCCTGATGAAATAAGGTAAAAAAACTCCAAATAGGGGTTAAGACCAGATAACGAGGGACCAACACCCTGACGAATGTCAGAACGACCTCTCTGGGCGTGAAAAGATTGGCAGAAACATGTTGGTATCCGCAGCAGGGATATAGGGGTCTTTACCTCCCCTGAATATCCCAACCTTTGAGTTTTAATCCTACCAAGGGGTTACATGAATAAAGGATGACGATGGTTTCCTCTTAGGTAGTTTTAACTGTATGTGTCCACACTCTTTGGACCCTTCTGATGGGAATATTATTTTCCCTATACAGATATATTTTCTTTGTATGTTTTGTGATTTTTTGTTCGTTCCTTCACATTTTCTGTACCCTCACCACTAATCTTCATACATACAAAAAAAACTGCGCTCAGTCCAGTGTGTTGGTCTGCACCTGGACATCAGATGCGGCCCTATGATGAAGCATGACACTGCAAAGTGTGTGAGGGCAGTATTAAGACAATTGTTGTCTTTCCTTCTGTGTACTATCCTCTTCTAACTGCTCTGTATTGTTAAGGGTGTCTCATAGTCCAACCCCTTTGTTTCTTTACCTTTAGAACAAGTAGTCTTACTGATTTGAGTACTTCTCTGTTTAGTGAGTTTTCAAATCACTTATTCACCCTGTGCATCTGGTGCTTCGAGTCGAGTCCGCGCTATATAAAACTTAGAAAAGAAAAAGAAGGTTGTCTTAAAATAAGTTGTTTACTTTCTAATTTTGTTCGAACTCCCTAATTTTGTTCAAGTTCCTCACTGAGTCAGTGCATTGCCTTAAAAGTCTTTTTATGCTCGTGCATCAGAGATTGCATTGGTGATTTATTATTTACTTTGACATTTTTAGCTGTTGCTGTGTTTTCGGCAAACAGTTTTGATTGCATCCTAGACAACTGAGGCCCAGTCTGAAATAATGTGTTTGCTCGACGGGGCATCAGACCCACTCACACGGTGAGGCCCTCGGCCCACCCATCTTGCCTTGGATGCCTTGGGGGG
Source organism: Triturus cristatus (assembly GCF_964204655.1). Classification (NCBI taxonomy): domain Eukaryota; kingdom Metazoa; phylum Chordata; class Amphibia; order Caudata; family Salamandridae; genus Triturus; species Triturus cristatus. The sequence goes on from NC_140595.1 coordinate 196,957,351, forward strand.
AACTGGGGCAAGACTCTGTGACTAGTTTGGCGCTCCCCACTTCCAGGACTTGGCAGTTTGTGCCCAGTGCAGGACATGCGCAACTGAGCTAAAGACTAGAGGGCGGGTCCCCAGGCTCGAGGTGCTGCTGCTGTGCGGGGAATGGCGTATGCAGCTCCCGCAGTGTCTGGGAAGGAGGGCACTCAGCCTGGTGAAATAGTTGCATTATTTTTTTTCTTGTAAAACAAATATGCATGCAGTCAGTTAGATCAACAATTCTATTATTTTTGCTAATGTAGAGGAAATGCGCTTGTTGCTATGACAACGCCATCCGGTCTGTGCACCTCACTGGTCAGCCAGGCTGCAAACAGTGAGTTCCATTATTCTAAAATGAGTCCCAGGGCCCACCAGCGGCAATCCATGACTCTCACGCAGCACTGGCTGTTTGAAGAATCCGTAACATGCTGATCTTCCTGCTGTAGCGCCTAAATAGAGCCTTTCTCAGGGCTCCAGGCGCTACTGTTTGAGCTAGGGTCGTTGACACTAGGCCTTTGGGCAAGAACTGGTGCTTCATAGCGGCACCCGCGGGCTAAAAGCAGGACTGCGCACAGATGCAGCTCGGACTGGGAACCGGAACCGGCCCTGTCAAACTGCTCGGTTGGACCCCCCCCCCCCCCCCCCCCCTGATTTTTTACAGAGGGCCGATATTGCCGACCCGGTAACAAAAACGGCCCCCCAGGGGCCCAAAACAGGCACCCACCCTAGCGGCCCACCGGGGAAACGCCTGGTGCCCGCTGCGGCCAGTCCGGCCCTCTACTGCCAGTCCGGCCCTATACAGTTTTCTCTGAGGAAGAGCAATTCTAGGCAGCAGGTGCTGTGCCGCCCTAGCTTCCTGCTCGGCTCCTCAAGGCCACACGGTGCCTTTTCCTCCCTCACTGGCCTATAAATGTTGCTCCATCACGACGTGTCTGAACGTGTAGCTTCTGGCTCTTCCGTGCTTCTTCAAGGACAGGAACCCCATGGATCGTCTCACACTTATGAACTTGTAGAACAAAGTATTTATTGTAGGTTCTGGCATATATTTCAGTGGCTTTCCATTCTGAGGCATCTTCTACACTGAGGCACACTGAGGCAGCCTCTTGTCAAGGAACGGTCACGTGACTCTTTATAGGACGGCAGAGGAGGCTGTCATCCACCTAGGTGTCCCCGCACTTTCCTCAACCTATCCGACTGTGACTCTTAGGGCGAGGGATGCGCGCTCCATCATGGAGGGCCCGACTGTTAACGTGGGGTAATTGGGGCTGATCCTCCCTGCCCACAAGGCAGCTCTTGGTCTCTCGTTGTTAGAATTCCGACGGCTTCAGTGGAGATTGCAAGAGAAATGAAGGAAGGGCGAGATACATGGGAAGGAGACACAGAAGGAAGAGGTTGGCTGGATAATGTTTTGCATGGGTTGCAGAGCCAGCTGTACGAAGCCATTTAGCATTTCCTAAAGGGCCGAATCGCAATTTCATCCCGTTAAGAAATGGTAAATGGTATTTTCATATGTACAAAGGCTGGAAAATGGTCGCAATTTGCTATTTCTGCCTGTTATAAATCGCAAGTTGCGACCGCGATTTAGGAATCGCAGATAAGGATTACCTATGTGCATTCCTTAAAGCACATGTACAAAGCATTTCCTAAATGCGAATTGGGCATTGAGGAAATGCTCGATGGTAACCATGTGCAAAATTGAAAAATGCATTTTATAAGCTGATATGAAGCGCTCGTATGCCCCCAGGGCATATGTGCACTTACATTTCAGGGGGCCTCAAGGCCAGACGCACCCTTGGGTTTGGATTTCCTGGAAATCACAATTTAGGAAATGCAAAACCATTCCAAGCGAGTGGTTTAGGATTTCCTTATAACGACTTCCTAATAGCGAGCTATTAGGGAATCGCAGGGCATGTACATACCAATGTGCAGTTCTAAATAGTGATGTCTTGAGAAACACAATTTAAGAAATGCAAAAAGAACCTTCGTACACCTGACCCGGAAAGACATACATTTGAATAGCACACCCAGGTTCAGACTATAAAATGCGGGAATGAAATGTGTCTGTAAAGTGCCAGAGTCCGGAAGGAAGATTTACAGCCAGATTTCTTGACATCTCTGCCCGTTTGAGCGCGGGCGCCAGGGATCCCGCCCTGTTCGCGCAGTGACCGAGGCGTGGGCATCTCTCAGGCGCTGCCTCCAGGCGCTCTGGAGCGGTTGGAGCTGTTTGCCCTCCGGTGGACATGATGTAAGGAGTGGGGTCATGACTTAATGACATGGGAAACCCTTGGCGCCTCCTTCAGGTACTTCAAAGCATCTACCATGGGTGTCACGAACTGCAGGGGGTACTCCGTGGTGCTCAGGGCTGGCGGGCACTCCCGCCCTCGACCCTAATTGGAGATTGGGAATTGAAGGAGGGCAGAAAGAGGCATCTTTAGAATCTGCCCGTTGCGTGTGTCGTGGGTGCTGTTTTGTCACAGCACACCGGGCCCTCGGCTCTCCGGGGGTTCTCCAGGGTCCTAGCGGGAGGTAGGCCTCGTGGGGTACTGGGGAGAGAAGGCAGTTCATCCCACGCCGCCTGTCGCAGTGAAGGGCGGAGTGGAGAGACTGACTGGCCAATGAATAGACTACCCCAAGCGGGTCCGCGCTGTTAGCATTACACAAGCAAACAGTCAACTATGAAGATAATACAGTCATCTCCTTTGACAATGACCTTTGAAAATGATTGCGGGTGGAAATCTCCACACCCTCGCCCTCTGAAAGGACACCCCTGCCCTTCCCCGGTACCTGCAACGGAGATACAGGCCTCAGTTAGTGGCGTTTGGGCAGACTGCTGCCCGCCTGCCCAGCATCTCTCCTACCCGAGGTGTACCTCCTTCCGGTCTCATCTCGTGACTTGGCACTCTTTAACCCCCCTCGCCCCCTTCTGAAAGTCCAGCCGGTTCCCCGATTGCCCCGCCTGCCTTTTAAATGGATCCCCGGGCCGAGGCCTGGACGGGGCTCCCTTCACCCCAGCTCTAATTGAAGACATTCTTCAGCAGTATCCCGTGGCAACGGCGCGAGTGTCAGCCCGTGGTGTCTATCGGGGAGCGGGGTCCCCCGCCTCCTTCGCGGTTCCCACCGCTCCCAGTGTGGGAACCTCTCGGGCGTCAGTCCTCCTGCCCATCTATCTCTCCTCCAGAAATGTGCATCTTTAACGCACTTCATACTTCAGCTTTGGCCTCGGTCTTCTTCGAGATGCGGTTTCATTTCCATGACAGGCCGAGCCCTTCCCACACAAGCCCCGTTCATGCAGACGCCTGGGCCCGCTGTAAAGTAGTTATTGTTCTATATGCCCCAGGAGAGCATGTATGAGAGAGGTGTCCTTTGTCTGTTGCTCCTAGAGTGGTATGAGGTAAAGTGCTTCATTTCATTTTGAATGCCCAGATTCTTAGTCCGAAGGGGCGGAACTTTCTGCATGTAGTATTTGCGCACTTGGTTTTTCCAGGTGTGGGAGAAACATACCTGTTTTTTCCTGTGGGTAATTCCGACTAGAAAAATCGCAAGCTTTTTTCCCGATTTTTCTCTTTTAGTTTTTGTCAGTCCCCCTCGCCTGCCCGTAAAAAATGCCTCCCTCTTCTCTCCCCTACTTCACCACCCCTCTCCCTCACTTTCCCACTGCACCCAGAGGTCCCAGCATACATTTACCACTTGCTCAGAGCAGGTGGAAAATGTATGCATTCAAATCACATGGAATTGTGAATTCTGTGTGCTTTTATGACTGAAACAATCGGTCCCACTTGGTAACTTATGAGGTTTTACTCATAACTGCTCAATATTGGTGTAGATTTACAGCGCAAAAATGGTAGAATTACATGGCTACCCTGTAGTGTTTTCTGCTATTTTATAACGTAACCATTTTGACTCCTAAGTCACAGCTCTCGGTGTCGGAGCGCAGTGCCATGAAAGCTTGTTTTAGAATGTTGAGTTCTCAGTTACATGCAGTAAAATAAAGACATGTAATACTAAGCTCTGTGTGTGGTGTAGTCATGGGCGGGTACCCAGGCTGGGAAGACGCTACTAATTGCAACGAGGGAGGGGACACGTAACCCCGAAGAATGATCGTGCTCTGCCAGAGTGTTTGCCGTGGTACAGGCAAATTGCTCGTGTGCGCCACATGTGTCGCTGTCGAAGAATGGAATCGGCAATTCATGCAGGTGAAGTCAAATCACAATTCCAGCTTCTATAAAGCAAGTGAAGACAACCGAAGCATTGCAAAGAATCTCCATTCAGACGATGAATGCTGAGAGAATCTCTTAGTCTGGAGTGAGTGTTAATGGCTGCCAGAGCTGAGGCGCATGCTGAAACACAAGCTGCTGACATGGAGGCCGGAGGTGCCCAGAATGAATCCGTCATGAGTATAAAAAGTTAGCCAAAGACTGAAGGACACAAAGTGATGTCTACATGTTCAAAGAAGTTATGTTTTAGATGTACATTTTTGTTTCCACACAATGGTAAATGTCTCGGCATTGGACAGATATGTAAAGGCTGTGGAAAAGAGAACCATTTTGTGACGGTTTGCAAAGCCAAGGAAATAGTAAGTGTGTTATGACGCAAAGACAAAATGGCCACCAGAACATTCCAGAGGCAACGTTCAACACACCCCCACAAGGCCAAGCAGCGACATCAATTGAGGCAAATTGACACTGAATGAAGTCAATTTACATCTAAATCATCATCAAACAGTTTTGTCTGCCTCAATTTCAAGTGAAATTGAGGAAGATGGTTTTGCCATGTGAATGTTTACGTCAGAGAAACGTGCTCAGGTTCGACTGGCTGCATGTGAAGAAAAATGTCAGTCAAAGAAAAGTCAACATACCAAAGCACCAAAGTCATATAAACATTGTCCGAAAATTACATTGAAAATAAATAATTGCTCAATACCTTTCATCATTGACAGTGGTGCATCGATAAATACAATTCCTGAAGAGAAATGCAATGAATTATCTCCATTTCCTCAACTTCCACCATTGGAAACCAAAGTGTATACCTGGGCTGCATCAACGCCTATGAAACATTGTATTAAAGTTTTTCTCCACTTTCAACTAAGCCAATCACATCTTAATGTTTTATGAAGCATATTTCTTCACTTTAAATTCCTCCCATTTAAACAAAAGGCTGTATTTTTCTGTTATAAATATGGCACTTGTCCACAGGCCACTGGGAGCAAGATGCCTGGTGTTTGTAAATGTGACAGTTGGAAATGGGATTACATTTAAATGATGAGTTTTATGGAATCCATATGAACATAAAGTTAACTTAATTTTCTCCCATTTCAAAGTGTCGCCTATAGACACAATAGGCATCTTGCTCCCAGGTGCTGGTAGTCACAGTGCTATATTTATAACTGAAAAATACAGCCATTATTTTAAGTGGGATAAATTTAAAGTGCAGAAAAATGTTCCATATCATAAACATATTTGAAAAACATTTTCTGCACTTTAAATTCCTCCCATTTAAAAAAAAAATGGCTATGTTTGTATTATACGTGACAGTGCCTCATTTGACAAAAGGTATTCCAGTGCTACAAGTACACCTTTACATAGGCTTTCAGTCACCCATACGCATTTATCCCATTCATACGCACACATGTTCATACATCCCCAAAAACCACACTTGTCCCCTAGTCAAAGTATTTTGTTCAAACCATAGTATCTGGATCTGTGGATATTAGGCTTAAAGTCAATAAAGCTGGGTTTGGGGGTGTCTGGTAACAATGCTCAAGTTGCTTAGCCTTCAGTATCTCACAAAGATTTTGACTTATCAAAAGTAGCTGTCACTACAGTAAAGGATGAAGACCCTTGATTTACAAGAAACTTTTGAAATATAACTTTAATCGTTACTTAAGCATAACATTATTGAGCGTTCAACTGGTCTGAAGCCATCGGTTTCTCCCAAAGTGGTAGTGCCCAAAAGGACACTGAAGGAGCTGTATGCATATGTGTTGGGACGCGCTAAGCAAACAGGGCAATTGAACGAGAACAACATCCAGGTCCACACATTGCGAATATAACGCAATTAATTGGTGCAAAGGTGTTCTATTGCCTTGATATAAATAAAGGTTATCATCAGCTGGAACTCAAAGAAAATTGCAGGTATATTACAACCTTTTCTACAGGTCGATCTGTTTTGATATAAGAGATTCAGTTTTGGTGTGTCATCGGCTGCAGAACTTTTCCAAGACGTAATTCGACCTGACATATAGCAGGTTGTGAATGCATTCAATTATAGTTATAACATATTGATTTTCGGAGGTACACAGAAGCATGATAAAGCTGTCACCCGAGTATGTTGTTTACTGACCGATGCAGGCTTGACTTTGAATGCCACAAGTGAGTTCCAGAAGACAAAGTTACAATTCTTTGGCCATATCTTTTCAGATGGGGGCGTTACACTGGATCCTGCCAAAGTACAAGCCCTGTCAAGTGCTGATCCCCCACAAGATGTTTCTGTTATACATTCATTCCTTGGCATGGTCAGTTACTGTTCAAGATACATACAAGACGTTGCTACCATAAATGCTCCCATACGAGAGTTAACGAAAAAAATGTTTCATTCAAGTTGTAGGAAGGTAGGAGCCTTCTAGCATGGTTACCCCCACTGTTTGACTGGTGTCAGTGTGTTTTTGACCTAGTCTGCTGGGATCCTGCTAATCAGGACCCCAGCAACCGTGCTTTCTGCCCTAAATTGACATGGTAAGTACTTTTTACCTCCACAATTGGCTACTGGTGTAACCTCGTAAGTCCCTAGTATATGGTACTAAGCTGCCCATGGCCCAGGTACACCAGGGGTCTCCCATGGGCTGCAGCATGTATTGTGTCAGCCATGGGAGTCCACATAAACTGTGATTACAGACCTGCCATTGCAGCCTGTGGGAGTTGGTGATGTTTCCTTATATCTGAGGTCACTACCTTAACACCTATAAAGTTACCCCTATGGCAGGCTCTTCAGTCCTGAGGGCAGAGTGCTTGGTTATAAGTTTGAGGGTGCCCCTGCATAAGCAGGACACACATACAAACCCCAGAGTCGATTCTCCAGGCGTTTTAAGTTTGGTCAGCCAATTTTAGACATATAGTGGACATCAGCCATTACGAGTTGTCTAACTATATAGTGGTTGCACCGAACCCGGTCATGTTTCGTATCAAACATGTTAGAATCATACCCAACACCGATTCCAGCATTGGAAGTATGAACCCATGTACTGGGGTGCTCCCTAGGGAACCCCCCTGTTTTCCTGGTAACAGCCTCTCAGGGTCTGCAAGCAACATATTGCTGCTGCTGACCACAGACGCAATTCTACCCTCCCCTGCTCGAGCTTGGCTCAGCAGCAGGAAGGTAGAACAATAGCTTTTCTGTCACTGGTAGGTGTGACCACCTCCCAGACAGGACCTAGTGTATTGGCCTTGGGTGGGGGTGCTTGTCAGCACCACCAGACTGCTTTGAAGGGCACATTTGGTGCCTTCCTTGCATACTCTAGTTTGAGCTATTTCATGAACCCTTGGTTCCTGCTCTGGCGTGAAACTGGACAAAGGACATGAGTGTATACTCCCCTCTGTCCAACCCCTCCTCTGGGATGGTCCCGAGTTGTTCTAACCCTTTCCTTAGGATACTTAAGGTCTTACCTGTGGGTGGATCCTTAGCTTCGTCATGGGACAAGACTCAACCATGAAACTACGTTGCTCTTCAATCGTCTGGACACTTGGACTTTGTTGGACTTTCACTGGAACCAAAACTGCACAAAGGAAGACTCCTGATGCTCCTGGTCTCGCAATTCTTCAAGTCTTCTTCGTCATCTGTGCTTCATCCAGGTTCTTCAAAGACCTGTGGGCATCAAGGACACCCAAAGAAATCTCCCTTGGAGTGAAGGAGTCACTCCTGCATCTGCAGGACCCGCAACAAAGCTGACCAGTCTGCTGGTCCTGTTGTACTGCACACTTCCCAAGGCTCAGCAACACAGGTGGTGGTTCTGCAACTCCCTCGATGCCTGGCCTGTCCTCTCTGCAATTTTGAGGCCAGCTTCCCTCACCGGAACCGCTGGGACCAAACCTCTGTGCACCGCGTTGACTTGCCATTGCTAAGGCTTCTTGACTCTGCACTCAGATCTTCGAGCTCCAAGAAGCTCCAGCCTTCAGCACCTCTTCCCTCCAAGATCAGCATCCTCACCGCCTCCTCTGCACCGGGGGACTCCTTCTTTGGTGAGCTGCTCGAGGTCTTCTTGCAACTCCTGTGCCTTTGGCCTGCGGGTTCTCCTGAGAGTCTTCTCTTACTTCAGTGGGCTCCCCTGCTTGCTCGGGGTCTGCTCTGAATCTCCTGCTGTTTGTGAGTCCCTTGGATCTTGCTAGTCCTAACATTTGCTCCTCTTCACTTTCCGAGCTAGTTGCAGTTACCCAGGCTTGTTGGTGCTCCTGCCGGACACCTACCTCGTAGACAACAACCTCCGACGTGGGACAGCTCATGTACTGCTCCTGGTCTTCCTCAGCTTTGCCTAGTCCTCACAGCTGCAGTGACAAGGTCATCTTTGATTCCTCAGAACCGCCTGACATTGGTGGGCATTGCTCTTCCGTGACTCCTGGTCACCTCTGAGTGCAGTTACACAATAATTTTACTCCAACTGACCATACAGTGGTCATTATTAGTACATGTAGATGGAATGATATGACGAACAGGGGAACTTATAACTTCACCACTAGGTGAGCAAGGAAGCAATTCCTTTTGATTTAAGTACCCTCACACACCCTAGTGGTGTCATGCTTCATCATCGGGTCACCCCGACGCCTAAAAGTCGGGGTGGGCTCAACCACAGTGTTGGGAGCGCTTTGAAGAAATTGCAGACCAGGGAGGCTATAAGATAAAAAAACCTCAGGCAGATCCCCAGTTTCCCTTTATTATTGGGTCTGTCTGGGTTGATTAAAAATAAGAGTAGGGGTATATATAGGAGTATTATGGTCCTATGACCCTAGTGCCAACATGTTTCAGTCCACAGTGGCCATAAAGGTCCAGGACTTTCTTCAGGGCAAACAAGGCCACCCTGGGATACAGAAGGGGGAATTCCCTATTCTGTTTAATTATGGACAAGGGTAGAGTAGCTACTCCTTGTGTGAAAGACTGATTAATTAATCTGTCTTGCGTTGTAAATCCATCTGTAAGAAAAAAACACAAAGAAACACATATCCAACTTATACAAATCGGTTTGCATCATGGTGTTTCCATAGTGACGTGTTTCAAACTCGTGTTTGGAATCCAGAGCCACACCTATATGTGCCAGGTGGTCATAAAGGCATAATAGTGTGCAGCTATATCCACATGTGTGTCATTCAAGAATTGTATCTGTGTACAGTTAATCGGCGTGTCAGATATATTGTGCGGTGGCGATTATGCTCGCATTCTATCTGGAACCAGTCGACAAAACGTGGATGCTATCAATGAAAAGAGACTCTCATAAAATCATCCCACACACATCTCATTCACACCAAATCTGTGATTCAACACAGTATTAAAAACCATGCGTGACTCTTAAAACCTATGGGTAATTGTGCATGTATCTCTCACTCCTGCATACTTGCTTACCCGGGCTTCGAATGGTAGTCGTTTCTCAGGGGATGGAAGGGCTAATGGAGTAGCTCTGTAGTCAAACCCTAACGTTAGCCCCAGGGGAAATATGAAAAGGAATGGTTTGAAAAACGTCAAGATCGGGCATCCAGGATCAAAGGTAATTGACGATGATTCCTTCTCTGGTGGGGGACCCAATGCTAAGATAATCGTCCTAGAGTTACAGACTTACTTCGTCAAGAGTCCTGCTCCGCTTCGCCACCTATTTGGACCCGATCCCCGGCGTTTCGCGCCGTGTTACGGTGATCGGGAAGTTTATACTTCCGTATTGTTTGGAGCGGACAATTAGATTGGTCTGCGCAAGCATGTGATCGGAGATGTTCCACGCACGGGATTGGTCAGACGCGACCTGTGACCCAAGCTGTCAGCCAATGGGGAAGTGGTTAGACCGAAGAACGCCGAAATAAACAGATGTTGATTATTAATCCGTTTATTCATATTAGCGTCCTCATTCAATTAAACTCATGAAATTTTATTGTAGGGGGCTCGTATTTTAAATTAGTACTCAAATACTGACGGATATGGGATTTCAAGGTGTGTAACATTTGCTCCTCTTCACTTTCCGAGCTAGTTGCAGTTACCCAGGCTTGTTGGTGCTCCTGCCGGACACCTACCTCGTAGACAACAACCTCCGACGTGGGACAGCTCATGTACTGCTCCTGGTCTTCCTCAGCTTTGCCTAGTCCTCACAGCTGCAGTGACAAGGTCATCTTTGATTCCTCAGAACCGCCTGACATTGGTGGGCATTGCTCTTCCGTGACTCCTGGTCACCTCTGAGTGCAGGCAACCTGTTTCCTTGGGCATCCATGTGTGGGGTGGCTCTCAAACCATCGGTCTTCCAAAGGGTTTCTTTAGGGTCCTCTTCTTTAAAAATGCAACCGGACTTCTCCATTGACTTCCATTGTGCACGCAGCTGTGTTTCCACTCTGCACACAGCCACTTTGAGGTTCCTGGGTACTTACCTTGGGGGATTCCTTGTGTCCCCTGCTCTTCTGGTCCAAGTTCCGTTCTCCTTTGCTGTTCGCATTCCACTTTCTTAGTATAAGGTTTGGTCTCACCCTGGAGACCACAGTATGTTTTGTGCTATTTACCTGATTGCTTTTGAAGTATTATTGTGTATTGTGTTGATAACTCCAGGTCGGGGATACACCAATGTGATAGTGATATTGTGTTGTAATAAATTGACTTAATTTTGCTAAACACAGTGTGGTTTATTTTCATCTAACTTATACTACAGATTAAACTGGTAAAACAAGCTGTTTCACTCCTTCAAGATCGGTCTGAAGGCACACTCCACAGCTGCAACTTTAAGAGCTTTCAAAGGTTATCAATGACCACTAAAATCACCATAAGGGTTGCCTGGATTAGTGCAAGGTGCATCACTTGAATAAGTCTGCACCATATACTAAGCCAGCCTCCTACACAGGTGGTCACAAGAATGTGAGAGAAGTTTAAAGAAAATCAAACAAGCCATTGAAACTGCTACTGGAACGGCCTATTTCAATCCAAAGCTTCATACAGAGGTTGTTGTTGATGCTAGCCCACTCGGCTTAGGCGTGATCCTGGCACAGCACAGCCGACACCCCCATGCTCGAAGGCATATCATGCCATATGCCAATAGAAGTTTGTCCCAAACAGAACGTGCTTAGTCACAACCTGAGAAAGAACGTTTGGATGTGGTGTGGGCTTGTGAACATTTCCATGTATTCCTGTAAGGAAAGCCTTTTACATTGGTAACTGACCATCAAGCTTTATTGACTATCTTTGGTAGGCCAAAAGCCAAGATGCCTCCTCGCATTGAACGTTAGAGACTACGATTACAAGAGTATGATTATACCATTGTGCATCATCCAGGGAAGAATCAAAACCCTGCTGACTACTTTTCCAGACTACCTATAGAAGGTCAAGATACTTCATTCAAGATGGCTGTAGCCTACATTAATTTCATTGTAAGGTCAAAAATGCCAGCTGCCATATTGCTAGCCCAGATCAACACTGCCACGAGCCATGATAGTGACATGCTGTAATTGAAATATATAATTAAAATGAATTTACGGAAGCAGCATGCTCAACTTCACACCGAACTGTGTCTAATTCAAGAAGAAGTTGTACTGCGAGGATCGAGAATCCCAATTCCAGAGAGTTTGAGACAGAAAATAATTGAAGAGGCTCACAAAGGACATTGTGTTATTGTTGCCACCATGAGAGCTCTTTGAGATCGAGTTTCGTTTTCATATTTAGATGAGCGGGTTGAAAAGGAACTCAAGTTTGTCATCTATATAGCTGTCTTTCTACAAACATTACTCAACATCCTCTTACCACGTCAGAACTCTCTAAGTATGTATGGGAGAGAATACCCATCGATTAATTTGATCCACTCAATAATGGACATCACCTGATGGTAATTGTGGATGAGTACTCCCGTTTTCCTTTAATAAAGGATCTCTCATCCACAACTCATGAGTGAGTCATTGAGAGACTTGACGGCATTTTTGCAACATGTTGCGTTACAGCCATTGTGAAGTCTGATAATGGCCCGCCATTCAGCAGTCGAGAATTCAAGGATTTCCTGGAGCATCTGAACATAAAGCATCTGAAGCGTACACCTTTGTGGCCACAGGCCAGCAAACTCCTTGGGAGATTTATGAATGTGCTAAAGAAGGCAGTACAGCCTACAGCTCTTGAGAGGCTCAGTTTGAAATCTGTTTTGAATTTCACACTACGAGCCTATCGTTCACCACCTCCCTCGACCACAGGCGCAAGTCCTGCGACTTTGATGTTCGGGAGAGCAATGACAACCAAGTTACCTCAATGGACCAACAAAAGAGAAGGAAGTGAGAATACAACTTGGATGAAGGAATGGGTTAATAAGGAAACAATGAAAGCCTATGCCGACAAGAGGTGATCTACAGAGAATATTGAGTTTGACAGGAGATCTAGTGATCGCCTGACAACTGCGGAGTAGAAAACCTGATGCTCTATGTGATGCTGCACCTTGCCACGTTTTGTACACTAAGGGACATATTGTGACTGCTCAGCATCCTGGGAAGTCTTTTACCAGAGACTCTTCTCACTGTCTGCATTTGATTCATCAGCTTTTGATCAAGATGGTGAAAGAAAGACTAAAATTAAAAACTCAGTGACTGCTGTTACTTCTTGACCGTCTTCGAAAATCTCTGACAGTGAAGATGACAGCTCCCAGTAACCAGATCATGTTGAATAATTTAAGTGCTACGAAGGTTGGGGGGATGTAGTGCCTTGTGAAATTTCATTACGGAACCCTCTTGACTCCTAATGGACTCCATAGAGCTGTGACGTAGGTGTCCGAGAGCAATGCCATAAAAGCTTGTTTTAGATTGTTGAGTTTGCAGTTACACGCAGCAGAATAAACACTAAGCTCCGTGTGTGGTGTAGTCATTGGTGGGTACCCAGGCTGGGAAGACTCTACATACCCCAGTACCTTGAAACTTGTAATCTGCCCACGTGTTCTGCAATTGTTATGTTATCTGTCATTTGTATAACACAGAACTGGCATTAGTGTGCCGTTCTTACTGTCCATATTGATTATAGATGGACCTTCATGTTTCTTAATGTAATATTTGTAGCACAACCCATATGTGAAGAGTTGGTTGAGGTGCATGAAGTTCTGACACGTGGTTTGGTCGTGTTGTCGGGATCTTGAGCACTGCTGGTGTGCATGTTTATAGAACTATGTGCGAGGAATATGGTACACAGCATGCAGTACTTTGGTATATACCTGATTGAGGTATAGTAGCCAGATAGGTGCACCGCACCTCCTTAATATAGTTCTGCTTCAGGCTTAAAGTTTCAGTATATGGATGTATAAGGTACGCCTGTAAGAGATGAACGCATAGCACACAGGAAGTGCCCATGTGCCTCAGCAAAGGGTCAACCCTGGAACCCAGAAAGGTCTTATCCCAAAAAGTCCAGTCATCTTTGTAAAGAGTATTTGGGGCCTCCGAAATGGTGTGGCAAAAGCCAACGAAATTAGATTGAGGGTTTATGGCTCTAAAGGCTTGGGGCAACAACCCATGGAAATTCACAGATACCAGGGAAATTAGCACGTGCCTTAGTAGTGGGTCCCACCCAGAAGCGGGGTGAATGCATGCAGAGGCTGACAACCCGCAGGCTCCTGTTTATGAAAAGACCAGTACCTCTAAAAGGCTTGGGTTACTGCGATGGCGGCATTGTGAGAGTCCGGGTGGGAGACAGGCCTCCGTCCTTTGAAATGTGGCCCTCACAAAAGAAGGGCGAATAGGCAGTTGGCTTCAGTTTTCACCTCCGTAGGAGGTATGAGACGCCTGTAGTAGTAGAGCACACTTTATTGGGCAATACATTGAACTGATTCCTTTCTAAGCGATTCCTGGATGAACAGAATGGGGGTTCATTTTATATAGGCCTTAACAGTGGGAGTTCAACCTCTTTCTAAGTACCTTCAATTTCCCCAGGCAAAGGCACTAATACCCAGCAAAGGGAGGTGTTTGTTTTATTATAGAAAAATATGACCAGGTGGGGCAGTGAGGACTCACATTAATTTTTGCTGATTATGAAATGACAACAAAGGCTACTTAGGAGGAATCAAATAAGTTGGTCGAAAAAACAGGAAGAAGAAAAAGATTTACGTGGTCACAGGAAAATAAGTAGAATGTGATAAAGTGAAAGAAAGGAAGGGTAAGAGGCTGTGACTCCGCCACAGTATTCTGATTGAGTCTGGAGCTGGTGGCGCTCTTCTAAACCCCAACTCTGCCCACCCCTGCCTTTTCCACTTTGTTCTGTGCAGGCTTAATCGTGGGGAGGCTCCCCGGTGCCTGCTGGGGAGCAGTTACCTGCAGCTGTGCTTTCCATACTGCGGGCTACAGTGGGTACTGCCTTGGCATGGACTCTAAAATGTTGTGGTGATTGTGGTTTCAGGCCTGGGTAGGGTGCTTCACTTGCTGGGGCTTTGTAGATAGATACTGGTTTGGCCAAGGTACTTTACGTAGCCGGGCAGTGTGGCTGCGGCCTAGCTGTGATGCTTTACATGCTGCCCCCTGTGGACTCTAGCATCATGGCGGAATCTTTAAGCTTGTGTATAATTCTCTTGCCTTGAATCTGCATCAATGAGACTATTAATATGAGGGTTATACCGGACTTGTAAGACAGGAAGCAGTAGTCCCCAAACAGCCTACTGGCACATCGAGTAATCTAACCCTCGATGGGAAGGAGGAAGCAAGGATCAAACAGACCCTGTAAGAGGTGGATGAATATAGAAAGTGTATGGTGGTCGAATGAAGAGGCATGAGGTGAAGTCAGCACTTGGTAGCCTTGATATTTGGCAACCTTGGCATTCCACATCTCCAGTAGAAGGCTCTTCAGTAAAATGTTGGCCACCTCCACTTATTTCTTTAAACAGATTAAGCACTACACAGAATGCCTATTTAGTGATTCAATGATCAGGAATATGCCTGACTAGACAAAGCAACAAGACATATGAGGACCAGGCTGAACGAAGCAGGATCAAAATAAAACATTAGTCCAAGTATGATAGGCAGAAGTGAATGCAGGAACTGTTGAGAGATGAGAAAACAATACCGGAAGCTAGAAAGTGAGAAACATACAAGGAAAAGATAGAGGGTGTGACAACAAAGCAGTCTTTTAAGGGCTAAAACACAAGTGAAGAGTAGTTGTGAACTCCATCCAGAGTGTCGATAAACACGTAAGATGGAAGGAGTATTCTGAAAGGATCTCACAGGGAAACTACAGAATTATAGTGCTTCAAGACTTAGCATAGCAAAAATATCACCCGCCAAACTTTCATTGAGCTAAGTTTATAGTGATAAGTATAGAGTTAATATACCCAGCACCGGGTGCACATAGCTTGACTATATAACTATATATTCCCAACCCCAGCTCTGCGCTCACACCTGCCAATGCGGAACCAAGTGAGACGGAGATGAGCTCAGACCTAGGATCACCAACTGATGAAGGACCTAGAGAGAAATTGAATTTTTAGAAGAAATGAAACACGACAAAGGGAGAAACGGAGGATGCAGAAATACAGGATGAGTTAGTGCTGGCAAAAGAAAACCATAGGCATAAACATGAAGCGTAATAATAAAAGAATATTAGAGGACAAACCTGGTGACTAACATATCCACTACAACGTTAACACCAATTTAAGAGAGAATGTTAAATCTTGGTCTAAGCTTCTGCCCCACCCCAGCTTTTGTGAAACTAAGAATAGAACTGTAAAAGGTTACAAGGAAACTGAAGTTATTCAAATACTATAAGATTAAATCCTCAGGTCTGCAACCATGTAACCCCTACAAACAAGCAAACATATAATCTCTTACTTTAGACGATGTACCGGTGTTAAGAAAAGCTGGAGATCTCACAAAGGAAAATAATGATGATGGAGTGACCCCAGACGGGAAACAACCTTTACAACGCAACTATTACATCGCACTACACTTACAACGCAGGCATTACAACGGAACATGCATGACACTACAACGCATACCATTACAACGCATACCATTACAACGCATGACACTACATCGCATGTCACTACAACGCAGGCATTACAACGCATACCATTACAATGCATACCATTGGAGTTAGAATAGTAATTTTTAACCCCTACACTATCCAACACTTACCCTACTGTTGCACCCCCTGGAGTTAGAATAGTAATTTTTACCCCTATACCATCCAATACTTACCTTAAATGCAATGTAACAGTATGCGTTGTAATGGTATGCGTTGTAAAGGTAGTATGCGATGTAATGGAATGCGTTGTAAAGGTAGTTTTTTTAAATGCGTTGTAGTGTCATGCGATGTAATGGAATGCGTTGTAGTGGATGTTGCGATGTAAAAATTGCGTTGTAAGTGCATGCGTTGTAAAAGTATGGGTTGTAACGTCATACATCCCCCCAGACACAGGTTATGTTACTGAAAGTGAGTATCTTGAAAAATGTTCTTTTTCACTAATAACCCCATATCCAGCAACTGTAAACCCTGTTATCGGCTGGCAACAAGGTGGATGTGTTTCAGGAACTGAGGATTGAGGACAGTAACAGACTGAGGGGACAATCTTTACCCAGATATAAAGGAAATATGGCACGCACTGAGTGGCAGGAAATTCATACCTAAGCAATAATAAATAAATTATAATGAAAGCATCTGGCATCAACATGATTATGGACAAGAGCTACAGGTGAACCAGCACCTTTGGAATAAAATCTCTTATCATAATCTTTACTGCCAAAGTGGTGACGTGAGGTACTGGGACACCAGGCAGAATCATCACAACGATGCCCAAGCTCACCACGACTCATTGGCAGCAGGGCTTGACACAGGAGGGTCTGAAGGCATGCCCTGCACTCCTGCATTTGTGTCTTTGATAAGCACATCATTTCCAGTTGCCTGTGTAAACCTTATGCTAAGGCTGCATTTGTCGGTCCAACAATGCAGTCCATTGGTTTGCCTGCTTGGTCTCCATGTCTATCAGTCTACGTTCATTCTCCCCCAGTCCCACTTTTGCACACATTTGCACCGACCTACCTCTTTGTTATTGAGTTGCTTGTCATTTTACAGCTCCTACTTATGCTGCAGCATTGGAGTCAGAGGCCCAACTAGAGCCAAATTTCGGTGGAGGCTAAGAAAAGTTTTCGGGGGGCGGGGGCTTATTCTTCCAGCAATAGGCAGAGTAGAGATGCAGGGGCTCTAAGAAGGGGTGAAAACACAACAAAGCCTCTTTAACAAGCAAAATGTCTTTTAAAGACCTGTGCAGTGCTCGGGTGCGGCTGTGTGTGTGCCCGGGTAGCTATCTCAGCCCTGGCTGCCACACACAATGGGGAGGAGGCGGGGCTGAAGCCCTTTGAGCCCAATGGGCGTTGCGCGCCTGATTGGAGTGCCCCAATACTTGCTGGCCGAGGACATGTGAACCGTGCTATGTCTTTGTGGGAAGTCCATGTTGCTTCAACATTGGATTGCTCATGTGTTTGCTTGCTTGCATTTTTCCACATCAGGCTGAAAGTTATCTGTACTTTATTTGAGATTTAGAAACAAAAACATCTACATCCCACTTTACTTTTGACTTGTTTCTTTTTGTCTGTGAATTAATGGACTTCCAGCTTGCCCTAAAGAGCATTGTCAGATTTCTGATGTACATCTAGCCAGCGAGTAATGAGCGAGCTGTTATCACATTTGAATTTTACAAGTAAAAGAGGGTTTTGCCTGTTTTAGAGCTTTGTTACTTTCAGAAGTCTGGTGAGCTGCTGCTCACTTCTCTGGAGAATGGCGTTCTCTCTGGGGTGTTAACTTTTCTGCATGTTCAAATCCACTGGAGGACACAAGCGAAAGTCCAATAGTGGCCTTACAAGTACTGCCTACATTATTACTAGAAAGATATTTGTTTCAGGTCCTTTGAAGAGCCTTGTATGCTCTGCGCCTACTCCCACTGCCCCGTTCAAGCTGTTGTAGTGTGACACATCCAAGACAAGGCGCACAAAGGGCTCCAATGGAAGGGAGCAGGTCATACTACCGGTTCAGTTCCTCAAAACGCTATCTGGGATGACAGATGGGGCTGATCTGGAGGGAATTTGTAAACGGAGCCACTCCCTCCCAACACAACATTCAAAATTAGGGTCCATGGAAATCCTATGACAAGTTTCTGCCTGGTTAGCCAATCTTAACTTTTCCGGTAACATTAGTTGGGCAATGCGGTATTGGATCCTCTTCAGCCTTTTCTTGGGAGTCACACGATCCTGGACATGAAACAGGTGTGGTTTAGATCAGATCAGAGCACTGAGGTAGTCCCCACTGCAATTTCAAATGACCTAAGATTGGGATTGTGTGGACACTTTTGCGTTTATAATATATGTTAGATGCTTCAACACGGGAATTGCTGTTGAGCCGGTGAAGGACCAACATGGCAGATTGAAGCCGCCACGGAGAGCAGCCGAGTCGGAGAAACGCTTAAACGCCTCGGCATCTAAAACATCTAAAGCGGCTCTCGCATCCGACGTATTACCTGCTGATATCAAGAGCTCTGGTACTTCTTTACCGGGAACACAAACTAATGTGGCGGCTCTCTACGGCAAGGACCGGGCGGCTGCTGTGGGCGTCTCGGCTGTTCCTTTGGAGACTTGCTGGCCGGTCGGTGCTCGACTGGTCAGGCCTGTCCTTTGCAGTGGTTCCGACAGCAGCCTCACTGCCAGAGGCTAGGAGAGGGATGGCACCACCTAAAACTGCTCCGAGGAGCACCCACACTGGCAGGAACGCCGCTGGAGGGGATGCAGGCAAATCTGATGGTGCAAACGTGGTGGAGAAGTCGGGCACTGCAATCGGTAAGCTGCAGACGGGGAAAGTATCGGAGCTTTTCGCGGGTAATTCAGGAATGCATCTCTCTGGTAACAAAGTTGCAGAGGCTCTGCTTGCGGCGATCCCTGACCGCAACAGTGCCGCTACCGATATTGCTGATATCATTACTACTGACACAGTCTCAATGGCGGTCAGAACCGCAAGCAGCGACAATATGGACAATATGGACAGCAGAGATGGGTCTGGAGGCTGTATAACAGAGTCCTCAACTCTTACGCTAATTCAGTCTATGTGGATGCCTGAGAGATCCGACAAGAGCCCACCCAATGCAACCAATCCTATCAATTCGTTTGATGCATCTAGTAATCTAAGGCAGCCAAATCAGGGAGAGTACCGTGCTGATATATTGAGGGCCGATGAGGTAGCGGAATTAGGCGCGAAGGTTTGCGCTGCTATAGATGGCATTTCAGAGGAAGGTGAAGGCAATGAGTCGGGCTCATTTGACGATGTTGAAGAGTCAACGGAACTTTCCACACAGGCTCCCGTGGATATGGGTAAATCACCTACGGGTAAGAAAGGGAAAGGGAAGGCTAAAAATAAAACAAAAAAATTACTTGGCGGGCAGACCGCGGCACCCCCACGTGGGAAAGCCATCTCAGATAATAGCCCTTTATGGAAATGGGTGCAAGCGAAGGGAGGCGTCAAGACCATGGCATTACGGCTTTCGGGTACCAGCCCAATCGAGGGTAATCCAACGAAGGCCCACCCTTCGCCCGCCCATAGTAGTAGAGGATAGCTCCAAGCTGGGGGTCCCGGATGGGATGCAATCTATACTCCCAGTCTCTGGAGATGTACATGCTACAGAAGGAACTCACGTCACCCAGGGGATGGCCCAACTAGGGGATGGAGCAACAGGTAGCCAAGAAGTGCTGACACCATCACTCTGCCTGATACTACAGTCCCTAAATGAGCAAAGGCAGGTGGCGCAACAACATTATATGCAGGTCCGAGAAGATAAAAGCAGAATGCGACAGTCTTTGCAGGAGATGGTGGACCAATTTGTACTGCTAACTCAAGATATTTCAGAGCTGCAGCAGAGAGTTACGGTCACTGAAGAACTGTTAGCACTTACAGATGTTCTTGTTAAGAAGCACGAGGGTCAGATCTCAGGCATACAGATCAAGTTGGAGGACATGAAAAATCGTCAGCGCCGGCAAAATCTTAGGCTTTTTGTTATCCCAGAAGGGGCAGAAGGGGCGGACCTGAGGGCCTATATGGTCCAACTATTCCAAAAGGCCTTTCCTGACCTCTCTGACTGAGATTGGGATTCCCAACTGCAAAGGGTTCACAGACTACCATTAGTCCAGAGGAATAAGGGGGGTCAATACCCTCGTCCATTCCTGATTTATTTAGGAAATTTTCTACTGAAACAGGCAGTGGCAATGAAAACTAACCTAAGTAAGGCTACAATGGATAGGCGTTGGAGGCTACGTCAATTTATAGACCCAATAAAAGCCCTTGGAGCTCAGGCCTTTCTGCAAGTACCCGCATGCTTAAAAGTTCTTAAAGACGGTCATACTTATTTTTTCTTGGAAGAAAAAGAAACAGGTCAGGCAGTGGCCAAGTGGCAAGCAGAAGTTGCGGAGAAGATGTAGAATAGGGTCTTACGGTATTTACAGATATGAACTAAGAGCCTAATTGGCCTGTGGGGGTTTTTGTTTTCTCTTGTACCAAGTGGGTTTGTCATTGTCGTCTTCCTTCTCTTAATGTTGATTTCGAGCCCTGCTTATCATGAATTCTTTTTCTCCCTTTTTTTCCCCTTCTTTAGCAATAGGCTAAATTAAGCGCTATCTCAAGAAAAAGAAAAAAAAAGTTTGTTGAAATAGAACGAAGAGGTGTGGGGATGGCCATCATGGCTGTGGCTCCGTAGGGCTGCCTCATCAGTGGCAGCTGGTAAAAAGGGGGAGTGTTCTTCTAAGGGACAGGTGGTGGGTGGTTTTCAGAGTCTGGTGGGGGGTGGAAAGGGTAAGGGTGGGAAAATGGGTCAAAAAAAATCATCATCACTAGGGCACTGCTGGGTTAGGGTAAATGGAAGGTTTCTAGCCTTCTTTTTTTGGATTAGCAGGCGGTATAATACTAAAAATTATCTTTTAGGGGACATTGGAGGCAGCAAAAGGGGGCCTATTCAAAAGCTAGAAATTATACCATGAATTGAATTAAATGTATGGCCTGCAATGTGGCTGGTCTCAATAGCGCAACCAAGCGACAGTTAGTTCGCGAAGAGCTGCAAATGTATCAGCCTCAATTGTTTTTTTGATGTCGAGAAAGCTGCTATTTTAGATGAGATAGTCTCGATAGAAGAAGTTGAGTTGGCGTTATCAGCATTGCCAATGGGGAAAGCGTCTGGAGACGATTCACTGCCATTAGAATTTTATAAATCTTTTAAAAAGATTTTGCTTCTGCCCCTTACTAGGGTAATACAATTTGTGGCCACTAGTGGGGAGGTACCGGAATCGTGGAATACGACACAGATTGTGTTCTTCTTAAAAAAGGGTAAACCACAAATAGAATGCGGATCATACCGGCCAATCTCTCTTATTAATACGGACGCCAAGATATTTTCAAAGATCTTGGCGACTCGTCTATCTCCGCTTATGCCGGGATTAGTTTCCGAAAGACAGCATGCGTTCATTTTGGGGAGAGACACTACTGCCCACGTCAATATGGCTATTGGAGCATTCGACTTTGCAGAGAAAAACAAAATTGACTTTGGAATGATCGTTCTAGACGGCGAAAAGGCGTTTGATCGAGTCAGGTGGGAATTTTTATGGGCTGTATTGTCTAAGATTGGTTTAGGTGTACAGTTCCGGTCCTGTGTACAGGCTCTATATTGTAACCCTCAGGCCAAGCTGTCTTATATGGGGTCCCGATCAATACCATTTCGGATCTTGTGTGGGACTAGGCAGGGATGCCCCCTGTCTCCGTTACTTTTCGCCCTATATATAGAGCCATTTTTACGCACTTTACAATCCTGCATGCATATTAATCCACTTGAATCTGGGATTTTCAAACTTAAGATCACGGCATAAGCTGACGATATAGCGGTCTATGCAACCAATCCAAGCGAGGCCGTGATAAGGATAAGGATTAAGGAAGAAGCTGAGAAATATGGCAATGTTTCAGGCTATAAATTGAATGCTAACAAAACTCAAGTGCTTATTACGGCTGGGATTAAAAAATCTATTACCGGGGCTTGTACAACTGTGACCTATTTGGGGGTAAAGATAATAGCCAAAGTCAATCAGATTATTGATTTAAATTATGTACCACTCCTAAACGCAATTAATAAACTGTTCAAAATTTGGCATAGGCTTCCTCTAGGACTGCTTGGCAGATGTAACTTAATTAAAATGAAAATACTCCCTAAGTTCTTATACTTGTTTCGATCGATTCCTTTAAAAGTTCCTAAAATATTTTTTTTTAAACTTGAGGGGATCTGTAGTAGCTTTATTTGGGGTTATAAAAAACCTAGGAGAGCAATTGAGCTGCTTAAATCTCCATTTGAAAAAGGCGGACTTGGCTTTCCGGATTTTAAAATTTATTTCTGGGCTTCATTTACGGGTTGTTTCTGTTGCTTGTTGGGTCTGGATCAGACAGACTCAGTGTTTGAGTTTATTTTAGGAAACCAGAGGCACATGTTTTTATATGGAATAAGGGACCCAAACTATTTCAAGCGAGTGAAGTTTAAGACTGTTAGAGATACCGTATATATTTGGAGAGATATGTCCGCTAGGTGTAAACTACCAATATTTCATGAAAAATTTCCACTATGGGGGAATCCTCTGCTCCCTGAGGTGTTTCAGGACCAAGCAGGCAAATCTTGGGTGAAGTATGGAGTTACTTGCTTGGGTGAAATGTACAATGAGAGAGGAATCAAATCATTCGAAAGTCTGCGCCTAGCATATAAACTTCCTGCTCATTTTTTCTTTAAATATCTACAGATTAGAGATTATTTGGTTCCTAATTTGGCTGTAACAGAGATAATGCATTCAAACATTTGAGACTGTGTATATGGATGGAAAACCAAATCTTTGATAGGGCTAATGTACGTATATTTACATAGTTTTAGATCAGACGGCAGCGAGAAATTAGCAGAACGCTGGAGCCAAACCCTGGGTATAGCGGTTTCATCTAGAATGATTAAACAAGCCTTAGGTAACATTAAGGATTCGGTCCACTCTGTTAGTTTGCAACTTCAGCAACTATGCACTACTTGTATGCTGTACTATACCCCTGCTAAAATAGCCAAATGGGCTCAGGGTAATATGACGGGGGATAAAATAAACTGCCCTAAATGTGGACTATATGCTGCTAATCTACTACATATGTTTAATGCATGCCCAGCACTGAGGGGTTATTGGCAGAAAACTAAACAGCTACTCCAGTCTAAACTTGGGCTGGATCATCCACTTACTGATCTTGAAATTATGTTGGGGTATAAGGAGGATAATCCCGCCGTCGCACGCCTCTTCTCAATCCTGATGGCTTCTGCTAGACTGGCTATTGCCAGGGTATGGGTCTCCTCGGCACCGCCCTCGGTTGAGGAATGTTGGGCTATCATTAGAGAAATTTATTGTTTAGAGGCAGCCTTGGCGAAGGCAAGGGGAATCCGCTCCTTAGCCAAGTTAGAAGCGCTATGGAGACCTATGGCTTTTGATGGAATAATTTTGTATCTGTTAGTACTATATGAAATAATTTGTGTCTCCTATTATCTTTCCTCTTTTATTTTTATGGTTTCTGCCTGATGTACAAATCCTAAAACTCCGGTTTATGTTTTACTGTATAAATGTGCCCTTTCTGATGATGAAAATAAAAAAATTGAAGAAAAAAAAAAAAGATGCTTCAACACAGCTCATTCCATCCAGCTGGAAGGCTGTGGAATGGGAGGTAGGGCACTCAACTAGTTCTGGTCCTTTATGCAGGATCAGTCTTATAGGGTATTTCTGCTCCCATTAATTTTGAAGCAGCAGAAAGTCTACTGTGGTGTACCGCAAGGATTTGCTTTATTGTATTATTTAATCAGCATGTGCTACTGCTGGTAATCCATATAGGTGAGATGCAGTTCAGTAACTACACATATGACACCTAGTTCATTCTCACGCTGCATCTAGAAATAATACACAGAGGCGCATGTTTCAGCCTGTCTGACAGCCCTGGCCCCTTTCCCATGGCCTCTGAGCAAGTAATTTCGCCTCCCTCGCCCAGTGTCCTAAAATGATCCCAGATAAACTTAATTTAGGAGATCACAAACAAAACACCCAGTAATGTTAAGTGCCCACAAATTATTGTATCTGCTCCTTTAACTTTATCTTTTCTATAGGAGCGCTGTCTCCTTTGTACTCACTTGACTGTCTAGGGCTCCTCCCTCCTGCATCACCCGTGATACACTTCCGCTGTCTGGGAAAACAACATCACCCCCATCTTGGCACATGAACAGGCCAGGGGCTTTCAAAATGTAACCCACAGGCGTTCATCACTCTGCTTTGTGTATACGTACAATGCACATACTACCATGGCCACATGCACAAACATGCACAGCATACACTTGGATAGGATTAGGTGGCAAAACAGGGTATACATCTGTGCACTGGTGAGACGTTCTCAGCCTATGCCAAATAACTAATTTTTAGTTAGTGAGTGAAAAAACTTTAATTACAGAATAGTGAGGTAATATCTTTAAATGAGACCTTTTTAGTTACCAACTCCTCTTGTGCAGCGTGCACACCAGACTCTGTTTAAAAGGGCCATCTTAGGCTTGACACACAACAGACTAGGGCTCTTAATGTTTAAATGATGTGTATACTCTGAATCAAATGTTTCAGCTGTCTACCCTTGACCAAGCTGGGTCTGGTGGCTTAGTGGACTAATGCATCCACTTCAGGGGCCTGTGTTCGACCTTATGGTCACAGGTTCAAATCCCAGCGGGTTCACTCAGCCCTTTATCCATCTGAGGTCGATAAAATGAGTACAATTGAGTTGGGTAACAATAAACATCTTTTATTCAGCGCCAAGAGACCTCGTTGGTGTGAACGTGCACTTTACAAATACACATGTTATGTTATATGGAGTATTATGTATTGTAGGAAAGTAGGATCTGCATTTATGGCTACCCCCACTTTTTGCTGGTGTCATTCTGTTTTCTGACTAGTCTGACTGGGATCATGCTAATCAGGACCCCAGTCTCTGTGCTTCCTCCCTAAATTGGACCATGGTGAGTACTTGGGTACCCCCTATATTGGCTACTGGTTTACCTAGATAAGTCCCTAGAATATGGTACCTAGGTACTCAGGGCATAGGTACACCACAGGTCCCCCATGGATTGAAGCATGTATTATCCCATCCATGGGAGACCACTCAAATTGTGTCTGCAGGCCTGCCATTGCAGCCCGTGTTAACTGGTGCTAGCAGCACTTACAACAGATAGAAGCTTTCTTATATGTGAGGTCCCTACACTTAAAACCTATAAGTCACCCCTAACGCAGGCCTTTCAATCCTGAAGGCAGGGTGCTTGGTTATAAGTGTGAGGGCGCCCCTGCATGAGCATGACACCATCACAAACCCCGGAGTCCATTCTCAAGGCGGTGTAAGTGCATCAGTCATTACGATACATATAGTGGTCATGCGTCATTACGCGATGACCAACTATAAACGGACTGTAATGAACCATGGCATGTTTGGTATCAAACATGTTGGAATCATACCCCAATAGCGTAAATTGTGTTGGAGGTATGATTCCATGCACTGTGGGGCTTCTCCAGGAAGCCCCCGTACTCCTGATACCAGTCTTCCAGATTCTGACAGCAAGCCCTGAAGACCCTGGGACCACTGCTTGCCCTAAAAAATATTTTCTCCTGCATTCACAGAGGGGAAGGGGTCCCCTGGGGACCCCTATTCATTTCCCAGTGCTTTACCACTCTCTTGAAGAGGGCGGTAAATTGAGAGTGTTTTGCGACCGCAAAACATTCTTACATAGGACTCTGACTCGCTATTAGGAAGGGACACCCTTGGAACGCCCCATCCTAATAGTGACTCGCAATTCCAATTTAGCGAGTCGCAAACAAATTGCGACTCGCTAAATAGGGATTGTACATGGCCTTATTAGATTTTGCATGTGCCAACGGGTCGCAAACCCGTTTGCGCATGCAAATTAGGGTTGTACATCTGGCCCTTAGTGTATTAGTCTGGGGTGGGGGTGCTTGCCAACCCTACTAGACTACTTTGAAGGACACATTTGCTGCCCCTCTTGCCTACTCCAGCTGGAACCACTTCAGGGAGCTGTTGGCTCCCTCTCTGGTGCAAAAATGGACAAAGGACATGGGAGTATCCTCTCCACTGTCCAGCCCCTACTCTGGGAGGGACCCCTGAATCGTCCCAACCCTTTCCTTGGGGTATTTAAGGGCTTACCTGTGGGTGGCTCTTCATATTCATCAGGTGATACGATTCAGATCCGAAACCACTTCATCTTCAACTGTCTGGGCACTTTCGACTTCGTTGGACCTTGCTTTGGGAACCGAGACTGCATCTGGGAAGACCCCTGCTGCTCCTGGTCTCGTCGTCCTGCCAGACTTCTGCATCATCTATCCCTGTGCTCCATCCAGGTTCTTCTCCAGGCCTGTGGGCATCAAAGACACCAAAAGGAATCTCCCTTGGAGTGAATGAGTCACTCCTCTGCAGGCACCGCAACTAAGCTGACCGGTCTGCTGCTCCTGACGTGCAACGGACTCCGAAAAGTTCAGCAACACAGATGGTAGTTCTGCAACCCTCTCGAGGCCTGCACTATCTTCTCACCAGTTTGAGGCCAGTATCCCTCGTCGGAATCACTGGAACAGCACCCCTGTGCATCATGTGGACTTGCCGTTGCCAAGGCTTGTTGACTCTCTTCACCAGAGATCTTCGGGCTCCAAGAAGCTCCACCCTCCAGCATCTCTTGCTACCAAGATCTGTGCCCTTACCTCATCCTCTGCACCGTGGGCCTGCATCATTGGTGAGCTGCGCAAGGTCCTTTTGCGACTCCTGTGACTTAGGCTAGTGGGTCCTCTTGAGGGTCTTCTTTGTCTTCTGTGAGCTCCCCTGCTTGCTCGGGGTTACTCTGACTTACCTGCTCGTGGTGAGTCCCCTGGACCTTGCTGGTCCCGACACTGCACCTTTTTAATTTGCCACCTGTGTTGATGCTGCCAAGGCTTGTTGGTGCTCCCGCCAGACACCGGCTCCCTGGCTCTTGAAAACCGATGTGGGACAGCTTGTGAACGGCTCCTAGTCTTCCACAGTGTCGCCTGCTCCGCACAGCTGCAGCGCCAAGGTCTCGGCCAACTCACCTGCATCTTCCGACATCGGTGGGCATTCGTCTTCCATGCCTCTTGGTCACTCCTGAGTGGCATAGACTCTGTCCCCTCTGCTTGCAGGTAGCTCTTCCTGAATCTACCCTTGGATTCAACCGTACTCTTTCAACTTCTTCACCAGCAGTATCTTTACTGAAGTCCCCTCCATTATGGTGTACGGCGGTTTCCGACGTCACTTCGCACCTATGCACCCGGCTTCCCTGGTGTAGGTATTCTGGTTCCCATTGTATCCACGGGTGTAGTGACTCTCCAACCTTCCATCTTCCACATGGTTTCTTCAGGATCCTCTGGGAAGGGTCCTTCTTCTTGAAAACTGCGACTTCCCCACTGACTTGTATTGAGTATGTGGTCGTGTTTCCACTCTGCACACGGCCTCCTGGGGTTCCTGGGTCCTTACCTTGGGTGGTTCCTTGGGTCCTCAACTCTTCTAAGTCTTCTGGGTCCAGTCTCAACTTCGGTTGTGGTTCGCATTCCACTTTATTAGTATATGGTTTCGTCTCCCTCTGGAGGCCACTGTGTATTTGTTCTACTTACCTATTCTACAATTGAAGTACTGTATGTATTGTGAATATATCTCCAGGTAGGAGATATTTTGACGTGTTAGTGAGTGTTTATAATAAATACATATTTCTGTATCTACATTGTGTGGTTCTTTTTCACCTAACCTACACCATATGATTAGTCGTGGAAAAACAAGCTGCTTCACACACCTTCTGGACTAAGCCTGAAGGCTGCTCTCCACAGCTACCACTTAGAGAGCTCTCTAAGGTTGTCTAAGACCACTAAAATCACCATAAGGGTTGCCTGGAATAGTGCAGGGTGCTTCACTTACATAAGTGTGCATCATATACTAGGCCAGTCTCCTACATGTATAATGTTGTTTCTTTCTACAGCTTGCATCCTCCAATGGACTGCTATGTCGGAAAGACTTTCTCCTACTCTACTCCTAGAACCTTACATGAAAAATTGATCTGGACTTACTCGCGGTTGATTGCTCTCCTTTTTAGGTCTCGCCTACGCAGCACGCATGCGCTGCATAGGAGAGAGACCTCATGCCATCGGCACAGCTTTGGGGACAAAAACGTGCACACGTTGCATTGCTTGCAATGGCAACGCGTGCACACCTGGCGATTTCCTTGCGGGAGCGCGCGGCGCCATATGGTGGCGCCATATGGTCACACGCTCCCGCAAGGGAATCTCGCAGGCCCCCTCCCCCGCGCGAAAAGTAAACGAGCATTGGCATAGCCAATAGGTCTGGCTTTTGGGACCTTATTAGTATGTTTACTTTTGCTATAATCGCGGCACGTAAAGCGCGGGTGCCGCAATTATAGCAAAAGTAAAGAAATAGATGATTTTTCTATTTCTTTACTTTTGCTATAATCGCGGCACCCGCGCTTTACGTGCCGCAATTATAGCAAAAGTAAATATACGTATAAGGTCCCAAAAGCGAGACCTATTGGCTATGCCAATGCTTGTTGATCCTTGTCTTCCATTCCATCCTCTGCATGCCTTTTATTTCTGAGTATAGCCTCTTCTCAGTCTCACACCTCTCTGCCTTAATCCTTTTTATTGTAATTCTACCATTGGTTGATTCCTCATTTTATAGATCAGTCTCTTCTCTTTAAAACCCAATACCTGTAACCTAACGTTACCTAATCTCCACCAGCTTATCTATCACAATAACCATTTCCCTGAAACCACATAGCTCCAACTAATGGTGACACCTAATTGGTATTATATAATCTATCACAAAGTAACAGGAATAATTGCACACAATTTGTTTGTGGAGAACACAAGACTAATCACAATAACGAACAATAACCACTGGATTAACCACTAGCTTTGGGTTCTGGAGTAGCGTGCTACTTTACATAAAGAGATTCAAAGCCTCATCAAGGGTTTTAAGACTATATAAATGCAATTACTTGCTGGAAGCACAAAGACAACTGAACACAGAGAAGCATTATGGGTGAATGTATGACAGTGTCTGCATTCTGTCCATCAATTGTTGTTTTTGCATTTGTCACCCTGAGTGGGACGGGTATGCCAAGACGTGGGTCCCGTGCTCTCCATGCCACTGGAAGTCAAGCTATCCTGGCTGATGAGGGTTGAAAACCCGAAACGGGTCCTAGGATGCTTGTTTCCAGTCCAGGGAGAACCTAGCCTGGCAGTTCGGGCTGGACTGTTGCCATTGGGCACAGGGTCAAGACTGATTTACATATGGCTGGGTTTAAACTGGACTGTCATGGGGAGCAAAAAACGATGGATTTAGGCCCAGATCTCTGTACTGGGGTGAATGTATGACATTGTTCTGCATTCTGTCCATCAACTGTTGTTTTTGCATTTGTCACCCCGAGTGGGACGGGTATGCTCAGACGTGGGTCCCGTGCTCTCCATGCCACTGGAAGTCAAGCTATCCTGGCTGATGAGGGTTGAAAACCCAAAACCGTCCAAGGATACTTGTTTCCAGTCCAGGGAGGACCTGGCCTGGCAGTTGGGGCTGGACTGTTCCCATGAGGCACAGGGTCAAGACTGATTTGCATATGGCTGGGTTCAAACTGGAAAGGCATGGGGAGCAAAAAACGATGGATTTAGGCCCAGATCTCTGTACTGGGGTGAATGTATGACATTGTTCTGCATTCTGTCCATCAATTGTTCTTTTTGCATTTGTCATCCCGAGTGGGACGGGTATACCCAGACATGAGTCCTGCGCACTCCATGCCACTGGAAGTCAAGCTATCCTGGCTGATAAGGATTGAAAACCCGAAACCAGTCCTAGGATGCTTGTTTCCAGTCCAGGGAGGACCTGGCCTGGCAGTTTGGGCTGGACTGTTCCCATTGGGCACAGGGTCAAGACTGATTTGCATATGGCTGGGTTCAAACTGGAATGGCATGGGGAGCAAAAAACGATGGATTTAGGCCCAGATCTCTGTACTGGGGTGAATGTATGACATTGTTCTGCATTCTGTCCATCAACTGTTGTTTTTGCATTTGTCGCCCCGAGTGGGACGGGTATGCTCAGACGTGGGTCCCGTGCTCTCCATGCCACTGGAAGTCAAGCTATCCTGGCTGATGAGGGTTGAAAACCCAAAACCGGTCCTAGGATACTTGTTTCCAGTCCAGGGAGGACCTGGCCTGGCAGTTGGGGCTGGACTGTTCCCATGAGGCACAGGGTCAAGACTGATGTGCATATGGCTGGGTTCAAACTGGAATGGCATGGGGAGCAAAAAAACTATGGATTTATGACCAGATCTCTGTACTGGGGTGAATGTGTGACATCGTTCTGCATTCTGTCCATCAATTGTTCTTTTTGCATAAAGTGATTCAAAGCCTCGTCAAGGGTTTTAAGGACTATATAAATACAATTACTTGCTGGAAGCACAAAGACAACTGAACACAGAGAAGCATTATGAGATCATGAGTATCAACAGAAATATCACTTTGCGTTCCAAAACTGGCGTGATATAGGGTTACTTGTTATCGATGAATATACATATCAAAAAACCAATCACCCTACCATCTTGAAGATTTCCTTCCAGTCAAAGATACTCAAGGATCACTAAACTCCCCCAGGGAGACCAATTGTGAGCTTTACAAGGTCACTGCTACAAAACACATCTAGATGTCTAGAATTAGCTTTCTTGAACATGTTACCCCTCCTCCGACCCATATAAAGGACACAAAATATTTTTTAACTAAAGTGAACAACAAACTGTGCAAGACAATGTATATTATGGTAACCATGGACATTGTGTCCTTGTATATAGCAATCAATCATGACTTTAGAGTAGATGCCTGTAAGTATTTTGTCACAGCAAGACACATTTATTATTTACAGCACACACGATTATGACCATGTCGAGATATTATGTGACTCATAATGTGTTTCTCTTTGACAAGATTTTTCTACAGAAATTGGCCAGCAATGGGGATTGTCTTTGCCCCCACATATGCAAACCTCTTTAAGGGTTGGTGGGAGAAGGAGGTCTCCAGGGCAGACAAATATAATGAATATATGGACAAAGTGGTGCTATAGATCCACTTTATTGATGACCTTTACTCATTAGGAAGGGTGAGGGTTTGACAAAGCGGAAATCTTGAAAAACCTTATGATAATATGCTCAACATAAAGCACACAAGCAATTGGAGCTAGCCCAAAATAGAGTTCTTGTCTGTAGCACTATATGTCGAGGATGGGGAATTGATAACACAGATCTCTCAAAAGATTACAGCTAGCAATTCCCTAATACATGCTAACAGTGGCCATCCCAGGGCATTAAAATGGAGCATTTCATATAGTCAATTATTGAAAGCCTGAAGGAACTACTTATCTGATATGGACTATGAGAAGAAATCATTAGAGTTTACAGCAGCAGCTCCTTGTTGGGGGCTTGGGGGCACGGCCCCTATACCTCCTTTGAGGGACCTGCACATGTTTCAATTTGGTAGTGTTAAAAAGACAGCAAATTTTAAAATCAAATGGGGTGAACAACTGGCTGGTATTATGCTTCACCACTTTCAAAGATCACCAGCCACCACTAAGATGTGATAAATAGATTTTGGAGTGGGATTACCCTAGAAAAATCCTAGAAGAAGCATATCAGTGAGTGAAATCAGAAAAAAAGGATCAATTGTTATATGAGAATGCAAGTAACAAAATGCAATGGCAAAAGCAACAAACTAGTGAAGGGGCTCACGGATCAGATTATTTCTAGAAATCAATAGTCAACAATATAATTTGAAAAGGTATATTGGGAAGAACTGTATTGTGCTCTGGCGTGATGAACACCTAAAGGCATGGGTAGAACCCCACCCTTAAATTACCTATCAAACTGGAGTATTCGGTGATATACTTACCAACAGTTTTTTTTCAATCAATAGGTAATGATATGGATTGGCAGCCGAAAGACACAAATGGATTCTGGAAATATGGAAAGTGCAAGGCATGTACCTATGGCAAATAACATGTAAGAATTTAAAACCTTTGAGGGAAAAACACAAATTATTCTTGAAAGGATCACACACAACTCTGAATTTTTCATATATTTACTGGAAAGTGAGTTCAACAGGAAATATGTGGGCAGCACTACTAAGAAATTTCAAAATCAGATTGTGTAATACCTCAGGCCAGTTAAAAATCAGGATAGAAACTACCCCGGGGCCAAACATTACTGGGAAGTACATAACGGATAACTCATTGGGTTCAAGTGCTATGGAATAAAACGTATGAAACCTCACCCTAGGGGTGGGGACTGGGAGTTGGAACTATGGAGATGTGAATCGGAAAGTCCACGGGGGCCGAATTTGGATGCAGAGCTGCATGTGCACTTGTGATGGAAAGAACAAGGATAATAGGACTAAGTCAGGGAAGCATCATGCTTGGGGCACTGTCATGGTTAAAAGGGTATTTTCTGCGTCTGGTAATAGGATGATCATACATGAACAAACAGGATATATGAATGAAAAACTGACATTGAACTAAGACTGAAATACAGGCACATATATCTTTTAGATGCGATCCTGCTGCTACTAACGATCAGCTAAGCAACACGGAAGTCGTTCTCTGTAACACTAATGACCTTTTGATAATATTACATTGGGATGAATTTCTAACACATTTCGCAGTATAGTACATTGCACTTTAAGTATTGTGGTAATAATGAACAAGTTTTATGGGACATCTGATCGAATATTGTTTGATGGGGGTGGCAACTTATCCATGTTTATAAATGCCGGGCGCATTTGAATGTGAAATTGTTTAACAGTCCATCTAGGCCGCATAGAGTAAAGGGGGTGTTAAGGAAATATTGAAATAAAAATACCTTAATGAAATGGATACTGAGCAAGAAGTAAATATGGAATCCGTACACTTCCTTCAGTGGTGGACATGCAGCGGTCTAGACATATCAGGGATATTGAAAAAGGACTATTCTAACTGGAAATGTGCGCTTCCATGGTGGTGTTCCAGTGGAAGGCGTTGTGCCTAAATCGGTTGGCCACCTGTGGTGGTGTTTCGTTTTCTGTGGCATGAAATAGATCGAGTACATTTTAAAAAGTCTGTATCCAAATTCTTATTGTGTTGAAATTGCCGAAGTGTCGCTGTCTCTGAGAAATGGTGGCAAAAGTTTAAGGTTCATGGAGGCTCCAGGAGATATATATTTACTGGGAAAAAAAAAGAAAAGATAAAGGGAAATAATGTTTAGCATTGGTTAGAAAACGTCAACGTATGTTTGAAAAAAATCATGAGAAATTCACCTAAAGAAATCACAGTTAAAGTGCAGTTATGTTTAGGAGTTAAAATCGAAAGCTGACAAAAAATTGCAAATTATCATTAGGAGCTCAGTCTGTATTTTACACCACAGTCATACCAACCGTAACTTGCACAACGATATGTGGCCAGTCCTTGTGCCCTAAACTTCGCGGGTAGCGAACCCCCACTTTGTATGGGCTTTGGCCATTCACCGTGGAAGCTGGGCTGCAGGGTTTGACTGCGGCAAAGCCCTGCTCCCAAATAGCCATGTGCGGCTAACCTCTGCAAGCGGCCATTGGCCAAGAACATCATTAGTGCTCTGAATGCATTGTTTATCCTGGCCATTGACCCACTAGTCCGGCAGCTTCAAGAACGACATCTCCACAGGGGGCTCTCCTTTCGAACGCAATGAAAGCTGGCAAGCAACACCCCTTTGGCATCTATTCTCCCTCTGGAATTGCTGAGGCCACAGAAGGAGGTGCAGACTGTCGCCACCACATGCTGGTCATGGCGTACGCTGTACCACAGAGTGGTCAGCTCTTTCCTACGCTCACCTGCTATCCCTCTCCTTAGCAGTCTCTTGCTTCCCCTCACTCGAGAACGGGCGGTACAGAAGACTCTCTGGGCATGGCCATCTCAGATGGGTCATTTGTACATAGACGGACAGTTCCTTTCCCTACAACAATTTCAGGAATACGGAAATCTCACGTCCTTCGACATTGTCACATTTGCCAGACTGTGAAGCACTGCTCAGGAGAAGATCCCGCAATTCCCAGAGGAGCCCATTGCCTTTGCACCGCTGACACTGATAACTGCCACTACTTCCGATACCACACAGTGCTTGTCCCGGCTCTATGCCAGCATATCCCAAAACCAAGTGGTTGGGAATCTGTCAGCCCAGTGCACATCAGATGACAACTCGGGAACGTCCCTGGCGGATATGCAGTGGGGTTACTGCTCCATGCAGAGGGGACAAATCTCCCTGAACTACCAACACAAACTCTTACGTATTTACACCGAACATACAGTACACCAACACCATATAGATCCATTATGCCCTCATAATTGTGCCCGTTGCGGGGCAGATCACACAGATTTCTCATATTAAGCATGGGTCTGCCATCTGGTCTGAGTCTATTGGGCGGCGGTGCTGACCCATTTGGCTCAACGCTCTTCAGCCTACTCTTTCGTGACATTGCTGGGTCATGTTAAGTGCATCCCCAGAGGGTTAAGATGCTTCACGCCAATGGCATTGCTGTTGGCAAAATGTAGGGTGGTGATGCACTGGGGTAGCCATAGTGCTCCTCGAGCTATGGATTGGCTTCCAGATTCGGCCTTCTGTAATAATTGAACTGAAACCTACACAATGATGATCCTGATCACCTCACGACCCAGGGATATCTAGGGCCACCTAAGGGCATACCTAGCAGAACAGGATACTGGCGTCCAGGGAGATGGGTTTGGAGACAGTGATACCCCTGAGCTTGATGCCGCCGAGTAGGCCCCAACCAAGTTGATGGGCTGGACAACTTATTGCTTTGTACAGGGCCTGAGAGTAAGTCCTGAGATAATGTAGAGTCAAAGGTGTGGTGGGGCTTATGGTTGGGTGGTGTTATTCCCCTAGTGGAGGAATTGGTTTTATGGGCCATATATGCATACCTAGCGTCACCTCTAAATATGTCACACTGCAGCAGTGACCTATGATACCTGTAAACTCGTGGATCACATGCACAGATAATACCTTGTACCCTTTGTACTTAATTTGCTTGTCTTTACAATGGTAAAAAACATATAAGCACTGAGGGCCATATGTATGATTGTATTGCTTTACCCATGCATCACGCCTGGTCTTGCACGGGCAACACAATATTTAAATCACATTTATAAAGCAACACAAGACCACCATCTTGGTCCTGCATTTCTTGGTAAATCTGTAGAAAAGTAAGGCAGCACAAATCGCTGTCTTGTTTTAATCTGCACCCTATATTGTACATTCCTGCAAAATGTTATCTACATCCGTTCACCACTCCACTGTATACCTAACCACTGTATGCCACACTACTGTAAGATATTATACTACATATCGCTCCACTCTACGGCATTCTATTATGCACCACTCCAGTGTACACCCCTCCACTCTAAACCACTCCACTCCACTCTACTCGACTGCATGCAACTACACCTACGCCAGTCCACTGTGTGCTATTCCACTCAACCCCACTCCACTGTACACCAATCAACTCTACGCTATTCCACTGTATGCACCTCCACTCTACGACACTCCACTCCACTGTATGCCACTATACTCTACACCACTGCACTCTACGCTATTTCACTGTATGACAGTCCATCCTGCGCCACTCCATTCTACGGTATTCCATTGTATGCCACTCCACTATTCACTACTACACTCTGACAATCCACTGTATACTATTCCACCCTAGCCCACTCCAGTGTATGCTGATCCAGTCCAGGCCACTCAATTATACGCCAATGCACTGCACCCTAAGCCACTATACGCTATTCTACATTCTTAACTATAAATCACCCCTTCTCCATGCATTCGCTATACTCTTGTATATTGCATGACTTAATTAATGTGAAATTATAGCATTCAAGACAAATAACACTTATGGAATCTGAAATTACATAATTTTAGAGAACACACGGCATGGTAAAATGGTGAGTTATAGGTAATGTAGTGTGACGAGTGAGGTGATAAGAAAATAAAGTGCTGCGTAAATTAGAAATCTAAGTTATAACTATAACTTTAGAATTTCTAAAGTTTCAGTAGAAAGAATAAATAACATTCTCCTAGCTATAACTTATCTTTAACCTTTGTTTTTTTTATTGTGTATATATATATATTCCAATCAACTCTGCTCACTTCACTGTTCAAAGCAGGCACCGTTTACACGGGATCTGGGAAATGAGTTTAATTAGGCAAGACTAGTCGTAGGACGAAGCTTTTCGGTGGACACAGCCACCTTGATATATATATGTGTGTGTTTGTATATATATATATATATATCACGAAAACGACCTCCTTAGTGCAAAGAAATCCAGGCACACAACGGGGATTCTGTGGAAGCTTTTATTCACCGGTATTCAGCATTAGCATAATGCATTTCGACTCGCGTCTTCCTCAGATGCTGCTGATTACTCGTTGTTACTTGCTCCCTCCTTTTATGTATCCTCAGGCACTCCTATTGGTTGGAGAACAGCTGACCCTGCTGCCGTGACGGGACCGAGGTTTAATGCACAACTTCATGTCCCATAGTGCATTGTTCTAATGAGCACTGCAGTCGGGTTGAAAATAAAAGTACTGTAATTGCTGCTTAATGCCTCGTGAAAAGGGGGGGCCATGTGGTGGCGGGTAAAACGAATTGTGTGTGTTGAAGGCTTCCTCAGTTCCCCAACGTCCAGCCCCAGCAATGAGAACAGCACAGGGCCCGAGACAAGCTGTGATCATGCTCACCTCCCTGTAGAGTATCAGGCTGCCAGATAGCAGTGGCCACTAGTCTGGTCCATTCTTGAGGCGGTCCTGGTCATATCGATCCCTTGATAAAAGTCCGAGTTTGCCAGCAAACGACCAGGACAACTTGATGGACGGGTCCCTGTATCGCGCTCCTGGCAGGCGCGAAAAACATCACGAAAACGACCTCCTTAGTGCAAAGAAATCCAGGCACACAACGGGGATTCTGTGGAAGCTTTTATTCACCGGTATTCAGCATTAGCATAATGCATTTCGACTCGCGTCTTCCTCAGATGCTGCTGATTACTCGTTGTTACTTGCTCCCTCCTTTTATGTATCCTCAGGCACTCCTATTGGTTGGAGAACAGCTGACCCTGCTGCTGTGACGGGACCGAGGTTTAATGCACAACTTCATGTCCCATAGTGCATTGTTCTAATGAGCACTGCAGTCGGGTTGAAAATAAAAGTACTGTAATTGCTGCTTAATGCCTCGTGAAAAGGGGGGGCCATGTGGTGGCGGGTAAAACGAATTGTGTGTGTTGAAGGCTTCCTCAGTTCCCCAACGTCCAGCCCCAGCAATGAGAACAGCACAGGGCCCGAGACAAGCTGTGATCATGCTCACCTCCCTGTAGAGTATCAGGCTGCCAGATAGCAGTGGCCACTAGTCTGGTCCATTCTTGAGGCGGTCCTGGTCATATCGATCCCTTGATAAAAGTCCGAGTTTGCCAGCAAACGACCAGGACAACTTGATGGACGGGTCCCTGTATCGCGCTCCTAGCAGGCGCGAAAAACATCACGAAAACGACCTCCTTAGTGCAAAGAAATCCAGGCACACAACGGGGATTCTGTGGAAGCTTTTATTCACCGGTATTCAGCATTAGCATAATGCATTTCGACTCGCGTCTTCCTCAGATGCTGCTGATTACTCGTTGTTACTTGCTCCCTCCTTTTATGTATCCTCAGGCACTCCTATTGGTTGGAGAACAGCTGACCCTGCTGCCGTGACGGGACCGAGGTTTAATGCACAACTTCATGTCCCATAGTGCATTGTTCTAATGAGCACTGCGGTCGGGTTGAAAATAAAAGTACTGTAATTGCTGCTTAATGCCTCGTGAAAAGGGGGGGCCATGTGGTGGCGGGTAAAACGAATTGTGTGTGTTGAAGGCTTCCTCAGTTCCCCAACGTCCAGCCCCAGCAATGAGAACAGCACAGGGCCCGAGACAAGCTGTGATCATGCTCACCTCCCTGTAGAGTATCAGGCTGCCAGATAGCAGTGGCCACTAGTCTGGTCCATTCTTGAGGCGGTCCTGGTCATATCGATCCCTTGATAAAAGTCCGAGTTTGCCAGCAAACGACCAGGACAACTTGATGGACGGGTCCCTGTATCGCGCTCCTGGCAGGCGCGAAAAACATCACGAAAACGACCTCCTTAGTGCAAAGAAATCCAGGCACACAACGGGGATTCTGTGGAAGCTTTTATTCACCGGTATTCAGCATTAGCATAATATATATATATGAATATATATATATGAACACAAAGTTTGTAGCTGTTCCCAAGCCTCTGGTTCGGCGGGCTCACGGCTGGGGTAGCCACCCCCAAAATTCTGTACGTGTGAGGATATATATATATATATATATATCGCGTCAACCTGCTTATATTTGTTTGGAGTTAAGTATAGTAGGCCTATACTCACCTATATATACAAATCTTGCTGATAATTAGGCCATCTTTATTTTGGGTAATATTAAGGGCCCGATGTAGGTAATTATGAAATACCGATTCCTAAATACCGAATTTTACCGATTCGGTATTTAGGAATCGGTATTTAATATGTAGCTAATAATTCGGTAAAAAATACCGATTCAGTAATATTCGTTATTACCGAATCGGTAATACCGATTCGGTAATAAGGAATCACCTTCCCATTCATTCCTATGGGCCTGGAGGCCCATAGGAATGAATGGAAAGCCATTCACTATTACCGATTCGGTAAATACCGAATCGGTAATAAGGGGAGCATATTCAAGGGTGGCAGGGTGTCACATTGACACCCTGTTGCACCCCTGAATCGTGCATGTGTGCACATGAGGCGCACATACATGCCCTTAAGCCCTAAGGGCATGTATGTCTGCCACATGGCGCCTTTAGAAAAGCAAATTATTGCTATCTTAAAGGTATTCGGTATTTACCACCAACTTGTAGTTGGTGGTAAATAGCGAATCCTGAATGCAAAA
This sequence comes from Triturus cristatus, assembly GCF_964204655.1. Lineage (NCBI taxonomy): Eukaryota > Metazoa > Chordata > Amphibia > Caudata > Salamandridae > Triturus > Triturus cristatus. The sequence goes on from NC_140595.1 coordinate 196,996,694, forward strand.
ATGCACTCACTTGAGTGCCTCCTACATAGCTTTTAAGGATTCGGTATTTTACCGATTCCTTAAAATGAGGATTCGGTATTTTACCGATTCCTTACAATAAGGAATCGGTAAATTACCGAATGCTTAAAACCTACCTCCTACATTAGAAAGGGCTAAATACCGGTCGGTAACGGGAAAATTACCGATTTTCGGCCGTTACCGGCCGGTATTTAGCTACCTACATATGGCCCATAGTACGCTATTTAAACCTCAATATTCCAGTTCTATGGCATGGCACATAAGAGTCTTAAACATTGGAAAAGTCCAGAATTGAAAGCAATAATTACAGCAGGAGTCAGTGGGTTCCAGAGTTATGCTCTTGGTGACATGGGGCTGTGTGACTTGTAGTTGGATCCCCATGAGCGATGTCAGTACAGTGGAGGATGTTGATCTGTTTGTGAATGCAAGTGATGAAGATATCTTTCTAGGACTCAGGGATTCGTTCCTTGGGCCTCCTTTTTTCTCCCCTAGTAGAAATTGCTTGTAGCAGCAGAACATCGCTCAAATCCCTCCTTGCTCCATTCACGAACAAAACATTGGTCTCATTGTCTACCCCGTGCTGCTAAGACATGCTAGGCATAGCTCGTTGTTTTAACTGTCTCCATTGCCTTTGTGGCCTTAACACCTTCGTCTTCTCATCCAGGGGCCAAAGGCTTGGAGTGCTCGCCATCCACCCCAACCATGAATTCCTACTTCTACAAATTCATGATTAACCTGCTGAAGCGGTTCAGCAGCGAGCGCAAGCTTTTGGAAACTAGAGGAGCCTTCGTGATCAGGTAAGGCTCTGATGTTCCTTGTATCGTGGTTGACTTCTTATGTGCCAACCTGTCTCTCATCTGCTGCCATTCGGTGCCGCCACAGCATGCTGGTAAAGACCTGGGTCACCTTGGCCTGGGAATCTGTATCTTTATCCGCCATGGAAAATCTAATACTGCATATTCACAAGCCATTGATTGGCTTGCCGTCATTTCTTGTTTGCCACTCTGCAGTCGGATTGTGAAGTATGTGTTGCGACAGTCACATACGACAGAGGAACACTTTGAACTATCAGATCAGCACAATTGGACAGTAACCACACCTAGAGAAAGATTGAGTGCCCTATGGCTGAGTTCTGTAACCCAAAGGTAGCAAAGTATTGAGGACACTACCCCTACAACTAAACTCAACAGCCCAAAGCTATAGGGTTCAACCCCTTTGGTTGAGCTCACAACGCACAGGTATAGACATATTGAGAGTCCTGACACTACAGCTTAGTTCCCTACACACACATATAGAAGTATAAAGGGCCCCGCCTTTATAGCTGAACACACAATCCAAAGGAATAGAAGTATAAAGGGTTCAAACTGTACAGCTGAGCTCACGACACAAAGGTATAGCAGTATTGGGAGTCCTAACCCTACAGCGAGCTTACAACACAAATGCATACAAGTTTAGAGGGTCCGAACCATACAGCTGAGCTCACAACACAAATGCATAGAAGTACTACATGTACTACCCTTACAGCAGAGCATACAATACAAAGGTATAGAAATACAGAGGCGCCTATAATGCTGAGCTCACAACACAAAAGTATACAAATATTAAGAGTACCACCCCTACTGCGGAGGTCCCAGCACAAGGGTATAGAAGTATAGAGGGTCCGATTTGTACAGCTGAGCTCAATAACACAAAGTTATCAAAGTGTTTTGTTGGACCTAGCTCTAAAGCACAGGTCACCAGCACACAGGCACAGAAGACTGAGATTAACAACACCCAGGAACACAAGGACAGAAACGACTTCTCCTTGTCCTGAGATTAGCCTGGCTCCAACATGAGACAGTGCTAGGCCGTTGCCCTTGTCGTATCTAGGGGAAGCAGGCTGGACGCCTCTTACTAGCAGCAATGGTGCCTAGCTGGGGGATACCTTTTGTGTAGAGAATTACGGATGATTCCTCCAGCGCTGCACTCTGGCATATGGAAACTGAAGATCCCTGATCCGCTCAGATGTATTCCCAAAGGTGCATAAGCATTTCTGTCTGCAGGTTTCCATGGAAAATATATCTGTGTTGTATGTTCAGTGTGATTACTGGTGATGAGAAGCCATCTTGCTAGACTCCATGTTCCATCAGTGATATTGTCAGCTGTTATTTCACTCCTAGAAGCTGGAATAATGAACGCACTGCACCCAGGCTATTCAATAGCAAAGGGGGTTTGTAGGAATAAACTCGAGGGAGCCACCGATGCATTCCATCCCGGAACACTATTGGCTCTTAGAACCAGCCTTGCAGAAGGGACAGTGCGTAATCCTTTCAGTAACATCAATGGCTGCCCTAAACAGCCTCAAGAGTAGATCTTGTAAGCTGAACTTTGTAACCTTGTTGGCGCCTATGCACAGCCTCACAGAGGGGACCCTGCTTATGTATTTATGAAGGTTTATGGTCACAGGACAACTTACTGTACAGCAAATTCCGAGCCTGTGACTACAGATGCTTCACACAACAGTTGTTAAATATTGCGACTATGGTGTGTTCATTGAATGCGGAGGAGGGCTCCTTGCTCATGGTCAGGATATCTGCATGCATTAAATTAATACTCAGTGAATCCAAACAGAAATCCTTTCCCTAGTCCTTGTTCATCTTGAAAATCTGCTGTAGATCTGCTCGGCCTTTATTTACGCTGTACTGCATTGTAGATTATATAGCGCTTTATACCACTATCTGATGTGCCGATGCACATTTTCGGACAGGTAGTAAGCTATGCCATAGGGAGGTGCGTAGTTGGCAGAGTGGTGTATTGGTTTGATCCTATGTGGGAACCATTTTGGTGCTGTGTGTGAGTAATCAGCAAGGTTCCCTTGTCTGGGTGTGCAGCGTCTACCACTGTGATGGAGGTAACGGTGTGAGAGATAGGTGTGCAAATTATATTTCAAGTTAGGACAGCTTCGCATTTCACTGCCCCAGAGAAGCAGTGGTGTGCTGTGTACGTACACACCAAAAAAAGTGTTATAGGAGATGGCCCAGTAATCCATATGGCAACATGCGCTGGGCAGAGATTTTGTCAAATGAGTAAAGTCATTGCTAATGGGCAAGGATGGAAGTGGTGACATGAGCAGTAACCATAAAAAAATGTTCATGTTTAATAGTTTGTATTGACTTTTGTATACATCACACAACAGGTGGATGGAGTCTTGAAGCATGAACACCCCCCAACCCGACCATTCTCTTGTACCCCCTTCGTCCCTTCCCACGTGACACCCTTCTACCCCCATCAGTGAGGATATCAGATCTGTCGCCATTTTGTGTCATTACAAGGCACACAACTTTATTATCAGTACAAACTAGGAGAAATATAACATTTCCCCATTTCATTCTCAGTTATCTCTCTAATGCACTTCATGTTCATCTAGTATTTCTCTAACGTTAGACTTTTCTAAAGGATATGTAGTAACTTTTCAGGGTTCCCTTACTCTCCTCAGCATTCCCCTGAGTTGCCAGTGTCTATTACGTGCAATTGTTTTCGTGTGTAGCACCAACTGTATTTTGCTGTTGGACTCTTTGCCTTGAGCGGGTCTGGCTAATGACATTTTTTTCCTACTGCTTTTTATCTAGTGTAATGCCTAACTCTCTTTCCCACTTAGTCTGCCAAGCAAATTTGTTAACGTCTTGGTTGGAATTTCTTAACGCATGTTTGTTTGTTTTTTCGACCAAATGTTGCATGTTAGTGAGTCTTTGCAAAAGCACTCAAATCCATTGAGGCCTCTTGTTTCTTCCTTCATCACCCACTGTGCAAGGCCAAGTGGCAGAGCTTTTTTTATTTGGACCTTTTACTCGCTCTCTGGAAGCCCATACCCTTCCTTAACCACCTCAAAAGTATTCATTTCTGCCAACTGGTAAAGGTCTCTCTATAACATCCTCCCTTCTTCCAAGCATTACATTGAGTTCGATCTTTACCTGCGGCAAAGTTCACGTTGCCGAATAATGTGTTAGACCCCATATTGTTAGCGTCACCCAAGTGGCAGGCGATATATACTAGTTTCGGCTCTGCTGTGTTTGTGAAATCCATGGTACCTACCCCAGTATTCAGCTTGTCTGGTTCTGATCAATAAAATACCAAGAATTATCAGTTTTAGCTTTTAACCATTCTGCTATATAATGAAGTTGGACTGCTTGAAAGTAGCGCAGTGTGTCAGGTACTCCTAAGCCTCCCTGCCTTGGGTGTTTACCGAATTGTTTCCAATTTAGCAGTAAATGTTTAATGGCCAAATAAAATTATTACAAAGTTCCTAAAGTTTAATGCATACATTTTGTTTCACCAGTAGATGTAAAGTGTCAAGTAGTATAATATTTGGAGTGGTAGCACCACTTTTTGGCCGTAATATAGCCTACCCAGGACAGAGCGTAGTTATGCCATGATCGTATCACCACACATACCTCACGTGTTAAGTATGCATAGGTCTCTTAGGCACTTATTCACAGATTGGGGATCGGTTTAATTCCCAGATAGAGCTTTCTACTGACCGAAGGAATGGAATAGAATTCCGTAAATGTGTTCGCAACTTGTGCACCCTCACTTATATCAGAACCTCTAATTGAGGAAGATTTATCTTGAACCCAGTATTCCTATAAAGTCCTTCAACTCTACCAGAAGTGTTGTTAGGGATCGTTTCAGGTCTTCTAACCTCTCCAGCCGGTCATCTGTAAACACTGTAATTTTAAAGATATCTATTCTCATACACCTATGTTAAACGCATGGAAGCGGCCATCAGCTTTACAAATACACCTCATGAGTGAGTAAAAAAGTGGAAACTGAATCAAGGTTGGGACCTACCACAGAAAGTATGCTATCTTCAAAAGGCCCAGATTTCACCTACCCCTGCTAGGCCACAGGAAAGCAAATATTTTAGGAAGGGTTCATGCCCAAAGCCTCTCGTGCTCCGGAAGACTCCCAAATGTGAACAAGCCCTTATCTGGTTATGGCTCAGACCCTAGCCAGACTGGTACCTGGTACATGCGAGCGAGAGTGAGAGACAAAGCACTTGGTAGGTCGCTGACCTAACAACACGAGCATGTATCGGCCCATCCCATGATACCCATCTGTCTTCACCTCCCAAGGCAAGCCCAATGTTTTTTCTTGGATCTTTAGGGACCCTTGTCCCTGCCCTTGTATTCCCTCTTTCACTATAAGTAGCAGGTGACATTTCATGGCAAAAAAGAGACAATGGGTGAAAGGAAACTTAACCTACTTACATTGTTCCAGCTAGAACAGTAGTATGATAAGCAGTCGGATCCCACTTCTGTAAATGGCATCGAGGTCAGCAGAGGTACAAGCATGAGTTCTCTCACTGTATGAGCAAGATTGATCGAAGGCCCTTGCCACATTTGAGGTGAGAAGACCAGGGTAGGGAGAACCTGAGGGTGCGGAGTGGGAAAGCAGAGCCTGGGCTGAGAAAAAGTTGGGTCTGTAGACCTGGCCAGGCCTCTGCACACAACCTATACTTGACAAGGAGGACAGGAAAGGACAGTAGCAAGCCCTTGCGGCAATAGTGGATATGGACTAAGAAGAAAACTGGAATAAGCAGGGGTCCACTTATGACCAGCAGATACACAAACATGCCCGCAGTTTCAATCAAACATTAGCAAAGCACATGGGTCTTGCTTTTTGGCTTTGCCGATGAATTTATAGATGTTAGACAGTACTGGCAAAAAGAAAAAAAACACAATGATGTGTGAATGCACTGTACATCATAATTTATGCTCGTGGAAGCCATGACGCTACAGCAGCCCTGGCATGATAACACATACACACACACATATAGATATATATATATATTTTCTCATGCATACATCATCTAGGGGTGGGCTAACCGCTGAAAGTTGAATCCAGATGTCTGGTTGTGGCTGAGCTAGAGGTCCTCTTGGACTCTCGAACTGAAAACAAGCTCAGCTTTCATGTGGCTTCTGCCAAATGTACCCTCGCTCTAACCTCATGCGACAAGAATTAAAGACAAAGCCTGAATCTTTGATGTAAAAAGCAGAAAGGGAAGAGATACACATCTAGTGGCTGAATTGCGCGATGTGAAATCAGAAACCCTTTGATTAATCCCTGCTTCCTAACTTGACCACATGTGTGATTCTAGGTAACTATTTTATTTCACTAGCCTGAAAACCTTTTGTGCATGATTTAAAATATTATAATGTTGCTCCATTTACTACAAATATCTAGGCCACTTTTAGGGTACACTTGACAACTGACTTGCCTCTTAGTTCACTAATGGCATTGTTGTCAATGCGGGGGAGGGCTGGAATTTTTCTAACTTCGTGTTTAAACTAATGATTTTAATAAATGCCTCTCAGTGCCGTGATTTAATCTGATAAACTAAGGTGACACACTCCCACATGTTAAAGAAAAACCCTTTTGTTTTTAATTTTAAAGATATTTTCACATATTTTTGCATGACAACGAATCTGCTATGTTTTCTCGGCTGTGGCTCGGCTCTTACTGTGATTTGGCAGCCCCACCCACCTTTTGCGTCATCACATCTGTAGGCGCATATGTCCAGATTTAGCGGCTGTTTCGTGTTTTTTACTGTTTCAAGGTGACATATGCTCATTAAGGAGCAGAACATTTCAAAAATAAAATGTGTTCAAAAGTGCATTCACAGAAAGTAGTGGGTCAGTAGCACATTGCAGCTGCTCAGCCCTCCTAAAAAGTGAATTTAAAAAAAGGAGAACTGGGAGGGGTGTAGGGGCTGGCGGTTGTGGGTGGACCAGTTTAACCCTGACGAGTGCCAGGGGAGCAACAGAGGTGCAGTTTTAATTTTTGAAGAAGCATAGTGGGATGGGAGGGTTGGAGAGTGATACAGAGAAGTGGCAGCACAGTGGGGTGAAGAGAGAAGCAGCACAGAGAAAGCAGGAGCCAGCAAGCAAAAACGTGCACTACCTGAATGTAAGCAGTGAAAGGGCACCAGTCATCCAATCAGAAAGAAGTAAATAGGAAATGCTCTGGTTGCTAGACCAGCAATTTATAGGGAGGGAAACCACTGAATAAGAAGTGTGGCAATGAGAAGGACAACGTTCTCATGTCAAGTGCAAGGAGTGGCCCAAAGCAGAATATATGTATATGTTGTTTTTATCTTATCATATTTTTATTGAAGTTGTTCTCAAGAAAATAAAATCAAGAAGCAGTACGTGATCTGGTGTACATATAAACACGCACTAATAATAGACCATAAGAGCTTGAAAGAAATAACTTGTTTGTATCTAATCGAAGAGATATTGCAAGTGACATATCATGAGCTCCTTTGTAGTTGGATTAAAGGAAAGGTGTAGAAAAGAGAGGGAAATGGAGATAGAGAAGAGAAATAAAGAAAAAAGTGTGCACTTAGCTAGAGTGGTGCTGAGAAAGGATGTAACATAAAAAGAAGGACCCTTGTGTGGAAATACTACTGTAGACAGTCCATGTTAAAGGGGGTTGATTTTTTTTCTTCTAGGTAGAAGTCTAGAGTATCCCATAGTAATCTAGAGGAAGTGATATTAAAGTTGTCATTTTGTACGATATTATCAGCACGTCTAACATAACAAACCCAGGTCCACTGTGTGTGATCCAAAATATTATTATAGTTTTGCCACCCTGAAAGAACAGTTTTGAGGCCAATTGTAACAGATCCAATAAAAAATAAAGTCCCATCTGTTTAGTGTAGACTTAGGTTTAATTGTTGGATGGCCCGGAGTAACTATTGTATGATTAGGGTTAAGCGTAGTATTGAATATTTATTTTATGGTGCATTCTATATTTTCCCAGTAGGAGTGAATGTGTTCCCAGTATAAAAAAAAGTGTTCAAAATCACCCACAATTTCGTTACAATCCCAGCTGAGGATCGAGTCAACAAAAACTAGTGTGTGTAAGCTTGTAGGGATGCGGAGGGCTCTGTATATGGTCCAATATTTGAATTGTGAGATCAACGGAGAAATTTTGTGGCGAAGAATAGTATCCCATATTTGTTCCCTTGTTAATTGTCATGGAGGTGGAATATTATTGGTTATGCAAGTCTCTGTCCATTTTTCCTGAATATGGGAAGTGTCTAAGCGAACATGCTTCTCTAAAAGTTTGTAAACTGTAGAGGCGATATGCTTGCTTGATTTTGATTCGAGAAATGTATTACAACTAGAAGCATGCGTGGTACTAGCTTCCTAATTGTTGCTTTAGTTTATATAAAGTTATAGGACTCTGAAGATTGGATCTTGAATTTCTCAGTGATTTGAGCGGATGAGAGCGGAGACTTGGAGGAACCTGGGTCTTTAACAAGGAGAATGCCGGAGAACGCCCACACTTCCCAAAATTATGATTTAGGGTTGTAATTGCTATGCGGATTGAACTAGATAGAGCAACCTTCCTATTTTTTCAGATTGTTATGAAAAAAATTATCAAGTGATTTTACAGCTAACATAGCGTTTTATTTTTTTAGAATCGATTGAGGTAGTTTGAAATGTTTTAGAGTAAGTAAGTTTACAAGGGATCAACTTCAATGTAAAACTATGAGGAATATATGCGTATGTTTCATTGTTTTAGAGTCAGTGGGTCTTAAACAACAGACAACTCTAGCTAGCCTGTAGGGAAGACCTAACAATGTATGCACATTTTCCCTCAAGTCACTAAAGCCAACAAGGTTGTAAATCAATATAAACAAAGTCTCTCAGTGGAGGTATCTGGAAATAAGTATTTTTGTGTACACTTTCTCTGGTGCACCTCTGAGAATCTGGAACTTCCACCTAAGATTTGCACCAACTCATCTGCTATTGCATTCAATAAGGAACCCAAATAGATCTTGTTGAGCAGATGTTTTCCACTCTGAATCTTTGGCTGCTGCAAAGACAACTCAATAGACTAGTGACCTTGAGATTTCCTGACACCCTTCGGACGAGAAAAGAGGCTGGAGTTCCTCAGCACCCTGCTGCTCTTTGGCTAGCCACATGACATAAGTACCCTTGGGGCCCTACCTGAGTCAGGGTTCACAAGGCGCGAGGTACACAAGGATGGATGGCTTCCACATACCCTGACAGTCATGGTACTGTTGATTTGTGCTGTATCAGTTTAACAATGTATGCAGTGTATTGTGTAGTATAACTGTTACTTTTTTTTACTATATCTCACTACTGTCTTCTGTCAATGTTTGATCTACAATTAAATACCGTAAGTTGTAATTAGCTGCCTTGTACAGTGCTCTGATAGCATTGTCATGTTTGCACTCTAGAAAAACTCTTGAATAAATAAAAATGCAGTTCGGGTCTGGTGGTTCAAGACACGAGTCTCAAAAATTGTAGCACTCAAAACAAGCATTGGAAAAGCCAATAGGTTGCAGCAATGCAAGAGCTATTGGTGCTGTCAATGTGAATGTCTTTTAGCCATGTTGTATATAGCAGCACATCTGCTGTTCAGCATGGCTGAAACTCACAGAAAAAGTTATCTTAGGCGGGCAGCACTGGCTGCGCCATATTGCTTTTTTATCTGGCAGGAGGGGTGGGCAAAAAGCACAACACTGGGGGCGGAGAGACCATGCATGTGCTGGGTAGCCTAGACCTAAAATTAACGCGTCCTTGTGTAATGTAACTGTTGCTCATGTAAAGTGCTCCAATGCCATTGGGTTGAGTTTGCTCTAGAAAACTGCAAAAAAAAGCAGTGTCAGTGCTGCTCTCAGCAGAAGGGGGGAGGCAGGAAGTGCATATGGAATCTCGTCCTTGTGTTTCACAGTCTAATAGTATCCGGGCTGTAGGTAGAAAGACAAAGATAGAGGGGGGAAGGGCAAGAATAAGTGCCAGGGGGAAGGGGCAACTGGTGAGTATAAAGGGAGGGACACCCCTTTAGACTACAGCATTTCAGGTCGTAACTTGCAATATGAATGGGCGGGCAGGTGGGAGGGGAAAGGAGCGACTGATTACTACAGCATTTGAGGTCGTAACTTCAGGGCTCGAGTTGAAATACCACGCGGGTGGACGGCGTCCTTCCGCTTATTTTACCGGGAGCTCGATAGCTGGAGCAAATGGAGCCACACATTCACTCTTTGGCCTCTCTCAGGCGAGATCGGAGCTCATTCAGAACGCTGCTCACGCGCTGGCTTCTCTGATGCAATCGTATCTAAGGGGTGAGCGAGGGGAGGCAATGAGTCTGATGGTGCAAGCCACCTTTCGTGACGTCACTTCCTGTCGTGACGTCAGCGTCCCCCAACTTCTTGTTTTTTAGGACTTGTGCCCTGCGTAACTTGCAACATGAATGGGCGGGCAGGTGGGAGGGGAAAGGAGCGACTGAAAACACAAGCACTCATATGGAGTCCTTTATCACAAATTAAAAAGTAGCTCCAAAAACGTAAGCAGTGGATGGATAAACGTTCTTGGTCTATGCTCCTGGGAAGATCCAAACACAAGAAGAGGCAGGACGCATGCATGCCATGACAAACTGGAACAAAGGATATGAGAGCAACGTTGAAGCTAACAAATGGTAAACCATGGGCGGGCTGTAAGCTCTTTGATTGCAAACATGTTTCGAAGAGACAGGGCATGAGCCGTCCAGCTAAGACCTAAAACGGTCCCTGTGCACGCTTTACTTGTCCCATTCAAATCAATGCTGCCAGAAACATGACTTAGTTGTGGCCCCTAAATTTGGCTCTAGTTGCGCCTCTGGTTGTGGCTCTTGCACATGGCTTTAAGATGAGCAGAGGAACAGCATTCTCAATCCAGCATATCCAAGAGTCAAAGAAGGATCGCACTGGAGGTGAGAAAGGCAGACCAGGGCAGGGTGGAGCTACAGGAGGTGGGGGATACAGTGAAGTCTGGGCAAGATGGGGAGGGAGCAGCAGCAGATAAGGTAAAAGATCATATCGGAGGGACGAACCACCACATATATAGAAAAAGAGCCGACAGATCGGGCTACACCCCCTAAAGATGGGGTTCTAGCAGCTTTAGCAGAAGAGTATGGTGGACACCTACTCCTCTGCATTGAGTGCAGGGTTGCATTTATCATTTACCCAATCCTGGTTAGGGGAAACCATTGCTCTGGGTTTAAGGAATTCGGATTTGAAGAGCCCCATCTGCCCATGAGCCTACGCTTCTGTTCGTCGATTTCCGATTGCTGCATCTGCCTACAGTCCGGTGCATTTGCTTAACCGGACATGTTAGGTTCAGTCTGAACTCTCTTTCACTTTTAATTCCCGTGTGTAGGTGGCTGATTGGCAGAGAAGGCTGGTGGTTGGATGGTCATATTCAAGCCTCAGATTCACAGCGAGCATGCTCTCTTTCTGTTACCAGTGGCTGTCACATATATCTTCCATCCACTGACATCGCTCGTTGCGTTAAAGAGCCCGTGCGTTCTTTCCAGTAATAATCGTAGCGTCTATAAATACCCACTTTAATAGAAGACCCTGCCTGGGTAGCTCTTCACATTGCTGCGATCAAGCGAGCTTTTATAAAGAGAGCACCTCCTGTCAGTGACACTGTCGACGACAAAAAAGAAAACAAATAACAGGCACAGAGGAGGCTTTGCGATTTTTGACGCATGTACGTTTGGAGCGGCTAATAATCTTGTTTAAAAAGCCTTTCAGATCTTGTAAAGAGTGACGGCCGATGGCTGGAGCCCCGAGGTGTCACTTTGAGGTTGCACACACATTAATTCACCCGCATGCTGGGGGAGTGGGCGACCAGCCCCAGGTGGATTGCTGCCTTGTTAAGCCTCCTGTCGGTTCCCATTTCCGCGGGGAATAGAGAGACGGGCGCTCTGAAGCGCGCGCCGCAGCCATGGCGCTGCTCGACGGGCGGACGTGCGTGCGTCAGTGCGTTGTACGTTGTATGAAAGCCGCCTTTTCAGGCACAGACGAGCCTGTTGTGTATAATGACTTGAGTGGTCTGTGTAGTGGAAGAGGCGGTAGAGCTGTGAGTGCCGGACGCACGTTATAGATAACGCAGTAACTGTACAATAACCAAACAAAGCACAGTAGCCCAACAATAACCATACCAAACCGTGATGGAGCAAAGAGGCTACAACCAGTTGTCTGCAAATACATGCTGCCAAAACTATGCATGACCTGACACAATTAGTAAAGCAGTGACATGTCATTGGTACCTGCCCAAATGTCTGTGCTAGCATCCAGAAGATGGTGAAAGCTCAGACTCTCACTGACTGTGAACTGAGGAGAAGTTCGTGGCACCCCAAACTCTGCGTTTACGCTACTTTCGTGCGCACCATGAGTGGCACTCTGCCGTGCGTGCTACGTGGATGGGCAGGACGTGCCAGGCTCCAACTGACGCCCTGTGTTGGCAAGAGGGAGGCGCTCCTGCCATTCCTTTTCCACCACCCACTAGTAGCGCTGCTGTCAGCGGTCACTGAGGCAGTTTTGCCCATTACTACTCTACCACCCAGCATGAGGCAAGGGGAAAATAAAAATCATCGTAGGGCTGTTAGAGACGATTGTGGCAGTGGTCATACAATAATCTAAGAAGAGTCAATGGTGTAAAATGGATTCATACTAGGATATTCTAACATGACAGCAAGTTCTTGTTTGTAAAGCTGTGTATCGCCTGTTCGTTATTATATACTTTGGTGAATTAACAAAGTGAACCACCATGCAATGCCGGTTGACTACGCTTATGGTCCAGGCAGCTATGTACACTGACTCTTAGAAGAGGACTTTCCAGTCTGTCTGTTGGGCTTTTAAATCTACCCCTCTATTCGAACGAAGTGTGGATTGTGTAGACATACATCTGTTCCTGGAATTGTGTCCATATTTGAAGGCTGGTGAGTTAGCATCTGTTTCTCAAACAGCAACAAAACTGATTCCTTCAGCTGCAGCCTCAATGGCCACTCTCATCCAAAATCAGCCTGCATCATTGTATACCAATTCCTCTGGCTTCTAAAACAGTCTAACACAATGTGTAAGCAGTAAGTGATGAAAGGAGAGTGGTTACCATGAACCAGCTGATGATGTTCAAGTGTTAAATGAACTGGGTGGGAATACTGGACAGTGATCCCGGGCCAACAAAACCTTGCTGTAAGTTCAGTGTGAGACCTGCATCCCACTCGGTCCAACTGGGAGCAAGGGTGGGCCTTGTTCTCGAGTCTCCTTCTCCATGCACTCCTGCCGCTTCTACACCACTCCCAAAGAAGAGGTAGACTTTCTACCCAGGACGTTCCCATTGGCTCGTCCTGTATTAAATAAGGCACGATGGAAGACCCAATGAAAAGTTGTTGCCTTATATGCCTCCACGGATACTTCTATCAGAGGAAGGATGAGTGACAGGTTGATGATGGATGTTATTGACTTACTTATGGTTGTCCGAACAAGAGCCATTCACTACCATGCAACTGCAAAATTCACACAAAAGACTGGGATTGTCCAGCGGTAATTCCATTCAGGGGATGAAGCTTATGTCAGCACTTACATTTCATCATGAAATACTTGTATCTTCTTCTAATTTTTGTTAGTCATAGTGGTGCTTTAGAATTTATAGTCTTCTGAATATGTTTCTAGAGGTCATCAGGAAGAATGTTATATGGGGCGAGATAGAGGGCTGAGGAAAATCTGCTACAGAGAAGGTGCAAGAGTGGCAGCCCTCGAGCTCCATTCACATCGAGAGTTGCACGTGGTGTGGGAGGACAGAACAGGCAAAGGTACACTTAACCACAGAGCCCTTCGCTGGGTAAAGTGATAGCTTGATAAGTAGGAGACACACAAGAGTTTCAGCACATCCAAGACTTGTGAACAAAGCTTCTCGGAGCAACCAGTTAAAAGGGTGGGAACAAATGAAGGAGAGGAAACAAACTGCTGTGAATAAAGGGCATTAATGGGTGGCAAGTCGAGTTACAATATAATATAATGGCCAATACTCCAAACTGATGCACAGGGTGGGTTGAAATTCTTGAGGTGGCAAACGAGTGGTTGAAAAAAGACTGCAGGGCTGGAACTCATACAGGTGGTTAAACAAGTTGGGGGGGATACCATCAGTAGGTAAGTGATGAACCTAAAGGCATCAGGTTAATTCCATACTGGTTGAGTTGGGAAGTGGGTCAAAGAGAGGGGGGGGCTGACGCTCGCCTACACGGTGCATTGTGGTCTTATCAGAAAGTTGGGTGACGAAGCAAGCCTGTGGTTAAAAGTGGAGACCTATAAATCTGTATGAGGTTGGGTGTGTAGGGTATCTGGGGATGGCATGGCTGCTGGGGAAGAAACCGGCAAATGCCAACAAAGGTGGCCAAGGGAAGCAAGTCTGTGTTTGGGCTGAGAAAGAAATCACGTGTATTTCCTATGTACATCTGAAGACCATCATAAAGGTAAAGTCTGATTGGATAATTGGGAGTATCTAATAGGCATGTGGACTTCAATTTTGGTACAGAAGGGTGTGGCATGTGTGGACGTTGAACTAATTTACATTTTTAACAGATACACACAGGTGCTGAAAAGTCGAGTAACTTTTGTTCATTAAAGCTATTTGGGGCCTTTTACAAAATTAATTAGGAAAGAAGAGTGAAGTACCTGGCTGATTGCTTTGCTGTCTGAGAGACATCCTATGCATGCCTACTTCACAGATGGGGTGGCACCAGATCCCCCCACCCTCACCTGTGCATTACGTGATAATGTGAGCAGAGTGAGCCCTGTTTTAAAAATCCCTAAGTTAAACCCAAGAGGATCCTTTCCAGGCGACCATTTCTGTAAATTCACCAGATTGTCATTCTGTTTTCGAGGCCCCAGCGTAACTGAAACATTGGAAACAGTTAAAAAGACTAGAAGAAGCAGCTTCTACACTGTAGTTGACACCGAACATCAGTTATGATTAAAGCAGCCTTTCTGAATAAGTTCAGATCAATAATGGAAGAAATGGAGAAAGAGAGCAATGTGCATCATTTTTAGTGCTTTTCAAATTGAAGCCATGCCATTTTAAATATTGATTATATAGCTCTGATATAGCATTGGTGATATGCCAATCAATCAATGAGCCTTCCAGTTGTGTTTGGGTTGTCGCACTGCTAAGGGTCGTACACATGAATTCCCCAGCATGGTCTGCTCATGGGGAAGTTATGCTATGCTTTAGCCATGGGAAAATGTTGATGGTCCTTGATGGGTGAAACCATAAATATCTACAGGTTTGGGCTTCTTTCGTTGAGTGTGTAGACTTATAAAAGCTTTTGGTCAGTGGGCTTCCTTTGTTGAAATCATTCTCCTTGGTCTGCAGAAAGTTGGGTTATTTACCACAGCCTTGCTGTAAGGTAAAATGCCTTTCACTTATTTGAAACAATGGCCTTCCTCTTATCACCGATGCCCCCTACCTGGTACAAGGCTAGGAGGAATGTTGTGAACTTAACCGAAATTTGTTGGCCACTTTTGTAAGGAAGGTCACAGCTCAGCTGCTGCTGACACTCCCCCTCTCACGTCACTCACTCTCGGCGATATTAGTAGCCGAGAAGCGAGCGCGCAGCGGACTTCCCTCTGACACAGTCCTTGATATTCCTGATATTGGTTGGGGGACTTGTTTGTTGATGTGCATTTATTTTTAAACTCTGTGGTTTTAAAAATCGTCATTTTAATACATTTGTCTGGAGCTGTGTTCAGTGCTCCTTGGCCACTTTTGTAAGGAAGGTCACAGCTCAGCTGCTGCTGACACTCCCCCTCTCACGTCACTCACTCTCGGCGATATTAGCAGCCGATGATGCGTACGCGCAGCGGACGCGGGCAGCGGGCGCGCCGCGGGCGCGCCAAAGGCGAGCCCGTCTGCGCCAGCTCCGGGCCCAGGGCCATGCCCCCTGGCCATGTTGACCAACTGTGCCATATCACTAGGATACGTTATTCTGCCTCCCAGCTGAAGGAGTTCAGCTTAGGGGTGTCTAGTAATCATTGCACAAGTCTACCCCTGTCCTCCTCGCCTATTTCCTTATCTGCTACATGTCCGGGCTGTAAATTTGCATTTTCCCCTTCTCTCCCTTTAAATTTCCCTCCTGGCCCAGGATCTACCAGTTATATTCATATGGCTCTTATCAATGCCCGCTCTCTCCCCAGTCATTGTTGGGAAATAAGGGAACTCATTGTAGCTCAGGAGCTTGATATTCTGTTTATTACAGAATCATGGGGAGACGCCTCTTCAGGCCCGGACTTTTGTTCAGCTACCCCTGAGGGATATTGTGTGGTGAGACAGGACAGAACCACAGGGAGAGGAGGCGGCCTAGCCATAATCTATAAAGCCGACTTAAGAGTCAAGATTGACTCTATAAGTCGACAAGACTGTGAAGCGCTTCTTTTTTCGATCTCACTTAATTACAATCAGACCTTTAAAGGGATTTTGCTATACCGCCCCCCTGGCCCACATTCGTGCTTCCTCCAGGCTCTTGAAGAATTTCAAGAATTCTCCATAAGTTATCCGGAGTTTACTATTTTAGGAGACTTTAATTTCCACTTAGAGGACCTAGGGGATAAATACACCGCCCAACTAATAACCGACCTATATGTGGCCGGTCTATCGCAACTGGTAGATGTTCCTACACATCAAGCTGGACACACGCTTGATGGGCTGTTCACTAACCATCCTAAGCTCTTTTTTTCTTCAGTTATTCCTGTGGTATGGTCAGACCATTCCGCAGTAGTATTTACTATTCAAGTTAACAATCGTAACGCCTCCAATACCCTGCCCCATACTTCTATCTGTACTAGAGCCTGGAACAGTCTGGATCTTTCAGTTCTTTCCCAGACTCTAGCGGATTCTCAGTATGAAGTTTCCTCTAATCCTAGTGAAACATCCATTAGATATCAAGCATGGATTTCTAATGCAGTGAACCGTGTGGTTCCGGTTAAATCTTTTATTCCTAATAGGGTTTCGCCCTCTGCTCCATGGTTCACGGAGGATCTCCGCTTACAGCGACAATATTGCAGGAACCTGGAAAGGCGTTGGCGAAAGCATTATAACCCTGTCGATAGGCAGACTTATAAAGATACCCTTGCAGTATATAAAAAATCTATTATAAGATGCAAAAGTAGTTTCTTCTCGGCCCAAATTGAGTTAGCTCATAATTCAGCCAAAAAGTTGTATCAGGTGGTTGACACTCTGTCTAATCCACCTATAGGTCCCCCGACAGTACCCTCCCAAGTCCTGTGTAATGCGCTGGCTACTTTCTTTTTTTCCAAGGTTTCCACGATTTATTCGTCTTTCTCTCTCCCTACACGTTCTGTTGCTCCTGATCTCCCCTTTCACACACCTATGTTCACCAATTTTCTTCCGGTTTCATCTGAATATATTGGTAGGTTGGTCACTTCTATTAAGTCCGGCTCTCCTTTTGACCCTTGCCCTCCCGCGATATTGAATACTCTCACTGAGGTCATAGCACCTCCCCTAACGGACCTTTGCAACTCCATTTTCCAATTTGGCACCTATCCGAATATGTGGAAAAAGGCAGCTATAAAACCACTACTTAAAAAAACCTTCTTTAGACCCCACTGATTCAGCCAGTTATAGGCCCATTGCTTGCCTACCATTTCCGGCTAAAATATTTGAATCAGTGATAAACCTGCAATTATCCGAATTTATTGACCATCATAATCTTCTGGATGACACGCAGTTCGGATTTAGGAAATATCATGGCACTGAAACGGCCTTGATAAAAGCTTCTGATGAGATTAGGACCATCATGGATCAGGGGGGGGCAGCGGTCCTGGTGCTCCTCGACCTGTCCGCCGCCTTCGACACGGTCGACCATTCCATCTTGGTCGACCGTGTCGCATCCATGGGGGTAACCCATCTTGCAAAGAACCTCATCGCTTCGTTTCTTGCCAACCGAACTCAAACGGTTAAGCTGGGTAATTTTTACTCACCCACTTTTGTTCTTCCTTGCGGGGTTCCTCAGGGATCCTCGCTAAGTCCCACTTTATTTAATATATATGTGGCAGATTTGGCGAAGGTTATAAAAACTCATAAGCTGCGGTTAACCACTTATGCCGACGACACCCAATTGGTGCTGTCTATTCAAAAAGACGGTCCTGCAGTCGCCGCCCAATTTCAGGAAGGGATGTTGGCCATTAGCTCATGGATGGCGGTTAATAGTTTAAAATTGAATTCGGACAAGACCGAGGTGCTGACCTTTGGTAGGCTCTCCCCTGAGTGGTCTGCGATTTGGTGGCCCAGTGATATGGGTCCCCCTCCCACTCCTGTAACCAAGGTCAGGAATCTCGGTATTATGTTCGATGACAAACTGTCTTTCAAGTATCATGCCAACGCTGTGGCGGCATCTTCCTTTTATATGCTTAGAAAGATTAAGAAGTTGCTGCCATACCTTCCTTCAATGGCGGGAAAAACTTTAATTACTACACTTGTCTTTTCAAAAATGGATTATAGTAATGGCCTTTTTCTTAACGCTCGGGAGCAGGTTCTAGCTAAGCTGCAATCTGTACAGAATGCGGCAGCTAGATTAATGCTTAATGTTCCATTCCGTCACCCCACATCTGCGGCTATTCATCAGTTGCACTGGCTGAGAGTAAAGAGTCGGATAAAATTTAAGGCTCTATGTATCGCTTATAAAGCCATTCATGATTCGGGACCTAAGTTCCTGAAGGATGCTTTTCGGATTTATGCTCCCAATAGAACTTTACGATCAGCCTCTACTCATCTTCTCCCAGTGCCACGCACTAGAACCTCCACATGGGGAGACAGACGTTTTTTGGTAGCTACTCCTAGGCTGTGGAACTCCCTTCCCTTTGCTATAAAAACTGCCCCTACCCTTATCATGTTTCGTAAACTCCTGAAGACTTGGTTATTTAACCAATAGCTTCTTCAGATGTCTTTGTCAGGAGGATGTTCTGTATGCGCCGAGACACCTTAGGGTAGTCGTGCGCAATAAAAGTTGAGAAAACATAAACAAACATAAAGTGGTACCAGTTTAGTAGATTGATGTACGGTTATAGGTGGGTGAGAGATTAAAGGGACTGGGAGCAAGCAGGAGTTGAAGAAAGGTTATTGACAAGTTTTTAAATATTGTCAATTACATATAGTGTTTATATATTTTTCCATATTGTGGAACGTAGAAAGGGTCTCACTAAAAGGTGTTACCTTAAACTGGTCAATTTAAAACACAGAAAAATTATCCGGGAGCAACAACACATACTCATTATGCCGATACTCTTTATAGATACAACTACATCAGTCTGTATTACAAACCAACATTAAGGTACCACTTCTACCCTATAACTGTTTGGCTCCACACACATCCAAACTCTATTCTAGCTTTAAAACCACACAATTGGGTGTGTAGGCTTAGCGTAAACCTATGTGTTAAAGCCTAGCCTTCTCGATTGGCCTCCTGCTTCCTAGAATCAGAGCCTTCTATGTTTGTCATCTTGGCTTCTTTTCGATAACTCTTTTGAGGCTTCCACTCACCTTGGTTTTCAGAGTGAAACACCACATGAGGGACCTGGAAAAAAGTCATCCTTTCTTTTCATTAGATGCTGCATGAATCAGTCGATCAGGGGCACCCAATACAAGGAAAACACCGTAGATCAGAAGAGCTTTTATCCTGGTTTTAATAGAAACTTTGTGGAGCCAATGGAGTCAATCATTTCAAAGGTGCTTGAGGCATAAAGGTTTGCTTGAGGTGTATCTAAGAACCACAATTTTTAAATTACCTTGCAACTTGCCTTTTGTGATCAGGAGAAGGAGTGAATAATGTATTCCAGCTATCTTAACCTTGTACAAACATGGGATACAACACTCTCAGGGACACCAGACACTCACCCCATTGTTACCTGTCACCTCAAGCAGATAGAGCTGGCAGTGTGGTCCCTTTCAGTGGCCTGTTGAATTTGGGGGAAAATGCACAAATGGATTTCATGAGCATCCCGTAACCCCTCTCGTAGTCAATTCTGAATCCCATTCCACAGAAAAGATAAAGGGTGGTGGTAGACCAGGGAACATGATCAGTTTTGGTGCTGGAAGAGTTCCAAGATTCCCAGGATGGCTCAGTGGTATACGCACTATTACGCAGCTACCTGGCACTTCTAGGATGCAAAGGCTGCCCTGTACAGGCTTATATGGAAAGGCCAAGGCCTACAACTGCCCACACTGGAAATTAAGAGGGTTATTTTCTTGACAAATGCAATGTTATTGGTGTAACTGGTGAGGAGGCTCATCTTCCATGAAGCGGTAAGCTGTGGGCTTACTGGCTAGCCTGAAGGAAGGCAACAGTCTTGGAGTGGTGCCAAAGGTCTTTGAATTTGCTTGCCTTACATGGTTTGGCCACAGGCTTGAGAGCACAGAATGTTCCTAAGAAAAGAATGCAGAGTTTGATGATGTAGAGGGCTGGCAGCTGCAAAAAAATGCAAAAAAACAGTTGATGGACACAATGCAGAACAATGTCATACATTCACCCCAGTACAGAGATCTGGGCCTAAATCCATCGGTTTTTTGCTCACCATGCCGTTCCAGTTTGAACCCAGCCATATGCAAATCAGGTTTGACCCTGTGCCTCATGGGAACAGTCCATCCCGAACTGCCAAGCCAGGTCCTCCCTGGACTGGAAACAAGCATCCTAGGACCGGTTTTGGGGTTTCACCCCTCTTCAGTCAGGATAGCTTGATTCCAGTGGCATGGAGAGCAAGGGACCCACGTCTGGGCATACCCTTCCCACTCGGGTGACAAATGCAAATAAAAACAGTTGATGGACAGAATGCAGAACAATGTCATACATTCACCCCAGTACAGAGATCTGGGCCTAAATCCATCGTTTTTTTGCTCACCATGCCGTTCCAGTTTGAACCCAGCCATATGCAAATCAGTATTGACCCTGTGCCTCATGGGAACAGTCCAGCCCGAACTGCCAAGCCAGGTCCTCCCTGGACTGGAAACAAGCATCCTTGGACCGGTTTCGGGGTTTCACCCCTCTTCAGCCAGGATAGCTTGATTCCAGTGGCATGGAGAGCAAGGAACCCACGTCTGGGCATACCCTTCCCACTCGGGTGACAAATGCAAAAAAACAGTTGATGGGCAGAATGCAGAACAATGTCATACATTCACCCCAGTACAGAGATCTGGGCCTAAATCCATCCTTTTTTTGCTCACCATGCCGTTCCAGTTTGAACCCAGCCATATGCAAATCAGTCTTGACCCTGTGCCTCATGGGAACAGTCCAGCCCGAACTGCCAAGCCAGGTCCTCCCTGGACTGGAAACAAGCATCCTAGGACCGGTTTCGGGGTTTCACCCCTCTTCAGCCAGGATAGCTTGATTCCAGTGGCATGGAGAGCAAGGGACCCACGTCTGGGCATACCCTTCCCACTCGGGTGACAAATGCAAAAAAACTGTTGATGGACAGAATGCAGAACAATGTCATACATTCACCCCAGTACAGAGATCTGGGCCTAAATCCATCGTTTTTTTAGCACACCATGCAGTTCCAGTTTGAGCCGAGCCATATGCAAATCAGTCTTGACCCTGTGCCTCATGGGAACAGTCCAGTCCGAACTGCCAAGCCAGGTCCTCCCTGGACTGGAAACAAGCATCCTAGGACCGGTTTCGGGGTTTCACCCCTCTTCAGCCAGGATAGCTTGATTCCAGTGGCATGGAGAGCAAGGGGCCCATGTCTGGGCATACCCTTCCCACTCGGGTGACAAATGCAAAAAAAACAGTTGATGGACAGAATGCAGAACAATGTCATACATTCACCCCAGTACAGAGATCTGGGCCTAAATCCATAGTTTTTTTGCTCACCATGCTGTTCCAGTTTGAACCCAGCCATATGCAAATCAGTCTTGACCCTGTGCCTCATGGGAACAGTCCAGCCCGAACTGCCAA
Organism: Triturus cristatus; assembly: GCF_964204655.1. NCBI lineage: Eukaryota > Metazoa > Chordata > Amphibia > Caudata > Salamandridae > Triturus > Triturus cristatus. Next base: position 197,018,513 of record NC_140595.1, read on the forward strand.
GCCAGGCCCTCCCTGGACTGGAAACAAGCATCCTAGGACCGGTTTCGGGGTTTCACCCCTCTTCAGTCAGGATAGCTTGATTCCAGTGGCATGGAGAGCAAGGGACCCACGTCTGGGCATACCCTTCCCACTCGGGTGACAAATGCAAAAAAACAGTTGATGGACAGAATGCAGAACAATGTCATACATTCACCCCAGTACAGAGATCTGGGCTGACAGCTCTACAGCAGCACCATTGCAGTGTAGTAAGAGGAAGGCATAAAATATACACATTTGTATAATGCTGACCACCATTATTCTCAAAAGACACACAAATGATGGACAAATACAGAACAAATCAATCTTTCACCCCCAGCCAAGAGATCTGGGTTAATTCCATTGTTCCTTTGCTCACCATGTCACCCCAGTTTAGATCCAGCCATATGCAAATCAGTGTTGACCCAGCTCCTGTTGGGAACAGTCCAGCCCAAACTGCCAAGCCAGGTCCTCCCTGGATCAGAAACAAGCATGACTGTGGTGAATGTTTGATTAGTTTGGCATTCTGCCCATCATTTGTGTGTTTTTGAAAAACGAGGCAGTATCTGTGAGGCCTGCACAAATACCAAATAACATGTCACATTTGTCCTTCACTGAGAACCAAACACCCTATTTTAGCGCTTGACTCTCAGAGGGTAGCGTTGCAGAGCAGTCTAAGGCTTACTCAAGGGAGGTGGTGTGGGCTAGTAATCGCCATTACAGGTGCGCAGAAATAACACTCAATAATTGATTGTCCAGTCTGTACTTTGCTTTATAAAAGTAAGAGTACATTTATTAAACACACACACTACTTAATACTATGTACCAATTTACAAATATACATAAGCTGTTGGAATTACTTTGTGACATTGCATAACATCTCCACCCCTCCTGCAGTGGGGATGGGGTCTAGTACCACCACTCCTATGTATGCACATCATCCTGCCCCCTATATGCAGTGGGTTGACACAACCTGGAGCGAGGGCCTTACCAACTGGCACCATCCCAGTGGCGACCCATCCCATCATCTCAACAAGCATTAAAAATAGGTACACCTGCCCTGGAGACACATAACCGTGACTGAGCATCTCATACTGACCACACAGTATGCACCTCTACATATTAGTAGCTAACAGTCTGGGTTGTTCCTCCCCTAACGCAGTAGCAAGAAAACATGTTTGGGCATCACTTTAAATGAGGTACTTTTCATAGCTGATAACAGTTGGAATGTATTGCAATCACAGCCCCTAAAAGGCATCACAGGTAAAATCACAGGATTAAGCAATTACAGCCAGACACCCTAGCAGGAGTGTCCAGCAATATAACCTCACTTCGCTTATGACTCCACCTTACACAGGTACTTCACATTACACATGTGATTTTCAGTCCCCCTAGAAAGAAATAACATAAGTAAATGCATTTCTGGTGAATTTGTCATGCCCCACGGTCCGCAACTCCTGACGCGGGGGTATTTAAGGCATCTCGAGGCAAGGAAACGCGCTTAGCGTTCTTGTCTCGAGATTCCTTTCCGTCCAGACGCTTAGCTGCCTGACTTCCGGTTTCGTCATTTCCTGTTTCCGGCTTCACTCGGGTGAATGAAGCCGGGTTGTTGTACACGCTGCGTGCTTCTACTTCTCGTGGCGTTTTATCCCTGCTCGCTACTTGACCAACTCGAGCAGGTTGGACTTTCCCTGTTTTCCTTTGTGCCCACGTGAGTAGTCTTGTCCATGTAGGTAACGGAAGTGTCCTCGTTGTTCTTGCACGGACCATTGACTATGCTGCTTTGAAAGGACTTTGGCATCCCTTTCTGCCGGGTGGTTCCCGGTGCTTTCCCTTTAGCCAGGGTTGCCCGTCACCGCTTGCGCTAGCATTTATTTCTTTATTCTGCCCCTTCATATTTTTTCCCTTCGTGTTAACCCTACCTATAATAAGCACTCCATTGGCTGATCCCATTCCTTCTACCTGCCAAAGACGTGGTTCCTAATCCAAGTACCCTGATTGTATTCCTTCGCGAGCACGTGAGGTGAGGTGTGTTCAATCCTCTCCTTTTCCAGCAAGTATCCCGTTTCTTCCTGGGGGAATTGCGTGAATCACTGGGTTGTGGAGCTCCTCGTCAGAAACACGGTAAAAGCGCACTGCGCTACATTGTCCATCAATTATTGTTTGTGATACCAGTGGGTATTTCTGTTTGTTTTGACATGTACTGTTATCTCTTTCCTTAGAGTACCTTCCCCATCGATCACCAGGCAAATAGAGTCCAGGGAGTTGGTAGTTCCTACACACCATTATAGAGGGTATGAAGACAGCGGATTTAGAGTAGACCTGGGGTTGACTCTTACTTCATGCTAACAGTGCACTCTCCTTCATATAGGATCGTGCAGTGAATCCTTGACGCCTTCTCAGTACAAGAGTAGAAGCAAGTCACAGGGGTATGTGAGGTCAAGGGTAAAGTGATACAAAGGGAGTTGGTTGTATGTAGCTTTGTTTACACCATATTTGTTTTCCAGGGTATATGCCAGGAGTCAATCGTCTTGTCTACGGAACCAGAAAGCCAGTGACCCTTTGAAGTGCGAACCCTCCTTCTCTTGTTTTGTTTCCCTGTTTTCCCTGGCTAGTCTTCCGAGTCTCTAGAGTCTGATAGAGTCGCTGGCGGGCAGACACAGAGACCAGCACTGGTCCGCTCGACCTCAGGGGAGTGCGGCGGCACTCCCCCCTCCTTCCTCTTCATGTCGGGCCCCTTCCAGTTGTCGGGGGCGCGACGGGCGCCCCCCCGCCACCGTTCTCCTTCGGGGGCCAATGTAGGCTCCGGGCACCCCCACCTGCCCAACTTCACGGGGAGCGCTCCGGCGCTCCCCAACTTCGCCGGGGCCCTGAGTTGGGGTCCCGGGCCTCCGAGGGCTTCACGGGGAGCGCAAATTCACTCCCGGACTTCATTTTCGGCGGGGCCCGGGGTTGGGGGTCCCGGGCGCCTGGAGCCTCGTTGCGGGGGCGTGATGACGCGCCCCACCCTCCTCTGGTTGTCGGGGGTCCAGGGTGGGCTCCTGGCACCCCTGGGGCACCTTCTTGGGGAGCGCGACGGCGATCCCTGACTTTTCTTCGTGGGGGCCCCGCGGATGCTGTGGCCCCGTAGGTACCTTTCCGGGGGCGCAACGGCGCTCCCGGCCTCTCCTCCGTCTGGGGCAGCCCCCGGGCCTTGTACCACTCCAGGGGCACACACAAGACTGGCGGCGGAGCCCCGTGCGCTTCGTTGTTGGTCTTCAGCAAGGGTCAAAGGTCGCCTACCTTCTGGAGGCCATATCTCGGCCCCCCTGCGGCCAATCTTGACAATCTTTGCCACTTCTTGCTCCTGGTGGCCAGCTCACGCCAACTGGGGTGCTTTCCTTCGCCCTCCTGGTCTCCCAAGAGGGTGCATTCAGCAGGGAGGTGTTCTCACTCGCTCCGTGCGTCGACCTTTCACTTGGCTCTCTTCCTGGGCCTTTCTTCTTCTTGCACAGAGGCCCAGGCTCTTGCTCACTGGTCCTGGGCTCCCCTCCTGGCACTATTCAGTATCCTGGGACAGTCAGGGGTTTCCTTCTTCCAACTGCCCATGACGCCAGGCCCCAGCACCAGTTTTCCTCAGCAGACCACACCCCAGACAGAGCTCCTCTTCCTGTGCAAGACCTTTTAAAAGAATTTGGAGGGGCTGGCAGGAAGCCTCTTCTTGCCCTATCAGGCAGCGACACATCACCTCTCTGACCCTGCTCCCTCCTTCCTGCCCAGGCCTCTGGGTTTGTTCAAAATGGCGTCATCCAGGGGTCTCATGTCACATGGTCTCTGAGAGCCCCTTCCCCCCTTGATGCCTTCTCTCCAGAGCAGCTTGGTGCCTGGCACCAGGTGTCAGCTGCTGATGGATGAACATGTAGCTCCACCCATCTTCTCTTCTTGGAGTGGAGACCTTCACCCTTGGAATGCTTGTTGTGCACGGCTGGCTTGGGGAGGAAGGTCATTAATTCAGCCTGGCAGGGTCAGCCCCAGCCAGGCCCTGGTTATGAGCTGACAGAGAAATATGACATTTCTGGATGACCCAAAAGCAGTACAAATATGACTTTGGACTCTGCAGAATACTTCTTCTCACATAAGTTACAGTGACGTGTCTGGAATTTGTAGGCCCTAGGAAAGTAAAATTAGCCCATGTGCTCCCCATCAACATAGGAGAATAATGGAATAAAAACAGTAAAGCACACTGACTTTCCCTCAAATGTTTCTTCCCATTGTGGAAAGCTTATTCCATGTCACCACCCAGTACCGCATAAGTCCTGCCACACCATTCAATTTGTAGCTGCACCTTGGCTGCGCACGCCAGGAATCTCCCCTGCGCAGCCCTTACACTTGTGCACAAGCATGTACACACGTGTCTGCAGGTAACCAGCCCGATGCCCCTTACTCTGGCTGTAGCGCAGCAGCCTTCTTGCGCCAGGGGGACCCCGGTACAATACACAAGCAGGGCCTTTCAACATGAGTTCGCTGTGTGTGAGTCCCAACTTATGAGGCTCTCCCACAGTAAAAGCTCAACAAATAGGTGTTCAAAAAGCAAAAAATCCGGGCAGCTCAGATGGTCAGAACCACCTTCTAACATGTGTCTTTTGCTTTCTCAACCTAAGTGCGCCGGATATGCCCTGACGTGGGTCCCGGGGTTCACTGTGCCACTGGATTCTAGCTAGCCTGGCTGATGAGGGGTCATACCCCGAAACCAGGCCCAGGATGACATACTCAAAGACATTATTACACATCAATCATGGCGAAAACAATCTCAACCTCTTCATGACGACAAAAATTCAAAAATGTGCCGGAAGAACTTTCAATAACCCCAAAAGGCATTGTGGAGTTGTTACTACTAAATGAGCTCTGCGGGACCGAGTGTTGTTCCCTCGTTTTGATGAAAGAGTTGAAAAAGAGTTAATGGCATGTAATTTGTGCAACTGCTTGTCATCCAAAACAACACTGCATCTGTTAAACAGAAAAGATTTTCCAAAGCATGCATGGGAAATTATTGCAAGTGATTTCTTTGGACCCTTTGACAATGGACATCATCTACTAGTGATTGTTGATGAATAGTTCAGTTTTCCCCCTGGGAAAGATTTATCGTCAGCTACTCATGACAGAGTCATTGAGAGATCAGAAAGTATTTTTGCAACATGGGGTGTTCCTCCGATTTTTAAATCTGACATTGGCCCGCCTTTCTATAGCCAAGAAGATAAAGATTTTCTCCCTCTTCTAAATGCCAAGCATCAGAAAAGCACACCTCTTTGGCCTCAGGTTAATGCCATTGTTGAGAGATTTATGAGCACCCTCAAGAAGACTGTTTAGTGTGGTGCTCTGAAGAAGCTTGAACTCAAATCAGTATTTGAGTCTATGCTTTGTGCATACAGGTCAACTGCTCATTCTACCACGGGTGACAGCCCTGCCACCTTAATGTTTGGGAGAGCCGTAGGAACCAAGTTGCCACGATGGACCACTGAGAGATCTATTGACATAGATGAACTTCGCACTACTGATTCGTCTCAAATGCAAAATGAAGATTTATGTGGACAGATGCCGCTGTGCTCGGAGCACCTTGTTCAAAAGAGGAGACAAAGTCATTGTCAGGCAGAAATGGAAACCCAAGTGTGATGCTCCTTATGTATTATTTGTACTTTTTATTTAACAAAGGAGGAGATCTAGTGTCTTGTGAGTTAGAGATGACGTGACCCTTTTGGTCCTTGATGGACTTCGTAGAACAGTGATGTAAGTGCTTGGGTGTGGATGATGTAGAATGCTCAGTTAACAGTTACATGCTGAGGAATAAAGACATGTAATACCAAGCTCCTGTGTGGCGTGATGCTTTGCATCTATCTGTGCTAGGGAGGACGCTACATTGCCTACGACCCTAAAAGCCCACATACTCGAAGAAAATGAGTAACAATTAACATTTAAATGGTAAACATTTTATTACAGCTCTGTAATTACAGTTACATGTGTTTATCAGCTAAGGTGACCAGTTCACCTCCAAAGACAGCATTCAGAAGAAAATTCTACAGCTTGTTTCTTGAATATCTTTTGTCTAGGAAGAAGTGTTTTCATGCGGGGGGTACCTGCTTAAGGCACAGAGAGTAGGCAGAGGAGAATGGGGTAGAGATAGTAGCTTAACCCTTAAACTGCATACGTTAACAGGTTTATTTGAATAACCCGGATAACCATATCCCCTATTCCCTTAAACTTCATTTAGTTGATAAGGGTTATGAAATAAGTGGGATCTCTAGTCCTGAGGAAGGCCTACGACCCCAGTGAGGGCGATTGATAACGACCGAAAGAAGTCAACAAAGTTCAGTAAGGAGGGATGAAGGGGCACTAACTACCTCCTAAATCATCCCCATTTGGAATCTTTTTAATCCTATCTGGGGAGTCCAAGAATAAAGACATTTTAGGCCATTCTTGGGATAATTTTAAACTTCACCGTTGTTGTTTTATGTTCTGCTGAGTAGATCCCTGTATACATGTATGTATTGTCTCCCGTATATCACTTTGCTCCATCTCAGGCATTTGTTTGCGCAGGGATATTGTAGCAGCCCTGTGATGAAGCATGCCACTATTAGTGGGTGAGAGCATTTTTATGTAACCTTGCGTTTTTCCCATGTGATATTTTTGTTTTCACATAATATTCACACTTCCTCCTTTTCCTCTTTTTGTGTGTACAAGTGTTTATATATAAGGAGGAAGGAAAAGGAGAAGTACCTCTCTCCCCTTCTGTGTGTGTATGCAAGATACTTGAAATGACTGATAAGCCAATACTCAGGCTTTCTTCCTGGTAAGGAAATATCTTCCAGAATCTGGATAAAAACATTTATGGCCAAAGTAGGCGATATTGCTTGTTATGCAGTTCAGATCTGAGCTTGCAATGTGTCTTCGATATATTGGAAGTACGCCTTCCGCAGAAAGTTCTCAGCAGCCTTCAGTCTGCACCAAATTCCCTGTTGGATTAGGCCACAACATAGAAGAGACTGTGGACAAGAATATCTTTGCAAATAAACAAAATCTAATAAAAGAAACATCTTTAATGAGATTTGAAAGGAGATGTCCTGATCTGCAAATGGCTTAATTCAGAAAACCCCTAAGAGCCTTCTCAGACTCTCAGCCACTCAGAGCTGCTTGTTGAAAAAGAATGGCCATGTACGACTGATGTCAACCTTATAAAAAAAGTAATGTATGTCCTGTGCACAAGCCTCGCAAGTCCAGGCCCACACTGTTGCCCAGAGGTTTTGAAGTACGCAACACTGCACAACTATACTAGCCAAATTTAACCAGCTACAGCAACCAACTCGTGGGTGTAAGCAGTGCTGAATTCCTTTCCTTGCACTGCAATCAAAAGTTCAAAGCTGACACTTTGAAAAATGTTATGATTTCTTATGCGACCCTCCAGCAATAGAAACAGTTGCACAACTTTAGGATTCGTTGTCCTTTATACACTGGGAAATGAAAGACGACCCTAAGGGACTTTCTGCGGTCGTTTTAGTGGAAACACAAACTAAAAATAGCCACAGTAGTCCTTGTGGGTCAGGAAAATGAGAAAACCGCAACTACTGCCAGATTTCCAAGACAAGCTTAGAAGATGAGGACAACGCTTGAGAACTAGGTTCCTCCTAAGATTCAGATGCATGTTGATCTGGACAGAGGCTGGTGGAGCAAATGCTGCACTCTTGAGTCCCAGTGACGGAATTGTAATAACATCCTACACATTTTCTGGCCTTGCTATGAATGTACCTGAAAGTCAGACGCAGCTATTCAGATCAATCTGTCGCTATTTTCCACGTTTCTTTTTCACACCCTCTTACTTTCTGACTAGGTAGGTTTGAAATTCCACGTGGTTTTGCTCTGACTTTCATATCCTTTCTACCTTTACCTTTTTTCTCTATTCCCCATTCCTTCAACTGTGTATATATATATATATATGTGTGTATATATATATGTATATGTATATATTATATAATATAATATGTGTGTGTGAGAATTTGTCAGTCACATTAACGTTTTGAACTAAATAAAACACAGAAATCCACTGGTTATAGTTAGCAGAGCTAACTATAACTTGTGCTCCTGCCATGTACTGCTTATGACCTTACATATTACATCACTCATGACATATTTTATGGTATCATTTATAAAATCACTGATGGCATCTCAAATTACATCATTTATGACATCACTGACGGCATCATCCATCATTACTCTATAAACGGGTATAGCAATAGAGCTCTGACAGTAAGTAGAAAATATCTCAGAAGAATATGTGGTATCATTAATACCATCACAGAAACAACTCCCTTAGGTGAAGTAAGCATGGGGTATGTGCCACCTTGGCCCTATACCATACACTTCACAGGCAGCATAGTTCATATTAACAATCAACCACTGATGTATGGGAAACCCTCATTTTATACAATGTTCAATTTGTAAACAACTGTTCAGAGAAAACAAAGTTCCTCCAGATACTGAACTTCTGTTTCATATTTATTTGTTCTATTTATTTTTCTTTTAAAGGTTTTATATCGCGCTAACTGGGCCCTGAGGTATCAGAGCGCTTTACAGAATCAAGAGCAAGGAAATAATCATAGGTTCAAGATTACATACAATTATAAGATAAGGGAAGTGAAAGTCTATGGAGGAGCACACATTAATATATACATAGAAACAATTGTAAGGACATGAAGGATGAAAATTACTGAAATGAGGTTAAAACAAATACGAATTAGGGACCATAAAGCGCCAGCTAAGCTGGACCCTGCGGTATCAGAGCGCTGTACTGAATCAAGAGCAAGGCAATGATCATAGGTTCAAGATTAAATAAAATTATAAGATAAGGGATGTAAAAGTCCACAGCGGAGCACACATTAATATATACATAGAAACAATTGTAAGGCCATGGAGGATGGAAATTACTGTAATGAGGTCCAATCAAAAACAAATTGGGACCATGGAGAGAAGGTCAACAAGAACAATAAAGTTGTATACAAGGAAAGAAAGGCCAACAAATCAGCAGAGGTATGAACTAATCACAAGAGCCTATTAGAAATCAGGTTCAGTTTGGTTCATCGGCTCCAGTATTTATTGAGGAGAAGGCGTTTCAGGTCTCTTTTGAAGCCTGGAGAGGGGGGGTTGCAGCGAAGGTCCCTCGGGAGGGAGTTCCAGATGATGGGAGCATTACCTGAAAAAGAGCGAGTCTGGGTAGTTTTCCTTTTTAGTTTCGGAGGAACGAGAAGAGCGGTGGAGCTTCTCATAGGGCTGGCACTTCCTGCTGTTGTGAGTTTGTTGTCTAAATAGTCTGGGGAATGAGAGTGAAGTGCTTTGTGGTGATGCAGGTGGTCTTGTAGTTGCATCTTCCTTCGATTGGAAGCCAGTTTAGGGACTTGAGGGCAGGAGTGATGTGTTCATACCTTTTACAGTCTGTTAGAAGCCGGGCTGCCATGTTAAGTACTGATCTGAGGTAGGGGGGCAAGGTGAGTTTTACGGGGTCCTGGTGAGTATAGCATTCCCGTAGTCCGGTTTAGAGAGGACCAGTGATTGAACGACCCATTTGAAATCATCTGATGGGATGAATGGTTTCATTTTTTGAAGGTGTTTAAGTGTGAAATGCGCTCCTTTGGCAGAGTTTTTGATATGATCCTTCAGTGACAAACTTTTGTCCAGGGTGAAGCCTAGGGATTTAGTCGAGTTGGATAGAGTGAGCAAACAGTTTAGGGCTTTGAGGTCAGTGATCCAGCCTTGGATTGGGAGGTGTTTACTTTTAGGGGAGAATAGAATGATTTCCGTTTTGTTGGGGTTCAATTTTAGATGGTTGGAGTAAAACCAGGATTGAATCTTACTCAATGTGATGTTAACATGTAAGGTGTCGTTGTGTGATTTGATTTTGTATAGAGTTGAGTGTTATTAGCATAGAGGCGGTATTTGATCCCTGCTTGTTTCCGGATGATAGTAAGGCGTTCCATGAAGAGGTTGAAGAGTGAAGGGGAGAGTATTGAGCCTGGGGGACACCTAGAGAGACAGGAGTTGGATTCAAGAGGCAAGAATTGATTTTGATTTGTTGTGTTCGACGTTGGAGGTAAGAAGTGAACCATTTTAGGACTGTGCCATTGAAACCAGAGCGTGTCTTCAGAGATTCCAGTAAGAATGAGTGGTTGACTGTATTGAAAGCCGCTGAGAAGTCCAGTAGGATGAGAAGGCAAGCATCTCAATTCTCTAAGGAACGATGTATGTCGTCTGCAATGTTGAGCATGGCGGTTTCTGTGTTACAGCCTTACCTGAAACCAGATTGGAAGAGTCAAGTAGGATGTATTCGCCTCTGTGTATGTCGAGTTGTTGTAAGACGTATTTCTCCATGGTTTTCGCTAGGAACAGGAGGTTAGAGATCGGTCGGAGGTTGTTGGGATCATTAGGGTGTGCCCTGGGGTTTTTGACTATAGGTGTGATTTGACCTAGTTAAAGGGAGTCCGGTACACACCCAGAGGCAAGGGCGGTATTAATGATTTTTGTCCAACACGAGGTGATGATGTGGTTTAGGTTATGTTATAATTATGCCAGAAGAGGCTCTTTGATGTGTGAAGTTGGCTTTAATTTCGCAATAATATTAGAGACTTCTAGCTCAGTCATGGGTTTGAAATTTGTCCAATTCGCGTCGTTTTTCAATTCAGTGTTAAAAAGGTTGTCATCTGATCGAATTGGTGTTGATTGATTATTGAAAAGCTCTGGTGGTCAGGTTGTCGTGGAGAAAGGAGTGTCGTTAAGCGAGATTAGCAGAGGAGGAAGGGCAGTGACTTGAGGGAAGGATTGATCAATTTTAGCGATTTTGTCTGTGAAGAAGCTGGCAATTTCATCAAATCGTTCTTTGGAGTCAAACATTTTGAGTGGGGCAGATGAGGTTTGTTGTTTGAGAATGTTAAAGAGTTCTCTGGGCCTTTTCTTTGCACGGTCAAGTTGGACACAGAAGAAGGAGGCTTTTTCTCTGAAAATGTGCTTCTTTTAAGCTAACCTAGCAGTTCCGAGGAGAGTTAGATGTAATGAAGTGGGATTTTGTCTCCAAGTCCTTTCTTCCAGTCTAAGTTATCTTCTTTCGTTGTTGAGATCAGATTTAAACCATGATTTAGATTGTATTGCTCTCTGTTGTTTTAGTTTGAGCGGTGCAACTTGGTCGAGAACTTCAGTTATCGCCTTATTGAAGTGGGCAGTGAGCTCATTTGCATTTTGAGAGTGCGGGAGACGTTGAAGTTGTACACAAATCTTTGACTCAAGTTCAGTCGACGGGACTTGTTTGAGGTTTGTGGCCCACAACGTAAGTTTTTTTATTAAGACCGAGAGAGGTTTGACAAATGTCTTGATGTTGAACAGTATGAGATGGTGGTCAGACCAGTCAATAGGTACGATGTCATTGAGGGAGACCAATTAATTGCTTGTGATGATAGCGTCTAGTGTAGCGCCTTTGATTTGGGTTTGTTTGTTGCAGAGTTGCTTTAGGTCATTCATCTCAAGAAGGTTCGCAAGGCGCCTGACTGTGGGGTCTTCTGCAGTGTTCCAATGAATGTTATAATCGCCCAAAAACACATCCTTTGAGTCAGAAAGGAAGAACTGAGTAAATAGGTCAGATAGCTCTTCAGCGAAGAATTGGGCGATCACTAGGCGGGTGGTAGATAGTATGCATTTTGATAGGTGGGGAGCCTTTGTCATTAAGTTCAATGCCAAGGTATTCAAAGGTTGAGTATTCAGCATTCTTTAGAACGGAGAGTGACATTTCAGTTTTGTCGATTATGGCTTTACCTCCACCTGTTCTATCAATCCTGTCATGTCTAATGATGGAGTACCCAGGCGCAGTAAGTAGGTCAAGAATGACAATCGAGTGGTCACTGAGCCAAGTTTCTGTAAGGAAAGCAATGTCAATTCCCACACTGAGGATGGTTTCAGCTATCTCAATAGCGTGTTGTGCTACCGATCTGCAGTTGATGACCATGCAAGAAAGAGGGCTGGGATTATCCTTAGCAGATTTAAGGGTATGGATGGTGGTATATTGTGCAGGAGGTCTGGGCGAATTAGGAATTACATGGGTTCTATTTAAGCCCACTAACTTATGTTTCATTGCTAATGCCCTACCTCAAACAGATACTATCTGTATCAAACTCCTGACAGTCACCGAACCTACATTGAGAAATTAAGTTGATATCAGTAGAGAACTGGGTACTGTAAATAGTATTCACTCTATGGAGAGAATTTACCCTGTACCGCACTGTTTGCAGACAGTGAAACTCTCATTTGAAATACACTACAGAGTATTAAAAAGTATCTACTAAGAACAATGAATAAGCAACATCTGAAGGTATTTAAGATTATACTACCTGCAGCCTTCATACTGTGGTGACAAATGCACAGGTAGCCCATCTTCCGAAGCAAAATAAGCACATGCACATAGTTTAATACCTGGTGCACACATTCTTCTGTGTTATGTGTAAATTGTCATGCTGAGACAATTCTGTCCAATGACTCAAGGCTGCTTACAATACTTAATATGTTGTATGTAGAATCTTTGCCCTGTTGCAATTTTTTTCTGCAGAGCCGAAAAACCTGCGTGGAACATGCTGGACATAAGTTGTCAACAGTCAGCTGCACACAGGATTATTATTCAGTGCAAACATTTATGATGTGTTCGGTACCTCTACATACCAATGATGCATTAGGACCACATATCTTTTGTAAATGCCCAACAGCTGGAGTACAGACTGTACAAAATTAGGTAGAAAATTAATATGGTAGTTACACCTCAATATGTAAATTGTAAAACAAAGTAGCACACTCGTTGGATGATGTTATCAGTGATGTCATAAATGATTTCAAAAAACATGATGTGAGTGATGTACTATGTGAGGTCATTATCAGTGATGAGGGCGCAAGTTATAGTTGACTCTGCTAACTATAACTGGTGAATTTCTGTTTTATTTTTAGTTCAAAACGTTAATGTTGCCACTGACATTTTCACCTACCTATAAGAGTCACCATGGCCTTTTGTTTTGTCACTGAATATATGTATATATGAAAACTAACTAAAGATGCTTAACATTGTGCCCGAATGGGCAAATTCAACGTTCCTGTCACCACGTGATGATAACATTTAAATTTATTCCAACAGGGCCATGGCTTACCCAACTTTTCTGATCTTTGTCTTTCAGTTCAGTATAATGTCCTTCAAGAATCTAGCGTTTTCTTCATGATCTAATCCTGTTGTACTCATGTAGTGTTACTTAGTTTTCGTGGCCATTGTATAATTTCTAAGTCTCGTCTCTGGGCAGCTTCCATCTGTCAGTTGTAGAAGCCCTGTTATGTACACTACCAAAACTTAGAGTGACTTTTGGGTAGCCCATTACATGCCATTAATTGCTTTCTTGCCAGGCTAATTTCCATACTTCTTATTCAAAAGCTTTCCTTCCTGTGCTTGTCTTTGTCCCTCCCCTGCAGCCTAGCTTCCTTATCTTACTTTAGATTGGATGACTTGTGTCTGCCCGGGCTCTGCATGAGGGCATTCACTACTTTTTAGTCTTTTATCTTCAGTATTGCACGGGAGTGTGTATTTTCTTGCTATCTCCTCGTGTGCTGCTTCCCACTCACATGTCTGGTGTTTTGACCTGACAAAAGGAGGCATGATACCATCATGCCCAAAGTATTATTGATGCGATATAGACGTTCTAGACTTGAATATATATTGACAAATGTGTTTGAGGGGTCCCCAGTGCTTAATTTAAGCCAGTGATTGCCGGTGGGGCACTTCGGCACTCATTTTGGGGGACCGCCACTTATTTTCTGTCTCAGACATTTACAGAGAGCAAGAGAGGGAAAAACAAAGCAGAAAGTCGGAGGAACAGAAAAGACGGAAAGATCTTCATAAGGGGAGAAAGCAGAGAAGGAAAGAGTGAGATAGAGGGTCAGAGTGTCAGGCCGTGGATTAAAGAGGCATGAGGTGGATTTAAGACTATGCAGCTTTTGGTAGTTGGCGCACTGATTTAATAATGCTGGCCACAGGCATCTGAGTCCAGACTCATTTTTCTACAAATTAACCAATAGTATGTGCTCTTACTGATAGGTTTTGATTAGTCCATGAGAACACAAAGGAGAAAGACTAAATATCTCCACTGGGAATTGCTTGGACATTCATGGGGCTCTACATCCACACACCCTAGATATATCAATTGAAGTCAAAATTTCTTTATTGATTAAATAGTTAATCTACTGTATGTCAGGGATTACCTCGAATTACTTAAAATGTACAGCAGGCGAATCCAAGACTTCAATGTAAATGTTCCTCTGGTGATAAGAAATTCTCACATTTATTATTGATGTATCAGTGGCGTCAGCTCCATGCCATCAACTACCTATGTCCACTCGTTTCTTATCTTTTCTTTCACAGCTATTTCTTTCGAAAGCAATGATGAAGTATATATCAAATGTCCTTCAGCTCCATTAATGTTGTGATCTGTTTTTAAGAAAATGTCCAACCTGTAGTTGTATTTTTTTTTTTAATGCATGCTTCTTGGATCTTGTTTTACTTAACAGAAGGGTTGCAACTTATCGACTGAACACGTGGTCACACTTTAATGCAAAGTCCTATCATTCCTGCTGCACTTTAGGTTTTCCATGCCAGAAAAGTCAGAGGAAATTGTCAGTAGAAGAGTCTTGGAGCTCCTAGGAGACCAAAGTCCTCCTAAAATGTTCAGCTTCTTCGCTAGATAATGGGAAGTACCAGTATGCAAGAATTTGTGCACCTTGGTTCAGCTTCTGATCAGTGAAATGTACCGGTCCGATCAAAAGGTTTACTCCTAGCGGTGAGTTACGCTGTAGTGTATAAGCAGCCTTTAGTTAGGCTCGGTGCTCTTTAGGAATGCTTCTGTGTAGGGAGTTTCTGTAATTTAGTCTCAACCAAACTAAGGACTGGGAGCTGTCCTAGCTTTGTCCAGGATGGCTGATTCTCTCCCTTGCAAGTGTCTTAGCTGAAACTGTGCACTGCTGGTCGTGTTATTGATGTGAGTGTGGAAGTTTAGCCTCTTCCTGAGAGTGAACCCAAGAGATTTTGTGCATCCATTGCTCTCGTGGAATATATCCCCAAGTTGTTAGCACAGAAATTATTCTGTCGATAGTAAATCACTTGTTCCAGTCGAACCCTGATGGCCTTGATGATCCAAGCCTGTTGATTCACACATTACAAGGGGTTAAGTCACTGCACCTGCTTCATGGCATGAAGTGTGGAGAAGACAGAAGGGGTAGATGGATACTGGATGAAGAAAAGGAAACAGTAAGGATAACAGGCTGCTTTGATGAGGTCCATAATAGACTGGGGCATCCTGCATGCAGCTGTGGTCGCTCACAAGGGCAGCCTCTGTGCTTGGGTAAGGGGTCGCTTAGCTTTGTGTGCTGGCATGGCAGCCTGGCCCGACGCCTGCTCCTTTACATGGATCTCACTACCCCCCTCCAGCTGCACAGCCCCTTAAAGCTGCAGCGCCTGCCTATGGCCTGTGAATTCTCACAGAAGGAACTTCTCAGACTCCTTCACCTCCCTGGTGGCAATAAGCGTGGCTGCAAAATATAATGAGGTAAACTTACCTCTTCTCTGGGGAGTAATAGCTTCGATAAGATGTATTGTGATGTAGCAACAGAGATCGCAGAGTGCCCAGTGCCCTCTCTAGCCATTGGTCTGTTCAGTTGTCTTTCATATGTTGCCCGCCAGAGCATGCAGCCAGTCGTTCAATGGATGAGCTTTCTTCAGCCATTGTGTTGTTTCCACTGTGAGTGACAGCATCTTGCATGAACGCATGTGCATAGCCTTCTAAAAAAGAAATGCACTTCACTGTAAAGGCTGTTGGGGAAATTCTTTGCTAAAGTATTCTTTCTTTTCATACTTTATCCTTAGGTTTTGTTTAGTCCTAATTGCCTGTTTACACTATGTCTTCTAGTGACAGTAATTCAACAGATAGTACCTTTTCGGTACACCAATAAGAATCATATTTTGCTGTGATGTGAACTAAAACTAATAAAAACGCTGCTATACCGGTTTTAAGTATACCTGCCGCCTACAGAAAGCCCGCCTTGTTATATTAAAGTTGAATACGATGGTAATTGTTTTTTTACTTAAAATTGTTTTCGCAAGTCTATGGCTACTAATTTTGGGTAATACGTTTTTGTTTACTTTTTATGTTTTCCCGCCTATTTCTTTTTGTGGCATATGTTTGCAATTGTAAATTTAAAAAAAAATCACACCCGCTTGCAGAGGCCAGACTTATTTGATTGTAACAATTCTTTTTGTTTTGAGGTATCATAAATTTCTTTTTTACTTTTCCAGCCTGTGAATTAGGAAACATGGGTTGTATAACCCCCTTCCCAAAATGTGGAATTATACATGCTGAATGGTATCAGCGTAGTTGTAGTGTTAAGCGCAGTGCATCTGTCTATGGCATCATGAGTGTTGAGATATGCTACGCTCTGTTGCCAAAGATGTCTTGGCACTGTAGAATATTGAAGGCCATCCCACAGCCACCTAGCAGTTGTCAGACATCCCTTAGTGAAGAACTACTTTTCGAGAGGTCTGCGCTGTGTAAGATCCTGCAAGTTGTTCCCCATTTACCTAGAAAAACGAGTAATTGGGTGATGTCTATCATACATGGTGAATCGAGTAGGACTTTATTGAGTGCTGTAAAGATCACAGTGCTTACTAGCCCACTCATAATAAGGACCTAAGAGTAGACTGAAGCTTACCACCATGGAGTGGTATGGGGCAGGTGGCCATCGTAACTATAAAGACATATCCAAGTATTGCCAATCCCTTATGAGGATCCTTTTATCTTGGGTAAGCAATAACAACGACAAACCTGTTGTATTAAGTTTTCAGCATTTACATTGCACATTGTGTGGGCTTGTAGCACTATTCACAGTCTGGGTAGCCTCTTTCAAATGATTCCGGGGTTTCCTGTTGAGCATGGTCTTTGTGGTAGACATAAATGTGTCTGTTATCTGCAGACATATCTGTTCAGTGATATATTTGGAGTTGATTGATAGTGGTTTAAGCACCAGCCATTCCTAGTTGGAGTCTGAGTTGTCTGTTTGTGTCAAACTGAGTGGACATTGCCTTGTATCTGATTTCAAGCGGGTGAAAGGTTGTTTGTTGCCTGCCCCATAGTTGATATAGGTTATATCTTTAAGTGAACTCGGAACAGTAGTTATGTGATTTTCATGTTTTTGTTTTTGTGAGGCTGCTGGATGACCCGTTCAAAATAGCTCAGTGGGTGATGATTGTGTGAGGAGGGAATGTGCAGTTTCAGTTGCATTACTATGGCATCTAGATGGCTTAGGTGTGACCTGTAATGCTCAAGAAAACATGTATGGATTCTCTAAAGTGTCCCGTTGTTTTTGTGGGTGTTTAATATACGAGGTAATGTGTTGTTTGGGCTGCATTTCTCAGCTAGTTACAAGGCTTTGATGCCATGTTGTGCATTTGAGGTGATTTTTGCGTGGGATGGCGTGATTAGAATGCCCTCATGGTAGTACTTAATTTGTACACTAATGAGTGCCGGTGCCCGAAGCTCTACTCAGAAGCCATTAGCAGGTGCAATTTAGCATCGGCACGCTGAATACCAAGGCTGGTAGTCTTAAATCCACCTCAGGCCTCCTTAATACACTACCAGTTACTCCCTGCCCCTTTATCTCACTCTTACAGGTTTCTGCTTTTTCCCTTGATGACGCTTTTGCCTCTTTCTCTTCCTCCGTATTTGCGCTCTGTGTATTTTTACCTCTCTTGCCGTCAGTAAATATCTGATGCCAAAAAAGGAGTGCTATTGGTCCCACCGGCAACCACTGGCCTGTATTGATCACTGCCTGATGGGTCTGTAATGGTTGATTATCTGAGTGTGGTGTGGTGTTGGGATGAGAGTGCTTTGCCAGCTGGATGTACTTTGAACTTTGCTGTGTGCCTGATGCAGTACGGTTGTCTAAAGTGTTTTCTTGTTATTGTGTTTGTTAGTAAAAATCCAGATGAATCTGTGACTTAGGGGGGCTTCAATTAGTTAGATGGATAGCTTTGGTGGTATTTTTACATGTGAGGATGCAGGTGTTATGGGGATTGGCTTGTGGGAAGAAGCGATTGCACTGTATGGGAAGAAGTGTTTTGCTAAACACATAGCTTTGACAGTCAATTTGTGCTTTTTACTGTGCAGGGAGGTTTGTCTAATGTGTACCCTTGTATTTTATATTTTATGGATGTGTTTTAATTGCTTGTTAAGAGGAAGTTACAGGGACGTTATAGTTAAGATATAGGATTTGAAAAACCTTAGGAATTATGTAATATGTGAGGTCATAAGCATTGCATTGCAGGGGCATACGTTCTAGTTGGCTCAGGTAACTATAAATGCTGAATTTCTATGGTTTTGTATGAGTGAAATCTGAGCCTAAGTATAATGTCCCTGTAACCTTTGGTT
Organism: Triturus cristatus; assembly: GCF_964204655.1. Classification (NCBI taxonomy): domain Eukaryota; kingdom Metazoa; phylum Chordata; class Amphibia; order Caudata; family Salamandridae; genus Triturus; species Triturus cristatus. The sequence goes on from NC_140595.1 coordinate 197,037,034, forward strand.
GTTTCACTGAATTTCTAAGGTTTTTCAAATTCTATAGCCTAACTATAACATCTCTGTAACCTTTGTTTTTTCAGTACCTTTCTAAGGTTTTTTAACTGGTGGTAGTGTTTTCAGAGTGGTGAAGAAAAGGGCAGGGCCTCCGACTAGCTCTCAGGAATCCCGTTGTGTGGGAATTACTGCAAGTAACAGGAGGGCTTGTTGGCCCCCAAGGACCCTCTGTAGCCAAGGAGACTTCATCCCCCTACTAGTAGTCCGCTAGGAGGTGCGCTTGCCGAGTGGAGGTGAAAGGGGATGGGCATCCGGCGACTTGTGCCTCCCCAAGAGGCCTCGGGGTCAGGGTAATCCCTACCCTGCCCCCTTTTCTTTCCTTTTTTTAAGTTTTTTGTGGGACTCTGTTCAAGCCAAGTGCCAAGATGGCTGCCAACAATTTCAGGTTTGGCGTGTTGGCAGCCAATCACATTTGAGGGGCATGGGGACTGTTGGATCCTCGGAGGATCCACGTCCCGATGTATACAAATTTGAATTTCACTTAATAACTCCACAATCACTGAACAGATTTACACCAAATCACAAAAAGGCACTTTCCTCAGGGGTGTGGAATTCTTTCAAAAATGTACTTGTCCAGTGGACAAAATTGTGCAGAAAACTACTTGTCCTGCAAATAAATCTACTTGTCTTACCTATTCCCTAAATCAATTAAACTGACCGACAAAAGTGTATGTTTGGTCTTAGAGAGTGCATTTTAGACATCCTAGTGCTGAAGCATTGGAAGAACAATGTCAACAAAGAGGGAGCATACAGGAATCTGAAATTACCCTTTATGTATGCTATAAAATTAAATCAATATTACATATTTACATGACGTATGTTTTTGTACAAGATATTTACAACGAATATAAAAGATTGTCATAAATCCGCTAGAACCAAGCCGGTATCTAAAAAATATCTGCGAACCAGGCAAGAGTCAGAGGTGGATATTAATATGATCTGTGAAAATGTCTATATGTGAGTGCCCTGCACAGTAAACCATAACTTTGCTAGCTCTCCTGGGAGGGGCAGGAGACTACTTCCTTTTTTAGGGGATGGTTCTGCAGATTTCAGCCCACATAGATCAAAGAATCATCTGTCAAAACGTGTGAGCTTTTAACTTGTACAAATTGGACACTGACATTATGTTACATAATGGCAAGATTGAAAACACCTGCAGCCAATTTGTGGGGGGCGGGGTACATTTAGGCCTGTGCTGTAGAAATTATCTCAACATTCCCAAAGGGAACTCAGACAGTTCTAGAAGTGTTATTGAGGTGTGCATGAGAGTCAATTGCTATACTGGTTGGCTGGTCAGTTATTTCTTCAACAAGCTCAAGCGCCAATTTATGTTAAAGAGGATTATTAAAGCGTATCAGGCACTCTTGAAAGAGATCGCAGACTGACAATCCAAGAGGTCTTAAGTAGAGGCCAGGGGCTAACTGCCCTGCATCTGCTAGTTATATGGAACTGACACAAGGAAAGTTCATGTTCTGAATTGTCTATCTAAAATAATGTTAGTGGATGATATTGAGACCAAGGAAGTACCATTGCTTCTCTTAGGAATAATGTTAGTTTTGACACCCTAAGGTACAAACTGCAGAAATTTGTGCCTGTGAAAGTAAGTTGGTATACGTATACTGTGAAAGTGATTGACCTCATTGATTAAACCTTAATGTTCCCTTTGGATGGTGACATTCTTCTGCAACAGACTTAGGACAGAAATGTAACCATGAGAAAAGCTGTGGTGGTAGGCTTTATGGACAACACAGAGCTGCTTTCAGTAGGCCAGGGACAGAAGTGGTTAGTACTTGCTGAAACAGTAATTTTCCAGTCAGGACAGTCTGTCCTCAAATAATGATTGTATGACAGAGTATTGTTGTCAAAGATATAGAGTTCTAAAGATATTTTGTGAAAATATTGCTCCATTGTGTCCATAATATGCAGATCACTTGCTGTGGAGGCAGAGAGCGGAAAATTGCTTACTTTTTGCTTCAATGAGGCAAGTCTTGGAATTCCCATTTCAGAGAAATACCAGTTACATTTGTCCATCGATAAAGTGGATTCTGGCTTGATCTACTAGTAAAGACTAAGTATGCATTGTCATCTGGCCCCAAGCATGTTGTTATTCTGGAACACCAAAGACTTGCATTTTTAATAAAGTACACTGTGGTATAAGCAGACATCCAGGGGTAAACATGAATAAGGTGACTGACAGGACAAATCTAGCAAAAAAAGAACTCAGGGGCCTGATGACAAAAGCCAGAAGAATTAACTTTCCCCATCTTTTCAGACGGAGGCTTGAGAGTACTCTAGCAAATTGTGGGGGCATTTTGAAAGGGCTTGGGTGCACACACAGAGGATTTTGACCAGAAACAACAACTTATGAATATTTTTTACTTTGTGCTATCCGGATGTGCTCAACCATCATTTTGTCCCAGAAAGCCATCTCACTAGAGTGGAATGAACTTACAGTAAACGTGACAGTCACCTTGGTCATGCAGTTAATATGGAGGTTGCGGCGCCAGTATTCAGCCTCCAAAAATTGATAACATTCCCAGTATGGGATTAATACTTCACAAATCCGTAGGTGTCTCCCTCAGGACATCCGCCAGAGAACAAGTTAATAGAGACCACTGGGGTAAGTATTGCACCTGTGCACTGGACGCAAGAAGTTAAAATTGAAGCACCTGTCAGTGTCCTCCAGGTGTAACATATCCTAGGCATGCCCTAACACCAGAACATGGGAAACCCTCCATCACATGTATGACAAAGGTACAACATTTACAAACATTCACATCAGCATTACTTGGATTCGCTCTAAAGATGGAAAATGTGTTACAGTGGGAGTCAGTGATGACCAAGAGGTTACATGGAGAGCCAGTGATGTATAGGTAGGTTGCAGGGTGAGTTACAGAGGGATGCAGCGATGTCCTGAGGGAGGAGTTACACAGAGTGGCAGTGATGTAACAGGGTGGGCAGGAGGAAGGAGGAGTTGCAGAGGAAGGCAGTGATGCCCTTAGGCGGGGGTGAAAGTGAGAACCACTGATGGCCCATTAGTTCACAGCTAAAGGTGGGAGGGGTCTTAAAGAAGGAACCACTTATGGCTTCAGAGGAGGGAATACAACAAAGCTAGATTTATGCTGATTTTTAAAGACGAGAGATGGTTTGGCGTTTAACAGAAAAGGGAGATGAGAAACACAGGGAACTAGATGGTTGGTAGAGGGCAGAAAGAAGGGAGGGCAGCAGGGCAGTGAAATGGAGGAATAGTGGTGTTACCCTGGTAGTTTGAGAGCAAAGGAAGGGAGCCAAAGTTGGCTTGAGATGTATACGGATTAATATAAAAAGCAAGAAAAGAAAGGGGACTTTGATTGGGTAAGAAATACAGCACGGGGTTAGACTGGGTCACAATGGAAACTGTACCAATGGCAGAGACTTTAGACACAACATGAGAAAGGAGAGGAGTTGAGCAGGGAATTAGAAAAATGACAGAGTTCTGAGACTGCAAACAGGATAAGTAAAGGGTGGTAGACATAGCTTGAGGTGGTTAGGGTGTTACGTAGCAAGTAGAGGATGTTCTATAGTAGGTACTTCTGTAATTTATTCCGGCTGGCACACAGCATAAGTACACATTCAATTGCTTCTACTGCCTCTCCTGAGAGGTTTCCAAAGTTAGCTGTTTCTGCTTTAAGCAGCTTCTAACTGGAACTTTTCCATGTAGTGTATTTACTTGTTTTGCATATGATTATTTTCCAGCAGAAAAAATGTCCTTCCTGACTGCCTGGGAGTAAAAGCCTTAGATCTGTGGTGGCATTTCATGTTCAGCTTCATTGCACGATGTAGCTGTGAAAGAGAATCCGGGGCTCTAGAGGCAGATTTCTTTGGAAACACTTACATTACCTTCTCAACCCAGTTTACTTTCCTATCGTACATGCTGCTTTAACTATGTACCCCTCCCAGTACATTTGAAGTACATTTCTGCCTTATGTAGGCACACAATGCACCAGGCTCTTATGGAAATGTGGCTTTATTATCGGCTGCCACATGAGAGCGCGGAGCCTCTAATCACAACCACTTAACCACATTGTGTGATCCTGGGCAACTGTTAAATTGAAGAGATCACCCTTAGTTTAGCGCCCAACTGCATCCCTAAAGTCATGCTTACTGCTGCACAGAAAAGCATGTAAAGTCCCTGACAATTTTAAGTACAAGATTTTGGTAACGTTATTTAATTGAAATGAAGGCTGAAATGGCCAGATAAGCCACAAGGAGAGATAAAGGCATAGGGCCTCATGTAGGTAGCCAAATACCGGTCGGTAACGGCCGATTTTCGGTAAATATGCCGTTACCGACCGGTATTCAGACAAGTGAGATGTAGGAGTCCAAAAACCACTTTTCGGTAAATATGAGGCGGTAAATACCGATTCATATTTACCGAATTCCAAAATACCGAATCAGATTTACCGAATACATAATTAACGATTCGGTAAACATGAAGTGGTAAATATGAAGTGGTAAAATTTAAAATGACATGTAGGAGCACTCGGTAATTAAGAAATCCAGGAAAATCGGTAAATAAGAGTCGGTAATTAACACGGATTGAAAGCAGGTGGTAACCATCAACAATGCATATAGGCAATCCCAAAATGCAACAGCGTGGACAACATGGCCGCCATGTACGTCATTGCAAGGCGCCTACGTCTACAGGCAGCAGGACTGAGGGTGTGGCGACGGGAGGAACAAATCTACAGACAGCGCATCACACTATTCCAGCTGACTGATGCAGAGATACATGAGAGGTACAGGCTACACCCCGAAACCATCATGGACTTAATCAGGGACCTACACCCACTCCTGGACCATCCAATAAGAAGGGCGCACGCCATACCCCCACATGTGCAGGTGCTCTGCAGCTTACATCTGTTGGCATCCGGCAGTTATCAGGTGGTGATAGCTGCGGTGGGTGGGGTATCCCAGAGTTGCCTGTCACGTTTCTTCAGGAAGTTCCTGGATGCCATGATGCAGAGAATGCACCACTACATAAGCTTCCCAAACACACAGGCTGCACTGCAGAAAACAAAAACAGACTTTTATCACATGGCACAGTTCCCCCATGTCATCGGCTGTATTGATGGTACACACATCCCAATCTGTCCACCAGCCGATACAGAGCACATCTACAGGAACAGGAAGTCCACCCACTCCATCAATGTGCAGGTGATCTGTGATGCAGGGAACATCATCACAGATATTGTTGCAAAGTTTCCTGGGAGCACCCACGACTCTTACATCTTCCAGAATAGTGGGATCTACACACGACTGAGTGCCGGAGAATTCGGAGAGGGATACCTGCTAGGTAAGTAACAGTGACGCCCCTTGAAACCTGCAAATCATAGTGTATAGAGGCATGTTACTGATGGTTCCCTTTTACTCATCCAGGCGACAGTGCATATGCATGCCGGTCATTCATCCTCACTCCCTACCTACACCCAGCAACCCAGAGTGAGAGACGATACAACGTGGCACATAAAACAACACGCAATGTGGTGGAGCGCACGTTTGGACTACTGAAGAGCAGGTTCCGCTGCCTGCACAAGAGCGGAGGCGCACGCCAGTACAAACCCATCACCTGCTGCAAGATTATTGCCACTTGTGCAATGCTGCACAACCTTGCCACGAAAAAAGGTACAGATGTGGAACTAACATATTTTGAGGACAACGAGGATGAGTCAGGCCAGCCAGAGGGCAACGCAGCTAGAGTGCCAACTGCAATCGATGGGAGAGAGAGACGGGCAGAGATCACATGCAACTATTTCTGAGTAAGTGAGGGGACACAGCGAGTTGTGAGAAGTCCTGACGTAGTTTTAATGTGGCACCACGCCATGAACACATGAACAGGCCAATCAGGCAATATACCATCTATACAAGGAGTATGTCCAGGGTTACGTCACCCAATGGGAAGTGGCTTAGCAGGGCTACATCAATGTTTGCGCATACGCGCTGCAGTGGTGGATTGCACGGCCTGTGCATCCTCACTAGAGCCAACCCCAAGCCGCCTGCTGCTCCTGCGTGCTTCTGGGACGGGGGGTGTGATGCTGCTGCTGGTGTCGATGCTCTCCGCAGCATCCCCTGCAGCAGTTGTCGACGCCTGACTAGTCAATAGCACCCCTAGTGCACTTGTCACCTGCACCATCCCCCGAGACAGGTCGCTGCAGCACTGTGTTAGGCCCTCCTGCATCGTCACAGAGCGCCGGCACAGTAGAGAAGTCGCAGTTGCCAGACGGTTGAGTGCCCTGCTGGTAGTGTCCCTTCTCTGGCGTTCCCGGCGCCGTGCTTCGATGTCAGCATCTAATTTGCTGCACAACTGCTGGATTGACTGGGACATGTCCCGAATGCCCGCAGCCATGCCGCTAATGTTATTGTCCATGTTGACTAATGTTGTCTTCATCACCCGCATGTGCCTCTGGACTGACATGACTGCCTTTGATTGCAGGCGCTGTTGTTTCAACATTTGGCCCTCGAGCCCCAAGAAGACACCATGGCCGTCAGTGGGTGCTGGTGGACTCTGGACACGCGACCTGCGGCGCCCTCTTGCTCCCGTCTGTGCTGCCTGTGAGGTGTGGGGCACAGTGGCATGGCTCCCTTCCTGGGGCCCGGTGCGGTCTTCTGGGCCCATGCTGTCGTCTGACGAGGTGTCTAAGGCTCGTAGCCTGGCTGCTGGACGCCTCCTCATTCTCACACCTGCAAGCGGAGATGTGGCCGGTGATTCGAACATGAGTGGCGATGCTGGCTCTGGTTGTGGTGATGCTGGCTCTCGGTGAGGTGATGCTGGCTCTCGGTGAGGTGATGCTGGCTCTGGGTGCTGCGAGGCTGGCTGTGTTGGTGGTGCGGCTGCCAGTGGGCCTGCTCCCTGGTCTGAACTTGTGCTGGCTAGAGGTGATATTTGTGGCCGGTGTGCCGTCTCTCCTGCAGCATGCCCTGTCCTGCATGATGTCACATCTGTGGACAGAAATACAACATTGGCTCAGTGTCCCCGAAGGGCTGCATTGCAAGCGTCACAATAAATCATTTCACATTCCAATATGTCCTCTGTCTCCTTGTGCCTCGAGTGCGTGACATGCCTTGTTGCCCTGTAACATTTACGTCATGGTTAGTGTTGCCCTGACTACATCTCCCGGAATGCATTGCCTGTCTGCACTGACACGTGTGGACTGCAGTCTGATTCTCGTTTCACAATGGGGGATGTGGGATAGGGGTAGGGGGGGCTACATTGCTGTGCTTTCGTCTTACCTTGGTGTGTTGCGGCTCTGGCAGAGCTGTCGGCGTCCCCAAGACCCACGACGCTCTCTTGCTCGATTGTGGCCGCCACCAGCTCCTCCAGTTCGGTGAGGGCAGGTGCCCTGTTGGTTCCACCTCCGGTCTGGCTGGCCTCCTTCTGGATGTCGCCCATCTTCCTCTTGGTTACAATCCTCAGGTCATACCAGCGCTTTTTGAGGACCTCAATGTCCCTGTGGGTCACTCCCACAGCATTGACCTGCGCCTGGATGGCCAGCCATATGTTGCGCTTTTCCGCCTCAGGCACTTGCAGGGATTGCCTTCCAAACAGCTTCTGGTGCTGCTTCACCACCTCCTCCACCAGCACCTGGAGTTCCTTGGGGCTAAATTTCAGCTTCCTCCTCCTTTCCCCTCCGTCTTTCTGTGTTCTCTGGCTGGACATGCTGTTCGTTTACCCGCTCGCACATGCAACGGCTCCCTGCCTCTCCTCTGCACTCCAAGCCTCTCCAGGGTCGGCTAATTATGTACACCTGCCTGGGTGTGGCCACTTCGGCTAATTATGTACACCTGCCTGGGTGTGGGCACTTCCTGGTTGGGTGGGCTGTCGTTGCACAGGATTAGCTGTTTCGTCAAGTCATGTGATTTTATTTACCGAATCCGTACATACCGATTCGGTATTTTCCGATTCGGTAAATACCACCTCGGTATTTTCCGATTCGGTAAATACCACCTCGGTATTTTCCGATTCGGTAAATACCACCTCGGTATTTACCGATTCGGTGAATTCCGATTCGTGATTACCGAATGTTACCGAATCGGTAACTGTTACCGAATTTTTACCTACATATAACTTACCGATTCTAATTTACCGATTCGGTACGGCTCGGTATTTAAGAACCGGTAAAATTTATTTACCTACATGAGGCCCATAGTGCGGGCACAGTGTGAAACGTGAGAGGCTCATGGAAAGGGAAGTACCGGCCGAGCTTTAATGTACACCCTGTTTGAAACATGAGAGGTCCAGGGGCGGGGAGCAGGGGCTGCAGGTGAGGCCAGTGGGGAGCACAGGCACCAGATTAAGTGCAGAGGGAAAGCAATGTGCGAAGGGAGGGACTCGTGAATTACTTCACTGCAGGACTCAAGTGCGAGTGAGTTGGGAGCGGCCTGAGGGCTGTATCTGAGATGCCCAAGGGCAGCGCATCAGAAGGGTGAACAGAGAGCCCAAGTGTGAGCATGGTCTGCCAGGCTATTACCCGCCAATGCTGTGGCTGTTCTCGGACTGCAGAAGCTGTATCATGTTTCCCTATTGCTCAAAGGATTGAAAGAGCCAGAAGAGGTGCCCGGAAGCTTCATGAAAGCTTCCTGGAGAAAGACAAACACCTCTTAGCTGATAGCACTGTGCAATTTCTGTTTGAACCTGCCAATTTGAACTTAATCATGCTCATATTAAATGGAGAGGATGCGGCCTAACAGCCGGAGCGGCCGACTTTAGAGCTGGAGAACCAGGTTTGGTTCTCCATGTCTGTTCAACATCCTGTGAGTCTGGGCAAATCTTTTAATCTCCCCGTGCCTACAGCAATAAAATAGGAACCATTGTGTAATGTAACTGCCTCTCATATAAAGCACTTTGTTTCTGTCAGGTGTCTCGATTTACTATAATAAACAGTCTTCTTGTCCTACCGACAAAATATACATTAAAACTTCTTGCCCTTGCAAGAAATCTAGATGTCTCAGACGTCGTGCGATACAAATGCCCCTCCCCTGTTTCCTGGACCACCCTCTTTTGCTCGGCCCCCGCTTGATGGATCACCCCGAAACTTTCCATACGCAACAAGAATCACCGGGGCACTTTTAAAAAAAATGTTTTCTGAAGATTTGTCAAGCGGCACCAAACTTATAGGTAAGTCAAAAAACGCTTTTCCTATGGAAACTAGGTACTAACTATAACTATTTACTGGCGACCGCCAGTAGGATATGTATGTGTGTGTGTATATATATATATATATATATTCAGTGAAAAAACCATAGGTTTCACACATGTTATAGTTAGCTGGACATTTTACTCGTAAAAAACCAATGAAATTGCCCCGTTATAGTTAGTTCAGCTAACTATAACTCGCGCGCCCGCAATGCACTGCTGATGACGTCACATATTACATCACTCATGACATGGTCAGTGACATCACTCATGACATCACTGATGACATCTCAAATGACATCACTGATGACATCACTGATGACATCATCCAGTGAATGTGGGTTTTTCTGGAAATTAAATATGTTTTATATATGTATATCTCAAGGTCGATGGAAGAATAAATGGGTATATAAGTGTCTAAATGGATGATTTGTTTTTGAAAAATTGATTGTTTAACTGACTGATTAAGTGTATCATAGTGAATACATGTTTTAGTGAGTAATGTTTAAATATGTATATATCTGTATCAGTCTCTCACTTTGTGTATAAGTAGCTGCATGGGTTGGTGAGTAGCTACATGGGTGTCTATATAGGTTATTAGTTGGTTTTTTGAGTATCCGTCTGAGTGTCTGCATGGTTCGGTGGGGGGTATTACGTAGTGCATAGGTGTATGAATGAGTGACTCACTGTTTGTATGTGTTGAACACAGCATGTGTGCAGGACTGTATGGGTGGATGAGTGTGTGCATGGATGTGTTATTGAGTGAATGACTGTCTCAATAGTGTCTTTATGAGTAACTACATATGTTTTAAACTAGTATATGTGACTATTGGTGTATATATGTGAGTATATGTGAGAGTGAGAGATTGAAAGAGTTCTTGTATGAATAAGTATGTGTTTCTATAAGTGATTGTTTAAAAGACTAAGTATGTGTAAGTTTCCGTAGAAGTAAGTGTGGTGGTGTGTGTATAACTGTATATGCAAGTAAATGTATGTTTGATTCTTTGTTAGCATGAGTGACTATGTGTGTGAGTAACTCTATGGATGAGTGGCATTGTGTAACAGGATGTATAGGTGTATGAGTACATATGATGAGTGAGTACATGTATGAGTGACTGAATTGGACTGTTGGTGAATGAGTGGATGTGTATGTGGATCTTAGAATTACTGAATAGGTTGTTTTAACTGGTATTGGTATGTCCATTGTTTTGAACATTGTAGTTTCTATTTTTGAATGTGTGTGTCAAAGGTTTTATTAGGGGAAGAGGAGGTCTGCCACTCTATCACAAGGATGATGTCATCAGTGATGTCATCAGTGATGTCATTTGAGATGTCATCAGTGATGTCATGAGTGATGTCACTGACCATGTCATGAGTGATGTAATATGTGACGTCATCAGCAGTGCATTGCGGGCGCGCGAGTTATAGTTAGCTGAACTAACTATAACGGGGCAATTTCATTGGTTTTTTACGAGTAAAATGTCCAGCTAACTATAACATGTGTGAAACCTATGGTTTTTTCACTGAATTTCTAAGGTTTTTTAAATGCTAATTCCTAACTATAACGTGTGTGAAACCTATGGTTTTTTCACTGAATTTGCAAGGTTTTTTAAATGCTAATTCCTAACTATAACGTGTGTGAAACCCATGGTTTTTTCAGTGAATTTGCAAGGTTTTTTAAATGCTAATTTTTTTTTTATTCTTCAATTTTTTCAAACATATTTTTAATTTAATTTTCTTACCTTTTATAAAGACTATGCTTAAATTTTTAAAATCCTTAAATATTTTTTTTTTAATATATTTTTTAAAATAAACATGTAAAATTTATTTCCAGTTCTTTTTTTTTTTTTTTTGTTTTTTTTGTACGCGTACCGTAAGCTCACGGTAAGCGTACGGTTTACGCAACGTCCGTAATCTATCTACGTTGCTTGCGTATAGTTACGCACTTTGCGTAGCCGCGCGTACTGCGCGTGGGACGCGTGCACGCTTACGCCACACGCGCACGTTACGCGGAAGTGCCGGGGAGTGACTGTTATGCGCATGCGCGCAAGCGCGTGTCTTTTTTACGCGCACGCGTACTTTTTGCCGTAAGCGTACCGTAAGCGTACGGTAGGTCATGTGATCTTGAAACACAACTTTTGATTGGTTGAAACTACTTTCAGTTCTAGAACTCTCCTACACCACACCCATTCCCCTCATTTCTGCTTGTGATCCCTTGGGAGAAGGAGCTGGTTTGTCTTTGGGATACGATGGCAGAACAGCAGAGCTCTTCTGAGAGTGAGGCTAGCACTAGCAGCACTGTCTTGAGGCAGAGATCGAGGAAACAAAAGCCTTCTTATGTTTGGGATTATTTTACTTTTCCAGAAGGCCAGCAAAAGGTGAATGCACCCTTAGTTACTTGCAGGCTGTGTAAGCGTGTACTTTCTAGAGGTAATCCTGACAGGAAGTATTCCTTTGGGATCACACCATGAAGAGACACCTCCAGGATGTACACAGAAGGACACATGGTCATCTTTTTGGAGGTAACTCTTCAGAAAGACGAGCCAGTACATCCACAGCAGCTCAGCCTGGACCATCACCTGCAGGGCTTACTCCTTCTTCTGCAGGTCAGGTGAGCCCTTCATCTGTGGGGGGAGAATCTCCTTTTGCTGGCCCTCTGGAAATGAACCCTCGATTTCGGAAGGTTGATATTCATTGCACATTTTCTAAAGATCTAATTTGCCATAGGGAGACCAGTGTTTCCCTAGTGAACAACAAAATAGATCAGCACATTTGTCGCTTTGAATAATTTTCCCATGCTTCCTTTCCTCTGTCCCTGCATGAACACAACGGTTCTTTTAAGAGCCAACCTTATCTTTCATCTTTTTTTTACATATGTTTTTAAAAACTTTTTTTTATTTTTTTTTACCGTACGCGTACGGTGCGCGTACTTTGTTTTTATTTTTTAAAAAAAACACTAAAAATCATTTATCACATTACATTGTCCTTGAGAGACTACAATTATTATTATTGACTTACCATACTCACTGAAAAAATATTTATTCATTTCTTTTTTTAAAAAATAGTTTTAAAAATGTTTGTAGTTTTCGAAAATTTTCTATATCTATCTGGAAAAAAAGAAAAAAGTATTAATATTTTTTAAACATTTTATAATACAGTACACATATTTACATTTTTTACCAAAAAATCTTTTTGCCTTATTTTTGCTGTTTTCAGAATATATTGCATTTCACTATAAATTGTGAAAGCAATTGCATTCATCATTTTACAGCGGGCAAAAAAAAATACCATGTATTCAAAGAGGAGGGGATTAGGAATCTAGGGTTTTGTTATATTAAGGTCCAGCATACGTACCCCAGTACTTAAGTATAAACAACAAAGTATGCAGTTCCTAACTACAGAGGCAAAAAATATATAAGGACACCATTCTAACTGTAAAAAAGGATACCAGTGAACGACAGGAGAGTTATCTCCTATTGTTGGAATAGAGCCCTCACACACCTGACAAGAAGGTGTCTTGCTTCATCATCGGGCCCTGCTCCTACTCGGGCCGGCGCTGCAATGCCCGATCAGGCGCCCGCGATGGGGCCTACTTATCGGAGATCTTTTTCCAAAGGCCGTTAGGTGAGATGTAAGTGAAGGTCTTGGTGTAGGTGAATGGGTGGGTATGTGAAGTGATTTAAAACGGGGGAACAAATCCAATCAAAACTATTTTAATGTACATGGTTCTTCCCCTAGTTAAAAAATGTGAAAACTTGCGCGTATGTACACACAATGTTGTGTTTTTATACGCTAATTTATGTGGTCAACATGTTTCATGCCTATTTAATCAAGTAGATGGCAATTCATCAGGACCTAACCAGTAATTCTACCTACACACATTTTTTGGTGGTGGACACCAAACACAGGAAGTGAGGAGTGACCACCCTTACAGCACCCTAAAAAAGTGTGAGGGTACCTCTGGTATAATCAAAGCTAAATGTAACCTGTGGAAATAAAAAACAGTTAGAATAGTCAGGGATAAAAACCTTATTGTACCTCTTCACAACAACCACCATGATTGATTATGACAAGTGGTAGTGAATCACACGCGTGTAAAGCTCGTAGGCTGTGACATGCTAAATAAAACACATCAACGTATTAGGAAATGGTAAGGTGATGGAGGGCAGTCAGGCAATCACAATGAGATTGATAAAAGACAAGAGAAAACTTACATAGTTAAAGGTTTTTTAGAACAAGAGCTGCGTCCTTACCCATGTCTCTAATGATCCGGGCCAAATCGGTACCGGTCGCTGCGGACACTCAATTCTAGTGCCCTGGTTTAATAAAGGTATGTTAGTGAGAAAAATAGACAGCAGAAATAAGGGGGTGTACAAATACGCAGTGAACCCCATGAGGTTAAAGGAACTGACCAAAAACGGTCTAATGGGTCAGAGAAATGAAATAAATACAACTAAAATGACAGAGGAAGTCATCTACACGCTTATTAGGGTCATATAAGGTGCGGACCATCCTACTTATCTTGCAAAAAGATGTGACAAGCACTCCAAAGTATAGGAGATGCTAGTCAAAACGTGCGTTTCCACAAGAAGCATTACCAATTGAGAACTCCAATAGCTAGGCGGAAAAGTGAGTGCTTTAAGAGTAATACGTATTTATAAAACCAACCCGCATGTAAGCCGCCCCGTAAGGGAAAGATTAAGAGGAAACACACTTGATGGCAATGGGAAGTTTGAAGCCACAGGTATGGCGTGCTGCTGTTAGACGATACAACACAATATTGATGAGTAGTTACTCACGGTTCCCTTGGTGGAAGTCAACTTGCATCCTACCCGAGCAGCGTCACCGGTCCGTGCGCGCTGTTCGAAAGATTCCCACGCCGATAGAAATATAAATAAAGAGCGTGAGGGGAGATGGCCAAAGATGGCCAATGAGACGGAGCGAAACAAATAGGCACGCTGGAAACGCGAATAACCAGCCTTTGGAAAGGCAACGCCATCAGATGCGGTGAATTCTGCACTTGGATAAATACCCTTAACCCTTACCTGAAATTCACCAACACTATTTCCACGAGTGAGATCCCCTTCCTTGATCTCCTCATCAGATTGGAAACAGGGTCCATTTCTACCACCCTATATCGGAAACCCACCGATAGAAACAGTCTTCTGTTGTTTAGCAGTCACCATCCCAAGGCGCTTAGACAGAATTTACCAATCGGCCAATTCCTTCGTATTAGAAGGAACTGTAGTAGTATTGGTGACTACAAAAAAGAAGCTAACATCCTGAAAGAAGATTTGCTCCAACGTGAATACCCCAAACAGGTGGTTGCAGACGCTTACAAAAGAGCCAGGAATAATAACCGAGAGGCCCTTCTGGAGGATAAGATTAGAAATTCGGACACCAAGATTACTTGTGTCACTACGTACACCCCCCACTCTAATCAATTGAGGAAAATCATCAGAAAAAACTGGGGTATTCTCAATACTGGGTCATTGATTTTTCCTGTACCCCGTTTTGCATTCAAACGTACCAACAATATCAAAGATCTATTGATACATACCAGACCCAGAAAAGTTCAACCCCGACCACAGAATACACTTTGGGACCTTCCGCCAGTACAAGGCCACTACCCTTGCGGATCTTGTTCCGCCTGCTCGCAGACAAAGGTGTCCAAAGTTCTGAACCTTCCTAATGATACATGTTGGCGTTTAATGAAACACACTAACTGCAATACTACCAATTGTATTTATTTGGTTAAGTGCCTCTGCAACCTGTACTATATAGGGATGACCACCAGACAAATAAAAACACGCATAATGGAACACAGGAGCACTTTCAGATGTGAAAAAACAAATACTAGAATGACGACACATTTTTTTGAAAGACAACATCCCCCCGAGTCCTTTGAGTGGTATGTCTTAGAGGCGCATCCGGGTATGTCCAAAAACGCTTTATTTCGCTTAGAACAGCGATGGGTTCTGAGACTATCATGTGACAAAAGAGGCCTGAATGAGGACATTCCCTGGAATCTCTTGACATAGTTACTTTATCGAAGTCGCCAAGACCATCATCGGGACTATACATTGATGGGCGACAATCCAGTACCGTCTTAGCAACACTATCTTGCTAGATTACATACGCATAATTTTTATGCTTCCTACAACCTCTATATAAGGCTATACCCAATGGTGTTGCTTTAATTAATGAATCTTAATACCAACTTTACACACTGCCACCATCAACAGAGTTTACTGTGGTATTTGCATTTATATATATCTTTTTTAACTTTATGTTTGTCTCAAACGTCTTTGTTTGGGTTGGTCCACAGTGACCTTCTTTGCTACTTCTACATCGACTTCCCTTGGGGGTCTGCCTCTCATGCCACATATACCTTATATGCTTTTTCTCTTTTTTCAATTTCTCCCGAAACTGGCCGAATTACTGATCGTTCGTCTTGTGTTTCCCTTAACAACGACCACACAATAGGACAACCACTATTGGCTGGCCAAGCGATCACATGACCGTCTTGTTGCCAGGTGCCCGCCATTCCCACAACGCGTTATTCGCGTTTTCCGGCTGGCCAAGCGATCACATGACCGTCTTGTTGCTAGGTGCTCGCCATTCCCATAACGCGTTATTCGCGTTTCCAGCGTGCCTATTTGTTTCGCTCCGTCTCATTGGCCATCTTTGGCCATCTCCCCTCACGCTCTTTATTTATATTTCTATCGGCGTGGGAATCTTTCGAACAGCGCGCACGGACCGGTGACGCTGCTCGGGTAGGATGCAAGTTGACTTCCACCAAGGGAACCGTGAGTAACTACTCATCAATATTGTGTTGTATCGTCTAACAGCAGCACGCCATACCTGTGGCTTCAAACTTCCCATTGCCATCAAGTGTGTTTCCTCTTAATCTTTCCCTTACGGGGCGGCTTACATGCGGGTTGGTTTTATAAATACGTATTACTCTTAAAGCACTCACTTTTCCGCCTAGCTATTGGAGTTCTCAATTGGTAATGCTTCTTGTGGAAACGCACGTTTTGACTAGCATCTCCTATACTTTGGAGTGCTTGTCACATCTTTTTGCAAGATAAGTAGGATGGTCCGCACCTTATATGACCCTAATAAGCGTGTAGATGACTTCCTCTGTCATTTTAGTTGTATTTATTTCATTTCTCTGACCCATTAGACCGTTTTTGGTCAGTTCCTTTAACCTCATGGGGTTCACTGCGTATTTGTACACCCCCTTATTTCTGCTGTCTATTTTTCTCACTAACATACCTTTATTAAACCAGGGCACTAGAATTGAGTGTCCGCAGCGACCGGTACCGATTTGGCCCGGATCATTAGAGACATGGGTAAGGACGCAGCTCTTGTTCTAAAAAACCTTTAACTATGTAAGTTTTCTCTTGTCTTTTATCAATCTCATTGTGATTGCCTGACTGCCCTCCATCACCTTACCATTTCCTAATACGTTGATGTGTTTTATTTAGCATGTCACAGCCTACGAGCTTTACACGCGTGTGATTCACTACCACTTGTCATAATCAATCATGGTGGTTGTTGTGAAGAGGTACAATAAGGTTTTTATCCCTGACTATTCTAACTGTTTTTTATTTCCACAGGTTACATTTAGCTTTGATTATACCAGAGGTACCCTCACACTTTTTTAGGGTGCTGTAAGGGTGGTCACTCCTCACTTCCTGTGTTTGGTGTCCACCACCAAAAAATGTGTGTAGGTAGAATTACTGGTTAGGTCCTGATGAATTGCCATCTACTTGATTAAATAGGCATGAAACATGTTGACCACATAAATTAGCGTATAAAAACACAACATTGTGTGTACATACGCGCACGTTTTCACATTTTTTAACTAGGGGAAGAACCATGTACATTAAAATAGTTTTGATTGGATTTGTTCCCCCGTTTTAAATCACTTCACATACCCACCCATTCACCTACACCAAGACCTTCACTTACATCTCACCTAACGGCCTTTGGAAAAAGATCTCCGATAAGTAGGCCCCATCGCGGGCGCCTGATCGGGTATTGCAGCGCCGGCCCGAGTAGGAGCAGGGCCCGATGATGAAGCAAGACACCTTCTTGTCAGGTGTGTGAGGGCTCTATTCCAACAATAGGAGATAACTCTCCTGTCGTTCACTGGTATCCTTTTTTACAGTTAGAATGGTGTCCTTATATATTTTTTGCCTCTGTAGTTAGGAACTGCATACTTTGTTGTTTATACTTAAGTACTGGGGTACGTATGCTGGACCTTAATATAACAAAACCCTAGATTCCTAATCCCCTCCTCTTTGAATACAATATCTGCACGGATATACCCGTGGGGAATTTCCATTTAGGTTACCATAGGTTTCGAATTGACTCATTTTGGCCCATTTCTTCTTCCTTTTCTTTTTCCCTCAGATTGTTGCCAAATCGGCTTGATTCACGTCTTCCTTTCCCCCCCCCCCCTCCCCTGTTTTGTCCTTCTCATACTCATGGAGGACTACCAGGGACTAAGTTTTGGTGATGAAGCGGCAGCAGAGATACTACGAGCACCATCCCTGTTAGGGTCCGATGGGAGTTCTGCCTCGGTCAGCCAGACAGAGGATTGGTCCTCTTTAGCCAACATCAAACATGAGTGGCTCAAGGTCACCTTACATGGCGCGATGATGACCGAATATTTAAGAGCCAATATAGCTCCTAACGGTCTCATTGTTAATAATTTCCCCCGCCTTTTTTTGGAAGATGCCACTTTCAAGAAGGAATGGTCCCTAGTTGCCTGGAAGTGCACTAGGGACTGGTTGATTCTTATAATCAACACAGCTAAGAGGATAGCAGATGCCCTCTTTATCAGAATTCAAGCAGCAGAAGGCGCTATAAAAGTGACAATTCAGACAGCAGCCTTTAAAAGCAAACTGTCAGAAATCAATGCAGAGATTGCTGAGAATAAGGAATATCTCATGAGACAAAAGATCACCAAATTACAAAAAGATATACAGAAATTCTCCACGGAAAAGGTATACCCATATCTCAAAGCGGATTACACAAGCACCGCCAACGGGTATTCTTCGGATGAGAGCTCAAACTCCTCCCGAAGAGGTTCCTCTTCCAGCAACGACTCAAACTCTGGGAATTGGAACAATAAGAAAACACGTCCTTACCAACAACCTATGTTCCCCTCATATAACGCTCCCCCTTTCCAGGGACCTCCCTTTTGGCAATATCCAATATATCCACAGGGTCCACCTCCCTTCTTCCCAACTGGACCTGCACCTCCTTTTTTAGACAGAGGTTGGGGCAGAGGAAGAGGGCGCAGAAGAGGACAACAAAAAAGAGTACAATGGCAGGACCAACCGGCAGTGCCAGTAGAGACGAGGAGCCAAACCAAGGGGAAAAGAAATTGATTATCAATATTTCCTCCAGAGTGATTTCACCTATTGAGGAAATTGTGTTACAGAAGGGTTTGGGCTTTGTCCCCACTCCCAAGACCGACACCTTTAGGGATCGATGCGAATTACAAAGCTTTTTTCGCAAAATCCGCCTCCATGCCTTTTTCCATGACCAACCAGCTTACTCCTCCGATGATTCTGGACTACACAAACCATCAACATTTACCCCGACGTGTGCGATGGTTCCCAATGAGGTCCTTACTTTCGAGCAAGCTGTACTGAAGGAGTTCTACACTAAGGAGGTCCCCACCCCCTTCTTTAATCTCTCGAGTGACGAAACTAATGCCATCAGGGCTTTGGCCAGTGATGAATCCATTACGATTAAGCAAGCTGACAAAGGGGGAGCAACTGTAATAATGAACACAGTTGACTACAATACTGAATGTGAGAGACAACTGAGTGACAATAGATACTACACTCCGATAAGAGATAACCCCACACAGAGATTACAGAACATGATTTCAGTGATGACATTCTCGGCTGAATCAATGGGGTGGATCACAAAGAAGGAGGCTGAGTTCCTCACAACAAAAGAACCTGTGGTACCCTACTTCTATTGTCTCCCCAAAATTCACAAAGGAGTGACACCAGTACCTGGACGTCCCATCGTTTCAGGGATTGGTTCTGTACTTGAACCCCTCTCAAAATTCACTGACCATTTTATCCAACCTTTTGTGAAACAGACTCCGTCTTTTGTTAGAGACACTACTGATGTTTTGCGTCTTCTGGAGGGGGTCCAACATCCGAATGAGGTGAACCTTTTAGTCACCTTGGATGTTGAGGCCCTCTACACTAATATTCCACAGAGAGCAACATTAGAGGTCGTTGAAGACATTCTAAATGGTTCAGAGTGGGTTTCGCCAACCCCGGTGTCATTCATTATGGAATGCGCGACCATGGCACTCACTGAGAACTATTTTCAGTTCGGTACCCAACTTTTTCACCAGACCCAAGGAACATCAATGGGTAGTACCTTTGCTCCCAGTCTGGCATGTCTGTACATGTCAGCCTTTGAGGAGCGTAAAATCTTTCACCCTGACAATCCATTCTCATCTAACATCTTATTGTGGAGAAGATTTATAGATGATATCCTGATCCTTTGGAAAGGCAACGCCATCAGATGCGGTGAATTCTGCACTTGGATAAATACCCTTAACCCTTACCTGAAATTCACCAACACTATTTCCACGAGTGAGATCCCCTTCCTTGATCTCCTCATCAGATTGGAAACAGGGTCCATTTCTACCACCCTATATCGGAAACCCACCGATAGAAACAGTCTTCTGTTGTTTAGCAGTCACCATCCCAAGGCGCTTAGACAGAATTTACCAATCGGCCAATTCCTTCGTATTAGAAGGAACTGTAGTAGTATTGGTGACTACAAAAAAGAAGCTAACATCCTGAAAGAAGATTTGCTCCAACGTGAATACCCCAAACAGGTGGTTGCAGACGCTTACAAAAGAGCCAGGAATAATAACCGAGAGGCCCTTCTGGAGGATAAGATTAGAAATTCGGACACCAAGATTACTTGTGTCACTACGTACACCCCCCACTCTAATCAATTGAGGAAAATCATCAGAAAAAACTGGGGTATTCTCAATACTGGGTCATTGATT
The DNA here is from genome assembly GCF_964204655.1 of Triturus cristatus. Classification (NCBI taxonomy): domain Eukaryota; kingdom Metazoa; phylum Chordata; class Amphibia; order Caudata; family Salamandridae; genus Triturus; species Triturus cristatus. The sequence continues at coordinate 197,057,319 of NC_140595.1, forward strand.
TTTCCTGTACCCCGTTTTGCATTCAAACGTACCAACAATATCAAAGATCTATTGATACATACCAGACCCAGAAAAGTTCAACCCCGACCACAGAATACACTTTGGGACCTTCCGCCAGTACAAGGCCACTACCCTTGCGGATCTTGTTCCGCCTGCTCGCAGACAAAGGTGTCCAAAGTTCTGAACCTTCCTAATGATACATGTTGGCGTTTAATGAAACACACTAACTGCAATACTACCAATTGTATTTATTTGGTTAAGTGCCTCTGCAACCTGTACTATATAGGGATGACCACCAGACAAATAAAAACACGCATAATGGAACACAGGAGCACTTTCAGATGTGAAAAAACAAATACTAGAATGACGACACATTTTTTTGAAAGACAACATCCCCCCGAGTCCTTTGAGTGGTATGTCTTAGAGGCGCATCCGGGTATGTCCAAAAACGCTTTATTTCGCTTAGAACAGCGATGGGTTCTGAGACTATCATGTGACAAAAGAGGCCTGAATGAGGACATTCCCTGGAATCTCTTGACATAGTTACTTTATCGAAGTCGCCAAGACCATCATCGGGACTATACATTGATGGGCGACAATCCAGTACCGTCTTAGCAACACTATCTTGCTAGATTACATACGCATAATTTTTATGCTTCCTACAACCTCTATATAAGGCTATACCCAATGGTGTTGCTTTAATTAATGAATCTTAATACCAACTTTACACACTGCCACCATCAACAGAGTTTACTGTGGTATTTGCATTTATATATATCTTTTTTAACTTTATGTTTGTCTCAAACGTCTTTGTTTGGGTTGGTCCACAGTGACCTTCTTTGCTACTTCTACATCGACTTCCCTTGGGGGTCTGCCTCTCATGCCACATATACCTTATATGCTTTTTCTCTTTTTTCAATTTCTCCCGAAACTGGCCGAATTACTGATCGTTCGTCTTGTGTTTCCCTTAACAACGACCACACAATAGGACAACCACTATTGGCTGGCCAAGCGATCACATGACCGTCTTGTTGCCAGGTGCCCGCCATTCCCACAACGCGTTATTCGCGTTTTCCGGCTGGCCAAGCGATCACATGACCGTCTTGTTGCTAGGTGCTCGCCATTCCCATAACGCGTTATTCGCGTTTCCAGCGTGCCTATTTGTTTCGCTCCGTCTCATTGGCCATCTTTGGCCATCTCCCCTCACGCTCTTTATTTATATTTCTATCGGCGTGGGAATCTTTCGAACAGCGCGCACGGACCGGTGACGCTGCTCGGGTAGGATGCAAGTTGACTTCCACCAAGGGAACCGTGAGTAACTACTCATCAATATTGTGTTGTATCGTCTAACAGCAGCACGCCATACCTGTGGCTTCAAACTTCCCATTGCCATCAAGTGTGTTTCCTCTTAATCTTTCCCTTACGGGGCGGCTTACATGCGGGTTGGTTTTATAAATACGTATTACTCTTAAAGCACTCACTTTTCCGCCTAGCTATTGGAGTTCTCAATTGGTAATGCTTCTTGTGGAAACGCACGTTTTGACTAGCATCTCCTATACTTTGGAGTGCTTGTCACATCTTTTTGCAAGATAAGTAGGATGGTCCGCACCTTATATGACCCTAATAAGCGTGTAGATGACTTCCTCTGTCATTTTAGTTGTATTTATTTCATTTCTCTGACCCATTAGACCGTTTTTGGTCAGTTCCTTTAACCTCATGGGGTTCACTGCGTATTTGTACACCCCCTTATTTCTGCTGTCTATTTTTCTCACTAACATACCTTTATTAAACCAGGGCACTAGAATTGAGTGTCCGCAGCGACCGGTACCGATTTGGCCCGGATCATTAGAGACATGGGTAAGGACGCAGCTCTTGTTCTAAAAAACCTTTAACTATGTAAGTTTTCTCTTGTCTTTTATCAATCTCATTGTGATTGCCTGACTGCCCTCCATCACCTTACCATTTCCTAATACGTTGATGTGTTTTATTTAGCATGTCACAGCCTACGAGCTTTACACGCGTGTGATTCACTACCACTTGTCATAATCAATCATGGTGGTTGTTGTGAAGAGGTACAATAAGGTTTTTATCCCTGACTATTCTAACTGTTTTTTATTTCCACAGGTTACATTTAGCTTTGATTATACCAGAGGTACCCTCACACTTTTTTAGGGTGCTGTAAGGGTGGTCACTCCTCACTTCCTGTGTTTGGTGTCCACCACCAAAAAATGTGTGTAGGTAGAATTACTGGTTAGGTCCTGATGAATTGCCATCTACTTGATTAAATAGGCATGAAACATGTTGACCACATAAATTAGCGTATAAAAACACAACATTGTGTGTACATACGCGCAAGTTTTCACATTTTTTAACTAGGGGAAGAACCATGTACATTAAAATAGTTTTGATTGGATTTGTTCCCCCGTTTTAAATCACTTCACATACCCACCCATTCACCTACACCAAGACCTTCACTTACATCTCACCTAACGGCCTTTGGAAAAAGATCTCCGATAAGTAGGCCCCATCGCGGGCGCCTGATCGGGCATTGCAGCGCCGGCCCGAGTAGGAGCAGGGCCCGATGATGAAGCAAGACACCTTCTTGTCAGGTGTGTGAGGGCTCTATTCCAACAATAGGAGATAACTCTCCTGTCGTTCACTGGTATCCTTTTTTACAGTTAGAATGGTGTCCTTATATATTTTTTGCCTCTGTAGTTAGGAACTGCATACTTTGTTGTTTATAAAAAAAAATACCAATCACAAAGATTGTATTAAAAAAGCCCTGATTCTTTTTTTAATTAAACTTAACATTATAGAAATGCATAATATTGTAAAAAAATATCATCTAATACCAATACTTATTTCTTTAAAATACCGTCTGATATGTTTGTTTCAGAACTATAATCACAATATTATATCTCAAATAACTCCAAAATACATCTGATTTCATTTCCTTTAGGCCAAATAGTAATTTTAATTTTTTTTTGGGAATACATTTCCAACGGAAATCCAATAAAATTCTAAAGTTTAATTTGTCCAGATCTCACCGATTCTCTGTAACATTTTGGTTCACGAAAAATTTTTGAATAATTTATTTAGTCCACAATAGAATTGGTTACTTTTCCACATGGCCAAATAGTAATTTTTTAAATCATTTTTGAAAAAATTTCCAATGGCAGTCCAATAACATTCCAAAATTTAAAATGTGCAGAAGTTACCGATAATCTCTAAATTATTGGTTTTTCAAAATTGCATTAAAAATTAAAAAAGTCCACATTACAATTGGTTATCTTTCCATTAGGCCAAATGATAATTTTAAAAATCTTTTTTTTACAAAATTGCAATGGTAATCCAGTAAAATGGTAAAATTATTTTGTCCAGATCTTGCCAAGTCTCTCTAAAATTTAGGTTTCAGGAAGATTAGATAGGAATTTGCTAAATCAAAAGGCAAACGTTGTTTGAAAATCAATTGGGAATCATTACACAGTGTCCAGCCTTTTTCACATTTTAGATAAACTGTGTAATGTCCAGAAGTAACAGTAGGTCCATCATGGAAAATTATTGCAACAGTTACAAAAGTTTTTCCTGAAATTGATAATTGCTGTCCTGTAAACTTCTTTATTAAAGTATCCAATTTTGAACCATCAGCTCTACATCGTTGCATCATTAAAATTACATACTGTCCGTATTCCTTTAAAATTAATGTTGAAAACATGTCAGAATTACACTCACCACATTTCATGCTATGATTAGCATCTTTAACTAATTTTGCAAAAGTGACTGTTTTACTCTCTGGCAATGTCAAATAAATAAACCTTTCATTATCAACAATAGAGCCACATATATTATAACAATTATCACAACTATGTTCCCATTTATAAGAGAGACCAAAACAAATGTCAATGGGAACTCCTTCTTCTTCCACTACCTGAAGAAAATACATCAAAAATTCATGTGCATCTTGCTGTTCATTTTGAGAAAACTGTGTTCGTCCTGAACATACATCTAAAAGTTTTCTAATGTCAGTAGCACTTTCTATTTGAGTTTTATCTTTACTCAGCTTTTGAAAAAGGAGACTCAGCTCTGAACAGAATCTTTTTCCCTGATTTACTATTATCTGCTCTTGCAAACTTTCCAGATAAAATGCAACATTCAGCACTACATTTGCGTAGCAGTTGACACCAGAGCTATTTTCAAAATGACATCCTACAACCTGTTCTTCATTTTCCTTTTTCTTTTTGCTTGCAATTACATCACTCCTCTTTTTTTTCCTCTTATCTACATCTTCACTACAGATATTCTCATTTTTTCTTTTACGAGAAACTACACGTTTCTCCAACACAGGATACTGACCTAAATGAGGAGCATAGCTTCTTCTTAATCTATTATACTCCTTTACACAATTTGTATCAGCACTAACTTTTGATTCTTCAAAGTCTATCATGAATAAACCTGATAATGTTTTGACACGTGACAAAGCAACATATGCCATACCTTCTTTGAACACAGTTGAACCAATGTTCACAAATGCACAATCTACAGTCAATCCTTGAGACTTGTGAATAGTTACAGCATATGCTAGAGAAAACGGAAACTGCTTCCTACGTACATATAAGTCTTTCACAAGCATAAAACGAACTGTACAACGACAAATATCTTTAACTTCATCTATCTGATCAAATTTTATTTTTAAACATTCAATTCCTTCTTTTTTCTGATAATTAATAAAACCCACAACTCTTCCCATCGCTCCATTAACTAAACCTTTCTCAACATCCAAATTTCTCCTTAAAAACACTCTACAGTTCATGCAAACATATAGATTTTTTTCTAATCCAGCTGTTTTGGAGATGTTCTTCTCTAGTGAGTCCAATTTATTTTTCAGTTTGCCTGTTACTGTGACAGTAATTCTTCCATCCTCAATTTTGTCCACTGCTTCCAATTTCCTGATCTCTTCCTTTTCCAATTTCAAAAGCTCCTCATTGAATATTGAGCATTCACGTAGAGTAGGCATTAAGCAGATGACACTTTTGTTTTCTGCAATGTTCTTGTATATCTTCTCTGCAACTATTTCTTCCTTTGGAAATAAATTATGTAGCAGCCGAGTCTGTAATGCTTTTTTGCCAGCTTCTGTGAGTAGTCCAATCCTGATATCTTTCAGAATACTTCCATATTCTTCATCGTTTGCTTGCCTCATATTAGTTGTAAGTTCCTTGTACTCAAAGAAGGACCAAATATTTGTATTACCGATGCTTCCCAATGACTTCTTCGTGTCTTCATGTGTCACAGTATTAAACACTGGTTGTCCTTTAACTGGAGTAAGTTGCAAAAGATCTCCAAAAACTATGACGTGTTTTCCACCAAATAACACGTCATAGTCTGTCTTCAAAATTTGCTGCATTCTTAAATGCACAAAGGCAAGCATTAAGTTTGATACCATGCTCACCTCATCAATAATGAGAACTTGCATCTTCTTCAATACTCGTGAAACTTCCAAGGATGCTTCTCCAGTTAGCTTGTTGAATTGTATTTTGTTCTCATGCTCCACTGGTAACATTAGCAAACGATGTAAGGTGATTCCTTTTATGTTATATGCTGCTAACCCAGTTGGACCAGTAACCACACAAGACAAAGTAGAATCTGTTTTTTGCTTTAGGTAGCTTCTGATGACTTTAATTAGGAAACTTTTTCCAGTGCCAGCTTGTCCGCTTACATACATCCTGATTGGATGAAATGATGTGCATGAGCACTCTTTTTTTACATGTAGAAATCCGTGATCAATTTTGTTTTTGATCTCTTCATAAATTTGTTGCTGCTCTTGATTCAGTTGTCTTTCCAAATTTTCTAAGTCTATAAATTCTTCTTGAGCTTGATTCATAGCTGTTTCCACTTCATTCATGGCTATTGATGCTTCATTTTCAACGATTGGTTGTCCTAGGGGATCTTGACTGTGTGTTCCTGAACTTTGGCTGTCCTGAGAACTGTCTCTAGCTATTTCTGCTGCAATTGTAGTTTCCTGTTCAATTTCTTCATTTAACATTTGCAGATAAGTTGTGAATGTATTGCATTGTATGCTGTCTTTGCAAGCATTAAATGAATCCTCATAGCTTTGAAATTCTCCCAGTAGTTCATCCTCTGTACGCCATGGTTTAAACAACTGTAAAAGAGCCAAGTAGTAAAATTCTTTCTTGTCGGTAGTGTCGCAACTCAGCTTCCGGTGATTTATCAAACTTCCTTTGGTTTGCTTCACCAAACATCCTTCTTCACCAACAACTTTATATTTTCCATTATTAATGTCTTCTGCAGCTTTCCGTGAATAAATGTAGTTCTGCAACACTTCATAGAGACACATGTTCTCCAGATGATGACTTCTCTTGGGATAATATGTGTCCAACATGTTTGTTTTCAATATATCTGTACTTTCTGGGTCATTCTCGGCCAAATATTCAATTTCTCCAACAGATTTCAGTACCCGATTTCTCATTGCTGCAAGGCCTAAACTTGCCCAAATTATTCTTCTTGACTTCGAGTAGAGACTTGCAGAAGATAACCTATCTGAACATTCGTAGGATCCAATTTCTCGATGCGATAACATCTTCAAACTGAAACTGTACAGCTTCTTACTGACAGTCTTCTCGTGAGAAATCTCTTCCCACATTTCCTTCAATTCTGTTTTTTCTGATTTCGTAATGTAAGACGTTACATATCGTGCAACAGCAATGGAATTGTCAGCTACATACTGTATATCCATGTTAGCGTTCCACATGGATAAAATGACTGGGTTGTAGTCATTTATATTTTTTGATTCTTCTTTTCTTTTAAGGTTGTAGGTATTCTTAGGTGATTTTCTTGTGATAGTATGTCTCACAGCTGACATAAAACTGTTTACTCTTCCATTTGAAAGAACAGGTCTAGGAAATCCAAATCGACATTTAGTGTAGTATTTTTCTTTGCTCTTGTATTTCCGTCGACAGTATTTTCCACACCGATGACTTTGGAAACGTAAAACTTGCTCCTTTAACTTGTTCTCTTCTGTGCTTTTTGGTATACCACATGTTGCATATTCTTCAATGTAAGATAACACTGCTTCATCAGTATCTGTTCCAAACTTTGGGGCATCCTTGATCCACAACAGCATATGAATATGAGGAGCACCTCTTGCCTGGTACTCTTTTCTCCAAAAGAAATCCACTACTTCTCCAAGGGGTGGATTTTTTTTATTGCAGATGAAGGACATCATAGCCTCAAATCTATGATTGAAATATCTGCAAACATTAACCGGATCCAATGAGCACAGTTCTCCTGCTGTCTTGTATTCGATGTTTTTAATGTTTGAATTGGCCTCTCGTAGAAAATCCAGTAAATCATCCCAAGCGTACTCGGCACAGCTTAGGGTAAGGAACCATGTTGGTGTTCCTAAATTGCGTAACATGCATTTTAGTTCACCATGGCGTCGGTACCAATATTCATTTGTCCCACGCTGACAAGCCATCAGATTGATCTGTTGTGTTTCCAAATGATCATCTCGGTGCTGCACTTTCTCCATAAAATCCTTAGCAGACACATTTTGTAAATGTACTCCACTTTTTAAAATGTGATTTACTGCATAAGACAGTGCAGACAAGTCGCTTTCAAATAAAAGATGGAACAAATAAGGAATACTTTGTCGAAATCTGGGATCTTCAGCATATAGTCTTGTAGTCCGATACTCTGAAGCTGGAATCTGTTCTGGACGTTCATCGTATCGTCCTCCTTTTCCCGTAGGAAACAGCTGGGGAAAACATCGAGCTTCCAAGCTCTCCTCCCATACACTCACGGGAGTTCCTTTTGCTTTCTTCATCTGAAAGAGATCAATATTGTCTCCCATAACTTCTTTCGAATGAAGAGGATGTATGCTAAAATGTTCATAAATTTCTTCTTCCTTTGTCTTGTCCACTTTTTCAATTTGTCCAGTTGGTGTTTCTGTGTCTTCTTGAAAATCTTCGTCTTCTTCTTCTTCTTCTATATAAATTGATTCATACCATTTGTTATTTTTTTTCAAATACAAATTTGCTCTTTGTACTTTCCGCACATCTACCAGCTCCTGCCAAATCTTCTTATTCTTTGTAGGTACACCATTAACCAGAATAATTAATGGTTCAGTTTCCAAAGTATCCGCATCAATAGTTTCCATATTTTTTTTCAAATCCAAGGGCAAATACACCACTCTACCTTTTAAACCTCTCAGTAAATCTGAAGGAGGTAATTTACCAGTTTTGGGCTCCATACGTACTATGGTCTGGAACGGATGAACACATTGAATGAGTATAGACTCATATGTATTTAATTCAGAAAGTTCAGCAGGAATAGCATCCAATTCTAAATTATTATGTACAGCTCTGGTCGGCATTCTATTTTCCTCTAACTTGTTGTAACAGTATTTACAAATACGCTGATCTTCACCCAATTCAAAACAATTTTCAAGAAATATATATGTGGCAAAATCCATCCACTTATAATTATCTTCATTTTCACTCTTTCTGTAGAGATCAACATTCCTAGTTTGTTTTCTATAATGAGTTCTGCGGCAACAAATACAAGTAACATTTGGTCTTTCATTAGAGACTATTGCAAATTTTGTTATGTGATCATTAAATGTCTTACTTACAGAAGGTTCTACATTCTCTTCCACTTCTTCCTCATTTACTGTGTCCTTCTCTGCACTGTTTTGTTCAGGACCAAAGTAACAAAACTGAATTTCATCAACAACCTTCTCTACATCTGATACCGTTCCTCGGAACAGAGCCCTATTCAATTCATTTAACTTTATTGCTGGACTTTTGGCAAAATACAACCGTCTCACAAACTTTCTCATTTCAGTATGATGAACAGCCAGCATCCTAAAATGATGGAAAACACTATTGCACACTTTTCTAGATAGACAAGCCAGAGAATGACCCTGCAAACCAGTATTCTCTCTCACTCTGCATGGATCCAGACTTTGAAGCACCTTAATCTTCTGTTTTTCACTTTTTTTACTATATTCTCTTAGAAACTCTCGAAATCTGTCAATAGATTCCTGACGCACAGTGCAAATACTACTACAATTCCATTTGTACACTGGGGCTTTAGGACGTCTCCCCATTGCCTCATCTGCCATCACTTGTACCTCATCTCTTGGAACCATTATCTCCTTCTCCATTATGCAACCATTTTTTACTTCGTATGAACGACCTCTGGTGTCAACTGCATGCAGCAAACTATTACTTTGAAAATAGCTCTCTTCATTAAAAAAAGGTTCACTACTTGAACTATGCATCCACTTTCCTAAAAACACTTTACAAAAGTTTGTTCTGTTCACTACTCTTTTGCTTTTGCTTTGTGATTTCAGTACATTAACCATTTTATCTAATGTACGCATCCTATTCAAAATTAATATGAATAGTTTCCTTTTTAATTCTAATGCTTTTGCTGCAATGGCTTCAATTTCTTTTTTTCTCTTGTAATATTTTGCCTTTTGCTTATATTTCTTCACATCCTTTATCAAATTGGACATAACTCTTCTCTGAAACATTTTTCTACGTATCTCTTTAAACGCTGTTTTTCTGTTTATGTAAAACTTTTCAGTTGCAGAAGGTATATTTGCATTAACTAAATTCTCAATTTTTTGCTGTTCTCTTCGTTTTGTTACATTCTTCCCAGGACAGACATTTTGTACATTTTTCTTTGTTTTGAATATTTTTTTAAGAAATTGTTTTTTCTGCTTACCAGAAGATTTTTTCTTTTTCCCAACATGAGCATCTTCTACTAACTTTGGTCCTCCAGTTGTCTTCAAATATAGTTTTTTTTTTAGCGTTTTTTGAACTCGAGATTTTGTAGGCATCTTAAATTTTGTTCACTGTTCTTCAGCAATACCTGAAAAAAACTAAAAAAAAATCCTTTATTGTATTTAAATATATTACTACATTTCTTTTCACAATAGTCACAAAACAAAATTTCTTTGCCAATTTGAATGCACACAAACTGCTCTTTTTTTTGGGCAAGTGAAAATCTCTTTTACAAACTGTCACATTATGAAACCACTTTTCAGATTTTTTAAAAAGCCCATGTCCAGAGTGCTACACTCCAGCAAGGGCAACCAGCCTTAGTGAAGCTCAATGTATTTGCATTACAGACTGAAACCTGAAAACCCCACTCGCTTCTAAATACTGTGCATGACTATACACGGCAAGCACATGGGTGTGTGCTAAGACTCTGCTTCTTCCCCCAAAAATTCACTCCCCCTTTCCATCTAATGCAACTGTGAAATCACCAGAGCAAGACGCAATAAATCTCTGCCTATAATTCCTCTATGCACACAGAGTCATGTTTTCACATTAGTCCCAAAACGAAATTTCTTTGCCATTTTTAAAGCACACTTACTGCTCTTTTTTTTTTCGGGGCAAGTGAAAATCACTTTTACAGACTGACACATTATGAAACCTTTTTTTTTAATTTATTTAATTGCACTTGTCCAAGCTGTTTTTTTCAGACCACCACCATGTGTATTCGCGGTGACTGCCTACACTCCAGCAAGGGCAACCAGCCTTAGTGATGCTGAATGTATTTGCATTACAGACTTAAACCTGAAAACCCCACTCGCTTCTAAATACTGTGCATGACTATACATGGCAAGCACATGGGTGTGTGCTAAGACTCTGCTTCTTCCCCCAAAAATTCGCTCCCCCTTTCCATCTAATGCAACTGTGAAATCACCAGAGCAAGACGCAATAAATCTCTGCCTATAATTCCTCTATGCACACAGAGTCATTTTTTCACATTAGTCCCAAAACGAAATTTCTTTGCCATTTTGAAAGCACACTTACTGCTCTTTTTTTTTCGGGCCAAGTGAAAATCACTTTTTACAATTGGAAATCACTTTTACAGACTGACACATTATAAAACCACTTTTTTTGATTTATTTAAATGCACATGTCCAAGCTGTTTTTTCAGACCACCACCATGTGTAAGCACACTTACTGCTCTTTTTTTTTTCGGGGCAAGTGTAAATCACTTTTACAGACTGACACATTATGAAACCACCATGTGTAACTACAACAAAAACAATTCCCATTTCTATTATTCATTTCTTAAGTTACCACATACATCCCCTCTCAAACTGTAAACTCACCTTTAAAATTAGTTAGTTGTGAAAGAAATGTGACACTCAAACAGCAGATTATCAGAGCCAGGATCTCTGTTGTGTTCACCTCTCTCCTCTCAGCAGAACCAGATAATGGCAAACTTTCCCTCTATTTTTCCACACATATACATGTAAGTTTCAAATCTCAGTGCTTCCCCCTTTTTTTCAAATGTAATCACACATTTCTATTGGTTGAAAACCAACCCTTTTCCAAAAGTACCCTTCCCCCAACTTGACTTCTGCCTAGTACCCTTCCCCCAACTTGACTTCTGCCTGCTACCATAGCAACAGCTCATGGAACACTGCTGTGTAGAGTTAGGTCAGAAGTTCGACACACAATGTTTCAATTCCACAGAGCAAGAGTGCTTGACTTTTCAAACCTTACAGCAAATCCATAGTACTGTTCTTTGGTTACACATTTTTTTGTACCAATACAAAACATGCTTCTATTAATTTACACATACAGCCTAGTTTTTATTCTAGAATGGTATGAAACAGCCAATCAGTTCTTTTTGTTTTGAAAAAAATATGTATGCCTCCATTTCCAAACTGTCTTTCTTTTCATATTGCCATTCTACTGAAAGACACCTCCTGAATGCATCCAGTTCTCCTTTGAAGATGTTCACAGTGTGGATTGTAGGGCACAGCTATGTCTTCTGGAGTGAAAAGTTTGCAGAGAAAACAGGTATGGTGAGAGACCTTGCTTTGCCAAATGTAGACATTAAATGGATTGGTCAGAGAGGGTTAAAGTGGCACCAATTGATGCCATTGGTGAAATCCTTCATTCAAATCCAACACCCTGACCTCATAATAGTGCACTGTGGTGGCAATGACCTAGGCACTTTGACTGGGGTAGGTCTGGAAATGCTTATGAAGGACACCTTTGCACAACTGTTTACACTTTTCCCTAAAACTGCCTTTGTGTTTTCCAACATATGCCAAAGGCAAAAATGGAACTGGTCCAATCATTTCTGTCCGCAGATTGACAAAGCAAGAAAGCACGTCAACAAATCTGTTTCTGCTTTCCTCCGTGACTATGGTATGGGTGCCATTTACCACAACAACTTGCGTTATGACATGCAAGACATTTATAGAGGAGATGGTGTGCACTTCAATGATGAAGGGAACAGAGTCTTCCTCTTGAACCTTAGACTCTGCATCGGTACTTACTTGTAGGTACCACTAAAAAAATGACTTCATAAACACAACAGCTCTTTTTAGAGCTCCCTAATTTCTAAACTCTTAAATCTGCTTTTCATTTATTTATTTTTATTTTTTTTACCGTACGCTTACCGTAAGCTTACCGTACGCGTACCCCGTGATTTTTTTTTAAATCAATAAATGTTTTTTTTGTACTTTTCTGTCCTTCTTTGACCCCCTTACAAATGTTAGGGGGTCTGTAACTCTCCTCATTGCCCCCTTTCCTTGTTTTCTCTGTTTTTTTTCTGAGTGAAACACACAAAATGGCGGCCGCCGCTTCCTGGTTTCGGCCGATTCGAATGTTTACTAAGATCTATGGGCCAATCAGAATCTCCTTCGCGCACGCCATGTTTCTTCCGTACGCTTACCGTAAGCTTACCGTACGCGTACCCCGTGATTTTTTTTAAAAATCAATAAATGTTTGTTTTGTACTTTACAGTCCTTCTTTGACCCCCTCACAAATGTAAGGGGGTCTGTAACTCTCCTCATTGCCCCCTTTTCTTGTTTTCACTCTTTTTTTTTAAGAGTGAAACACAGAAAATGGCGGCCGCCGCTTCCTGGTTTCGGCCGATTCGAATGTTTACTAAGATCTAAGAGCCAATCAGAATCGCGCTCGCGCACGCCACCGTACGCTTACCGTAAGCGTACGGTAAGCGTACCGTAAGCGGGCTCAGATATATATATTGATTTAAAGGCTATTTTCTCAGAATCTACTGAACAGATTTACACCAAACCTACAAAAGGCACTTCCTTGACCTAGGGACTACCTCTCTGCCAAATTTTGAGTAATTCTGTTCAGCCGTTCGGGCTGTAGCTCGTTCTAAAGGTCCTATGGAAAAATGCATGGGAAAAACGCGTTTTGGGACCCCCCTTTTATCTCAGCCCCCGCTTGACGGATCCCCCCGAGACTTTCAGGGTAGGAGCGGAGCGTAGCGCCCCACCTATTTTGAGAAATTCGCGAGGATTCGTCGACCGGCGCCAAAGTTATTCAAAATAGAATGTTGAGGTTTTCCTATGGAAACGTGGTCCTAACTATAACTACCTACTGGCGACCGCCAGTAGGTAATGTGTGTGTATGTGTGTGTGTTATGTTGTTATATGTTTTATAAAGCGCACAGCTGCCCCGGCAAAGGGGCATTCCAGTGCTGATAGCAGGAGTTAGGAGTCTACTAGCAAAAAGCAGGGCCTAGAGCAGAGGGAAGAGGTGCGTTTTAATTGCCTCACGGAATGCCGGGTAGTTATTAATGCTGCGGATATGTATAGGAAGAGAGTTCCAGAGTTTGGCTGCCAGGGTGCGGAAAGAGCACCCTCCAGCACGCACCCTCCTTACCCAAGGAACAACTGCCAGATCTTGATCCATAGAGCAGAGTTGGTGAGTGGGTGTATAGGGTAAAAGGAGGTTGGCCAGGATGCCAGGAGAGGAGAAATTCAAAATTTTAAAAGCAATGCAAAGGGACTTAAACTCTACGCGTCTAGCCACCGGCAACCGTGTAGTCGGCGGATGGCACTAGTAGTAGAGCAAGTTCTAGGGAGGCCAAGGAGAGTTCTAGCATCCACGTTTTGAACCCTCTGTAATCGCAGGATTTCTGTCCTGTTAGTCCCCAGGTAGAGTGAGGTAGCATAATCCAGTCTAGACAGACTAGAGAGGCCTGAATGATAGCTTGTCGGATGGAAGAATCGAAAAAACCCAGCAGCAGTTTGAGCCCCCGCTATATTCCTAAACAGCTCCCTGCCACTTTATTGGTTTGGACCTGGAAACTAAGGGCCGAGTCTACCCAGACACCCAGATTTGTTACCACCTGTTTATGGCGGGTGCACAGCCCAGGGTTGCAGGCCACCAGCGTTCACTCCACAGCTCTGAGTCTCTCCCAGCCAGCAAAACCTCAGACTTGTGGCGTTAAGCTGGAGGCAGTTGGCAGTCATCCACTCAGCAATAGCTGCAAGATCGCTCCGAAACATGCCAGCCTCCTGCATGGAATCGTCAGAGAGTGCTACTACCAACTGTGTATCATCAGCATATGATCCTACTGTAAGCCCTCTGCTCCTGGCCAAAGCTACATACATTTCCTACTGCCGGCCATAAGTGGGCCTCCAACAATGGCAAAGCATGCTGGTATTCATAGTCCTGCATGAAAAAAGCAGGTCGGTGTGATGGTCGTGGTAGAAGGAGCCCCCAAGGGGAGACTACGACACCAGTCCGGTGAAACCAATGAGTGGCTTTGGTTATTGGCATGCTTCCCCGTCCTAAACTGGCTACAGAGGAGAGAGCTTCCTTTGCTATGGTGGTACGTAGGGATGCAGGGGTCTTGGACCTGCAGCTTCCTACTGTGGTGGTCAAGACCAATGTCTTGACGGATATCCTGCAGCCTGGTGTCTCCACTTCGGAACCCTTGCTGCCTTTTAATGAGGCCTTGGCTGATGTTCTCCTGGTCACTTGATCCAAGCCCAGCACAGGGGTCCTGTGAATAAAACAATCGCCTGCTGCCACTGCCCTGCACCAGGAGACCCAGCTTTCCTCTCCTCACATCTCACCCAACCTCTGAGAGCTTGATGGTCCAAGCCGCTACATCTCATGGCGCATTCCCTTCCGCACCCCTGTATAGGGCCCCCAAAATGCTGGATAGCGTCGGCGAGCATAGCATTGCGGTTGGAAAACACCTCACCGCATGCCTCTTAGGCTGTTCCTCTAATTTGTAATGGGAGATGGTTTCTCATGTGCCTGCACAAGTCCCGGAGGAGGCCTGGGCTGTCTTTGTCCAAGCTGTTGCAGACAGTAGCGATGTAGCGCAGTTTACCATAGGCTTTGGCCTTGACACAACTGACTCGCTGGGCAGAGCGATTTCCCCAACACTTGCCATTAGGCGCCACGCCTGGCTGAGAACTTCTGGCTTCTCTGGGGATGTACCTTATGGACATGCCCTTTGATGGCTACCATCTCTTTGGAGTTGGGGCAGATGTGGCGCTAGAGTACTTCAAGGAGTCAAGGGCTGCGACCAAGTCCTTGGGCCTCTGTGTCATCTTGTCCTGCATCCGCCCTATGCTTCTTTCGTGGCTACAAAAGGAGCTTCTAGCCGCACCAGCCCTGTCCTAGCCAGAGGGCTGCACAAGTTCCACAACCTCTGTGCGGCCGTGGGCGCAGCTCGCCCGACCCTGTGGGTCTGGCAGCTAGAGGTCAGGTCAGGCCACAAACCCCCTTACTCCTCTGCCTCCAAAACCTTATGTCCAGTCCTCCCAGATCATGGGCGTCCATTTGGTGGCAGGATACGCCATAACCTCCACCATTGGCAGGACATCACCTCGGACAGCTGGGTTCTATAGATTGTCCGAGGGGCTATTCTCTTCCCTTCGAGACTACCCCTCCCTCCGTGCCTCCTACATACGATCAGCTGACAAAGGATCGCCTTGCTTTGCTTTGAGAGGAAGTCACAAGACTCTTGGCCAAGGGAGCCTTAGAGAGGGTTCCAGTGCCAGAAATAGGCTGTGGTTGCTACTCCTACTACTTTCGGATCCCCAGAAAGGACAGAGATATTTGTCCTATCCTCAACCTCAGAACCCTCTAATACTTCCTCTGGAAAGAGAAGTTCAAGATGCTCACTGTTGCTCAAGTTCTGTCTGACCTGGACCTGGAGTCTGGATGGTAGCATTGAACTTGCAGGACTCCTGTTTCCATATTCCCATCCTGCCTGCTCATCGCTGCTTCGTTCGGTGGGCCACAAGCACTTTCATTTTACCGTGCTCCCTTTCGGCCTCATCAGTGTCCCTCGGGTGTTCACCAAGGTGATGGTGGTGGTCACAGCTCATCTGCGGAGATCAGGGGCTTCAGTCTTCCCCTATTTCGACAAATGGCTGTTGAAGGCGGGCTCGCCCCTGGCAGTAGTCTCCCATCTCCAGACTACAGCGAACCTCCTGCATTCGCTGAGGTTCACTTTCAACATGCCAAAGTCACAACTGACTCATTTCCAGATGCTCACTTTGATTGGAGCTGTTCTGGACACAGTGCAGTTTTGGGCCTATCCTCCCGAATGGCGAGTCCAGGATATTCACGCTATGATACCGATGTTTCAGCCTCTATCCAGGATTTCGGTGAGATTGACTCTGAGGCTGCTGGGCCTCATGGCCTCCTGCTAGTGAATCATGTCAGATGGCACATGCGGGCTGTGCAATGGGAACTGAAGTTCCTTTGAGCACAGCATTGGGGGATTTCACTGACCTGGTTCAGATCTCAGAGGGAACTGCGCAAGATCTGCAGTGGTGGTTGACAAACTGCGAATGGGTCACAGGCAGTCCCCTTTCCCTTCCCCACCCAGATCTTACAGTGGTGACAGATGTGTCACTCCTGGAATGGGGTGGCCATCTGGGGGAGATGGAGATCAGAGGACTCTGGTCTCCAGCGGATAACGGGCTCCACATCAACTTGTTGGAGCATCGTGCGATCCAATTGGCACTGAAAGCCTTCTTACCATCTCTCAAGGGAAGGCAGGTTCAGGTTCTCACAGACAACACAACCACCATGTGATACTGCAACAAACAAGGCAGTGTGGCGTTGTGGACCCTTTGTCCGGAGGCCCTGTGTCTCTGGACATGGCTGGAACAACAGGGCTTATCCATGGTGGTTCAACACCTGGCTGGTTCCCTGAACACCAGGGTGGTCAACCTCAGCTCTCGGTGCCTAGCGGATCACAAATGGCGTCTCCATCCGGAGGTGGTGGAAGGACTCTTTCAGTGGTGGGTGTGCCTTGGTTAGATCTGTTCACCTCAGTCGAAAACGTGCAATGTCAGCAGTTTTGCACGTTGGAGTTTCCAAGGCGGCTCTCACTCGGCTATGCTTTTTGTCTTGAGTGGAGCTGAGGCCTCCTATAGGCCTTTCCGCCCATACCACTCCTGTCCTGAGTGCTCAAAAAGATCAAGCGTGACGGGGCTCAAGTCATTCTTGTGGCTCCGGGCTGGGCGCAGAGAGTTTGGTATCCCGAGCTTCTGCAGATAAGCATTGATCCTCCTATCATGCCCCTTTGGGAGGATCTTCTATCGCAGCAGCAGAGGAAGGTCCTCCGCATCAATCCGTCAACCCTCCTGCTCCTTGCATGGAGACTGAGCGGCGACAGTTGACAGCATTCGACCTTCCTCCTGAAGTATGCAAAGTTATTCTGGCTGCCGGGCGTCCCTCCACTTAGCCGATATACACCTGCCGACGGCAAACGTTTGTAAATATTGTAAAGAAAGGTCTAGTGACCCTCTGTCTAGTCCTCCCTAAGTAGTACATATACGCCAAAAAGGAAAAGTCTCTATTTTTTCATTTAATTTTCACAATCTGTGTTAGGGAAAACCTTAGGGTTTATAAATACTGCCCTCACCCACTAGTAAGTGGCATGCTTCATCATAGGGCCGCTTCCACACCCTGGCCAACGTACAATGTGGAGCGCAAAAATATATATATTTTTTTAAACTAGGGATGCATTTATGCAGAGCCAGTAATTCAACTAAAACTATCTATGAGGTTACTCTCTTTATTACTTTATTCCTGATAGGGTTAAAAATATATAGTTATAGGTGTACTTAAGGAATTAGCGTCCCTGTCACCCTCTCTGCCTGTATCGACATGTTTCTGCTAAATTCTATAGCCCACTAGGGGTCTTTGGCATTCCACAGGATATAGATCCCGTTTACTAGCTTCCAAAAATAATTCTATGAGTGACGTTTTCCTGTTTACTTAGCTTACACATTTGTTTCCCCCTCACCTTTTGTCATGCCCCATTGGGACCTTAACCTCGTCCTCACTTACCTAATGTGTGCACCCTTTGAGCCACTACACACTTGCCCCCTCCGGCTGCTTACCATCAAGAAAGTTTGATGCCATAGTGGCATAGTGGTTGTAACTTCTGCCAGGAGGGTGAACAAATTGAAGGCACTTTCTCATCATCCTCCATACCTGACCGTCTTCCCAATTAAAGTAGTGCTCTGCACTAGGGATTCTCTTTTGTCTAAAGTAGTGACATCTTTCAATGTAGGGCAATCTATTACCTTGCCCACCTTCTGTGCTCCTCTGCATCCTTCTAAGGAAGAACGTCTCCCCCACCTGGACCCAAAAAGAGCATTATCGTTCTAACTTAACCGCACTAAAGAGTTCAAGGTAGATGACCAACTCTTTGTGGAGAATGTTAGCACACAGAAGGGACGTGCTGTGCAGAAGAGGACCATCTCCCGATGGATTATCCTCTCGATTAAGATCTGTTATGATCTGGCAAAGAAACAGCCTACTGAGGGCCTCAGAGCTCATTCTACCAGAGCTAAGGCAACCACCAAGGCTCTCCAGCGTGGTGTTATGATCCTCGACATCTGCCAGGTGGCTACATGGGCATACCTAAACACGCATTTGCCAAGCATTATTGCCTGGAAAATCAGGTCTGTAAGGAAGGCCTCTTTGGCTATTCGGTCATACAAGATTTTCTGGTTTAAACTTTTCCGCAGTACCTTCTCCAGGGATGATATTGCTTGGGTATCTGTTCACAGGTAAGGAATCTGCGGTTACATGTCTCTATCAGATGGACAAGTTACTTACCTTCAGTAACACCTTATCTGGTATAGACATGATCTAGCTGCAGAGTCCTTACCGACCGACCCACCCATCCTCCCCATGCTGCAGATCAGTTCTCAATGTCAGGGCTGTTCCCCTTCAGGGCCCTAGTTGTCTAAACACACCACTGTCAGTCAACTTCATGGATGTGTGCTTCTGGCGTGGAAAATCGTGAAAAGAACTGACGTCAGTGCGCCGAGGTGACACCTATATAGACAACGCTGATGTCACGATGCCAATGATGTCAAGCGGAGTTGACTGACGCCACCTACCAGCATGCAGGGGTACTGCTCAAGAAAAATCGTCTGGATCCAGTCTGACGCCTGTAAGTTCACAGATAAGGAATCTACAGCTAGATCATGTCTCTAACAGATAAGGCGTTACCGAAGGTAATGACCTTGTCCATTAGGGGGGAGTGTAGGGTAGAAGCCAATGGGCTTACTGACCCTTGGGGTTCACTGTGCCCCTTATATGACCACTACCTGTTGAAAGTGGCCATAACCCTGACCCATAATTCCTAAGTATACCATCACAAAGATGGCTACTTCTGAAAAATTGTGTACACCTCAGTTTAGCCCACCTTAGGGGTACTAGCTTGGGGGATGCATGCCTACCTGACTCGCTAATTTTCCCGCCTGTCCAGGAGCCAAGGAGGCTCCAGACAAAGGAGGTTGGCTTTCTCTCCTGTGAGGAGCGTCGGATTCGCATTTCAAAGGTGGTAGCTCTTTGAAGCTTACCAGCCTAGGAAGGATAACCAGCAGGTCATCCTGTGGGAGGGGGTGTGACACCCTCTTCACGGACAGGTTTTTGTTCTGAGTCTCCTGAGAGCAAAAGGCTTTCACCTAGGAGGTCAGAACAGTGTCTTGGGGGCAGGCTGGTAGAAAACAGTCAGGGAGCACACCAGAGGCTGGTAGGTTTTCGGGGGGCCTCTGGGTGCATGTATTGGTAAATACATCACTGGAATCAGTGTGGGTGTACCAATACAGGATGTTTGGTGCCAAACATCCCTATCTTCAGTGAAGCCTCGTGTACCTGGGGAACTCGTTTTCGCTAGTGTCCAGCACATGTTTTAAAATGTCTTCCCTGATCACTTGTACTGGCAGTAATAGGACTGACCAGCACAGGGGCAGCAGATATGCCCTCACATGTAATATTCAGCACCCTGCCTTAAGGCTGTCAGGCCTGCTGTAGGGGGGACCTACAAATATTACATGCATTGTTAGGGGACATGGCACACAGGGATGCAAGACATGTTGTGTTTTCACTTTTGTCTGCACCAAGACATGCAGCCTGCATAGGCAGCCTTGCATGTGCTTGGGGTGAGGGGTCCCTTAGGGTGTATATTATCACAAGGACAACCCCTGCTCTGCCTACGGGGACCAGGGTCAATGCTATTTATTTGCAAACTGCACCCACCGTGGGACTCTTTTCAGAAAATTGAGCAACCCTCTTCCATCCGTTTAGGGTAGCCACCATTAAATTTATTTACTCATAAAGTAAATACATTTAATGGTGGCTTCCCTAAACGGATGGAAGAGAGTTGCTAATTTTTGTGAAAAGAGTCCCACGGTGGGCGTGGTTTGCATATAAATTGGGTTCCCCTAGGGTGGCATTATTCGTGCTGCTGCCCTTAGAGACCCTCTTTAGTATCTCAGGCCCTAGTTACTAGGGGTGCCATTTGCTAGGGACTTACAGAGGGTGCTAAAGGTTTTGCCAATTGGGGGAACAATTGTACAGTTTTGAGAAAGAGCTCTGGCACTGGGGACCCGATTAGCAGGAACTCAGTGCACTTCCAGTCGAAATCACATCAGTTACCAGTCAAAAAGTGAGGGTGCCCATGTCAAAAAGGGCTACCTTCCTACAGCAGCACAGGTTGGAAATAGAAGCAACGGTTGCACACTGTTTACAAGCAGGTCACAGATTATCAAGATTATCTAGTAGAAATTCCAAGTTAAATCTATTCCCTGCTTTAGAATGTACAGTCGCACAAAAAGTAACAAGCATTGGCATAGCCAATAGGTCTCGCCTTTGGGACCTTATAAGTGTTTAGCCATGCAACAATCGCATAACTAAACACTTATAAGGTCCCAAAAGCGAGACCTATTGGCTATGCCAATGCTTGTTTTAACTGCTGCAATCTATTGAAGCCTCACGGAGAACATTAAAGCGGCCGCGAAAGTGATCGCGATCAAACATCAAAGCGGCCGCGAAAGTGAAAGTAATCGCGGTAAAGCACGACGCGCGCGCCCGCGCACATGCACTGTAGCTTTAGGCTGGCCTGGTAGCACTTTTTGGGGCCCTCACAAAATGTCTCGCTAGACCAGCGCATGCTCTGGGTCAGGCGAGACCTAAAAAGTGGTGCAAACCTGCACCATAAACGAGTGCGTGCGCTTGCGATGCAGTCCCTGGGCCCCCTTCTTTAGCTATTGCTGGGCAGCAAGCTTATTCCTTGTTTGGACTATTCTAACACTGCCTTTTATTCCAGTCGCTCGTGCGTCTGTGTGGTTATTTTGGGTGTATGAACTATACATTTGGGGGAGTGGGGGGGGGGGGGGGGGTTATAACTAGTTATGCCGAAAAACAAATATATACTTTGGTCAAATCCTCCAGCAAGGACAGCCATTTCCTCGCCTTCCTTCCTTTCTTTCTTTTCCATACCAAGTAACATCATCTGTATGAGGCGTATGCTCCTGAATACAGTGTTGCAAGTTTTTGGCTCTGAGCCGCCTTATCTTTCGTACGTCCTTAATGTATAAGATCTGTACAAATGATGTAGTAATAATAACTCCTATGAATTAAGCATCAAGAGACAGTATAGTTAGCGTTGTGCGCTACATAATGGCCAATATTATTTCTCTGTTTGCAGATAGGAAGAGCGAAAACAGAATTCGGCCAGGTAATCAGATGATAGGTTTGTCGCGCTCCTGGTTAAAACTGTGTTGTTTGCTTGATATTTATTTCCATGAATATCTTGTGATTTTGATTTGATAGAACAAATTCCCTTCCACCCCAATTACTCTAATGCGTTGATTTTAACATCTTATATATATTTCAATTTGGCTACTCTGGTGCCACTCTCTCTCCATTTCCTCAGACTAAACATATTGAATTCCATTCGTGTTTCTGTGTACGGGGATCCACCCCTGAGCAACGAAAAATGCTTTGTCGCCTTAGTAGCACATATCACTTGCCATTGGGAGCAAAATTTGAAGGCTATTGGAAAATGCACAAAAAAATAGCATAAACTGCTTCTGCTAGGGAGAGGAGTAATATCCACTGGTATAATGTGTCAGCTTAAGCCTCATTCTGCCTGACATGCCACTGACTCAAATCAATGTCTGCCACCTCTGCGGAAGCTTGGCTTGTGGAGGGATTTTCTTTTAAACCAGGAGTGCCCAACGCAGATCCTGGGGGCTTGGTTCCTTGCAGCACATTTACATAAGCATTGTTTCTCCGGAAAATCTGTCGCGTATCCTGCTATTTTGGACCTATAGTGGACAACCCTGCTTCAGAATATTCTCCCTCTGTGAGCCAGCAGCTCTTAAAGAGGTGTTAGAGGGCGTTTTGGGAGACCGCTCACTTCCTGCTGCCATCTTACATTTCATCTTACCTCTCCATCTTACGTTGGGTGAAGTTCCCCAAACACTGTTGGTGACACAGGAACCCCAGGCCGGTCCATAGGATAGGTTGCATCTCCGATCAGTGTCAGACAACTTCTGGCCCGTTTCACGTGATGGCATCAGCAGTGCTAAACTTACCCTTCGCTTGGACAACACTGATTGGTTCCAGTAAAGTGGTGCAGACTCCCATCACTTGATTATTTATAAATACATAATAATATATGTGCTTCATGACTATATAAATGATTATTTGCTGAACCTCGAAGCAGACAACAGAAAGCGTTGCGTGAAACATGTTGACCATTGGAATGGTTGTGGTAATGGCCTGTGTCATTTATGTGTTCTTTAACTTGACATGACCAGATCCCAGATGAACGGTTTGAACAAGTTCTCTGATGGTGCTGTGAGCATTGTAAGCCTTCCCACCAAGATATGCTTTCCCATCAATGGGAAGGGCCAGGCTGACCATTGGGCCAGTCTGGCATTTTCATGGTGGGCTCAGAACTGGATGAGCTGGCGTGACCCAACATGGCCTTCTGGAGGGTGGTGCTAGTTTATAATTCTGCGAGGGCCGACTTTGGCTCCAGTCCGGCCCTGTCAATAGTCCCTAGCACTCGTTCCTGGTGAAGAGGGTAGGGCTGTAGTTGACACCGGCACCGGACTGTGCTAACAAGAGGGAGCTCCACTGAATGGTAGTACCTTGTGTATAATACAAGTAGATTTGAATTTTTTTTTCAAAGAATCTTTTCCAGTGGGATGCTTCTCGGCTAGGTTTGTGCTATAGAAATGCCACATACACAAAAGGATGGTGCATGCATTCTCACTTTTTTCGGTCTTGGGTGTTGGCTTGCATTTTTGCTCTCTCTGAAGGCAATGGGTTATTTTTTCCTGAAAACCTACCAACAGGCTGTGACCGTAGTTATATTTAAACAGAGCAGCGTATTGCTGTGTTTCGATGGTTTGTTACTACTAATTATAGACCTTGACTATTCTTTGTTGCTTATGTTTTTTTGAATTGCCTAACTCCAGTTGGATGAGCATCTGCTTTGGTGTTTGGCCGCGACAGTATTGATGGAGAGAAGTGAGTGAGTGACCTGACCATGTATGAGTTTGCAGTATGAGATATTCTGTTACAGTGTAGTGTGTGAATGCTAAGTAGAGTTTGTGGCCACTGAGTGTGATGGGTTACTTATTGCTTGACAGAAGCCCCGGTTCTGAAGGGTTTGTTGCTGCTTTGTCAATGTCCTTGTGGTGGATCGGTCAACCGTCAACTTCAGATCTTCTGTATTCGGACTCTTCTAGCCAATGGCAGGTGTAGCGCCACGTCAAGAATACCTCGCAGGAATCTGGGGTAGTATCCTGGTGGTTGATATACCACAGCAGTGACAAAGGAGTTGTTAAGTTGATGATGTAACATACAACCACAGGTTCAAAGAATGAGTAAGATATGTGGCGTAGTCTTGTGCAGCAAAGCTGTGCAGTATCCAGTGGTACTCCACTTTAGCTCCTTTATGACTAAGGGGGATTTTAAACCCTGGTGGAAGTTATTAATTGAAAACAAAGCCATAGATTTTCCAGAGCCAAGTTGTTGTTTATGCCAGTTATCTTATGTTACTTAAGTACAGTGCACTCCTGCCATGGCTATGATCTTGTATCACTGTGGGCATCTCTGGAACATGCATTTTGGCTTGGATGTATGGAAACCTGGCTGGAGTTAAATAAAGTGAGAAGCAGTATCTGTGTCTCTCTATGCCCATGTCTTTTGTTGATTCCCCTTGTCCACGTGTCCCTGTGTCAGTGACTTTTCTGTGCCAGTGTACTCTTTTATTTAGGTGTTCTCCTTTTGTTACCTCCTTTTTTGTAGTTCACCATGTATGGCCTCGTCTCCTGATGTTATCCTTTGTCCCCCTTGCTATCCTGCATGTTTTCCGCGTGTCATCTTACATTTTTAAAACTCTATTCCTCGTGTATTCCAGTATCTGAGAGAAACAGTTAGTTAGAGATTCCTTACCTTAGAATTACCCCCAGGCGTCAGACTGGATCTGGAAAGTTTTTCATCAGCAGTACCCCTGCGCGTCGGAAGGTGGCGTCGGTCGACTCCGTGTCGTCGTCAGCATCATGGTCGCCGGGATGACGTCGCGGTAGCTACATAGACACCGTCCTTGCGCGATGTCGTCAGTTTTTTCTTTTTCCACGCCAGCAAGCGCAGAGAGCCGTACCTCCAGTCCCTTTTTGACTGACTTTTTCTCGACTTTTGTCGACATCGTCGTTGAGTCCATCGACTCCTGGCGCACGAGGGCTGCCTGGCTTCAAGGCTTGCGGTTCCTGTAGCCGACTGATGTAGGTGAAGGAGCCACACCGCGTGTGCCTCTACTGCCTGGAGTGCGACCACGACCCCAAGTCGTGCTCTGACTGCCGGACCATGGCCCGAAGTCTTTGCGGGAGTGGTCCCGAAAGCTCCTCGAGGCCCGCCAGTCGGCTCCGTGTCGCTCGAGGTCCCGGTCGCGGAGGAGATCGAGGGACCGATCGCGGAGCCAACACATTCTTCGTCGAAGTCTTCGCACTCTGGGTCAGGTAAGTCGAAGCACAAAAAGAAGTAGAAGAACCATCGACGCTCTTTGACTTCTCCCCGTCCGTTGGCCGCCTCAACGAGGGATATGGGTGGTGACCCTCCCGCGACTCCGCGTGCAGGGCCCGCAGGGTCGACTCTGTGTTCCCCCCCCCCCACCCTTCCCCGGACCCTTGTCCAGCTTCGTCAGTTCAACGAAGCGATGCATGGCATCTTTGGGCAGCCCGACTCCGCCGGCGTGCCTTCGGGCCCCGCGGACTAGGCTGGGGTCCCTGGGCCTTCGCGTCAGCCGCTTCGGCACCGCAGGGTCCCCCTGGATCCAGGCCTGAATCCAGATCGGCGCCGGTTGACCTCATTACGCCTCCCCCGGCGCCAATTCCACCGCCACCACGTACGCCACCGGCGTTGGCTGTCTCCCCAGCCGACGTCGACCCCGGCCTCCACCTCGAGGTAGACACGGAGTCGGACCAGCATCGACCAACACCGAATCTGACGCAGGCGGGTACTTTTGTGCCCCTGGCTCTTTGAGACCAGATTGGCAGCCAGAGGAGGGTGAGCAGGACTGGGAGGGATCTGGGGACACTTTGACCGACCAGTTGGTGTACGAACAGGACTGGCGAGAGGAACTGGGAGAAGCCAGTAGTCTAGATACCTCACCAGACCTTGGCATGTTGTCTCCTCCTACCGTGGCTACAGAGGAGGGAGCGTCATACGCAGTGGTGTTGCGTGACTTCCCATGGGCAAGTCTTCCAAGTCCACAATCACAATACTCATAGGAGGAGCGTGGTCTAAAGGGTGTTGATCGTGCGCATTTTTAAATCGGAGTTTAATTCCCAAAGACTGGTAGGCTCCAAAGAGGCACTTGGTTAGCCATGAGGCTGGTCCCTGTCTCCAGATGTTTAGGAAGGCGGGCTGTCGATGGAAGAGATGTTAAAGCAGGGCTTATGTTTGCCCCTCTGGCTAGGTGATAAAGCGATTACTTGATAGGAATGCACACCTTCCCTTGTGATATTCTTTTGTAGCTCGTGATACAATCTATTCACTTACATAGATGCGTGCAGACAGCTTTTGTGAACCGCCCCGTTCACAGTTATGCTGAAGCAAAAAAATAGGGGACAAACTAGCGCACCCTCCTGTCGCACAGCTGAGTGGGAGTCTTCCCTCATAGTTACACATTCTTTTAGAAGTTGTCCATTTTCACCATTTTTAAGACCATCTTAAACTTCATGATTATGTGATTCGTTATTCTATTTTTCTTCCGAACTTCATAAACCACTGCTGAGACAGCGAAATTCAATCCTGTTTCTTTATTTCATTTTTTCAAATGTCCACTGAGTGCTCATAAGGCATTTCGCAGTAACACGTTAAAATAAAGTTCAGAATCAAACGTTGCAGTAAAGATGACTCATTTCTTATGCCCAATGCATTTCGAGCCTAACTGGCTCTTCGTCAGGGGTCTCTGTAACATAAAAGACACATCTAGCTTAACCATTCACTGCTAACAAACCATATTTAAACCTAACAAAACATAACGAAATGTTCAGGTGTTATTCCCTCTACCCTAGTTCCCCCTCCCCTTCTATCTCAAATGCCTTAAAGTCCAAATGTTCCCAGACCCAGAGAAATCCTTGTCCCTCCCACTCTCCCTCCTGACTACCTCGTTTCTTACTGAAATGAAATGTGAACAACCATTTATGTAGCCCTCAGAACAAATACCTCAGTTAGTGATAAAGCGGCCATCCTTGAGAATGTTGTGAAGCAGTGATGTTGATTCTCGGTTGGTCACATGATGCCATGTTGGTACGGCGGCTGTGATGTCTCTGATGGTCTGAATGGTCACTCTGCTGAGTTTGGTTTCTACATTTGAGTTTCTGTGGCTCTTTTGAGACTGTGGGAGATTTGTTTGATGCCTCTTCAGATTCGGCCTCTCTTCATGATTAAAACCATGTCATTAGTGGAGATCTTAATGCTATTGTATTGTGTTGTAACAGAGTTTCATATAGTGCTTCATACCACCTGGTGTGGTGTCAAAGCGCATTTTTGGATGGGTCCCCTGTTGGATTGCTATCGGCTGAAAAGTGTATTTGTCATGTAGCCTGTATGCGAAGTGTCATGTGTGAGGACTCGAGTTGTGCTTTTATTATGTTTTACCGCTGTGCTTAGCGGTGATTAGAGGTGAAAAGGAGTGAGAAATCCGGCGCTTAAACCTTACACTCTATGATATGGATGGATAGATAGTCTACAAGTCCATGGTGGCAGATGTTACTCAAACCCTGTACGCGCACGCCTGTAGCCAATCATATGCATGGGTGTAATTGAGTGTAATAGTAAATGCTACAGCACACATGGAAGCCTGCCATCATTAAACTGATCTGTATCATACAGTTTAAACCACAATAGGTAAGGAAGTGCCCAGAGGGGTTTGTGCTAAGCTTGGGAGATGTCATTTTCTTTTAGTATACTATATGCTCTGTAGTACACGCTGGAGTGGCAGAGAACCAGCCCATCGGAATGGAAGTATGCAGTCACCTACATACATGCCCTGACACGTTCACTGTGGGGTTTGCGGATGCAGCTCATGGGAGTGTGTATTATGCACCCATCCTTGGTAAATGCTTTGATAGGCCCGCTTTGGAGCAACAGAGGAACAGTCGGTATATGAGCAGGCATAGTACGCCTCAGGAGTCCACCCAGGTGCAGCAGGAAGCAATCTGTAGGCGTGAGTATACACCCAAACATGGCCTGTAACTGAGCAGCCCACCCAGGAACAGCAGGGAGCAGATTCATAGGAATGGGAAATTATTATACAACAGTTTTGTTTCACAGCCCCCTGAAGGAGCTTTTGAAAGCAACCCATATAAATGGGGAATGATGCAAACTGCTATAGCATGTCCTCTGAGGAGTCTACATCCGATGCAACAGTGAGCAACCCATGTGTTTAGGCGTTTATACAGCTGTAATATGGACTGATTTTGGTATCAGGCACTCCATTGCTTTTTTATTACCCATTGCACATTCTTAGAATGTTTTGTTCTCCTCACAGTTCCGCCCTGGCACAAATAAAGAGTTTTCTTCTTTCCCATGCTCCTTGCTTTGCATGTTTACCTGGCCCTCTGGTCTTCACAATTTCAGAAACTGCGCTTTAATGTAAATTCATCCTCTAGGAAACAATGTCTTTCAAATGACTTTCTGCATAGACAAATACATTCTCCACCATTTGTTATTTTATTATTTCATTGATGAAAAATGTCATCAATCGCCAACAGTATTTATTTTCACACAGATATACAAACTAATCTTCCTAGGCAGTCCCTTAGAAGCTCAAACACCTTCATGCTTGAAACCCCTTTCATAAAAAAAGAAGAAAAAACTCTAAAACAATCTTTTTCAGTAAATACATGCAAAATCTGAAACCGCTTACTCTCCTCAGTCAGAACACTGTCCTCTTGCAAAAGTTTCTGATGGACACTTCTGATTGCAGATTCCTCAGCGTGTGAACACTCCCAAGCGCCAGACTGGATCTGGAAACTTGCTGTCGCTTCAGCATGCCTGTTGGTAGTGCCATCAGACTCCAGGTCTACTCCGCACTGCCTTTGGATGTGATTGCATGGAGCCAAATACAGGGGACTCCTGTGTTTGCTGACATCATTTTCTGTTCTTCCACACCCTTTGACATGGATCCGGAGCTCCGCTTCCAACTTTTCTGTGTAGTTGCCAACTTCCAAAACGCCGGTAATAGTGTGCAAGAAATACGTTCCCACTGAAGACAACAGTTTTCAGTCTGTGCTATGATTGCTGTAAGCAGTTGTCTGTCACTGACCCACATAACACCGGTCTTTGTGCCTCAGCACTCAGTCCTGGACGCTAATTACGGACACGGCTTCAATTTCTTTCGATGCGGCTAATACCGTCTCTAAATAGAACTACCAACCTCTATACCTGTTGACCTTTGCTCTACCTTGAGCTACGTCATTGCACATTAGATTTTGCTCTTATTGGTCCTTTGATCTACTTGCCAGAAGATACGCTATGCACTTATATTTTCTTGCCCTGAAGAAGCCCATGTTTGGGTGAAACGCGTTGGCTGGCTGTTTTTAAAAGAAGTACTACAGAAAATGAAAGAACAAGAAAATAATTTTTTTTTTTTTTTTTTTTTGTAAAACCGTTTTTATTGCAGAACAATAATAGCAGCAGCATACATTATTACTTTGCCTGCATCACTGGTACCAATGCCATAGATCCTGTGGCCATTCAGACAACCGTACACAGCTCATGAGCCCACATCCCGGAGGCCGGGCAGCGATGGTTAGGGATCATCAGACTGAACTGTAGTGCGAGCTTTACGTTTGCTGTTGATAAGGTAGGGCGACTACGTTCTGCTTTAGAGTTTCCCCCCCCCTCCCTGTTCCCCGCCCCCAACACTGCCCCTCCCCCATCCCATTCCCCGGTCCCCTCCCTCCCTCCCCACCTCCCGTGCTTACTCCCGCAACTGCGACTTTTCCCGGCTCTTGCTTGTGATCTGGGTGCTATTCAGAAGTACAAAGCTATTCACTGTGTTTGTGTGGCTGGATTGCTCCGGGGGGCCTCTTCGGGCTCGGACGGCGTCTCGTCCTCCTCTAGCATACTATCTCGCAGGGCTTGCACCAGTCCTTCCCATGCCGCGGCCGCCTCTAGCGCCCTGTCATTAGCCTTGCGGGTTGCCAATTGGTATCGAAGCGTGCTTTCGCTCGCCGCCCATTTCTGTAGCTCCTTGGCCCACCTCCCGTGCGTGGGGCCCGCTTTTGACTTCCAGAGTCTCGTCACCTCCCGTTTAGCTAATAGGAGGCCCATGTCAATGAATCTACTGGTATTTTTGTTCTTGGGTGTGTGAGGAAACCAGTGTAGGACACAAACCGCCTTAGTGTATTGTAAATCCCTGTCCGTCACCGCGGTCAGCGTTTCCCCAACTGCCCGCCAGTAGTCTTGTAGATGAGGGCAGTCCCACAGCATATGCCCCAGCTCCGCTCCCACCAGTCCACATCGGGGGCACGCCGCGTCTGCCACCCCAAAGTGCTTCCCGAGGGTACTGGGTGTAAGGTAGGCCCTGTGGAGAATATAGAAGTGTATCAGCTGGAAGCGCGCATTCCTGGTACTTTTTCGAGCGCGCCGCACCAGTCCCGCCCATGTAGCGTCAGGGATCTCAGTCTGCACTTCCAGCTCCCATTTCTCCTTCAGTGCCGCGAGCGGCCGCAGAGTCTCGCGCAACATTCTGGAATACAGACAAGTTACCGCCTTATAAGTACCAGCAGACATCATGGTGTATTGGCAGGCCGCGGATGTGGCGGGTTCCAGGAGCCCCGCTCCCCAATGCGCCTGCATCGCACTTGTCACTGCCGCATGCAGCAGGTAGTCTCCCCGCGGAAGGTCGAAGCGCTCCTGCAGCACTCGGTAAGGGATCAGCGCTCCCTCTTCGTATAAGTCACCCCGCATTTGGAGGCCCGCCTCCTCCCACATCTGCAGTCCCGACCAGTCTCCGCCATGCGGGAGCGCCGTCACCATTCCCAATGGGATCTCCGGCGCATACGGACGCCGCACCCCTGCCCGCCGTTGCGATCGGTTCCAGCATTGCCGGAACGTCCGCTCCTCCAGCGAGAGGTCCCCGATAACCAGCCGCTGTTGCAGCGCAATATACGCCAGTACATGGCGAGGGGTGCCCTCCTCCCTGTCCTGCTCCGGTCCCCGGTATACTCGTGCCACCTCCTGCGTGAAAATCTGCAACTGCGCTGCTAGGTAATAGAGCTCGAAGTCAGGCACCGCCAGGCCTCCATCGTCCTTTGGCCGGGTTAAGGTCGCCAGCGCCACCCTGCGCCGCCCCGTGCCCCACAAGAAAGAGACCACTAGCGAGCGCAACTGTCGGAAAACAGAGCACGGAATCCACACCGGGAGCGTGCGGAAATAATACAGAAGCCGCGGTAGTGCAATCATTTTTAGCAACGAGATACGCCCCGCCACCGAGAGCGGGAGGGTGGACCAGAAGGACATGTTGCCCCTCAGTGCTCTGATACACCGTCCCACATTGCCATCTAGCATATCCGCTGCAGAGTGGTATATGTGTACTCCGAGGTATTGCAGGCAGTCAGGCTCCCATTTAAGCAGTGGCCGGTGCACCGGGCGTGGCTCGCCGCGTCTCAACGGGTATAAGCAGGTTTTGGACCAGTTCACCCGCAGTCCAGAGAGCCCGCTAAATCGCGCAAGGAGTCGCTCCGCTCCGTCCAGTGCCTCCGCTGCGTTTTCCAGGAACAGGAGCAGGTCGTCTGCATACAAGGAGATGAGTTGCGGGGCCCCTCTATAATCCCATCCCCTGTAGTAGCGGCCTGTCCTGGCCTCCTCTGCGAGGGGCTCCACTGCAAGTGCGAACAACAGTGGGGAGAGCGAGCATCCCTGCCTGGTGCCTCGGCCCACGCGGAACTGGCGCGACACTAGGGGTCCCACCCTCACCCTTGCCACCGCCGAGGCGTATAGGACCTTCGTCCACCCGATGTACCCTTCGCCAAGGCCGAATCGCCGCATGGCTTTGTATAAATACCCCCACTCTAGGCTATCGAATGCCTTCTCAATGTCTACAGATAAGACGAGCGGCGTTCGAGCGTTCTCCTGCGGCTCTCCCATCAGGCGAATAAGGCGTCGGATGTTAGCCGTGGTGCTTCGCGTGGGGATGAACCCCGACTGGTCCCTGTGTATCAGTCTCGGCATGTGCCGCAACAACCTAGCCGCCAGTATGGTGCTCAGTATTTTATAGTCCGTCGTCAGCATCGACAATGGCCTGTAAGAAGCGGGGTCTTGTCCCTCCCTCCCCGGTTTCAGAAGTGGGATCATCAGGGCCTCACACATGGATCGGGGCAGCCTACCTCTCGATTTGGCCTCCTTATAGACCTCCTGAAGCCGCGGGGCCAGCTTGTCCAAGTATCTATCATAGAATTCTATTGGCAGGCCGTCCAGGCCCGGGGTCTTGTTGCGGGCCATCCGGGATATTGCCCCTCTAATCTCCCCGAGGTCAATATCACCGCCTAGGGCCTCAGCGTCTTCCCGGTCAAGGCTCGGGAGTTGTAAGCCTTCCAGGAAATCGTCGATGTCCCCCTCCCGTCCCTCCGGCACGCTTGTGTAGAGTGTCTCGTAGTACGAGCCGAACCTCTCCACGATATCCATCTGGGCCGTGACTACTCCGCCACCCTCCCCGTCTAAGGCCACGATCGGTTGACCACGTTTGTTGGGGTTGGCCAACCAAGCCAGCAGCGTTCCCGCCTTATCCCCCTCCGCGTGCGCCCTTTACCACATAGTTCTTGTGGTCGAAGCTGCGGAGCCTCTCCACCTCTACTGCCACCGCCTCCCTCGCCTCATTCACCGCTTCTTGGAGCTCGGGATGGCCAGGCCGCGCCAACTCCGCCGCCCTCAATGTCCCTTCCGCCTTATCTAAGTCCTCCAACAGTGTTCGTCTCACCCCGGCGTATTTCCCTATGCAGTGCCCTCTAACCGCGACTTTGAAAGCGTCCCACTCCGTTGCTCTGAGCGCCGTGGACCCTGTGTTCTCATTAAAGTAGTGGGTAATCCTGTCATCGAGTGCCGCCCGGTAAGGCGGGTCGTCTAGCGTTTCAGGCCTTAGCTGCCAAGTCGGGACCCGCGAGATCTCGGTCATCCAGTCTAGCGTCAGTAGTAAGGGGTTATGGTCGGAGAGTGTACGGTTTAAATATTCTGCGTGTGCAACGGATGGTAGTACAGTTGGGGATCCCAGAAAGGTGTCCAGCCTAACATGGAGGTCATGCAGTGAGGAATAATAGGAGTAGTCCCTCAGTGTCGGGTGCCGCGCTCTCCAGGCATCCTCCAGGCCCCACCTCCCCTGCCATTCAAGCCTGCGCTTCGCTAGCCGGTGCACCGGGGATGTCTCCAGGGGCGGATGGGATCTGTCTAGTGCGGGGTCCGTTATGGAGTTAAAGTCTCCCCCCAGTAGGAGAGGACCCGTTAGGTAGCTGGCCAGCACTCCGGAGAGCCTCGCTAAGTATGGTCCCTGGTCCACGTTGGGTACATACACGCTGCATAGCACTATATCTCGGCCCCTAAGTGTGCCCTCAACCGCCACATATCTGCCCTCGGGGTCTATCGTGTGCCTGGTGACCTGGAAGGGGGTCCCCGCTCGGATCCAAATCAGAGTGCCCCTCGCGAACGCTGAGTACGTGGTACTAAATAACTGTCCTCACCACCTGCGCTGCAGCGCCACGCTCTCTTGCTTTGTTAAGTGCGTCTCTTGCAAGAACGCTATCTGAACCCCCCTGCGCAGCAAGTAAGCGTGTATCTTATGTCGTTGTGCCATTGTGTGCAGCCCTCGTACATTCCATGTCACACATTTCACCATCCCAGTGTTAGCCATAGTCCCATGTCCAGAGCCAGGGCGCCATGCCCCTCCAAGTCCAGTCGCAGTCCGTAGCACTATCCCACCCGCCCCTAAGCAATCCCCGTGCCCCCCCAACAACTCCCCCGCCTCGAGTCCCCCCAACTACTCTCAGCCCCACCCCCCCCAGAACAGGACCTAACTTCGGAAAAGCAGCTCCCATCCAAACTGTACGGAAGAGCAACCTCGCTCTACCTCCCACCGAAGCCACAGTCGACACTGCGGCGGCCTTAAGGGCCTCTAGGGTGCAACCCGGCACCAAGGGCGGCAGTCACAATCCCGTCCCCCCGCCCCCAATTCCCCCAGTGTCACTCACGAGAATCCAGACATTGCGGCGGCCAGATTCCTCCTCAGGGGCAGCCGGACCTTCCGACCCCCGTCGCCCCAGTCATGCGGGAGGGTCTCTCCTTCATCCTTCAATTATTTCACCTGAGGTCTGCGGAGTCACCACCGGGCCCCCCGCCCCAGTGAGTTCAGATTGGTCCGAGTCCGAGCTGGTGACACGGCTTTCCGAACCCGACCCTCGGGTTGACTGGGTCGCCGCCGTGCCCGACAAGGCCACCACTGCCTGCAGGGCCGCCTTCCTCTCTTCCTCAGTTTGCGAGCTCGTGGGCCGACCGTCTCTTCGCTTCCTCTGCCGGAGCCTCCGCGATTTCCGCACGGGTTGGAATCGTTGCTCCTCCGCCTCCCGGGGTGCCGCTCCGTTCGTTCTCGCCTTGTACTCTTCCCACCACACCCAGGCGTCTTCCGCTGTGGGGAAAAACAGCGACTTGTTGTTGGCCACCACTCGCAGTTTTGCCGGGAAGAGGAGCGAGTACTGGATCCCTGCAGCGCGCAGCTCGCGCTTGAGCGGCAAAAAGGAGGCGCGCAGCTTCTGAGTTTCGAAAGTATAGTCCGGGAACAGTGTAACGTTGCTGTCAGCCACTCGGAATGGTCCCACATCTCGTGCCCGCTGCAGTAGCCAGTCCCTGTCTTTATAATGCAGCAGCTTTATCACTACTGGGCGCGGTGGTTGGCCTGGTCTGGGGGGTCTGGCCGGCACCCGGTGCGCCCGCTCCAGCGTGAAGAAGGACGAGAGTCCGTCCGGAGCCACCTCCGCTCGCAACCAGGCGTCCAGGAACTGCACCATGTCGTCCCCCTCCGTTTTCTCCGGCAAGCCCACCAGGCGGACGTTGTTGCGCCTGCTGCGGTTTTCTGCATCCTCCGCCCGCCGCTCTAGGACTTGTATGCGGTCCATCGCCTGTGCCAGCCTCCCCTCCACAGATTTGTGCGCTGGAGCCAGCTCCTGTAGCGTATCTTCCACGGCCACGACCCTGTCCCTCAGCTTGCCGTGGTCGGCTCGCAGGAGTCCCAGGCCAGATGCCACTTGTGCAATGTCCTGTTGCAAGGCTTCTTTTGTGGCCGCTATGGCCTCCAGGATGCAATCGCGCATTTGCTGTAGATCCGCAGGGCTCTGGGTGGCTCCATCTCTCGACTCCGATTCTGGTGCCGCGTCACCGCCTTTAGCCCTTGGCTTTCCCATGGCGCAGGGTCTTCCGCCAGTCGCGATGCTCTCCCAGTGGGGTGCCTACTCCAGGTGGGTCTCCCCCATGCGTGCCAGAGGGGGGCCCCACGGGCGCTCACCGCCTACCCGCAGGCCCGTTTCGGTTTCAGGGGGGCCGCCGCCGCGCCCTCCAGCCGCCAGCGCTCCCGGGCAGGACACCACCCAAGTGCGTGGACCAGTGTGGCGCAGCCCCGCTTTCCTCCTCAGAAACCGCGTTCCGGCGAACGTCTCTTCCCTCACTCCGCTGGGCGCGGTGCTCCACTTCTAGGGCGCTCGGCGCCTCGCGGCCGGCCTCCTCCGCAGTTGCCGGGGGCCCCGCCACTCGCAGGAGACACAATCCGGCACCCCCTCCTCGTCTCCGTCTTCAGCCGCGTTCGCGCCGGTCTAGGGGCCGCAGCAGCGCCAGCGCCCTCCAGGGCGCGTCTCCTCCTGAGCTGCCGGCTAGTAGCGCTCTCCTCCAGGCCTCAGGGTCCCCTCGGCGCGAGGGAGCTCAGCGTTGGAGATCACCCGGCCGCTCACCGTCGGCACGCCTTCCTAGGCTCCAGCCGCCCTCTCAGCCACTCGGTCGCCGACCCCCTCTCGCCAGCTCCACCGGCGTCTCCGCCTCTCAGTCGGCCAGGCCAGCAACCCTTTTCCGGGGCCACAGGCGGAGCATGCTAATCTTCGCGCCTACTTGGGGGCTGCCTCCGCGTCCTCAATGCGCCGCACCAGGAGGTCGCGGCTCTCGGAACGGTCGCCGGGGCGATCCCCGCCCCTCTCCCCAAGACGGCCGATCTGCCGCCCGCTCAGCGCTCGCCAGCGGGGCCCAGGGCCGCAGTCCCCAAGTTGCCTCCCGCAGGTCAGGTAGCCCGGATGGGTCCTCCGCCCGCCGCCTCCGGCCTTACCGGGTCCCCGCCACCTCGGCCGCCGCTAACTGCCCGGGGCCGGAGTCGCGGCCGCCATTTTGGGCTCCGTC
The DNA here is from genome assembly GCF_964204655.1 of Triturus cristatus. Classification (NCBI taxonomy): domain Eukaryota; kingdom Metazoa; phylum Chordata; class Amphibia; order Caudata; family Salamandridae; genus Triturus; species Triturus cristatus. The sequence continues at coordinate 197,093,360 of NC_140595.1, forward strand.
GCTCGTCCGGCCGGCGCTCGCTCGCTCCGGTCAATTGCCTCCAGATGAGCACCAGCTGGTGTCCCGCGGGTCCCTGCTGCCCGCTGCGCACCCAGCGCTGCCTCAGGGGCTCAGTGAGCGCTGGATTCCTTATTCTTTACAGGATGTTGACGGGGATCGGGAGCGGAGCTCAGAGCTCACCCCGCCATTCCCTTCGGCATCCAAGCCACGCCCCGAGAACAAGAAAATAATGACATGCGAAATATTCTTTTTTGTCTTAATAATATATAATTGATTACATTTTCCTCATATTGCCTCTCATTCAAACCAATTGTTAAGACTATATCTGTGATCCACAAGCAGCGGATCTCTTGAGGTGGGCAGTATTGCATATTGCTAGTGACTAACTCTGGTGGTGCGGTCTTCTATGACCCGGCTGCTTTCGATTTCTTTTTGAAGTCCTAGGTGAAGTTGAGAGACAAGTCACAGCAGAAGCACAGGACGTTCAAAAACTGTTCTCCTTGCTCCACCACTCCTGCTCCAGAAAGAGATTGAGAAGTTGATGCTGCAAAGCCCTGACTGCGCTTGCGTTATTAGACTTGCCCCAGCATCCAGTCCTGATGCAGATACATTCCGAATTTGCTGAACCATCATCGGCGAATTTAGGGTGACCATGCTGCAAATATTCAGTGTGCTTCCAGTTTCCTCTGGTGCGCCTTTGGGCCCCACAGAGCTATTAGGGGCTCCTGGTGAGGCTTCTCTGGTGGGTCCTTCCTCAGTGTCATCAGACCGTGTCCAGTTTCTGGCTGGCCCTTGCACAGTGTCATCCATGCTTTGACCCCCACCCTCTTGCCACTGGTTGTGGCAGATAATTCTAGATTGGTGTTGGCTTGGGCTCCAACTGTGCCAACTTCGCATTGGTCCGAAGGTTGCATCTGGAACTCACTTAAGCATATTCTCAGCCTGTGTCTCAGTATGAGATTATCCAGAAGATGGCCTCTACCTCGACTTACAAATTGCTAGTATCTTAGACAGTTCACCTGAAAATAACCATACCTCTATCCTGGATCCACCAATGGAGGAGAGTACATCTTTTGTAGTGTTCATTCACAGGGCTTTGGAGATGGTGAACTTGCAGCTGCCCAATTGACATTAAAACCAATGTATTTATTGAATTTTGCAGCCCTGGCTTTTACTTCTGATCCCTTGCTATACCAAGACTTGTGAGATGTAGCAGGCGAGGTTTTGCCTGCTGCCCCGGAAGATATCTTGAATTTTTTGGCACAAATAGTGCAGGATGATTAAGCTCATCCTGATAGCCCCGGATTGGGCTTGGAAAATTTGGTATTCTGACCTGTTGAACCTTAGCATGTGCCTACCACATCAGCTTCCTCTTAGAGAGGACTTGCTATCCCAGCAGCAAAGCAGGATCCTATATCCAAACCTCCACAATCTGCACCTCCATATGTGACAATTTAGCAGATTCAGCTGAGTGGTTTTGATTTTCTGCCGGAAGTTGTACATGTGATCTTTGCTGCTTGCCGCCCTTTCATAAAATCCATTTACTCGAGCCGATGGGCTAAGCGCATGGACTGGTAAGAGGACTGACACAATGACCTGCTTAAGGCTAAATGATCTGATGTTCTTTTGTTTGTTTTATCTTTGGCCCAGTGGTGGCTTGCTGTGGGCACTGTTATGGTTTATCTTTCTGCATTTACCTGATCCGCCATCTTTGTTCAAATCTCCCATTGTGATGCCTTTTTTTTAATGACTTATGTGTTTCCACCTGCACCCTTTGTTATACTGCAATGGTATCCTAATTCGGTTCTTATTTTTTGCTATGCATGCCCTTAGAACCCATGCATGATTTTACTCTTAGGTTGCTCATTCTTAAGACTGTCTTCTTTGTGATGAGTCAGTGAGGTGCAAGTGATTTTGGTGCAGCCTTTGCACACTATTTTGGACCCTGACGAATTGACACATGGGACTCTTGTCCTTTCAAAGGTGGTGTTGTCCTTCCATGTGAAGCAGGCTGTCACGCACCCTGTGTACTTTTCACTGCCACATCCCTCTTGGACTGTGGTCTTCAAACTGGGGGGTGCACCCGCTTGGGGGTGGGGGGGGGGGAGAGTGGATGACACAGAGGCCTCAGAAGCGGGAGCGCAAGTCCACAGATCCCCAATGTCGTGCTAGTTCAACAGCTATGAAATAACAGGTTTCCTATCGTGGATTTTGTGTACCATGTCCTTATCATTGTGTCTTTTGATTTATTTTTTAAGGGCAGTTGGGCTTCTATTGTAGTTTGTCCATTATCGATGTGTGGAGTGTCCATTTGAAAAACAAAGGCATGGTGGGTATATGCATTGTGCTGAGAAAGCACTTTCAGTTCCATTGATAGGTGCCTGCAGACCTTTTTTTAATTTATGTGCAGCAAAAGTATAAAACAATGTGTTGGTAGTTGAATTATGCTAATGTGTGTGCAAAGAGCTGAAGTCTGGATGTGGCTTAAAGTGTGGTAGGTTTTTGATGTTGGTAGAGTTTCCACCTATCCCAAGGTAAAATACTAGCTATATGATCACGTTTTACGATTCTGTCCAGGCCTGGACACGATATTTAAAAATAATTATACATCAAATCACTTGTATTTATTTTCCCCTTTGACTTTTCGTCCATACTTTTTCAAGTATCATTAAGGGACATCTAGAATACACTTTAACATTATTTATTCTCATATTTACTATTTAAAATGTGAACTGATAATGGGAAAAATACCCTCTTTTGAATATTGTGATAATTTCTGCACTGGCCAGGACATTAACCCCTTGAGTGCCCATGACGAGATAGTCTCGTCATGGGCCGCGGTTGCGCTGTGCCCATGACGAGACTATCTCGTCATGAACCCCGCCCGCTAATTCAACGCCCGGCACAGGGCGGGGAAAGGGTGGGGCACACAAGGGGTTAAATACTGTTCAGGATTGTAAAAAAACATGTCCAGGTGGCAACCCTAGATGTGGTGAGTGTTTTTACTGGGTTTCTGGGTAGCCTTGAAGAGAAGAGAAGGGAATGGACTGGATAGGACTTAAAGCGGGAGCTGCTGGGTCGTAATTTCAAGAATGGGATTTCAGTTCTGGCAGTCATTGAATTGGAAATAGAAAAGTGCAGGTATGCACTATCCCAGAGTAACTGTAAACTACTGAGCAGTCTTGGTGCTCTCCTCCTAAAAGTAATTCACCACTGTTGGGAAGTGGTGGTATTTTCCCCTTGAAATTAAAGAAGTCCATCTAATCAGTATCTGATAGTCAGAAGAAAGAAGCTGGTTATGACTTTTGAAGATGGGCCCTAAACTGTGTGTGGTAGAGTGGAGTCTGAATGTGCTTTGTAGAATGTGACCTGGGTAGGGCTTTGCAGGCAAGGTCTGGGTGGTGCTTTGAAAGTCAATAAAGGGCTTTGTCTAAGTGGAAGCTTTGTAGATTGAGGGGCATGTACAATGTGGTACATGCACGACGCAAACCTTAAGTAAGGTTTATGAAGCCGCGCAAGGCCACTTTGCGTGGCACTGAGTGGCTTCAAAAATCTGGAGCAAACCGCGCAATGCAAATCACTGCGTTGCCTTACTCTGCCCTGGGAAGGTGTTTAATGGGCATTTCCATGCAACTCCCATGTATTTTGACACATTCCCAGTTTTATCAGAATTGGTAAACCTGAAATGCACCATAAAGATACGCCTTACCAGGAGAGGCATAACAACGAGAAATATCTTTAATTTTCTTCGTTATTTCATCTTTCTATGCGTGCTGCGTTGTGCAGCACACATAGACAGAGAAATGTGCCTCTCAGGATTGTCTTTGTGCAGGAAGGAGACCGATCCTGCACAAAACAATGGTGCATGCAACAGATGCACCCTTGCACCATGATGCAAGGGTGGCTGCATTGGCAATAGTCTGCAAAAAGGGCACTAGCGCAGGCAAAAAGGCAGTAATTTGCCATATTGACTTATATACCGTGCATTACTGCCCTTTCCCTGTCACACAGTGGACCGCTGCAAGGTGACTTGCTGCCCTGCACTGCTTGACAAGTTTATACATCTACCCCAGAGCGTGGAAAGAAATTTACAGGCTGTTCAGGATACCACTTTGTAGAGAAAGGTCAGGATAATGATTTTCAAAGGTTGACTAAATGCGGCTTTGAGGACCTAAATATGACTTTTGACCCAGTGGAATTCCCAATGTGACGATGATTTAGGAATTCTTGGTGCCTGACTCCACCCACCCCCTTTAAAAGTTTGAGTGGAGGCCCTGATTCCAAAACATTGTGCTCAGGGGGACTCAGTATAAAAATGTTTGAAGACAAATGCTTCTAAGAAGAAGCAGATGCTGCATGAGTTGGATCCGAAAAGGACCGCAAACTTCTATTTTGATTAGTCTAGGGAACATCGTCTTGGTGATCAACATTTCATTAGGTATGTCAGTGTGAAGAAAAGGAAGGTGGTCAAGAAACCGGCCTTATCGAGATGGTTTGTTGTCTTTATTAAGATGTGCTATGCTTTTGCCAAGAAAGAGACTCTTGAGAACGTTCAGGCTCATCCAACTGGAGACAAGGCCACAATTAAGGCCCTGGCTAGAGGTATATGTGTGTAATACATCTGCCAGACTGCTACATGCCCCTCCATCTACACTTTCTACAGGCTGTTCTGCCTTGATGCTAAGGTCCTGAAGGAAAACCATTTTGCCTGCTCTGTCCTGCGGGGCTTGCTGTTGCAAAGTCCACTCCTCAGACCCTCGACCTTTTGTGGATGACTTCTTTGGTATTGAATCACAAGGTGAGGAATCTGGGTTACTAGTATCCAGCAGAACAAGTTATCTATCTTTGGATACGTTCTTTCTCACAGATATTCTAACTGCAGATTTCTCAGCACCCTGTCCCCTCTTCTCCACTGTTATGTGGAATAAACTTTTCTTGTTTAAATAGGTCTCAGGTTTTTGGGCAAATTGTTGATCTTTAGTTGTCAGTTCCTCCACCTCTGAGAGTGCTGTAAATAATTGTGGCAACCTGAATCCACATTGCGGGGGTGGCTGTTATATGTGGCTCTGTCTCGTCACATTCAGAGGTGGTGTTGAGTCCACATGGAGCCCGATTGCACCACCTACTGGCATGCAGGTGCTATTGCAAACTTATGGATACAGAATGGAGCATGGGAAGATTGTTCAGGTGAGGAATCTGCAGTTAGAGTATCAACCAGAAAGAGCGTTACAGATGCTTTTCATTAAGGAACTTAAGATGCTATTGTTCAAATGTTATGTGCACTAAATTTAACTGAACCAGACATAACCATACTGTTGAGACTTAAACGGGGCGAACAGAGACTCATGTAAATAGAATACTTTGTGGTTATCCGTTATTCTCTTACTCCTATTTCTGCTCACTCGTCTGTTTCTATAGCAGTTCTTCAGAGATAGTTCCTTCAATCAGGTTTATCATTCCAGGATATTGGATTATTAATTGGGTGGGTGACTACCCACCTTAAGGAATAATCAAAATTATTGTCAGGGTGAACCCTTAAAGTCACTAAATTAACCTGAGCTCTTACCCTTGTAGCTATGTCACAGAGCACATAGGCTTAACTTAAGGCAATGTGTAAAGTATTTATGCAGTACCCAAACAATAATACATTCAAAATGCAAAACAATAAAAACCCAAAACCAAATTAAACAAATGATGTAAAATGTAATAAACACAATGACAGATATCTAATCGGTGAGGTGAAGATATGAATTTTTAAAGGATTAAGTAGGAATAGTGCCACAAAGCATAAAGTACCAATGGTAGACAATGGAACCTAGGTGCAATTTGAGGCTGACCGTAATGGAGCACGTGTCAGATACAACAACCAGGTCAAAGATTTTTTCTTCTTTCTTTAGTCCTTTAAGTTCCAAATCTCCACAGGAGTACACTTCTAAAGCTCCCCAGGACCTCAGAGGGGACACTTATAGACACGCATGGTGTCAGACAGAGGCCAAACAGCAGGGTCCATTCGAGGTCCAGATGCCACTTGGCTATTCCAGGAAAAAGCCTCTTCTGGCTTGTATCCCTGTACCTTTAAGAGGAGGTCAGCCTTATGACCCTTGGTGTCCACTTCTTTGTACAAGAGAGAACAGGTCCAATTCTTCAGGGTGCTGACAGAAGGTTTATTCCTTTTCTTATCTTCCTTGGTTGCAGGAGTGTTCTGAAGTGGGAGCCTGCATAGGCCACATTTATGCCTGGCATGAGTTAGTGGGTGGGAATGACTCCTTGTCATGCCCTAACCAATGGGTAAAAGTTCCCAGGTCCAATCCTACCCACCTTGTGTACTTTCAAGATGGCAGAAGTCTTCAATCAGATTAAACTTGGGCACTGAAGGCTGTGGGTTTGTGTTGGGAATGTACTATGGTAATCCTAGGGCCCTCCCACATCTAACACTAAAGTCCAGTTTGGGGTTGTCATTGTACCCACACCCAAAGATAAAAGTCTAGTAGAGCAAAGCAGGATCTTCCACCTACCATACAGTGAATACACAAGAACTGTTTTAGCGTTCTGTTTCCTTTTGTTTAAAGGATACCCCGGGTGTTATATGTACAGATTCAGAGGTCTTTTGGGACAAAGTAGATCCTTCAGCAACCAGACAGTGGAATCACAAAATGTATTTTGACATCCTGCATCTGATAGAGACTTCTTAGGAGACATCCCTAACACAGCAGCGTTGTAATCTCCCCAAAAACTTTCACACAAAGTCAAGAAAATGTCAGTCAGAAAGTGATCGGGGATAGCTCTCTCCAGATCTGTGGTGACTGGCGCAGAAAGAAAAGAACTGATAACAGCACGCCAGGGTGGCAACATTATCCAGTATTAGGGTATCTTTCATAGATTCACATGCCTGAATCATTCCCCGTCATCGGGAATGGGAGTCACCGGTAAATAACAAAGTAATGTCCAGAAGACATAAGACAGCCATAGGCCTCAGAGGCCTTAGCTTAGTAAGCTATCCACGTCCTTATGTAAAAAAGGACCAAATTTTGGGCAGAGCCAATCAGCTAACACCACCCTCTAGAACCTTCCTGGTAGGAGCTCTAGTCCCTCAGATTTTCTACCGCACGTCGTGCTAAGGGAGTCTCCACTGAGCTCTGCTCATTTCCTTGGATTTAACAGTATTTCTTCTCAACTTTCTGGATTTTCAGCATGGCTGATACACCTAAGAAGGGTTTATTCAGGCCCTGTGCCTCTTGCGGAAAGAAGAGGCTACATATCGACGACCAACACAAGGACTGCTTGTATTGCCTCTATCCCAGTCACAGTTCTAAGGACTGCAAGGTATGTCGGACTTTCTCTTCTAAGACCTTGAAAGACCGAGAGGGGCGCCTTTTAATCTGGCTGCAAAGGCTAAAGGACAAGGAGGCTGTGGTGTCCTCTGAGGAGAGTGAGAGTTCCTCAGTTTCGTCTCACTCTTCACGTAAAAGACCAAGGGTGGCATCGCCGGGCCCTTCGTCGCAGCCACCTCAGAAGAAGACGCAGAAAAAGTCTTCAGAGGTCCAGGATTCGCCTATTCCAGGGAGCTCGTCTCCTAAGGTGATGCCCCACACCTTCAAAAAGCCTATTGCCACCTCGTCGACGACAACAATGTCGACAGTAGCGTCGACGAGAAAATCTCCGTCGACAGCGATTTCAGTCACATCGTCGACGACGACTCTATCGACGATGACATCTCATTCCATGTCCACGACGACGACAACTCCATCGTCGACGGCAGGCAAGACAATCTCGTTGACGTTAGCCATAAAAAAGTCATCGTCGTCGTCGTCGAGTAAGCTGTCGACGACACCGTCGACGAGAGCTCCATCGTCGACAACAACATCGTCGACGACGAGGACTCCGTTGACGAAGCTGCCAACGACGAAGACACCGTCGACGACGAGGGTACCGTCGACGAGAACATCACCGTCGACGCCGTCGTCGACGCAATCGTCGACGCCATCGTCGACGCCATTGTCGACGAGGAAACCGTCTTCATCGTCCTCGTCGCTGACGACGACCCGGACGACGATCCCGTCGACGACATTGATACCTGTAACGTCGGTTACAGCTATACCATCGAGCCCCTTGAGGGGTATGGACACGGAAGACCAGAGTACATTTGTGCATGTACAAATAACGAAACGTACATTAACTCCGGCCCTCACTTCACCCAGTAAGGTCCCAACCTTGCCTCCTACTCGCCTCTTTGAAGAGGAGGATTCGGACGACGCTAGTCTCTTTCCTGTGGCGACTAGTCCATCACAGCTCCATGTAAAGTACCAGGATGTCTCGGATTACGAAAACATTCCCCAGGATTATGAGGAGGTTCCTCATCAAGAATACATGCCGCCTCCACCTTCCATGGTGTGTCTACCGGCATCCTTGGTCACAGACCTTCAGTTCTTAATATCGGACTATAAACAGCGATTTCCGACTCAAGCACCTCCACCGATGCCTGCGGGGCCTTCCACTCAACGGCCACGACCGCCTCCACTACTTTTGCAACCGGAGAGGAGGGCATCTCCGCCTCGCCCCACCACGGACGACGAGGAGGAGGAGGAGGAGGAACCAGAGGAAGGAGAACTCCAGGACGTCCAATCCCAACAAGATGAATGGGATGATTACATCCTTCCAGGTCCGGTTTCGCCAGTCCCTACCACAGCCGACTCACCGCCCGACGACATCGGCGGTTTCCACAACATCATTGAAAGAGCGGCCCAGCGCTTCCAGATCCCGATGCCTTCGCATCAACAAGACTGTTTCTTATATGACTTTAAGGAACCCTTCAAGAAGTCCGTCCGGGCAATCCCGATAATTGATTATATTTGGGACCAGGGCATAAAAATAATGCAGAACCCTTCATCAGTACCACCGGTTCTACCACGCCTGGACAAGAAATATAAAGCTCCGGACACTGCTCCGGTTTGTCTTACAGGCCATCCAAAGCCGGACTCGGTTATCACTCAGGCTGCGCAGAGGAGGTCAAGCAACCCAGCTGCGCTGTTGACAGCTCCGCCGGATAAAGAAGGACGACGTATGGATAACATAGGGAAACGTTTCTCCTCTATGTCAGCCTTAACAGTACGTGCCTCCAACGCTACTGCACTATTGGGACGGTACAACCGACAAATGTGGGCGGACATTGCCCCATACCTAGCGGATTTGCCTTCTGAATCAAAAGAAGAGGCAAGGAAGATTCTGTTGGAGGGTGAAAGATCTGCCACGGAACTGATAGACTGTGCAATGGATATTGCTTCCACAGGTTTTAGGCAGCTGGCGGGTGCGGCTGTTCTCCGGCGCCAGGGTTGGCTCAAGGCAACTTCTTTCAGGCCGGAGGTCCAGACAAAAGTCCTGGACATGCCTTATGATGGCCAGCCTCTATTCGGTTCTCTTATTGACGAGGCATTGCAAGGTATCAAAAAAGATACAGATACTGCCAGAGCCCTGGGGTCTCTGCAATCTCGGAACCCTTCCTTTCGTGGGTCAAGAGGAAGAGGTCAGACTTCCACCAGAGGAGACTTTCAACAGCGTTCCTCTTTCTCCTCTTCCCAGCAGTACCGTCCACAATATCAGCAGCGACAACAGTCTTCTTACCACAAAACTTCCTTTCGTACTAGAGGAGGAAGACAAAAGGGTGCCGCGCGGCGGCAATGACTTCCGGATGCAGCCGGTCTCAAACTTGTCTCCACCCTACAAGATTGGCGGAAAAATCTCCCATTTTCTCAAAAATTGGCAAACGATAACTACGGACCGATGGGTCCTCCAATTAATACAATTCGGCCATTCCCTGGAATTCATACAAATTCCTCCTCAAACTCCTCCACGCCAAAGGACTCACAAAAACCTACGCCCATTGCTCCAAGAAATAAAGATTATGCTTCTAAAGGGAGCTATAGAGAAAGTTCCCCAAAGCCAACGAGGGAGAGGGTTCTACTCCCATTTCTTTCTCATCCGAAAGAAAGAGAAAAAATGGAGACCCATATTGGACCTCAGAAATCTCAACAAATTTCTGAAAAAACAGTCGTTTCGAATGATTACCATACAGGAGGTTTTACATTTACTCAACGCAAACGACTACATGGTGTCGGTGGACCTTCAAGACGCCTATTTTCATGTCCCAATACACCGCAACCACAAGAAGTTCCTGCGTTTCATGGTGGCGGGCAGGCATTACCAGTTTCGGGTTCTGCCATTTGGGCTCAAATCGGCGCCACGCATTTTCACCAAATGCCTAGCACCAGTGGCGGCGTACCTACGCCGTTTCCACCACCAAGTCTTCCCGTATTTAGACGACTGGCTTATCAAGTCCCCATCTCAAGAAGGCGTGATAAGATCTTCCAACGCTTGTCTGACACTCTTCGAGTCACTGGGGCTCACTCTCAACCACGACAAATCTGTCCTGCAACCATCCCAATGCATGCAATTTTTGGGAGCTACACTAGACACCATCCACAGGAAAGCATTCCCATCACAGGAACGCCAGGACAAACTTCAATCTCTGGCACTCCAGGTAATGACAAGAAAGACGCTGTTGGTGCGCCTCTTCAAATCCCTCCTCGGGATGATGTCCTCCTGCATTCTATTAATCCCACATTGCCGCTTACGGATGCGACCCCTACAAGAGGCTCAGTGGATCCAGTGTACAGGGTCTTTCGACGACGTCATCCAAGTAGCCCCGGCGATCAAACAGGCTCTGCAATGGTGGGTTTGCCCCAAGAACTTTTCGCAAGGCTTGCCTTTCTTGCTTCCTGCTACTCCTCATATAATCACCACGGACGCCTCCTTAGAAGGCTGGGGAGCTTTCCTTCAGGAGCTACAGATAAGCGGAAAGTGGTCCCCTTCGGAGAAAATGCTTCATATCAACCTTTTAGAGCTCCGAGCAGTCTACCTAGCTCTAGTGGCTTTCCTCCCGAGGATAAAGAACTCAGTAGTGCTTGTCCGGACAGACAACACCACGACAATGCACTACCTGAACAAGCAGGGAGGGACTCGTTCACTGACGCTTTCGCGCGAATCACAGAAAATCTGGAACTGGCTGCTCCGCCACAACATCTCTCTCCGAGCAGATTATGTTCCAGGCACCCACAACGTGTTGGCAGATTATCTAAGCAGGAGGCAGGCAGCGTGCCACGAGTGGGAACTGGATCAGCAGGTCCTCAACAATATCTTCGCCCAATGGGGCACACCTCGGCTGGACCTATTCGCCACCCAACGCAACGCCAAATGCCAATACTTTGCAAGCTGGCATCCCCAACCAGGATCCCTGGGGAATGCCTTTTCGATAGCATGGTGCAACGTCTTTGCATACGCCTTTCCGCCATTTCCCCTGATCCCCAGGGTACTACGGAAGATAAAGGCGGAACCTTGCACTTTGATATTGATAGCTCCAGCTTGGCCACGCCAACACTGGTTCTCGGAACTTCACCTCCTCTCCCAGGAACCTCCGATTAGACTGAAAACGTTTCCATCTCTTCTGACGCTCAGCGATCAGCAGATTCAACATCCGGATCTAGCCTCTCTCAGGTTATCAGCTTGGCTCCTGAGTTCAGAGAGTTTCGGGGCCTAGACATTCCTCCAGACTGCAGACGAATTCTAGCTCGGGCTCGAGCAGATAGTACCAACAAGACATACTCACTCAAGTGGAAAAGATTCTGTATCTGGTGTAAGACGAATAGGTTGCATCCTTTCTCTTCCACCCCAGGACAAGTCTTACCCTACCTTTTACATCTGGCAGAATCTGGTCTTGCTCATGCCTCCATTAAAGTTCACCTAGCTGCAATCTCACGTTTCAGAAGATCTTCTTCCGGCCCCTCTTTATGGTCTCATAGACTCATAAAGCAATTCATGAAAGGACTGTTTCGCACATTCCCTCCAGTAAAGCCTGTTCCACCGGCTTGGCACCTTAACATAGTTCTAGCTCAACTAATGAAGCACCCGTTTGAGCCCATCCACAGAGCTGACCTTAAATTTGTTTCCTGGAAGGTGGCACTTCTACTAGCTCTTACCTCGGCAAGGCGAGTGGGGGAGCTCCAAGCGTTCTCTATCCAGGACCCATTCCTGCAATTCAAAAAGGATAGAGTCCTTCTCCGCACAAATCCAGCTTTCATTCCCAAGGTTCCATCTCACTTCCACCTCAACGAACCTATTGTTTTACAATCATTCTTCCCAAATCCACAAACAGTGGCGTAACGAACTCTACATTCACTAGACATTCAACGTTGCTTGAAATTTTACATTGAGAGAACGAAATCTTTTCGTAAATCAAATCAGCTATTCATAGCCTACAGCAGACCTTGAAGAGGGCTTCCGCTCACAAAACAGAGCATTTCCCGCTGGATTTCCTCGGCCATTTCCTTCTGTCACCAACAGGCAGGACGTCCGTTGAGAACAACGGTCCGTGCCCACTCCACAAGGGCCATGTCTACTTCCATGGCTCTTTTTGCTGGGGTGCCCATTGTGGACATTTGTAGAGCGGCCACATGGAAGACGCCGCATACCTTCACCAAGCATTACTGCCTGGATGCGGAGATCATGAAGGATGCGTCAGTGGGTCAAGCGGTTCTACGTCATCTTTTTAAATAGAGGTGAGCCCTTTCTTTCATCCCACCATCCTGAGTTTATGCACATTTCGCACTATAATGTATGCATTACTTATTCATTGCTTTACAGTAGCACTGTTGTTTATCTCAGATAGATGCGGTTATCTAATACCTGTATGTTATCCATATCTTTCGAAATGTGCTTTTTTCACTGCTTGCTACTCTGATTCAGGCATGTGAATCTATGAAAGATACCCTAATACTGGATAAGGAACGCGTTACTTACCTGTAACTGCGGTTATCCAGTATTGGTATCTTTCATAGATTCACATGCAACCCACCCGCCTCCCCTGGAAGGGCTCTCTCGGATCTCTCAGTATACAGCTGCTTAGCACTGTGCTCACGAAAATCTGAGAGACTAGAGCTCCTACCAGGAAGGTTCTAGAGGGTGGTGTTAGCTGATTGGCTCTGGCCAAAATTTGGTCCTTTTTTACATAAGGACGTGGATAGCTTACTAAGCTAAGGCCTCTGAGGCCTATGGCTGTCTTATGTCTTCTGGACATTACTTTGTTATTTACCGTTGACTCCCATTCCCGACGACGGGGAATGATTCAGGCATGTGAATCTATGAAAGATACCAATACTGGATAACCGCAGTTACAGGGAAGTAACGCGTTCCTTATAGGGCACCTTGTATGTCACTTCCAACATGACCGACACGCAGCTGAATGACACCACCTACTGGCAGGCAGGGGTACTGCTCCTACATTTATGGATGAGAGCATCCCTCTGGAGGGGGCCCTATAGACCGCCCCCAGACATACCCTTGCAGGCAGGTGTAGTCAGGCAGGTTCCCGCCTGCACTGAGAAAACACAGAGCTGCTTCAAAGCAGCCACTCCGTTTTTCACATGAATGCGCTGCCCCCAGGGCAGCACGGGTTTGTAGCTGTCCTCAGGGCAACACATTCATCATTATATGGCGCATTCTCCTTCATTGTGCTGGGTGCAATAAATGAAAATGTGCTGCATATATAATGAGGCCACAGGAATTTCAGGTAGGAAAAGGTAACTTTCTAACTTTTCCTTCAGATTTATTAAAAATCCAAATTCCATATTGAATTGGATTTTTAATAGCTATTAAAAATAGTTGTTTGTTTTGCTAGCTAGTTCCATTCCCGGCGCACAGTATTAGGAAAATCGGTGACTTATTAATACATAAAAGGGAGGTTTTGACCTATCCAAAGAGTTTATTGGGACAGGTCGAATTGTAGTTTTTACAATGCTACAGTCAGACTAAACTGTTAGGCCTGAAGCCATGTTTTTACTGCCACTGTAGTGGATGGCACAGTAGGTGCTGTATTCCACTAGTGACATTTAACTTACAGGCCCTTAGTACATTTTGTACCATATGCTGCGAACTTATAGGTAAGTTATCTATACCAATTATAAATATGTCAATTCAACCATGTTTAAAGGGGGCACTTTACCACTGGTTAGCAGGGTTAAAGTGCGCCGAGTTCTAAAGCCAACAAAAATATATGGTCCATCAAAAGGCAATAAACACGAGGTTATCACACACAAAAGGCAGATTTCCTACAGTTATTCAAAGACACAGGCTGCATGGTATTTTGCCTTTTGATTCAAAAGACATCCCTTTGTGCGATTGAGTTCTCTCATCCACTGCCTCTCTGATCTTTATCGATCCTTTCCAGAATTTGAAACCTTATCTGTTTAATATGGCTGATAAACTGTATTGCTATGGGTGCTTTCTCATTGGCTGCAGGAATTGTAATTTTTTGCTCCATCCATCTCGTTTAAGCTTTTCTTGTCGTCTTTCCTCAAGGGCATTTAATGTATAATCTCAGAACATTGTATCACATTTAGCAAATTGCTTTAATGGAATCCTCTGTCTTGTCTGTTATTGATGAACAAATTACCCCTTTATTTCATTTGAGCAATTTGCGCAGCTAGAGATTGGATAGTTGCTTTTTTCTGTCTCTTTAATGTACTTTGTACCAACTCTTTTTTTTTTTTCAAGACTTGGTCCTAAGTGTGATCTTGGGCTACTGGCCGCCAATCTAGAGTAATAGTTGTCCTTATTTATTGTAGTGACATAAATTCAAAGGCCCAGGGAAAATAAACAAAATGATAGCTCCGCTTAACACTCTGAATTTAGTATGACTGTGAGCAGGAACCAAGCTGGTGAGTATTTCTATGTAGTCCTTTTCTGCAAAGCTCTATGAAAAAACAGGAGAGGCACTCTTAGGCGAATGAGACCACTCGCAGTGAAAATTCCTAAAGTAAAATATTCTGCTTCTCGCAACCTTCACTCTGCATTTTGTCTTTATTCTCTTTCCTGGCCCAATATGCCAACCTTCTCCAGTCTCAGTGCTGAATATGCCACGTTACAACGCATGCGATACAACGCATGCCATTACAACGCAGTCGTTACAATGACCGCGTTGTTACATCTCATACCATTACAACGCAAGTCGTTACAACAACTTGCTGTAGGGAGCGCTGGATTGTGGAATAGTATAATTTACTATTCCAACTCCAGTTTGTGCAACAGTAGGGAAGGTGTTGGATTTTAAATCTAACATCTTCTGCCCCCTACAGCAAGTCGTTGTAATGGCTTGCGTTGTAATGTTTTGCGATGTAACAACGTGGTCGTTGTAACGACCGCGTTGTAATTTCATGCGATGTATCGCATGCGATGTAAACAATGTTTCTTCTCTGTGCCTATCCTGTCTTACTCTGCCTGTTGCTTTTTAGTATAATTTCCTCCTGCCACCTTCTTCTCTTTCTCTCAGTTTTACGACCACCTCTTTTCCCAAGATTCTCGCTTTGCTTTGTTTCCTCCATGTTTCTAGTCGCTCATTCATCAAGTGATCCCTTAGGCCTCTTGGTAGGCTGCCTTGCTAGCACTCTGCTCAGGTGCTGTTGCAAATCCTTGCACTCTGTTCCTTACTGCTGAAATTTGAGTCTGCCTGAAATTGCTAGGCGCGTGGGCCACGAAACCGTATCTTTCGTAATATAATTGCTTGATTTTTGGAAATGAAGTTCCAAGCATCCATTTATTATTGTGGTAAATTCATGGTGGGATATTTTGACTGTGTAAGAGCTGCTCACATCCCACAGCATGTACAGACCGCTGGACCTGCAGCCCTAACCCCTGCAGTGCTATGCATGAAGTCAGATCAGAAAGTGGTGGTTTTTGTGCATGTTAGGTTTATGTTATTTTGTGTAGAGAGAAATTTCCTGTGGTGCAAAATAGTATAGAAGTTAACTGAGTTGTTCTAATCAGAAACACAAACATAAGCCCATGTGTTAGGATATGTCTGATTAATATAAGTTATACCACTATGCAATTTAAAAAAACATCATATTTTATTAAAAACCAGTTAAAAACAAGCAATACAAAAACAGTTTATGATCCTGTCAAAAATTGTGCCTATTGCCAATAAACAGATAAGTTCTGCTAAATTCAAGAGCACAACAAATACGTCTTCCTTGGGTGTAGTTTTACAGACCTGGCAGTACACAATAACTGTGCCCATCAATTAACAAACCCATAAACCAGAAGTGGAGAGACAAAAATAGACAGTACAATTTGTCATTAAATAACACATCTGTTAATGAATCTCGACAAAGCTTTTCCTATACACAATATGTAAATACAGTGTCTGCCAGAAAAGCTGTTCCCACAGATTGTGTTGTAGTGTTGCGCAACACTACAACACAATCTGTGGGAACAGCTTTTCTGGCAGACACTGTATTTACATATTGTAGATCCTGAAGGTTCACCGAGTTCCATCAAAGAGCCAGGTCTTGAGGTCCTTTAGGAACTTAGGGAGCGATGCAGTCTGTCGGAGGTGGAGAGGGAGGGAGTTCCATGCTTTGGCCGCGAGGAGGGAGAAAAAGCGTCCTCCTGTTCTGCTTTTCTTGATCCACAGTACCGTTGCGAGGAAGAGCTGGGCCGAGCGGAGGGAACGTAGAACGTGAGGCGGTGGTTCAGGTTAGAGTGTCCGGTGTTGTGGAGGGCCTTGTGTGCTTGGGTGAGAAGATTGAAGGTGATTCTCTTCTCGACGGGAGCCAGTGTATGGTCCCTAGGTGCAGGTGGATGTGGCTGTGGCGCGGTAAGTTAAGGACTAGTCTGGCGGCAGCATTCTGGAGTTTGCAGGTGAGGTTCTTGTTGATCCCGGTGTAGAGTGTGTTGGCGGAGTCCAGTCCGCTACTGATGAGGGCATGTGTGACGGTTTTTCTGTGTTCGGGGGGATCCACTTGAAGGTCTTGCGGAGGAGGCGGAGGGTGTGGAAGCAGGAGGAGAAGATTGCGTTAACCTGGCGGTCCATTTTGAGTTTGGAGTCCAGTATGATTTCAAGGTTGCGTGCATGGTCCGTGGGGGTGGGTGTCCAGAGGCGGGGGGCCACCAGGTGCCGTTCCAGGCATTGGTGTGTGGGCCCATGATGATACCTCGGTTTTGTCCGTATTGAGTTGAAGGCAGCTGTTCTTCATCCTTCTGGCAACGGCTTCCATCCGACTTGAAAGTTGCGTTTGGTGATGTTGGGTTTGTTGGATAGGGAGAGGATGAGTTGGGTGTCGTCTGTGTATGATGTGATGTTGAGTCCGTGTTCTCTGATGATGGATGCAGGCGGACAATGTAGATGTTGAACAGGGTCGGGCTGATGGATGATCCTTGTGGAATTCTGCAGGTTGTTGGAGTCAGTTCTGAGAGAAATGGAGGGAGTCTGACTCGTTGCGTTCTGCCAGCGGGGAAAGAGAGGATCCAGTCGAGGGCCTTGTTCCGGATTCCTGCATCGTTGAGTCTGCGGGCTAGGGTGCGGTGAGAGACAGTGTTGAAGGCCGCAGAGAGGTCTAGGAGGATAAGGGCCACAGTCACTCCTCTGTCGAGGAGGGCGCGGATGTCATCTGTTGCTGCGAGGAGTGTGGTTTCTGTGCTGTAATACTTTCTGAAACCTGATTGGGAGGAGTTGAGGATGTTGTTTTTCTCGATGAAGGCAGGAAGTTGGCTGTTGACTGCTTTTTCCATGACTTTGGCCGGATAAGGGAGTAGGGAAATTCTTGAGGTCGGTGGGGTCCGCTGAAGGTTTTTTCAGGAGAGGGTTGATCTTGGCGTGTTTCCAGTCATCTGGGAAGGAGGCGGTCTCGGAGAAGCGGCTGATGATATGTTGAAGCTCAGTGCGATGTCTGCGGCTTTGCAGTAGCTGTGGTGAGGGCCCCGGAGTGGGTCGTCTTCATTAGCCTCAGAGTGTCTTCGATGAAGAGGGTGGTACAGCTGTTCAGTGTCGGTTTCGTGCTGCTGGAAGAGCTGGGAGGGGGTTCATCGTGGAGGTTGTTGTCGTCGAAGTTGTCGTAGATCGTCTTGATTATGTGATGGCACATTTTAGTTAGTTAGCGTCCTGCTAGCTGTAGAAGACTCTGGGGATCCAGAGAATAGAGTGAGCACTCTTGGTAGCACAGAGCTGACCTACTCCTGGCACCTCTATCCTCGTGTGTACAGGGGGAATGAGAAAATTTGCAAATGGCTGGGTCCACACTTAGGTGGCATGTTGTGCAAAATAATAAGGGGATGCAGGTAACCAGTGGCTGAGATTAATTCAAGTATTCCATCTATCACTTTTTTTGTATACTTTAGTGTACATTAATTATCAGCCAGGAGCCAATAATGAAGCTGTAGAACACATTTAAAGAGTTTTCTTCTAACATTTAGTGTTTAGTAAAGTACTAGCTTTAGGTGATTTTTCTCATTTTTGTACTGGCTGGGAAATTAAAATACCCGTCATACCGGTATAACACCGACCAGGTGACAAGTTATGCCTTGAACACGCTTCCAGGACCTCATTCTTATTGAGTACTGCCTCCTGCTCTTTTTCATCATAAAGGATTTTCTCGACGGTGGTGGCGGCCCCATCTCAAACTCTGCAGTACGTTGTTCCCCCATCATGTCTTAAATGATACCTGTCAAGTCGCTCCTTCATATGGACGAGGATTATATTTAAAGTGTCAATTTTGCCATCAGTGAATGGTAGGCTGTTTTCCATTTCCAACATTATGCGTTTGCTTTAGCCATTGTTAACGCCCATGTAAATGGATGGAGAAGTGAAGGCCAGTCATGATCACCCACAGCTTATCTCACAGTTTCCCGCAGGCAAGAACAACTTCACAACAGGGCACATGGCTGGAATTGGAAAGAATGTACTCTGGTGACCAATAAATTGGGGGTGAAAGTGAGGCAGAAGAAAGGGGGTCCTGAGGGCTGAGCTGCTTGAAAAGCCGGGTCTGACAGTCAACTTAGACATTTATTTTTAAAACAATCTGCTGCAAAGAAATTGGCAACAAGTACAAATGTAAAGCAAATTTGTTCTAGCTCGCTTAATTGGTAACAAAGAGGTTGTATTTTTAAAACTTCTTATAGGGGAAAGACACCTGCTGCAGAGATCTTTTTGTTCCCAGCTAGTTTTAGGGAATTATAACAGTGGTAAGATAACTCTGGTGGTTAATGCAGTTCTAGGAGAGGTCTGTGTTTTTGCACAATGACAGTTTTGACTCTAGCATAGCATAGGGGGTTAATATGCCTGCTGCCGTACACATCGTGTAACATGCAGTTTAGAGATTTGTATTTTATGTAGAGAAGTAAACGGGCTACTACTTTTGACACAGATCATTTTGTTACTTCAGTTTATAAGTTGCAATCCTTCTAGTATAGCACAGTGATCAGCATCAAGAAGCTGCATGCAAACTGTAAGTCATGGGTTTAATTTTTTTAAATTTTTTAATTTTTATTTTATTTAAAATAGATACTTACTGTTTTTTTCTCAGTCTGGTATTCTAATATTGCAAAGAAGGACTCCTCTGGGAATTAATAGAATCTTTTTAGTGCAGACAGCCCAAATCACTGCATAACGTTTTATATGCCGTTTTTATGTTTCTCACGACCCTTCACTCAACATATTATGTCTACAAGTCTGGACTATATGTGATTCCTACACCTTTAAGCCCTCATTGTCTTAAGTAATATTTCCTGTACAATAATTTACACACTTGTATGATTTATTATGCCTTTGTGTGTGATGCAAAGCGCCCTGACACCCTACACTGGGACGAGTAGTACTATAAAAGAACTAAATAAAAAATATATGAGTATGCACCATTTAAATCATTATCAGTATAATTAGTCATGCACACAGATACATCTTGAATTCTTAGATTGTAAATACATCTCTTACATGGGGGGGGGGGGGGTTGAACAAAGTCAAACACTTGCCCCTAGGTCATAGTTTATCTAAAGTACTTGGGAAGTGATACACTGTGTGTTTTTGATCCCCTCTGTTGCAAGCCAGAATGATATTTGAACAAAAAAAGGCGCGATGGCCCTTTAAATCAGGCCTTTGTCTTGGCTCCAGCTGGAAGTGAAAATAAGAAAGCCACCTCACTGCCTGTAGGTTGTTGCACTGAACGAAATGCAGAAAAGGTGCGGGCGCTGCTGAATTGCATCCCGGAGTCAGAAAATGACACCAGGACAAACTCAGCATATTTCCCTGCGCCGGATCCCTGATTCGGCTGAGAGAGTGCTGCCAGACCCCAGATCCAGCATGATCTTACTTTCCAGCATTGAATCTAAAAGATATTAACGTGACACACCATGTGGTTCTGCTCCACCCCACACAAACTATTGGAAGCTCTCTACGGCGGAAGGCCCACACTCCTCGGGCAGTGGACATGTCCTGTAAACCACTCTCCAAGCGGCTTTTTTTGCCTC
This sequence comes from Triturus cristatus, assembly GCF_964204655.1. Taxonomy (NCBI): domain Eukaryota; kingdom Metazoa; phylum Chordata; class Amphibia; order Caudata; family Salamandridae; genus Triturus; species Triturus cristatus. Next base: position 197,113,706 of record NC_140595.1, read on the forward strand.
CACTTCAATTGAGTCATCCAAGATTAATGTCCACGTGTCATGCAAAAACATTGCTGGCTGCAACATCATTTCCCTGCATCTTGTCTCAGGCCTCCTCTACCTCATGCTCCAATTCACTAAGTTTTGGACCACGCGGGCCACCCCCACCTTGTGTGTTTCAGAGGTCTGTAACAAAGGGGGTGGGTTCCCAACACCTCCCAATCTGACCACTGCACACTCTGCGCCCTGATTACATTTGAAGCCCCCAGCACAAGGCGGATATCTGCCCCTATCCCCTCCACCACAACCCGCACCATCCCTCCCCCCCAGGAAAGCAGGTGTGGGGATTCCAGTCTGGGCAACATTGCACCTCAAACATAAGTGTGGCTTCAGGCCCACCCACCGCCCCTATCGCGACTGGGTCTCCAAGGATCAGCCTGGCACACATGCCATCATTTTGAGCCCTGTAAGTGGGAGATTTTGAAACAAATCGGGGGATTGATTTTCCCCACCGACTTACATTGAAGTGCAGTAGGTTTTAGGCGGGAGACATCTAAAATACATTTTGAGCTTTAAAAATCTGGAGTCGCCGCCTGGACTGGGTACGGAACCTGCTTCCTTCACAATCACACATCCAAAGATGGGTGTGGAATTTCATCCCCCTCTCAGACCCTCTTGCTTTATGTAGGAAATAACACTTGTTCTTAGGCCACACAAGAACATGACAGCCATGGAGATGGAACTGAAAGTGCCTCATTGCTCTGAGACCCGCTCACTGACAGATCCCTCCAGTTCAAAGAAAGCCATCCTTCCATTTTTGACCAAGAGGTCGACAACCCTTCCTGTGCAGCACTTTGTCCAAATGATTTGTCATCGGTGGTCATAATCACTGGAACCCTTGGTTGGAGGGACAAGCGAGGCAGGATCCAACCATCAGTGGAGTTGAAGCCGTCCCCCTGGGGTCACCAGGATCAAGGCCTCAAAATACTGTGATGCAGGAATCCATTTTCATGGAAATGGGTCAGAAGAGGCCTGAGGTGCTGGCGGCCCAAGAAATGATGAACACCCATGAAGTGACCCTGAACCTTCAGCTAGAGACACAGCAAAGCTTGGATTGCCCCAACAATAAGAATTGTTCTTGTTACTATCACACAGCCATGGAATCAGGGAGGAGCATCAAGTCTGCCTCGAAGTGAGGCCTAATGAAGATCAAGTCCTACAGTTGGTTCAGTCTTCATTTTGTACAGTTGAGAATGAAGTATTTGAGACCAAGACAAGTGCAGCCCACTCATCAAGAAATCCAATGTTGGAAAAGGGACATGGTGTAACCAGGTTTCCAAGTTGGGTGTACAATGCTTGTCTCATCAGATGGAGAAGAGCCACAACAGAAACCACCCCTTGGTGAGAGATGCAAAGTGCTGATGGGAGACCAAAGGACAGCACCCTGAACTGGAAGTGGAGCCCTTAGACCCAGAAGTGGAGGATTCAGTAGTGCTTCAAAGCTACTGGGATGTGGAAGAATGCCCCAATGAGGTTAGTCGTCACGATGTAGAACCTGGATCTCATCATGGCAATGATTCATTCAAGAGTCTCCATCTTGAAGGGAATAGACCACGCCCATCAATTGGCCTTATTCAAGTCGAATTTGGAACCCCCTGTGACATTAAGGACCAGGAGTTTGATGGAGTGTACTCCTACCCCCTGCTCATCCAGGCTAACTGCACTCGCTATAACCTTCTTCTCCAGGAAAGACTAAATAGTTTAAAGAGAAAGCCACACTTTTGACTGGACAGCTCGGCCTGGAAGGAGGAAGGACTCTGGAGTGCAGAGAAAGAGATACATTCTTGATCTAATAGCCCCCAGACTACATGGAGGATTCAGACATTTGAAGTGGATGCCATCCAGCCCTGGCAATGTTCTGAATGCAACCTCACCTGGAAAAATCTGTATAATCAGGAGCGCTGCTGTTTTAGAAAGAAACCTTGCTCCTACTTCAGCTGATAACAGCCGCAAACTCTTCCTCCATTGTTTGCAAGACTTACAAAAGAAGATTGCACCAAGCTACTGCAAAGGCACCTCTGTCAGGGCAGAGGTGCGGACCATGTCAAAGGGGCCATCTCACAGGAATTCAGCCTGCACTCCAGAAGCGCAGAACTCTCTGTGCCCTCCCTCACAGCTTTGAAGCAAGCCTTCAAGTCTGAAATCATAGACTATGTGGAATATTTACCATAGATCCCAATTTTCTGGCCCAGGTGGGCTCTGGAGTATACATTGTTTAGCAGGAAGTCAAAATTCTTGTCACTCATATCCTTCAAGATAGCATCTACAGTTGTCGAGGTCTGGCCCACAAGCCTGGCAATTCAGAAAGTTCCTCGGAGCAGAGCCAGACATTGTGGAGTCCATAAGCACTTCTGGGTTAGGGCAAGCCATAGAAAGAGGACAGTTGGCCTAGTTGTTGGTCCTTCCTGTCGATGAGAATGACATCACAGAAATGCTGCTGAAGAGTAAACCCAACCTGGGGAAGGAGGATACCAGAAGACGTGCTAGTAGTGTGAGGGACAGGAGACCACATGCTCTCCTAGATCCAGTACAGGCCCCCAGGAACCAGCTGTTTCCCAACATAATTACCCCTACCACCCTTGGCGAGATGGGGGTGGAGGGGCTGGCTCTCAGTCTCCTCACCTCCTTTCTCAATAATAGGGAGCAAAGGGTAAAACTGGGTGACTTCCTCTCTACCGCCAAGCCTTTGCAGTGTGGGGTCCCTCAGGGCTCTTCTTTGAGCCCCACTCTTTTCAACGTTTATGTGGCTCTGGCTCCACTTGCTAGGCTTGTCAGATCTTTTGGATTGGAAGTGCTCTCGTATGCCGACGACACCCAAATTATGGTCTCCCTGTCACAATCTGTCGGGTCTACGGCCCTCAATTTTAGGAACTGCATGGGGGCCGTGGCAGGTTGGATGACGTCAAACTTCTTAAAGTTGAACGGGGAGAAGACTGAAATCCTTGTGTTTGGGGGAAACAAAGAGGTCTGGTCAGCCGACTGGTGGCCATCGGCTCTGGGAGTATGCCCACAGCCTTCCTCCGTTGCCCGTAACTTGGGAGTCCTATTTGATACTTCACTTGCCTTTGACAAGCAAGTGAATAGAACTGTTTCCACCTGCTGTGGGGTTCTAAGGGTGTTGAGAAAGCTCACCCACTACCTTTCCCCTGATGCTCGGAAACAAGTCTCTGTTGCCCTTCTATCCTCGCGCTTGGAATATTGTAATGCCCTCTATCTTGGGATGAGCAACAATCTGGTCCATCGGCTGCAAGTTGTTCAGAACGCGGCAGCAAGGTTTGTCGTTAACGCCCCTAGACGCTCCTCTGGAACTGCCATCAGGAAACATCTTCACTGGCTCCCGGTCCATGCCAGCTTAAAATTCAAAACCTTGATCATCATCTATCGGGCTCTTCATGACGCGGGGGCAGAGGGCATTAGGTCTCTGGTGTCGTACTACACCCCAGGTAGGGCCCTGCGATCCTCCAGTCTGAAGTTGCTAACTGTCCCCCGCTTTGCGAAAGCAAGGTGGGGAGGTAGGGCCTTCTTTGCCCTTACCCCTAGACTCTGGAATGAGCTTCCCCCTGATCTCAGGAATCAGGAATCTTTTTTCTTGTTTCGCCGAGCTCTCAAAACCTTCCTCTTTTCTGAAGCTTACCCCTAAAGTCCTTCTTTCTCTAGATTTGGCTGATTGTTTTCCATCATTTGCGCCTTGACGCCTTCGGGCAAAGTAGCGCATTACAAATTCCCGATCAATCAATCAATCAATCACCCTCTGGTGCTTCCTTCCATCAAAGGTAGTAAAATCAGTATCCAGATCTCTCCTTCTGGGGTCACAGCATCCTTGCAGAAGGCCGCCTTGGATTTTTTCCCCTTCACTGCAGCTAAAGTTTCCACCACCATACAATAGAGCCACTTTTCCATATAGCCATCATCACCAACCAGGTCACATCTGCCCCATTTTCAGGAAGTTGAACGAGAACTGGAGAAAAAAGGAGAAGCCACACGGGGCTTATTGGTGGAATGTTTCCCAGTGTTTTCCACGTGTGGGTGTAACACAGCCCTGTGCGTGTGCACCAGCAGCCCTAGCCAGATCCTGAAGCTTCACTCTCGGTCCTAGACAAGAAAAAAACACTAGAGCACGTTGCGAATGCCAGCCCATTTATGGTGCACCAAAATTGGGCCAGTTTTACATTATTAGCAGCTTCTGGAGTTTCCTGTCTTGAGGTGGGATTCACTTCCTAAGTAATAAGTAGGAAGAGGGACGGCGATGTAACTCACTAACTATATCACAGCAAGAGTCACACAAAGAGTGGAAACAGACTTAGGTGTACATGCATCAACGCATCCGGCCTATGCCAAGCTACAACCATGCCCTCTCGTCCATGCGCTCCGAAGAGTGCATCCAGGCGTAAATCGGACCAGGCTATTTAAATTCTACTGTATTACACGTTGTATTACAGCGCCCAGGAGCTCAGGCTGTGGAGCAGTGGCCTTGAAACTGAGGGGCAGAGCCAGGCCCTTTGGAGGGGCGGACGCAAAGAGATGTCAAGGGGGCTAAGAAGAGCGTGTTGTCATAGTGCCAATATTGGCAACACACTCCCCCCATACATACAGCAATCTACCCCAATAAATAAACACACCAGACACTTTGTTTGTAGAGAAACATTGCTGCAGTTTTATTTGTATACAAAAATATGCCAACATGGTGGGTCAACTTATGGGGGATCCAAGGGCAGGCAGCGGAGACACACCTAAGCTGACCTGCCCACCTGAAGAGCCAATTTGCATCATGGCCTTAACCAATCGGAGCTCACCAATTTCTGGGAGCTACCCCTCATCACCTGTGGACCGCCTGTCCACCTCTTTACTCATGCCCCTTGAGGGGGCGGAGCGTATCCAGGCAAGCACCCGGTTGCTCAGGTTTCAACCGCCGTAGGACTAACGAAGCGCCGTAGTTCCTCCAGGGTCCTGCCATAAGGACTTCCTGGGGCTATTTGGCATTTGCACCCTTGTTGTGCTCCTGAAGAGGGTACCTCTGTGTACCATTTAGCCGCTGGATCGCCCTGTAACTCTGCCTACAACACAAAATAACAATTAAAATGCTTTCCCCCCCCCGCAACCCACTTTCCATCAAAACGCCAGGTAAGCGGTAGGGAGCGTAACGGCGTGGAAACTGGTCACAAAGATACCGCCAGGTGGGCGGGGGAGGCAGATATATCAGGTCCCCCCGCCCCCTGTCGCACCGGAAATAACACGAGGACGTCGACCCTTGGAGGGTCCCAAAACTCGGGGGGAGGGTAAATGATGTGCCATCCTGTGGCACTAAGGCGGTCTCTTATAGGGGCCCCCTGCGTGGGCCGCGGGCAGCCACAGTCCCTGGGAAGACGCAGACAAACAACAAGCTGACAACACTGCTACGACTTCAGGTAAAGAAACACTCTGCTAGCACGGACATCAGTAGCATTTGTGTGTCATTTCATGGCTGGGAGCACCTATCCAGGAGCAAGGGCTGGATGTTTCTTTTCTCACCTATCATTTCTGATAAAGAATCACAGCGTGGGCACTCCTAGAGGGACTGATCTACCAATAGCATGTCTTCAGTCATTTATTTGAGTGGCCTTTTAAAGGGATGTGTAGGAGAGTAGGGTCTGCTATCCTATGGTCACCCCAAATTTTTGCTTTTTGCTTCACTGGTTTTTGACATATTGAGGCTGTGGGCCTGCCAATCAGACCCCCAGCCTGCTGTTCTCTCTACTAAATTTACACTATGCACCCTAGGTGCATACCCAATTGGAAGTGGATCACCCTGTGAGCCCCTGTACCAGTGTACACTAGGTACCCAGGGCATTGGTGTATCTAAGGCCTGCCGGGGGCTGAAGCATGTATTATACCACCCCAGGCTTGGCCTAACAAATTTGACACAACTGGCTGATCACTCAGCTGGGGTAAGTTGGTGTAACCACCTCTTACTTAGGTGTAGTATACCTATACCTAACCTTAAAAAGGGACACATGTTAACCTATCAGTCACTCCTATGGCAGGCCTTAACAATCCTGAAGGCAGAGTGCTTGGTTCCATGTGAGATGGTGCTCTGGCATGAGCTGAGCCTGTCTGCAGTGGTCGGAACAACTTCCTTCTACTGTTTCCAGATATCGTCATACCATATACTCTTCAGTGCATTATGAACCTCGCGGTTAAATGCTAACTTTGGTTTGGCTTTATCAAAACATGTCGAGTAAGGTGTCATACGAATTGGAATACTAACCCCTCGCCAATTCTGGCGACGGGGTTAGCATTCCACCCTGCTAGAGGGACACGACATGTACAGTACCTGAAACCCGGGTAAAATCAGACATAGCCTCAGCTCCACAAAATGGATGCTGCCACCACAGACACAAGTCTGCCCTCCTGCTGCTGGGAGTCCTTCCAGCTTGGGAGGTGTTGGCAAAGGGTTTCCTGCCAGGGGAGGTGCGTGCACCACCCCAGACAGGATTTTGTGTATTGGTCAGGTAGGGCTTGAAAGAAACCAGACATGCCTGAGGCTCACAAGGAGCCTCGGTGCATATGCCAGTTCAATCCGGGCCTGGGGCGAGCTGGACAAAGGATTGGGGGTGTAACCACCCCCTTCCTGGTCCCACCCTTAGGGAGGGACCTAGCAGGTAGTCCGGCCCCTAGAATCCGCTTAAAGGTAGGAGCTGTGTCCTAAGACTTCAGACATCCTGGAATCAACTTGAAACTAAGAAGAAGACGGGAACTTTGACGCTCTGCCGCACAGAGGACTGAAACCAATCTCCCCTGTGGTCAGGGAGTGACCACCTTGCTAACGCAAGCACCATCCAGCGAATCAATGTCTGCTTTGCCGCCGCCTCCCGCCGGAGCCCGAGCCCAGAGACTGACAAGACCTGGACCTCCAGACCTCTCACCGCCCGATCCACAGTCCCTGAAAAGAGGAGACCCGTGGAGGCACCGAGACACGTGGAGCCAGCCATCTTGAAAAGACCACGACAAGCTGCAAGCGCAACAACCGAGGCTCCCTCCAAGTTGTGCTTTGGGATCTGAGAAGCCCAACACCCGAGCAGCATCTGCACCAAAGGTGAGCCCTCCAGCATCTCCACGATCTGCGTGGGGCCCTTCTGCATTTTGCCACTCGACGCGCCTAACCGGTTGCTGGCCCGCTGGCTAGTGGCCATCTTGGCGACGAACTTCAAAAACTACACCACTGGTCTGGTTGCTCCAGACTGGCCCTTGCTCCCCTCCAAAGGAGCAATCCCTCTGACCTTGCGGGTCAGAACCATCAGCTTATTTCGTTTTCCACAACAATTGCTTTTGCCAAGGCTTGTTTGCTTCGACCAAGTCGCCGACACCGCCGACAGCGAGAGCCTGCGTGGGACAGCTCGTGAACCGACTCCTGGACGTCGTCGACCTTCAGGGACCATGTGGCTGCAGAGACAAGCTACACCTTTCTTCCTGTTTGCACCCGACATCGCCTGGTACCCACCTGGTGCCACGCTGGTCACTGGCTAGTGACTGTGAACACTGTCCCCTCTGCTTACAGGTCTTCTACAACTCCGATCCACTCTTGGATCCACCGCATCTCTTCCGGACCGATCGCCTGCAGCATCTTTGTCCACAGGCTCCATTGAACAGATAGAAGAAACCCGACGCACTTCGACACCTACGCACCCGCTTCCTGTGGGTGAGGTAAAGCTGGCACTCCGGTGCCCAAGTGTAGAGTATCATCTCTAGTGTCTGTGTTTCCAATCTTAAGTTCATAGTCCATCCGGAAGATCCTTTTTGCAGTAACTTTGTACTTTTTACGCACCCATTGAAAACCTATGGGAGCACGCGTGTGACTATTTGCTCTGCACACGCAACCCGTGGACCTCCTGGTCACTAACTGAAGTTAGCTCCTTGTAGGCCCAGCGATTCTAGAGGCCCTAGGCCTTTTCCCTTTTCTGTTCGTGGTACTTATACCACTATTTTAGTATATGGTTTGAGCGGCCACCAGGGCCTATCCATATAAAGTGCAACTTCTGTGTATTCTACTGTAATCTTGTTTGACGATTTGTGCTCCTGTGCTCATAAAGAGACTAGGGGTTACTTTGAGAAATAAATACATATATATTTTGAATATATATCTGTGTGGTGTCCTTTCATTGGTATAAAAGGGGGTTGCATTTGGTAAAACAGCTTGCTTAACACGTTTCACGAGTTTAGCCTCAAAGACTGCTTAGCCTACGCTACCACTAGGGCAGCTAGTCCGAAAAGGTTGACTTACAGCCACACCATAAGGGTTGCTTGGCATGGTACAAGGTGGTCACTTTAACTAGTGAACATCATATACCAGGCCAACTTCTCACATTGGTGAGCAGCGGTTGGATTTGAGCTTGCTGTGTTTTACCACTGTAATCTCTTGGTTACCAATTGAAAGATCACATAGGTACCTGTAGGTACATATAAAACAAGATTAGATATACTTAAGTTCTACTGAACTTAGTTGTTGTAGAGCAAAGGGAGTAGCACACCCTGACTACAACTACTAGATAGGTTTAGTAGGTAAACCCAAGTGTAGGTAGATTGCAACACATCCACCCACACTTAAGAGCAATGGCTGGGGCAGAGGGGTCCACTGTACCCATCTCTGTTGAGAGTGACCCCCAGAGGGCACCATCCATCTTTGCTACCCTTAATCAAAATGAGCTCAGGCAGTTGGCAAATATCAGGGGCCTTAAACAGCCCAAGAATCCTACTTCTGCTGAACTCAGGGAGCTTTTACAGGCTGATGAAGATCAGAAAGCTCTCAGGAAAGCCTCCCAGTTAGCCCCCTTAGGGACAGGAACAGGAGGCCCCCCTTCTGAAGATGCTACTGAAGTACCCCTTTCCAATAGTCATCCCTTAGATGAGAATCATACTACAGAGGAAGAAAGTGGTGGGGATACAGAAGGTAGTGAGGATGAAGGGAGAACTCGCCCAGTGCCAAGTGTTATACGTGGCCCAGCTAACTTAAGGCTATTGGGGACTGACAATGGGATCACCCCATTAGATCTCCCCAGTGGACTTAACCAGGGGTCTGGGAGGCAAAGGAATCACTCAGGTGAATCTAATGCTTCCCATGCCTCTAGAGGCTCTCAAGGTCACTCCAGGAGAAGGATGACCACCCCTCAGAGGAGGGAGCATGAGGCCAGAATGCAAGAAGCCCAGCTGAGGATCAGGAAGCAGGAGCTAGAAGTAGCCCTGATGGAAGAGAAACTGAGCAAGGCTAGGCAGCATAAAGAGAGTGGGTCTATACCCACTGGTGGCAGCATTGTCCCTAAGGACAAAGATAGGGTCTTTGATAATAGGAACCTGTCTAAGGTTGTGCCCCCCTACAAAAGTGGGGATGACATCCACAAATGGATGACTGCTCTGGAGAGAGCCTGCAAAGTGCAGCAGGTTCCTGAAGACCAGTGGGCAGCAATCCTCTGGCTCTCCTTTGAAGGAAGAGACAGAGACAGACTCCTCACTACTAGAGAAGAGGATGTCAGAAATTACAGAGTCCTTAAGAGTGTCCTGGTTGATGGGTTAGGCTTAACCACTGAACAGTACAGGTTAATGTTCAGAGACACCCAAAAGACACAGACTCAGGACTGGTCTGAATACATTGAATGTGCCACTAAGGCTTTGGAGGGTTGGTTGCTGGGAAGTAAGGTATCTGATTATACAGGATTGTACAATTTGATGATGAGAGAACAGATTTTAAATAACTGTCAAAACCAGCAACTGCATCAACACTTGGTTGACTTTGATCTGACCTCTCCCCAAGAATTGGGAAAGAAGGCAGACAAATGGGTCAGAACCAGGGTTAAGCAAAAGAACCAGAACCAGGGCCAAGGGGGTGATCAGAAGAAAACAGACCAAAAGGGTGGAGATCAGAAATCTAAAGACCAGAAGTCTTCAACAGGGCCCCAAACTAATGCTAAAGAGGGTGGGTCCCAGCCAAAAGGGAAGAAGAAAGAAGGTCAAAAGAAACCCTGGTGCAATCATTGCAAGAATACAACTCACTGGACTAGTGATTGTAAAAAGGGTGGAGCCCCCAACTCTGTTGCCCCTAAGGCACCTGCTCCCAGTACTACTGTTAGCAGTGTTGGTCCCCAGACAAAGGGTGTAGTGGGAATCACTATGGGAACGGAAGGAGATTCTGACTTAGACAGAATCCTGACACAGGCAGTCCTGATCTGTGATGGGGACATTGATTTGTCCCTGACTGTGAGCCCCAGTAACCTGGGCAAGTACAGACAGACTCCTTTAATTAATGAAAAAGTGGCTCAAGCCTACAGGGACACATGTGCCAGTGTCACTATGGTGACACCAGGCTTTGTGGACCCTGGACAGTACATACCAGGTGAGAATTACCTGGTGACCAATGCCAGCAATGCCACTACTTCACATAGTGTGGCAGTTGTTAACTTCTCATGGGGAGGGGTAACTGGCCTCAAAAGGGTTGTGGTTAGTGCAGACCTCCCAGTAGAATGTTTGTTGGGCAATGACCTAGAGAGTTCTCTATGGTCTGAAGTGGAGTACAGGACACATGCAGAGATGTTAGGTATATCACCACATGTCCTTGCTGTGACCAGGTCACAGGCCAAAAAGTGCCTTACTGAACCTCAGGTCTTGGATCCTGGAACAATGGACCAAGCACCTACCAAGAAGAAGAACAGGAGGGTCAAGGCTGTGCCTTCCCCCCTGCCTCAGAGTGATGATCAACCTTCCCAGGAAGCTGATCTAGAGGACCCTGAAGGAACTGTCCCTGAAGAGCTTGAACCTGATCAGGTTGAGTTTCTGGGGACAGGGGGACCTTCAAGGGCTGACTTGAGGCAGGCTCAGTTATCCTGTCCCTCTCTTGAACCCCTCAGACAGCTGGCTGCTGCTGAGGCTGCTGGGAATGCTCAAGGTACCCATAAAGTGTATTGGGATGATGGGCTCCTTTATTCAGAGGCTAGAGACCCCAAGCCTGGTGCAACCAGGAGGTTGGTTATACCTCTGCAATTTAGGGGCTTCCTTCTTACCTTGGCCCATGATATTCCTTTAGCAGGACACTTAGGCCAGAACAAGACTTGGGACAGGCTTGTCCCTCACTTTCACTGGCCTCACATGAATGAAGATACAAAGGAGTTTTGTCGCTCCTGTGTGACCTGCCAAGCCAGTGGCAAATCAGGTGGCACAACAAAGGCCCCCCTAATACCACTACCTGTGGTGGGGGTCCCCTTTGAAAGAGTGGGAATAGATATAGTGGGTCCCATGGATCCTCCCACTGCATCTGGGCACAGATTTATACTGGTGGTAGTGGATCATGCCACCAGGTATCCAAAGGCAATTCCCCTTAGGACCAATACAGCACCTTTTGTGGCCAGGGCCCTGCTGGGAGTATTCTCCAGAGTGGGGTTTCCTAAGGAGGTAGTTTCTGACAGAGGTACCAACTTCATGTCAGGATACTTGACAGCTATGTGGAAGGAATGTGGTGTCAACTACAAGATCACCACCCCTTATCACCCACAATGCAATGGGCTTGTTGAGAGATTCAACAAGACCCTAAAGGGTATGATCAAAGGATTACCTGAAAAGCTTAGGCGAAGATGGGACATCCTTCTACCCTGCCTTCTGTTTGCTTACAGAGAGGTCCCACAAAAGGGGGTTGGCTACAGCCCCTTTGAATTGTTGTTTGGGCACCCTGTAAGAGGCCCACTGTGTTTAGTGAAGGAAGGATGGGAGTTACCTCTCAAAAAGCCTAAACAAGACATAGTGGACTATGTACTTGGTCTCCGCTCCAGGATGGCTGAGTATATGGAGAAGGCATCCAAAAACCTTGAGGCAAGCCAGGCCTTACAGAAAGCTTTATAAGAGAGAGGGTCCCAGGGTATACAAACTATTTGTTATAAAAAAAAAAAACTAGCACAAGATCAATCACAGAAAAAAGCAAAAGAAATGCAAAGAAAACTTGCCAAAGTGTTATTTAATCACACTTTAGGAAGGTACACATTTACTAATAAATACAATAGACTTAGATCAAATAGTGCGGGGTGCCAAGGAAGGGAAAGAAGTGGATGGTGATTTGAGTGAGGAATGGGGGGTAAGTGACATATAAATTATAAACACGTCACAATTTAATTGCAAGGCAAAACAATTTCAAGCCAAAGCATCCAGGTCAAATTCATTGAAATGAATATCAGAATTATTTACAAAAACCATGTACAAGCAAAAGCACAGTGTCTATTACACTGTTGGCAGTACTGGCAAAGAAGTGTTGTCGACGTTTCGACCCCTGGACATAGGTAGGTAAGTCAGCTCCTTACTAACGGGGTCTTCTTCAGGACAGAGACAATGTGACAAGGGGGGTGGCACCTAAAAAACATATATATATAAATTAATGACAAAAATTCGAAATCCCAAACTGGATTGATTCAAGGGGACTCCAAATAGGACAAGTAACCATATTTACCCAAAACAGGGATGTACAGGTGATCAGTATCTTCTTGGCGTCAAATGACGCAAGGGCTGAAAAGCTCCAGAGAGGGGGTAGAGTGAGTGGCACCTAAAGGGAAATTATAAGGTGTCTGAGTGGAGATCCACAAAAGCACATATAGGATTCAAAAGTTAATTCCACGAAGAGAACTTACTTAATTGTCAGTCTTGAAGGAATCGGGGAATGCAATATCTCCCGAATCAGACGCCATGGTGCATACTCAAAAGGCGACAAAGGAATTAATCGCAGGAAAATCCAGTCTCTAAAGGTAAAAACAAAGGAGTAATATAACTAAAGTCTTAAAAAACCTTAGCCTAGGGGAAGTACAGCTAAAAGAGCAAAGAAACCACGCCATGTCATCAGACGACATTGCTTTACAAGGTATGCTATTAATCGGCCCCTAACGAAAAGGGGTTCAGCAGAAATGAATAAAGTTAACCTAAGGTATCTGGTCAGCAAATTGAATGGGTAAAAACAGGTAGGCTCAATCACAAAACCCACTGTGTGATGTTACACAAAGCCAGCGGAGGCTAGAAGGGATTAAAGCAATGACCAGCGAGAGGTAAATTGAATTACAAAATAGCCCGAACTAGCGAGCAGCGAGCAGCCGGACAAATGGAAAAAGTCTCGGTAACTAGGCATACAGTAGCAGGGGAGTGGGGGCGGGGGTTGTTGAACCCTTACCGTAGGACGCGGCAACACCGACTCGCCTCGAAATCATTCAGAAGTCACAGAGAACTGCACCGTTTGTGCATCTAAATAGGCAGACGCGCCGCGTGACGCTAGACGCGGCGCAGACGCTAGATGCCTGCAGTCTGAGATGAATTAGAAGAAAGACAACCGAAGTTGCTTTCTCAAGGCAATTTCCGCTAAAGTCAAAATTATGGTAAAACAGGGGGGAGAAGGACACATAATTGCTGATTTGATGTTCATGTGCATATCAGTAATAAAATACAGATTGGCCCCAGAGGTGGACAGTGTCAAAGCGAAACAATGGGGCATATACAGACTAACAAGTCTGGGTCTGATTAAAGACAACATCATATCACAACATGCATTGGTAAACAAATACACAATCGATTGTTATGTCAGTAAATTAGACAGCAGTAACTGAACCTTGCCAGGGAGGGTACAAAAGTAAACATAAAATCGACAGATGTTTAACATAGTCAGTAAAGTGAACACAGTTAGACTAAGTGTATAAATAGACACATAGGTTTTTTCTGGCCCCCGAACAATGTCATAGATAGTAAAAACGAGAAAGCCATGGTTCACCATAATAGACATTTGTAGGAAATTGAGGTAGTTGTCGAAAAACAACAGATATATACAAAAATCGATCATGGGCGAAATACACAAAGATGTACAGTGGGCGAGTACACAGACCTAAAGGGGAAACCTCTAAGAGGTCTAACCCAGCATCAGGGTGATTTGCAGAAGGCTAAGAGGCCCAGGAACTATTACATCCAAAAGAAGGGAGTAGCGATGGGAGCTGCATTTGCCCCAGATCTGGCGATATTGTATATGGACAATTTTGAACAACGTCATATCTTCGATAACAACAACCCCTTCTCTCGAAAAATAGAACTATGGAAGAGATATATCGACGATATATTGCTAATCTGGAATGGCGATATAACTCAACTTAATGCATTTCACGAATGGCTGAACCAGTGTGATCGGGACATTCAGTTCACTATTCAGTCGGACCCCCGGGTGATACCATTCCTGGATCTAAAAATTTTCAGTGAAGATGAAAAGCTCTGTACGACCTTGTACCGAAAACCCACTGAACGGAACTCACTTCTAAGATACAGTAGTCACCACCCACGAGGTTTAAGAGATAACTTGCCGGTTGGCCAATTCCTACGAATCCGTAGAAATTGCACCAAGAGGTCTGATTACTTAATGGAATCTGAAGATCTGAGCATCAGACTTATTTCAAGGGGATACCCAAAGCGCCTGGTGAAAAAGGCCCAGAAGAGGGCGTGGTTCAATCCACGGGAAACCTTACTAACGGCGAGAGAACCTACCGCCTCAGCCCATCAAAAAATGATTTGCGTCACTACCTTCTCTACTAGAAGCAACGCAGTGAAGAGGATAATAAATAAACACTGGAGCCTTGTGTCCACTGAAATTGATCAACCATCGTTACCCATGCATTCTTTCAAAAAAGGAATGAGTATTAAAGATCATGTTGTTCATTCTTTTCTTGAAGACCCAGTGGAACCAACGATACAGTCACTGTGGAACCTGCCACCAATTATAGGCCATTTCAAATGTGGATCCTGCAAGGCCTGTCCGACAACGATTCAAGCTAAAACTTTTGCATACAAACATCATGTTGTCACACTTGATTCCCACACCAACTGTAACTCTACTGACGTTATTTATGGGATTCTTTGTCCGTGTGGCCAACTGTACATTGGCCAGACACAACAGAAGGTTAAAGTGAGAATATTACAGCACCAAAGTAGAATAAGATGTCAGGTCATTGGGGCACCTCTAGTCGAACACTACAAACAGGTGGGACACCGCCCAGAACAAATGCAGTGGATTGTATTAGAAAAAACCAGATTGGGGCCAAGGGGAGGTGATATATCCTCTGTACTTACGGTCAGGGAGTGCAAATGGATGATTCGTTTTGATACAATTAACTTGGGTCTGAATGAGCAGGACCTTAGCAATGCCCAGCTAGCTATTCTAAACACCTAGGTACCCCGTTTTCCTGGGCCTCTTAGCCTTCTGCAAATCACCCTGATGCTGGGTTAGACCTCTTAGAGGTTTCCCCTTTAGGTCTGTGTACTCGCCCACTGTACATCTTTGTGTATTTCGCCCATGATCGATTTTTGTATATATCTGTTGTTTTTCGACAACTACCTCAATTTCCTACAAATGTCTATTATGGTGAACCATGGCTTTCTCGTTTTTACTATCTATGACATTGTTCGGGGGCCAGAAAAAACCTATGTGTCTATTTATACACTTAGTCTAACTGTGTTCACTTTACTGACTATGTTAAACATCTGTCGATTTTATGTTTACTTTTGTACCCTCCCTGGCAAGGTTCAGTTACTGCTGTCTAATTTACTGACATAACAATCGATTGTGTATTTGTTTACCAATGCATGTTGTGATATGATGTTGTCTTTAATCAGACCCAGACTTGTTAGTCTGTATATGCCCCATTGTTTCGCTTTGACACTGTCCACCTCTGGGGCCAATCTGTATTTTATTACTGATATGCACATGAACATCAAATCAGCAATTATGTGTCCTTCTCCCCCCTGTTTTACCATAATTTTGACTTTAGCGGAAATTGCCTTGAGAAAGCAACTTCGGTTGTCTTTCTTCTAATTCATCTCAGACTGCAGGCATCTAGCGTCTGCGCCGCGTCTAGCGTCACGCGGCGCGTCTGCCTATTTAGATGCACAAACGGTGCAGTTCTCTGTGACTTCTGAATGATTACGAGGCGAGTCGGTGTTGCCGCGTCCTACGGTAAGGGTTCAACAACCCCCGCCCCCACTCCCCTGCTACTGTATGCCTAGTTACCGAGACTTTTTCCATTTGTCCGGCTGCTCGCTGCTCGCTAGTTCGGGCTATTTTGTAATTCAATTTACCTCTCGCTGGTCATTGCTTTAATCCCTTCTAGCCTCCGCTGGCTTTGTGTAACATCACACAGTGGGTTTTGTGATTGAGCCTACCTGTTTTTACCCATTCAATTTGCTGACCAGATACCTTAGGTTAACTTTATTCATTTCTGCTGAACCCCTTTTCGTTAGGGGCCGATTAATAGCATACCTTGTAAAGCAATGTCGTCTGATGACATGGCGTGGTTTCTTTGCTCTTTTAGCTGTACTTCCCCTAGGCTAAGGTTTTTTAAGACTTTAGTTATATTACTCCTTTGTTTTTACCTTTAGAGACTGGATTTTCCTGCGATTAATTCCTTTGTCGCCTTTTGAGTATGCACCATGGCGTCTGATTCGGGAGATATTGCATTCCCCGATTCCTTCAAGACTGACAATTAAGTAAGTTCTCTTCGTGGAATTAACTTTTGAATCCTATATGTGCTTTTGTGGATCTCCACTCAGACACCTTATAATTTCCCTTTAGGTGCCACTCACTCTACCCCCTCTCTGGAGCTTTTCAGCCCTTGCGTCATTTGACGCCAAGAAGATACTGATCACCTGTACATCCCTGTTTTGGGTAAATATGGTTACTTGTCCTATTTGGAGTCCCCTTGAATCAATCCAGTTTGGGATTTCGAATTTTTGTCATTAATTTATATATATATGTTTTTTAGGTGCCACCCCCCTTGTCACATTGTCTCTGTCCTGAAGAAGACCCCGTTAGTAAGGAGCTGACTTACCTACCTATGTCCAGGGGTCGAAACGTCGACAACACTTCTTTGCCAGTACTGCCAACAGTGTAATAGACACTGTGCTTTTGCTTGTACATGGTTTTTGTAAATAATTCTGATATTCATTTCAATGAATTTGACCTGGATGCTTTGGCTTGAAATTGTTTTGCCTTGCAATTAAATTGTGACGTGTTTATAATTTATATGTCACTTACCCCCCATTCCTCACTCAAATCACCATCCACTTCTTTCCCTTCCTTGGCACCCCGCACTATTTGATCTAAGTCTATTGTATTTATTAGTAAATGTGTACCTTCCTAAAGTGTGATTAAATAACACTTTGGCAAGTTTTCTTTGCATTTCTTTTGCTTTTTTCTGTGATTGATCTTGTGCTAGTTTTTTTTTTTTTTATAACAAATAGTTTGTATACCCTGGGACCCTCTCTCTTATACTGCTCTATTACCCAGGTCCCAGTGATTTGTGGGTTTACCCTTTGTAATAACGTTACAGAAAGCTTGGCATGACCAAAAGGCTGTCTTGGTTGAGTTTCAGCCAGGACAGAAGGTATGGGTGTTGGAGCCAGTGGCCCCAGCAGCACTCCAAGACAAATGGTCTGGACCCCATACAATCCTGGAAAAGAAGGGAGAGGTCACCTACTTGGTGGACCTAGGAACTCCCAGGAGTCCCCACAGGGTACTCCATGTTAACAGGTTAAAAGCATATGTTGACAGGGCAGACATGGGCTTGCTCATGGCTACAGATGAGGGACAGGAGGAAGAGAGTGACCCTCTCCCAGACCTGTTGTCTCAGAACCCTGAAGATGGCTCAGTTGAAGGAGTGACCCTTGGAGGCAACCTCACTGCCCATCAGCAGACTGAATGTAGACAAGTTCTACAATCATTTCAACATCTGTTTTCCCTAATACCTAGCCAAACTGACTGGTGTACCCATGTGGTGGACACTGGTGACAGTCTGCCTGTAAAGAACAAGCTCTACAGACAACCTGACCACGTCAGGGACTGTATAAAGGCTGAGGTACACAAAATGCTGGAATTAGGGGTCATTGAACCCTCAGAGAGCCCCTGGGCTAGCCCAGTGGTTCTGGTCCCCAAACCTCACACCAAAGATGGCAAGAGAGAGATGAGGTTCTGTGTGGATTACAGAGGACTCAATGCTGTCACCAGGACAGATGCACACCCTATTCCAAGGGCAGATGAGCTCATAGACAAACTACCTTCTGCTAAGTTTTTTAGCACATTTGACTTGACAGCTGGCTATTGGCAAATCAGATTAGCTGAGGAGTCTAAGGCCAAAACAGCATTCTCAACCCCAGGTGGGCACTACCAATTTGTGGTGATGACCTTTGGTCTGAAGAATGCACCTGCCACCTTCCAAAGGCTGGTGAACCAAGTCCTTACTGGGTTGGATGACTTTTGTGCAGCATATCTGGATGACATTGCTGTCTTTAGCTCCGCCTGGGAGGATCACCTGATCCACCTGAAGAAGGCTCTTGAGGCTCTGCAAAGGGCAGGCCTCACTATCAAGGCTACTAAGTGCCAGATAGGGCAGAGTAAGGTTGTGTATTTGGGCCACCTTGTAGGTGGAGGCCAAGTTCAACCACTGGAGAGTAAGATACAATCCATCAAGGACTGGTCCCCTCCAACCACCCAGACTCAAGTTCGAGCTTTCTTGGGCTTGACTGGGTACTAAAGGAAGTTTGTTAAGAACTATGGGTCCATTTTGACTCCTCTTAATGATCTGACATCCAAGAAGATGCCCAAAAAGGTTCAGTGGACAGTAAGCTGTCAAAAGGCATTTGATGACCTGAAGGAGGCCATGTGCTCTGCACCTATCCTGAAAAGTCCTGACTACTCCAAAGAGTTTATTGTCCAAACAGATGCTTCTGAGTTGGGTGTGGGAGCTGTGCTGTCACAACTTAATGTAGATGGTCAAGACCAACCCATTGCTTTTATTAGCAGAAGGTTGACCCCCAGAGAGAAGAATTGGTCAGCTATTGAGAGGGAGGCCTTTGCGGTGGTGTGGGCCCTGAAGAAGCTGAGGCCATACTTGTTTGGCACTCACTTCAAGATTCAGACCGACCATAAGCCCCTCTTGTGGCTAAATCAGATGAAGGGTGAAAACCCCAAACTGCTTAGGTGGTCCATTTCCCTACAGGGTATGGACTTTACAGTGGAGCACCGGCCAGGTACTGACCATGGGAATGCAGATGGTCTCTCCAGGTACTTCCACTTAGGACATGAAGACGAGACTGGTCAAGGCTAGTTTAATGTCCCTGCGTTTGGGGGGGGGGTTGTGTAGGAGAGTAGGGTCTGCTATCCTATGGTCACCCCAAATTTTTGCTTTTTGCTTCACTGGTTTTTGACATATTGAGGCTGTGGGCCTGCCAATCAGACCCCCAGCCTGCTGTTCTCTCTACTAAATTTACACTATGCACCCTAGGTGCATAACCAATTGGAAGTGGATCACCCTGTGAGCCCCTGTACCAGTGTACACTAGGTACCCAGGGCATTGGTGTATCTAAGGCCTGCCAGGGGCTGAAGCATGTATTATGCCACCCCAGGCTTGGCCTAACAAATTTGACACAACTGGCTGATCACTCAGCTGGGGTAAGTTGGTGTAACCACCTCTTACTTAGGTGTAGTATACCTATACCTAACCTTTAAAAGGGACACATGTTAACCTATCAGTCACTCCTATGGCAGGCCTTAACAATCCTGAAGGCAGAGTGCTTGGTTCCATGTGAGATGGTGCTCTGGCATGAGCTGAGCCTGTCTGCAGTGGTCGGAACAACTTCCTTCTACTGTTTCCAGATATCGTCATACCATATACTCTTAAGTGCATTATGAACCTCGCAGTTAAATGCTAACTTTGGTTTGGCTTTATCAAAACATGTCGAGTAAGGTGTCATACGAATTGGAATACTAACCCCTCGCCAATTCTGGCGACGGGGTTAGCATTCCACCCTGCTAGAGGGACACGACATGTACAGTACCTGAAACCCGGGTAAAATCAGACATAGCCTCAGCTCCACAAAATGGATGCTGTCACCACAGACACAAGTCTGCCCTCCTGCTGCTGGGAGTCCTTCCAGCTTGGGAGGTGTGGACAAAGGGTTTCCTGCCAGGGGAGGTGCGTGCACCACCCCAGACAGGATTTTGTGTATTGGTCAGGTAGGGCTTGAAAGAAACCAGACATGCCTGAGGCTCACAAGGAGCCTCGGTGCATATGCCAGTTCAATCCGGTCCTGGGGCACACCAGTCCCGGGCCTGGGGCGAGCTGGACAAAGGATTGGGGGTGTAACCACCCCCCTTCCTGGTCCCACCCTTAGGGAGGGACCTAGCAGGTAGTCCGGCCCCTAGAATCCGCTTAAAGGTAGGAGCTGTGTCCTAAGACTTCAGACATCCTGGAATCAACTTGAAACTAAGAAGAAGACGGGAACTTCGACGCTCTGCCGCACAGAGGACTGAAGCCAATCTCCCCTGTGGTCAGGGAGTGACCACCTTGCTAACGCAAGCACCATCCAGCGAATCAACGTCTGCTTTGCCGCCGCCTCCCGCCGGAGCCCCAGGCCCAGAGACTGACAAGACCTGGACCTCCAGACCTCTCACCGCCCGATCCACAGTCCCTGAAAAGAGGAGACCCGTGGAGGCACCGAGACACGTGGAGCCAGCCATCTTGAAAAGACCACGACAAGCTGCAAGCGCAACAACCGAGGCTCCCTCCAAGTTGTGCTTTGGGATCTGAGAAGCCCAACACCCGAGCAGCATCTGCACCAAAGGTGAGCCCTCCAGCATCTCCACGATCTGCGTGGGGCCCTTCTGCATTTTGCCACTCGACGCGCCTAACCGGTTGCTGGCCCGCTGGCTAGTGGCCATCTTGGCGACGAACTTCAAAAACTACACCACTGGTCTGGTTGCTCCAGACTGGCCCTTGCTCCCCTCCAAAGGAGCAATCCCTCTGACCTTGCGGGTCAGAACCATCAGCTTATTTCGTTTTCCACAACAATTGCTTTTGCCAAGGCTTGTTTGCTTCGACCAAGTCGCCGACACCGCCGACAGCGAGAGCCTGCGTGGGACAGCTCGTGAACCGACTCCTGGACGTCGTCGACCTTCAGGGACCATGTGGCTGCAGAGACAAGCTACACCTTTCTTCCTGTTTGCACCCGACATCGCCTGGTACCCACCTGGTGCCACGCTGGTCACTGGCTAGTGACTGTGAACACTGTCCCCTCTGCTTACAGGTCTTCTACAACTCCGATCCACTCTTGGATCCACCGCATCTCTTCCGGACCGATCGCCTGCAGCATCTTTGTCCACAGGCTCCATTGAACAGATAGAAGAAACCCGACGCACTTCGACACCTACGCACCCGCTTCCTGTGGGTGAGGTAAAGCTGGCACTCCGGTGCCCAAGTGTAGAGTATCATCTCTAGTGTCTGTGTTTCCAATCTTAAGTTCATAGTCCATCCGGAAGATCCTTTTTGCAGTAACTTTGTACTTTTTACGCACCCATTGAAAACCTATGGGAGCACGCGTGTGACTATTTGCTCTGCACACGCAACCCGTGGACCTCCTGGTCACTAACTGAAGTTAGCTCCTTGTAGGCCCAGCGATTCTAGAGGCCCTAGGCCTTTTCCCTTTTCTGTTCGTGGTACTTATACCACTATTTTAGTATATGGTTTGAGCGGCCACCAGGGCCTATCCATATAAAGTGCAACTTCTGTGTATTCTACTGTAATCTTGTTTGACGATTTGTGCTCCTGTGCTCATAAAGAGACTAGGGGTTACTTTGAGAAATAAATACATATATATTTTGAATATATATCTGTGTGGTGTCCTTTCATTGGTATAAAAGGGGGTTGCATTTGGTAAAACAGCTTGCTTAACACGTTTCACGAGTTTAGCCTCAAAGACTGCTTAGCCTACGCTACCACTAGGGCAGCTAGTCCGAAAAGGTTGACTTACAACCACACCATAAAGGTTGCTTGGCATGGTACAAGGTGGTCACTTTAACTAGTGAACATCATATACCAGGCCAACTTCTCACAGGATGCCTGAAGATTACTGCACTCTTCAAATTTAAATAGGTTCCGACTTCCGAGCTATTTTTAGTGCAACACCTTCAGCCAACTATTATATCTTAGCTAACAGCGCACTGCATTTTGGAATTTGTAGTTTTTCCTTCAGCAGTGTAAGAACGGACTCAAAAATTCCAGTGTGCAAATTGCTTTTGGCTAATGTGGTTGCAAGTGGCACACACACGAAGTGGGTCAGCTGCCAGGAAGGTGTGATTAGGAGGCACAGAAATAGGAATGAACTTCAATTTTTGGCAAAATTTCTTCAATACCATCTAAAGTCACTTACATATTTTGGCTTCTATTCTTACAATATATTTTCTCTTTCACAAATGTGATTTATAGTAGGAAAATATAGATAAGAGACCTTTGCTTCTGGGCACTTACTGTTTACATTTGTTAGAGCGTGTGTCCTAAAAGTATTTATTTTGATTGCTCTTTTATAGAATAATTGAGAGAGAATATGTCATTTTGAGTGCGGTATGAAATCATTGTTCCCGAGGTGGGCGCAACATTATAAAGTTTGAGGACCACGGCTGTAGTGCCTTGAAGGCTCTCATCGGCCATCCTTCGCTGCATTTCTGCCTCGCGAGGCCCTCGCGTTGTCCAAATTAGAAAACCGGAGTTGATTGGCCACACGCTGAAATGGACACTTTACGTCATACCTTACTGTGCAGTAATAAGAAATATATTTGCAAACGTAGTGTGTGCAGGCACTCGTACTATTGAATGTCCGTTTAATTGATTCTTTTGCTTAATATTAAGTGGCCGGGATGCTGTAAATCAACAATCTGCTCAGTTCCCTTCTTTCAGCTGATTGTTTCAAGCTGTGTAAATCTAAAAATAGGTCGTCGTGTACTCTTCACTCTTTGACCACATTCCAGGACTCGGAATTTACAACAGAGCAAACTAAACAGGGGAAGAAAGAAAAAGTCTGCTGGAAACCGGTCCCCAGCTGTGCTGGATCTAGCTGGCAGCCGCGCGCGGGGTCGCCGCAGGGGGCGGAGGCTCGGCCAATCCGCGTGCAAGGCTTGATTTATTTTTTCACTAAATACGCGCCACATGTGTCCTGTATGACTGGTGTATATTAAAGGCATGTGGTGAGAATTGTAGGCAGCGCGTGCGGAGCCCAAACAAACTGCCGTGGCAGCCATCTTCAAAGCTGTCCCAGGAGTTAGAGAGGCTAACTCCAGGAGTCCACGCTTCGCTGTGTTTCTCCAGACCCGGCCCTGTTAGTTTGCTACTGTGAATTTACTTGCAGTCTTTCGGATCAATTGCTTTGAGGTTTGCTACCAATTCACGTGTCTCTGGCCCAGGGCACAAGACCTATAAAAAGAAGTGGGGGGACTGACCAAGTCAGACACTATGCAAGTGACATTATGACGCGTGCCATGACGTCACGGCATAGTGCTATAAAATAAATAAAATAATGCTATCTTAATGATTTGTGTAAATACTGGGTCAGACCACCCCACCTGGTAGTCTTACAGTGTCTGCACTTATATAGAGAGACAGAGCAAAGGTAAAAGCATGCCTCCCTTAACCCCTTCGCCGCGGCATGAATTTTGCAGCGGCGCTGGGGGGTTTGGGGGGTTTGCGGCGCCGCCATGCTCGTGACGGAACCACTCCGTCATGAGCCACGGGCGCGCTGTGCTCATGACGCAGTGGTTCCGTCACGACTCCGCCCACCTGCACTGATCGCCCGCACAGGCGGGGAATCAGTGCCGCGTGGGCGGAGCGGCCGCAGCATGATGGAACCACTCCGTCATGAGCACACGGCGCCCGTGGCTCATGACGGAGTGGTTCCGTCATGAGCAGGGAAGGAGTTAAGTGCCTGTGAAGAGATAGCAAGCTGTGTGCCTTTGTTCCCCCCCCCCCCCCCCCCCCCCCAAGTGTGAGGTTCCAGGACGCCTCCAATCAGGAGTTTCAAACAAAAGGAGGCCTGATGGCCCCTTTCTTATGCCTAGCTGGAGGTGAAATGAAAGCCCCCTCCCTGCCTGCATGTTGCTGCTGGACATGGAAGGTAGACAACATGCAGGCGCTGCTAAACCTGTCCCGGTGTCTTACACTCGGACAGGTTCAACATATTTCTGTGGGGCCCACTTCCTGGCAGAGGGGACGGCGTCCACCCTGTGAAAATAGTGGGTGGACTCTGTGTACCTGCGTGTACCCCCGACTCGTGCCCTGCTCTGGCCCCTGTTGATTGCGCAGTATTTTAAACAATACCTGCCAATTGACGTGGTGACGCCACCACAGTGTAGCTGAGAGTGTTGTCACTGGTCACGAGCACACAGCGAAGACATATTATCACACTTATCACACAGTGAATAAAATGGCGAGCTGGAACCCTTAATACGGAGTATGTTTCCTCCTTGTATGTCTGTGTGTAGGTAGGCACGTCTCCATCGTAATACATTATAACACACTCTGTTTTTGCTGTTTCTCCGATGTTGGTTTTATGTTTTTTCAGTGTTTAGTGAAAGTAACTATCCTAATGTCACACTGCAGATTTGATACGAATATTTAAACTTACTTTAGAAACTTGTTTTCAGCTGTAAGCCATAAAAGCACATGGAACAAAACATACATAAAACAATTAGCATTCACATTATAAATGCGTAAAATTGTGTGCAATAATATAGACAATGAAGCAACCTATGACTTCTTGCTATAAGGCACGCTCCTACAACAGAAAGGTTTTATGCAACATGTTGGGAAGTGCTTGGTACCTCCCTGGCTTAAATTGATTGTTAACATAATTGCATATCCAGCTATCCTGGAGCTGGATATACACAGTGCTTGATTTGAGCCGGAGGTTTCCGGTTTTGAGCACCGACACTTAATTGGTTTCCGGTGCTCGGCACGGGACGGGACCTAATTGTCAACACCACACTTAGGGCAGTCTGCCACAAGTTGGCGCTGCCCATGTAATTTAGAGATCAGCAGATTAACAGTTGTTTAGGAAAACAATATACATAAAAAAATTACTAATACCTGCCTCCCAGCCATTTCTTTAGCTTTGGGGACCTAGAATAATCTGAACTGTCGCATTTACATGCGAGAGAGATGGTTAGTGGTTGTTTTGGCAGCGATGACAGGGATCATGGGTGGTGCAAGCTGCAGTGGCCTCCTGGTCAGATCCCTGGCACTTAATATTTTACAAATTAAGCACTGGATTTACGTAATTTTCTGCACAATAAAATAGGTTAATCGCCCGCAAAAATGTAAAAAGAAATCTATAAATTCTAAATAAGGATCCTGTTATACAACAAGTAATAGTCTTCCCATTCTCCAACAATTGTACCAACTGCTGTGCTACTGTTCGCCACTATACAAGTTTACTTAAGAGATTCTTAGCCTGTAGCTTATTCTCCACACACTCAACCGAAAACGAGAGAGGGCAAAGATTGACAACCTACTTATATTGTATGGCAGAATCCTGAGTGCTTCCTTGTGTTCCCTAGCTCCCAGATTCTGACAAAGCAGGATTATCCAAAACCTCCTTTGGGATACATACGGTGGGCAAAGGAAAGTAATGTGTTCAATAGTTTCTGTTTGTTTCCCACAGGCCGTGCATTGCAGGTACTTGGCCCACGGTATACACTCCCACTTTGCAGTAAAGGCCCGGAGAGGTAAAGTTCCATACCAGAACTGAAATTAGAGATGCCTGGCTAGAGGGGGTTCTATTATGTCCAGGAAGTCTTCCAAGCTTAAAGGAGTCATTAACTGTGAGAAAAGCATTTGTTAGAGATCCATGGCTCAACTGGCTATGTATGCGATTATCTCTGTGTTGCCAGTGTGCAGTTTTGATAGGATATTTGTAAATGGCCCCTGCTTGTACCGTTGCATTCCATAGACCCTTAAGGTCATAGGCTATTAGTGTACCATTTACATGCTTTAGCCATGGAATTTTGCTAGAGTCTACTTGGGACAACATTTCCTCTAACCCCACTGGATAAAGATATCTCTGGGGTGGCTCAAATCCTCCTCCAATAAAGTAAGGGGCGCAATGCCAATTTGTCAGAGATGTTTCTGGCCTCATAGTCCATTCTGAGGGGGAGAAAAGGAGTACTTACGGGTAAATCGACCAACTGTTGCATAAATCGATTTTCTAGCAGTTCCAATGAGGTTGTACCCTGATGCCTCCACAACTCAGCACCATAGGCAGCTGTCCCCAAGGCTTTAAGGTTATACATTTGAATCACTGGTAGGATAAGGCGATACTGTGAGTTGTGACATATCTTTAAAATGCCGCCCACACCTTGCTCGTTTTTAATCGTCACTGTGTAATGTGAGCTTCCCACCCGAGGTGTTCTGTAAGAGTGAGGCCTAAATAGACAAATGTATGCACGCGTTCTAATGGAGCCCCAGCTTGAGTGAGATGTGTCGTAGTCGAGGACCCAGGATTAAGTGTCATGTACTTAGTTTTACTCACATTGATCTCCAATCCCCTCATCCAGCAGAAGCAATGAAACTGATCCACAAGCTTCTGGAGTCCCATCGGAATTTTGGAGATCAATAAGATAACATCAGCAAACATGAGGGAGGGAACCCTCATGTTTGCTAATCTAGGCGCGTTGTTTTTCATTGGTCCAGGAATGTAACGAGATTTGATACAAATATGAAAAATAGAAGAAAAGTAAATAAAAAAAATAATTTTCATGTATAAAGTTTAAAGCACTTGTTTAACTTAATACCAAGCTATAAAGAATATGGTCACCACATGTGTAAGAAAGTGCCCTCTTTTTGCATGGTTTCCCCCACTTTTTGCTGAATTGCTGATGTACTTTGACTGTGTGCCCTGTGCTCCTGCCAAATAGGTACCCAGGGGTTTATGTTCCTTCCCTAAAACTGCATTGAAAACAAAACCCAACTGGCACTCTCTGGCCACAGGTCAGCCCCTGGTAAATGGTACCGGAGGTACCCAGGGCACTTTTACCAAAGAAGGCCTCCAAGGGCTGCAGCACTTATTGTGGCACCCTTAGAGGGCCTGTACCTTTACATACTCACACTGCCTTTGCAGGCTGCGTGTTTTGGTGCAGAACAAAGTGAAGAGTCAGCATTGCACACATCCCTGTGTGCCATGCTTACAACCCACTGCCCTGGCATAGATCAGCCACCCCTCTAGCTGGGTGCAGTATACCAGTGGTTAGGGTACAGGTATATGAGCCCTGTACCCCTACAGTGTCTAAACCAATTCTTAGACATTGTAAGTGCAGTAATGCCATTAAGAGTATATGGTGCTGGGAGTTTGTCATTAGGAACTCCACAGTACCATAATGGCTTTACTGAAAACTGAGAAGTTTGATATCAAACTTCTCAGCACATTAAAACCACACTGATGCCAGTGTGGGATTTAATGAAAAATGCACACAGAGGGCATCTTAGAGATGCCCCCTGAAAACTGACCTAACACTAGTGTCCAGGCTGAGTGGCTGCTCCCCAGGCATGTTTATGGACCCCTGAGTCGAGAGCCTGCTGCTCTGGGGGGGTCTGAAACAATGCGCATCCTGGGACGAGGTGCTAAGCCTCCTCCCCCAGGATGGGCAGGGTCCACAAAGGGGAAGCTTCAAAGGGTTGCTGCCTTTGTAAGATTCAACAAGCCTTTTGCTGCTCCCAGCAACTGGTCCCCGCTGGTTCTGACCCCTACTTTGGGCAGGAGAACCGGCGGGAAAACCAAGTGAGGAAGGGCCCACTTTTGCCAACCTCAGGTGGGGGAGGTGAGGTGCAGCACAACTATCAGTCCCCGCTATCTTGCAGATGGGGGACCCAGCCAACCAGAGTGAGACATATACCCCCCTCCCACTGGAGGGTGGCATAATAGGGGGTGTACCCACCCCAAGAAAGGCACCCATTGGTCCCAACTTTTTACTTGCCTGTAACACCCCTAAATCTAGTATTTAGGGGCACCCCTGAACCTTGTCTCCTCAGACAAGCAAGGACCAAGAAGAAAAGAAGAAGGACCGAACAGCTGTCCCAAAGCTAAGAAGAGGAGGACGCCCACTGACTTGGGCCCAGCCCTACCGGCCTGTCCCCACCTCGAAGCTGCAGAAGCAAAACTCTGGTGTGTCCTGCAGCCAGCAACCTCAAGAACCCCGAGGACCTTCCCTGCCTTCCAAAAAAAAAGACTTTGTCTCCAGTGAACACCTGATTTGTTCACCCACAGACTCCAGCTCCTGCCAAATCCGCACGTCTGCGCCACTCTGCACCCGTCGCCCCTGGCCCGAGTTCGAGTGGCCCAACACCATAAGGAGGTCTCCCTGGTGATTCTGACCTTAAATTTGGGGATCTATGACCTGTTTGAATCACCCAGCGAAGCCTGCAGCCTCTTTATGGAGGATCCCCCCTACCGCGACTGGAGCTAGTAAGAGAAACCTGATGCCTAAATACACCCCTGCACTCGAAACCCCACTGCCTTGGGTGGCCCCACCGACGGTGTCCCAGCATCCCAACTTACCTCTCCAACCAGTGGTCACCTCCAGAAGATCTTCGTCCCCAAGCCTGCAGTATTTGTTGAAACTGGAGGATCCCCATTGAAATCAACAGGGCACCCAACGCCAAATCTGCACCCTGCACCCAGCCGCCCCCGCGCCGCTGCAGGTGTACTTTTTGTGCTAAACAGGATCCCCCTTTGCCCTGAGCTTAACACCAGGAGCTTTGCTCCCACAACCCAGTGGCCTGCTCGTATGCAGCCACCAACCGGAAGCCCCCTATCCCCCATTGGATAACATTGGGCTTCAGCACTCTGCACCCAGCCACCCTAGTGCAGCTGAGGGTGTAACAAGAGTGCATCCTTGACCCTGGGGGAACCCTGTTCTTACCCCAGAAACTCAACCCCAAAGACCTATTACTTACATGGTAACCATTAACTTCATTTCTCTCCATAGGAACCTATTGACTGTTTTTCTCAGAATTTTTTTTAAAGTGTGGAGTTGATCTGTTTGGAAACTTGAAAAATAACAATTATGCAAAACTGATTTTACATACCTTTTCTCTAGGAAATGTCTGAGTGTGATATCTAGGCATATCATACTGAGTAGAAAAAGTAATCTAAAAAGTATTCTGTACAGTAATTTCAATACCTTGACTTAACTGTATTTCAAACAACTGCATTTGAACTTGCATTCACTTGTAAACACTGCATTATATTTTGGAAAGCATTTATTTCACTTACCTGTGCCAAGCTTGGCTTGGTTCTAGAAATAAAATAACTTAATAATATTGGTATACAAAGAAAATTGGTCTGAGTTCAGTCTTTGTGTGACGACATTTGCTGATTGAGTGTGTACAACAAATGCTGAACACTACCCTCTGATAAAGCCTTACTGCTGACCCACACTACCACAAATAGAGAGTAAGGTGCTATCAACTTTTACCTCTGCCTACCTTTGGGGGTTCCACTGGACTCTGTGCACACTATACCTCATTTTGGTATAGTATATACAGAGCCAGCTTCTTACAACATGTTACTTAAGGAATTATTGAGACTGCTCATGATTGTCATAGCAATTCCACAGTTTAGTTATCAGTACATGTGCACGTCCCCCTGTAAGTTTGGGGCTATAGGTACCTTGTGATACAATATTTATATGTGCTGCTGTTTTTTCTTTGTCAAAAATCAATAAAATGTGATTTAAAACTAGCATTGGCATAGCCAATAGGTTTCGCCTATAGCTTTGCCAATATGTTTTAGCTATGTTGTACACTAGTGTTGCTACTATTCAGTATGGCTAAAAGTATTGCTGTAAGGGGCGTGGAGTGGGGTGTTCTAAAATTCAGCAGAGTGTTGTGTTATTCAGTGGCGTGGTGTAGACTAGAGTTGAGTGGTATGGCATGTAGTGTTGTGGAGTGTAATGTAAGGAGTATAGTGTTGTAATAAGAAAGTGTGTTGGGTTGAGTGGAGTAGATTGTTTGAGTGTAGTAGAGTATTGTGGGGTGCTAGAGTGCTGTGAAGTGGTGTAGAGCCGAGTTGAGTGGAGTAAGGGTGTTGTGTAGATTGGAGTAGAGTGGCCTAGAGCAGAGTACACTGAGTGGAAAGGATATGGTGTAGGTGTGTGTGTGTCTGGGCAGGGGGTGAGGGTGAGAGAGAGAAAGAATAGGATGTGAGAGGCAATGTCTGTGAGAGATTGTCCTCCGAGGTGCAGTAACTGAGGTTGACTATTAAATGGACATGGTGGGATTGGTGGTGCTCACCACATCTATTCTCAGGAACTTACTGTTTATACTTTTTGATCAAGTTCTGAAATGCACAAAAACTGGTTCTTTGTAGAAGTTGGCTATGCATTAATGAAATTCAGTAGATTCATAACATAATGTCATAAATTGCAATTCCCAGCTTCCTAAACCGATAACTTGGTGAACAAAGGAAAGTGTGTTGACATGCCATTTATTTCCATAGTTTGCAAACAAAGTCTATGAAATTAGCTTCACACGAACATTGAAAAAGGCATCGATAAGTATAATCACTTCGGTCGCATTTGTAAAATATTAGACACGTAATTTAGTTAATCTTGCAATTAGTTTGCATACAAATGGCAAATTTAGCATTACGTACATTCTTGTACCAGACATGCACAGAGTACAAACAGTGTGAAAAGAGGATTAAACCAGTTTGAATGAGCTGCCGTCTGTTTGTATAGTGCATACTATTATCATTAATTGCCTCCTGGCACTTGATAATAAATGCAATGACTCTCCAATCATTACTGTTGTAAAGATGAAACACTGAGTCAGCATAGATTCAGATGTGGATCTACGACCTTAGCACCATAGTTATGGATGCGCTGTTCCTCAGTTTTTATAACAATAAGCGCTGGGGCCCAAAGTTTTGTACAGAATCCCTCAGTCAGTGCTATGAATATCAGCGGTAATCTTGATTCCACCTCATGCCTCTTTCAACCACCACCCTACACTCCTGCCCCTTTATCTCTCGCATGCAGGTTCTTTTTTCCATCCCACCCTTGTCCCTTTTCTACTGTTTTCCGTCTTTAACTTCATCCTCCTTTTGTGTGCTTTTTCTCTCTTGCGCAGGGTGAAAGTATAATGAGGAAAATAAGCGCTGGTCCCCAAAAGTGATTGCAAGTGGGTCACACGTGCAACCACGGGCTAAAACTATACACAGGGTATGCTACAAGCACAATAACAATTAGAGACTGCTCTGCAACTGCACCGCCTCTGAACCGTGTAATCGATTTTGTGAAACAGTAGAATAGTATATTATCAACACCAAACAAATAGTTAGAGAGGTGCTTTTGTGTTACATAAGCATGAAATTGTTTAAATTAAACAGACGTTTCTTTTTTCATTCATTTATTTATTTTTAAAATGTATTATCCAATTCCAGCGTCTGCCAACACTGGTTTCATAAAATGATCCCTTCTATAGTGAGTTATAGTGTAAAATGACTTACACCTTAGTAAACAAATCTAAATTAACAACGCAATCAGTAAATCATCAGAGCCACATGTTTGTCCATCACCAAACTGACCCGTTTACTTTATAGCTGGGTGGCAGGAGTAACAGTGCTAATCTGATAGAGACATTTAGCCGCAGATTTCTTAACTTAGAATATCCCCCAGGCGCCAGTCTGGAACCGGAGTTTTTTCAGCAATACCTCTGCGCCGGGGAACGGCATCACATGGCTCCGCCCTGACATCGTCCACAGATATGACATCAGTGGAGCCATATAAGTCCCTTCCGGCACGCTGACGTCCGTTTCCTTCTTTTCTGCGCCTACGACACAAATCCAGGAGAAGCTGTTCCTCTGGCCTGTGTAGTTTTAGGCCCTATTGATGCCTTTTTGCACCTGGGAACAGTGTGCAAATGCCTTCAGGCTTCAAATCGTGTGAGACCTGTACGCTGCAGATGTGGGCGACGGATTCGCACACAATATGTATGTGTTGGATATGTATGTGGTGCTTGGGTGAGCACCACGACTCCGGCTTCAGCTTCCAACAGGCATCGCACTCCACGAAGTCCCTACTGGAACATCAGATGAAATTGTATCCCACCCGGGTGCCCCGTTCAGAGTCCGAGCATCACCGGTCTCGAGCTGGGGATCTGGTCTGGGGCAGGTCTCAGAGTAGTTTCCGGGACGTCGCTTGCCTTCCTCAGGTAAGCGTAAGAAGAAGAGGTCAAGACGGCCATCGGCCTCATGTGGTCATGACATCGGTGCCCGCCGTTCCTGGTCTTTGCTGGACGGGGGCCCGTAGACGTCGTGTGCCCACCGCTCACGGTCTTTGCTGGACAAGGGCCTGCAGATGTCGACCCTGCCTATCCTCCATTCCCTGGAGGTGACCAGACCCCAGATGGAAGCCTATTTCCAGGCCTTGCAAGCCATCTTTGGGTCGGCCCCTCTCCCTGGCGCGCTGTCGGGCCCCAAAGAGGTGGTAGAGACTCAGAGTAGGAGCTCGCCGGTGGGTATGCCCTCGGCGCCACTCGACTACCCTGACTCTGGTTCCGGAGTCGCTGCGACGTCAGGAGTTGGCCCGGTGGGGCTTCCCGTTCATACGTTGGACCGCTCTGCTGCGTCAGGCCACAGTCCTGTAGGGCTCCCTGCGTTGGCGTCTGCTGCGGGTGGGGACTTGTTCCCGAGTCGACGCCGTTCTCCACCACAGTCTTCCATCGCGAAGAATTTCGGCTCGACGCCGGTCGACGGAGTCTCCTTCGGCGATCATCAACGTCGATGCGACACGGTCTTGATGCCGAAGCCTGTTTTTCTCCCCCCTTTGCTGATGGTGGATGGGGCCCCAGGGGATTCTTCCCCCCCACTGTTGCCTACGTGTTCCCTTGAACAGGTTGATGTGGAGCATCCTCCGGCTAGGGAGCCTCTGGCTCTTGGCGGACGAGTTAGCCTGCAACCGTCCCCTAATTATGACCTGCTGTCGCCACCTCGAATGACCACAGAGGCTAGTGCAGCGTTCGCACGAGTGGCTCGCAAGGCTGCTGAAGTTTTGCAGTTCCAGCCTCCCTCAGTCTCTCTGCCTTCCGATCCCTTGTTGGATCTGCTCCACCAGGGCAATGACGTTCATTTGGGGCCATGGGCGAGGCCCTCCTCAAGAGACCCTGTGGGATGTGCGAGAGCGCACCGTTATCGTCTGGCCCCAGATGACCCTGTCTGTTTATCCTTACACCCTAGGGCTCAGGGGCTGGTTGTCCAGGCCACCTCAGCCTCTCCTCTGCTCCTCCCTCCTACTAGTGAGTCTCGTTGGCTGGAGGCATGTGGTCGTCAACTGTTTGCGTCCATGAGCTCAGGTCTTCGGTCCTTACACACGTCCTGCATGTTTGCTCGGGCAACTTTTGCCCTTTGGGACTCAGTTCGGCTTCTCCTTCCCTCCCTTCCGAAAGGCCCTCGGGCTGACCTGCTTCGAAGATGGTTGTGAGTTGGCCAAAATTACTATTCAATCGGACACGGACACCACTGACTCAGTGGGTCGGCTATGGCCAGGTCAGTCGCTCTCTGTCGTCATGCCTGGCTGGGTTATGGCAGTTTTCCAGAAAATGTTCAGGAGCTTCTCCGAGATTTACCCTTTGACGTGGCCCATCTTTGTGACAGTCACACAGATTCAGCGGTCCAGCGTCTCATGTCTCACTTTCAGTAATTGAACTTGTTTTACGACCATTGTGCGGTCTTGTTTTCGATTGGTTGCAGTATTGTCACTGCTTTTCCTTGGTTTTCGTCTCCGGGTTCAGGTTCTTCCCCAACGAACGATAGAGCTATACGGCTGTTTCTCTTATTGTTTTCGTCTCCTCTGCCTATGAGCTAGTCTCAAGAGGTGCTCCCTTGCTTTTTATAGGGACATAACATACCCTATGTGGGGTATTAGTTGGTTATTGTATAACCATTCTACCTTCCCACAGGTGGTGCATTCCCTGGGTGTTGTGTGTGGGTTACTGTCCAAGTCGGTTTTTCCTGGCTGGTGTGGATCCTTACTGAGGTTCCTGCGGGGCCCTTATAGGGCTGTGCTTTATTCCCCGCTTTTGGTATTTTTCCTCTCTTCAGACTGTGCGGTTGGAGGTATATTGGTGAGCATCGCTGCCTTCCAAGCAGTTGACCCAGGTTCGATTTCCGGCCAACAAAGCTTACTTTCTCTTTCCTTCCTGTTGGGGGACGTCCAGGACAGTTAACGTAGTTTCTTGGAGCTACCTGGTGGCGGAGCTCTCTCTTGATGCTTCCTCTCTCCTGCCTCTAAAGAGGCGGGCTTCCTCAGAGTATGGTTGGGGTCACGCCACATCCTGATCTGTTACGGTTGGTCTGCAGTTCTCTCCGGCCTTCCCGGAGGCGGCCTTCTCCAGGGTATGGTCGGGTTAACGCCACAACAGGCTTGTCCCGGCGTGTTTCCCTCCTCATTGATTGCCTTGGCTGTTTTTCCAGCGTTGCTGTGATTCTGCCCTCTGTTGCCTATGCCAGCTGTCTCAGCCATTAGCCGGGGGCACATATGGATGTGTTTTCTGTACCCCTTCCGGAACAATTTCTCTCTGCTTTCAGTCCTGGCACAGTATGTGGGTATGCACTGGGTACATTCCTAGCCACTGTGTGCCTGCTGGTCTGTCTTGCGCTACAGGGTTGGCTGCTTTCTACCCTTTGTGGTACTGTTTGCTATTCTAGATTTGGTGTGGGGAAGCCCTTCTGCCCTTGGACTTCCCTCTGCTTTTGCCGAGCAGGACCTCAAATTCCTCTGATCCTGGCCTCTGCTGATGTTCTTCTTGGACGTCTCTCAGTTTCGAGTTGCTAATGGTGACATACAGTATCTGTATATGTCTATATATATATATGTTTTCTGACTATATATGTATGTACTTACTATGCTTGGCATATGTTGTGTCCTGCTGTAGTTCATATCGGTGCCATAGGTGCCTATTGTGGGGGCTTGCCCTTCGATGGTCACTTGTTTAAAAAAAAAAAACGAGAACACCATTCAATATATATCTATATAGATATCTATATGTATGTATTTGGTTGTGTTTGGATTGTAATGTATGTATATGTGCATATCTATGCTTATAGGTATGTATGTTTGTATGTGTAGGTATACATATCATATATATATCCTACTTACGAGAGAGTACATGTGCGGGGTTTTTACCTGTCGCAGTCTCTTGGGTACCTTGCCCCAGTCTCTCTCTCTTCTGTCTTCTCTCTTCTTCTCTCTTCTCCCCCCCCCTCCCCGTTTCTTGAGAGCGAGCTCCTTGTTTGTGTCCAGCTTCTGCTGGTATCCTTTGACCAGTGTATCCTGATGTATGGCTGGTCAGTATGACTACCTGGTAATACGATCGGTGTCTTTCTGCTATTACATGTGTGTTGTCGATGCTCGATTTCATGGACTTTTGCAGGTGGCGGTGCCGCTTCCACGGTCCACACCGTATGCATATTTGTATCTGCCCACTTCCATGCTCCTGGTAGCCGTGATGTTGTATACCTCTACATGAGTGTTCTCAGTTTCTACACTTTTGGCATCCACTGTTTTGCCTGCTCAATTGGTGCGTTCTGACTGTCAGACACAATTGTCCCTCCGCTGGGACTTTTACGTTTTTGCAGGTCCATGGGATTCTGCGTACAGCTCTGTTTTTAATGTTTCTTTCAAAAGTTGTGGCTTTCTTCCATTATGCACTGACGGTTCTGGTTTCTGTGATTTCCCTCGTCTCTTCCTGGACGGTGAAAGTCTGGTGCTGTCCTCTGACGGACTGTGGTGCCATTGCCCTTCCTTGTTCATGCCCCCTTTTTGAGCTTAGGGGTCTTGTGTCAGCCATGCTCTCTATCAGATGAATGAATTACTTACCTTTGGTAATGATGTATCTGGTAGAGACACAGTCTAGCCACATATTCCTTAACGCCCAGCCATCCTCCCCGCTCTGCGAGGTCCTTTTCAGGATGGGGTATTACCTATTGGTCTTTCTACCGGTGGTTTCTGTATTCATGAGTGTTTGTCTACTTCTCATCCTTCCAAGATCAGGTTGTCTGGTTCTGTTTTCCTTGTTGCTCCTCCACTCATTCTCACTTGGGTGGTGGGCCCTTTTATCCATCCACTACAGGCTACGTTTGGCCCTGAATTTCCCTGCTCCCATTGG
Source organism: Triturus cristatus (assembly GCF_964204655.1). NCBI lineage: Eukaryota > Metazoa > Chordata > Amphibia > Caudata > Salamandridae > Triturus > Triturus cristatus. The sequence continues at coordinate 197,149,744 of NC_140595.1, forward strand.
TAAAGCTGAGCCTGTGTTTTTTTAAACACAAAAATATAACGGAGCAGTTAGTGCTGCGAGCCTTGAAAGTATCCGCATGGGATCAAACCCTGATCTGAACCCTCCTCCAGTGAGCATGGCACAGCGTTGCAATGAAGTGCATCAGCAAAAGGTGAAAAAGTAGACATCTTCGAGCAGGGTCATAAGCAGAAACTAGGCTGTTCTTCAGGCAAAGGAAGCTAGTGAAATGTATTTTGCAATTGTTACCACTCGTTTCAGCACATGAAATACTACTCAGTTGCCTCCCTTCGGGTCCTGTGACAATTTACTGGTGTAAGTCGGAACATATAAGTGCTCTCGCAGAGCCCAAGAAGCAGCAAGGAGCGGAAGGTGCAGGGTGGCCCTTGGGAACTGCAGGCTATGTTTCCCCTGAATTTGCCAGCTCCCATTGGTAAAGCGCTTAGTGAGGCTGACGCCTGTGTTTTTTTAAAAACAAAAATCTATAGCGGAGCAGTTAGTGTTCCGAGCCTTGGAAGGGTAGCCGCATGGGATCAAACACTGATCTGAACAAGCATCCATAGCGGCCCGCTCTACCTGCCCCCTCCTCCAATGAGCGCGCTGCAGAGGCTGAGAAGCAGCAGGGGAAAGGGGGCGGGAGGAAGTTGAACACCACAGCCCAGTCCACAAGGTACATTTATTTATTTATTTTATTTTATTTATTTTGAAGGTTTTATATAGCGCTGGCTAGACCCAGAGGTATCAGAGCGCTTTACAAGAGAAGGATAGTATAAGGCACATAGGGTATAAAAGCATATTAAAGGTAGTGCAACAAAAATTTACAAAGTACAGACAACATGAGCAATTATTGCATGTGTGAAGAGCCCAAGGAAGCGACAAAAGTAGTGCGCCATAAACCACACAAATGCGGAGAAGGGGATAGCCACATGTAATAGGGTCAGTCTCCAGTGAGGGAACAAACCACCACAAGGAGGGACAAATTAAAGGGGTGCATCTACGAAAAGCAGCGATTTATGCAAAGCATGAAAAAAAAAATGAAAAGCGATTGGCATGGTCGATGTGCCTAGAGCAGATACTGCACGTTGAAAGACAGCTCATGCGCTGCTCAGGCTCGACCTAAAAATGAATAGAAGCGCAAATTGGGTGAGGCTAGGTAAATGAAATTGCATATGGGGGATCGAAGGTACAGTTCGACTACAATCAGTTGTTGTTATGTTCAACCAATAGTGGGAAAGTCAGTCCATTGAATATACTCTGGTCAGGTTGTGCCAGTGCTATACTGAATTCCTCTCTGTTGGTTCTCTGGCATTTTGTTTCTAGTGACTCATTGACTCACTGAAAGTGTATTTTGAACATTTCTGTTTTTTGAAGATCCTTTTCTTATCCGACATGGGGTATTTTATAATCCATCTTTGGTTGAGTTAGCAGAAGCTTTCGGGCATTCCATGCCATTAAGGAAGTGATCACCTACGTTGGACTTTTTCAAGACAAATTAGTTGTAAGGCAATACGTTTATTTTCATTACAGAAAGACCATGTGTTTCTGAATGTCCATAGATGGGGACAGTTTGCAGTGTGCAAGTCAAGTGATTGAGTATAACTAAAGGTGAAATATAGATGTACGGATAAGGGTCTTAGTGATGGGAACAAAAAAGCAAACACTGTCAAAGCCAATAGGTCTCACCTATGCAGATCTACTGCCTTTGCCAATATGTTTTAGCCATGTCGTACACCAGCGTTGCTGCTGTTCAGCATGGCTAAAAGTTAGTGGGGTAAAGGAGAGTGCCTTAGAGTGGAGTGACGTAAAGTGGATTGAAGTTGAGTATTATGGCGTGGTGAAGAATAGAGTTGAGTGAAGTGGAGTGTCGTAGAGTGGAGAAGAGTTGAGTGGCGTAGAGTGAAGTGGCATAGAGTGTCCTGGAGTGATGTAGAGCAGAGTGGAGTGGTGTAGAGGGTGTTGCGTAGATCGTTGTACAGTGACGTAGAACAGAATAGATTATCTTAGAGTGGAATGGCTTATAGTGGAGTAGCATAGAGTGGAGTTGTCACGTAGTTTTCACTATACGATAGGAACTGTGCATTTGGGAGCAGCATAACCGTTGGGATGGTGGCAGACTGTTTCCAAGTACACCCTCAGGATATGTTGTCCTATAGACCTGCAAGCTCACAGTGCCACCGTAAGCCCCCCGAACTCTAAGCGGGTCGCAAATGGCTCTGGCAACCACTGAACATGACAACCATGATCTCCCAGGAAGCAGAGTAACAGATCTGGAACCTTTTGCTCAGTCATTCGTGCTCTCTTTCTCTCCGAGAAACATACAAGAATTACACAGTGGCGCATTTTCAATATTTATTGAGCTAGTGTTATTTTTGCATAAAATGTATGTGCTGTGATGATTAATTGACAGAAGCAAATACAAGTTATTTGAAGTATCAGGACAGGGACCAAGATGAAAAATTCCACCATTATGCTAAAACACTGTGTATATGCAAGGATATAAAATAATATAGAAATCTAGCGTACTCCTCTTATGCGTCCCCTATCCCTAGTGTCTAAGGCGTGTGTATGTGTTCTGCCAAAATCCCTGTACTGGATGATCCAATCCCTGTGTCCTGAAGGAAAGAATGTAGATTCCCATTGTGGTCACAAGCAGGACACCCCTTGTAAAGCTATCAGCAGGCTGCTGGGCCAAAGCATCAGCATGTAGGGACCTCACCAATGACAGCAAAGCGTTCCTCTGCCAAGTCTGGAAATGGATGTTTATTTATAACAAAAGGCATCCTTGCCTTGGGCCGAGATCTTGGTCAGGTACTCATTGTTTGGGTTGTAGATTGCCCTATCGCCACATGTAAGAAATACATATTCACTTTTGCACAATGTATGTATTAACCTTGTACATGATGTGTCAAGGTATCATGATCGTGTTCTTGCAAAGTTGGTTTGTAAGCAATCATGGTTTCCTAGAAACTAATCTGCACTTTGATGGTTGCAAATGTGTGGCAAAAGTCATTGTGTGAGAGGGAAGGCAACTTAAGAAAGAAAACTTGTGTACATGAAAAAAGTGAAGTATCTTCCTCTAGGCCTACCTGGGACACATGGGAGAGTAGTGTGTCATAGACTAGAGGAGTAAAGTATCATAGAGGGTGTTGCTGAGAGCATCATACAGTGGAGTAGTGTTGTAGAGTGGAGTAGAGTTTTGTAGAGTGGCGTAGCATAGAGTGGAGTAGTGTTTAATGGAGTAGCGCATCATAGAGTGTAGTGTCGTGGAGTAGAGTGGCCTAGAGTAAAGTGAGGTAAACGTACAGTGGTGCAGAATAGATTGGCTTAGAGTGCATTGGTTTTCAGTTAACTGGTGCGCTGGCGTAGAGGGCAGTGACACAGTGGAAAAGAGTAGAAAATTCCTTAGGATTTGAGAACAGAAGTCCACAGCTACTAAGATGTACTTGTAAGCCCCATCTGATGACAGAGGGCCGCAATGGTCCAAATAGACATAGGGCCGCAATGGTCCAAATAGACATAAGCCAGAGGCTTGCTTGAAATCAGTAGAGGTGTCTGGGGGACATACACTATGGTGGAACCCTTCATCTGCTGGCAGATGCCGCATTTAAGGACAAAGTCCTCGGTCTGTTTATAAAGACCTGACAACCAATAGCGCTGCTGCAATCATTAATTTGTGTCAGCAACTCCTGCACGTGTAGAAGCCACACCGTTGTGTGCAGCTAATATCAACCCCAATCAGCGATCAGTGTTTGGTAATACTTTATCTCCCACTCCAGGAATGTGAGCATAAGGTATGTTTGGTTCATCTAACTTGTAGGAGTACTTGAGCGGAAATCCTTTTGACTGGTGGGTGTCGTTGCGAGCAGCAATGATGGCCACCATGCTGTCTCTGCCTATCCTCGTGCTAAAACGAGTAAGTGCAACAACCGCAGCACAACGAACTGTTGCTTTTGCGACTGCCGCTCGCAGTAGCTTCTACCAAGTGTGCTCTGGGGAGGAATTCCCTGTTATTTTGACATTTCCCTAATTGAAGGAACTCTGGTGGAGTCTTCGAGCCCGTGTGCTCCATTCCTGGCTTTGCTGTGCTGTTCTGATTAGCGGGAGCGGGACTGCGAGGCCCAGAGGTGCTTGCGCCAGGACATCGCGCGCACCTGGTGCCTCTTCCCGCCCCCTCCTCCCTGAAGGCCTTTTCACGCCTCGCGGCCCCCGCTTCGCGGGCGCCGCTTGCAGTAGCTTCTACCAAGTGTGCTCTGGGGAGGAATTCCCTGTTATTTTGACATTTCCCTAATTGAAGGAACTCTGGTGGAGTCTTCGAGCCCGTGTGCTCCATTCCTGGCTTTGCTGTGCTGTTCTGATTAGCAGGAGCGGGACTGCGAGGCCCAGAGGTGCTTGCGCCAGGACATCGCGCGCACCTGGTGCCTCTTCCCGCCCCCTCCTCCCTGAAGGCCTTTTCACGCCTCGCGGCCCCCGCTTCGCGGGCGCCGCTTGCAGTAGCTTCTACCAAGTGTGCTCTGGGGAGGAATTCCCTGTTATTTTGACATTTCCCTAATTGAAGGAACTCTGGTGGAGTCTTCGAGCCCGTGTGCTCCATTCCTGGCTTTGCTGTGCTGTTCTGATTAGCGGGAGCGGGACTGCGAGGCCCAGAGGTGCTTGCGCCAGGACATCGCGCGCACCTGGTGCCTCTTCCCGCCCCCTCCTCCCTGAAGTCCTTTTCACGCCTCGCGGCCCCCGCTTCGCGGGCGCCGCTTGCAGTAGCTTCTACCAAGTGTGCTCTGGGGAGGAATTCCGTGTTATTTTGACATTTCCCTAATTGAAGGAACTCTGGTGGAGTCTTCGAGCCCGTGTGCTCCATTCCTGGCTTTGCTGTGCTGTTCTGATTAGCGGGAGCGGGACTGCGAGGCCCAGAGGTGCTTGCGCCAGGACATCACGCGCACCTGGTGCCTCTTCCCGCCCCCTTCCTCCTCCTATTTAGCCCAGCTCCCTTGCGCGTACGCGGGACGCGCGCGGACTGCAGCGCGGGCGAAGCCCGGGACAAGGGCGGGACAGTCTTAGACAGTCCTAGACTGGCCGGGACTGGACTGGGCCCGCCACTCTGCCCGCACAATTATCAAAGCTAGTCGGCTGAAGTAAGACTATACCACCTATTTTATCAAAGTAGTTTTCATGTGATTGTAGTTAGCGCGCACTTATCCTGTTGTTATTTGTTTGTGTCGTATAGCAGTGTTTACTACCAACAGAAAACATGCCTAAGAAAATCGTCTCTGGAGCTTTAGATACGTTTAACACCATAGATAACTATCTGGTTCAGGTGGTAAATAAAATAAACAGTGACAGAAGGCAATCGCTAGGTTTGAGTCAATTCCCTGACCTTCACTTAGCAAGCCCCTCCACTAGTGCGCAAATGACTGATACATTATCGCAAGACCCCAGCACGAACATCCCTGACACCTACCCCCTTGACGTCGGAAACCATGATCAAAGCATAGAACTGTTGGTTGACCTAGAGACAAACGCAGAGTCTGACCCCGAGTCTCAGGCGGAACTCATAGCAGAGGAATCCTTACCCTCTGTGCCTGTGACTAGGGCGGTGAGAACCTGCAGAAAAAGTCAGCCTAAACGCGGGGGACCACGGTCAGGGAGGAAAAGGGCCGCTTCCCCACCAAAGTCTAAGGAAAAAAAACAAGAGCATGAGGGAGATAACCTTAGACAAATTATAGATGATGATCTATTTAACAGGATAGCGGATATGATAGATCTAAAGATAAAGACTATCATTAAGCCACTGATTGGAAAAATTGATAAGCTTACCGCAGAGGTGAAAAGGTCGGGAGGGCTGCAACGTAAGCTAGTAGAAGAAACAGAGAATGTAGTAACCATTGTCACTAAACCAGTAGACACTGTGTTGGGAAATAATGGGGGTGATATAGTAGCAGATGAAGGCTTATCAGAGACCATTCCGCCTGGTCAGGCACCACCAGCTGTACCTAGTCAGGAAGCAGCAAGAGAGGCCCCTATACCCCCATCTACCGCACCAACACCGCCATCCCTAGGGGATAACCCCACACAATTTATAGTGGAAGCCTCACCATTGGTACTGGTACTAGCGAATGTACCCATCTTACCCCCTGGCCAGACAGAATCTATTTCATCCCTGACAAGCAAGGTGTTACACTGGCTGTCAAGCAACATGCAGATGGCACATTATGGGAAAGGGCAGTTGGCAGGGGAAATTGTAATGGCGAGGAGGATGACATGGATTGGGTACAGGGAAAAAAATTCAAGGGGGACTGTGTAGTGTTAAATTTCTCAAACGCAGACGTGCTCCCAAATGTCCTGTCAAATATATTTCCCCCCCCCAACGAAGAAGTGGAACCATAATCCCTCTCACCCTAAAATTTTTCTATAGTGAGCAGCAAAACGCGATCCATCCAAATATTCCAAGACCAGGGTGGGTCACAAGAAGTAACAGATGGGGTGGGGGTTTTGGACCCATACATAATGACCATGGTATTGGCCCAGCAAATAGATTCGCTGCAGGGCCAGGTGATCATCAGAATGTGTTATTTTCTAAGACCCCTAGATCAAACTGGAATATAATGAATAGGTGGGGGGCAGGTGTCCCGGTAAATGACCGAAATGACCCCGGGATCTGTGGAAATGGGTTTGGAGCTTGGCCGGTTGATGAGCAGTTTTGGATGCGTCCCAATACCCCATTACCAAGGTGGAATGTAGCAACAAATGGATGGGGATTGGAGGCCCCACCCTATGATTGGGGGTTTGGTACAGTGAATAGGTATGGGGTTTTGGCAAACTTAAATGATTGCGATTGACGTATGGGGGGCCGAAATACGTTAAAAAATGGATCAAGGGTCCCATGCATAATAAGCCACACCAAAGATAGGGGCAGAGGTCTTATAGATGGTATAAACATGTTTGAGACAATTAATCTGGAAGGCCGCAAAGCGCAAGTTGCTCCAGAAAGAGAAACTGCTCCTGACCAAATTGTGGGTGTGATCGTTGGTGGCTCCCTTAAGGAGAACGAGAATGTTATTGTTAATGATAATGATATTTCGCATGATCAGTTAAATGCAGTAGAGAGAGTGGGCAACTTATCGGCTAATGGAAGCCCCCACCTACGAGCAGAAGATGGGGTCCCCTTGACCGATTTTGTGGCGAAGAGAACTGTAGAAACATGCAAGATACTATGTTGGAATGTAGCGGGACTTAATTCCAAACGTAATGATAAGGAGTGGTCAAGCTTTGTCGAAAGACATAACATTATTGCCCTCCAGGAAACCTGGGATACAACTGTTAACTTTTGGTGGGATGGGTTCACTAGCTTCGCCAAGGCAGCTATTCCTAGCCGCAGCGGCAGAGCTAAGGGAGGCCTGTTATTGTTATTCTCTCTAGAATTGAAGGGCTCCCTAAAACAGATTAGTACTGACTCGCACAACATACTTATCGTAGAGAGACAGATTAACCCCACTAGGAGGTCCTTATACATCAATTTTTATAACTCAGGGAATAGGGACAACAGCGGTAGCAATATCGCCACTTTAGATGCTATATTAAGGTCAGGCAGCCAGATTACTCAGCTTGACACAGAGTATATCCTACTAGGCGATTTTAACATTCATCCCTGCACGTTAGCATGCAGTTTAAGTAACAAGGAATGGGGTGATGGTCCCGAGGGACCTCACTTTGAACATACCACAGAGGGAGAGGAGCTAGAGGACTTCCTGGCAAATTTCAACTTGTACGAACCAGAGGGGGGCCCGAGAATAGCTACCTTCACTGGCACCAATCCCGGAACCATAATTGATTATATTTTCACCACACAAGGTATTCTAAACCAGGTGCTTTCCTACTGCACTGTGTTATCTCACCACAGTGATCATAACCCTGTCTTACTTGAAGTGGCTTGGGGAGATTACATGGGGCCAAATCCAGGGAAAGTGAGGTTGGATCATACTTTGCGTACCTCTGATCAGGGTAGGAGAGTTAAGTGGGCTAAGGTGGTCCCAGAAAACTTCTATGCTGAGGTTTTCCCGAAAATTAAGGAACAGGTTGAGGTTTGCCAGAACCCTCGTGCCCCGGGTTGTGAAACTATAGGGGCCTTTGAGTCGATCTGTGGGCAGGTGTCGCATGATCTCCTGGCTAAATCAAAGAAAGGAGAACCGAATAAGAAGCGCTGGTTCGACACTGCATGTTCAAAAGCACACAGGTCTCTGATGGTAGCTTTGAAAAAAATACCTAGGGTAAGGGGCGAGATTGTTAGATTGAGGAAAACCTATTAGTCAGCTATAAAAATCAGACAAGAAAGCATCAAACGGGAAGCCTGGGAAAATCTTCTATCCGTGGCTGTCCTGAAGGACAGTCGGAAATTCTGGGAAATAATTAAACAACCATTCTTTTCCGACCAAAATAACGAGGCCATGGACTGTGTCATCCCAGATGACAAGTGGTTGAATCATTTTAAAAATGTGTATGGGGATAATGATCAGGCAACCCAGGATGTGTCGTTGGCCACTTTAGACGCCACTCCTATTAATTTTTATAGTACAGAAGTGGAGAAAGCTATCTTGGCCACAACCAAGCATAAGGCCCCGGGCCCCGACGGGGTGCCAGCCGATTTTTTCATACATGCCCCAAAGTTGTGGGCAGAGGTATTGGCCAATGTCTTTACCGCCGTTAATAGCAACCCTACACCATCTTCCTGGGACATTTCCACCATCGTCCCCATCTTTAAAATGGGCCAGCGGGACGACCCCGGGTGTTATAGGCCCATATCCCTCTTGGACTCGTCGGTGAAGATCTTAGGCAGAGTCCTTTTGTCCAGGCTGAGGGATAATGTCGAGAGTTGTGGAGGGTTGTCAGAGATCCAGTATGGGTTTAGAGAGAGGAAAGGCACAATCGAACAATGCTCCAACCTACACCTGCTCATATCAAAGTATACGGTGGCCAAGGAGGGGTCCTTGTTTCTAGCATTCATGGACCTCTCCTCGGCTTTCGATTTGGTGAACAGGGCTAAGTTATGGATGACCTTGCTGAAAATGGGGATCGACGAGGCATTGGTAAGATTTATGGCTTCCCTACACCAGGAGCTTTTTTCGGCCGTACGAGTCACAAATGAGGGTAGGTGGACGTCCCTTTTCAAATCCCTGAGGGGGGTAAGGCAGGGCTGCATATTGGCCCCTCTGCTCTTCACAATTTATATTAACGGTCCGGGTGCACATTTGGAGGAGAAGGAGGTCGACGTTCCGCGTGCGGGAGCAGTTAAGATCCCAGCGCTCTTGTACGCGGACGACGCCGTGCTAATTGCGCGCACGGGTGTCGGCCTTCAACGCCTCTTAAATGCCTTTGGCATATTCATGGAACAGCTTGATTTAAAAATAAATGCTAGTAAATCGCATACCATGGTGGTGGGCCGAAAAAGTAGTAAGAGGAGAACAATAACCTTTACGTGTAGAGGGGATATGGTTTCTAGAGTTTACACTTTTCCCTACTTGGGGGTACTTTTTGACCAGAGAGGAACTTGGGGTCCTCAAGTGAGGGCGAAGAGGTTGGCGGTTATTAGATCATCGTCTGCCCTCATGGGCTTTGCGGGCAGGTTAGGTGCCAGGCCCATGGAAGCGTTGTTAAAAATTTACAAGAGTAAACCTGTCGCCGTTGCGTTATATGGTTCACCAATTTGGGGCTATGTAAACGTGGAACCAATCCAGAGAGCGGAGAACAGATTCATACGGACACTCCTCTCTGTGCCGCAGTCAACACCAACTTACTCAATACACTTGGAGGTGGGCCTAGATTTCCTTACTGATGGGTTGAATATGGCTCCCCTGATCTTTTGGTTAAAGACGTGGCTTAATGAAGACCTCCCACTGAACCATAAGATCATGTCCGACGTCTTGTCCCTAGACCATTGTAAAAAGATCCCCTGGCTGGCCTATCTGTTGAAGGTATTCTCAGATTTGGGACGACCAGAGCTCTTTACTTCCCCTCAAGATATCAAGGTCCAAGACATCGATCTTGTCAAAAAGCATTTTATGGGGAGGGCAAGAGCACTTCGTGGAGAAAGGGAATTAGTGAAACCATCAGTAAGGGGCCATTACTTACTTGTTAATTCATTTTCTTTAGCACCGTATCTTGGTTTCGTTACAATTCCATTCCATAGGTTTCTTTTAACCAAGTTCAGGTTTAATTTGTTACATTTTTATTTAGGCACTTTTAAAACATGGGAAAAACCGGAAATAGCCTCACCCTGCAGTTGCGATCATTTCTCACCCCAAGACACCATGCATTTTGTTATGTTTTGTGGGTTTTATTTAGAGCCAAGGAAAAAATATCTGGTATCAGCTTTGAAGGAGGCGGGCTTCACACAAGTGAGACCGGCTCTGCTCTTCTTGCAATCATTGCCCAACATACATATTACCTTTTGTATAGCCAATTTCTTGGTAGCTGCAGTTAGGATGAAAAAACATACCCATTAGATCCATCGTTATTCCTTTTTAACTTTTGTATGCCTAGATTTGTTTTAATGTAAATTATTTTATTGTCATATTTTAACACGCATGAAAGGTTCCTAACTCTTTGTATGAAATGTTTTTAATCTCTTTGTATGACTTTAATTGAGTCGAATAAAGATATTTTGACTGACTGACTGACTGAATCATCCATGGAATTCCCTGCAATGCTAACGCCAACACATTGACGACTCAATGTGTGCATTACATGAGTCCGTGGCAAGCAGACTTTCAGCTTTGCCACTTGGTCCCAAAGCATCTTGTACTTTATCTTGCAACCCCTTGAATCTCTGAATACATTCTGGCTCCAATAGTGTAGGTATTCATAATAGAACTGAACACCGTAATACGAATGACACACTATAAGCATGGGGAATCTGGGATCTGTATTTCCTAATGCCAGAATTAGAACCTTTAGTTCTGTCGCTTGGGCTGTGCAGTCACCAACTGTGTGTTGGTTTTTCCTAGGATGGAATTCTCCATCATGCATGCGCTCTTTTACAATTGCGCAAGCCGGTGAGTATTGGTGCTTAGGCAAGCTGGGCAGAACCAGCAGTGTATTTGATGTCCAGGCATTGTCCTATGCTGATGACATTTATTTAATAGCTGATGACCTTATTTTGACTCTGGATGAGAACAGCCCAGGGCTATTCTTATACTCCTGGGGCAATTGACAGAATACCCTCTTAGAGCCTAGCGCCGAGAATGTGGTCAAATATCTGCTTCCAGGCACTATCTTTTGCCAGAAGAATCCTTTAGAGATATCAAGTGTTTTATATTTCGTCCGCACTATGTTGTTCATTATTGCGGCACTGTGTGCATTTTGTAATGCAAATGTCTGCGTAGCTGTGTTTAAGTGTCTATATTCTAATACTAGATGATATAAATGGTCTGGTTTCATTACGGAAAACAAGGGATTATTCATGGAAGAGGTGCAATTTTGTATCATACCTTAGTATCCAAGTTGTTGGAGGATTTCCCTAACTTGGTTTTTAGCTTCATGCTCAGTAGGATAATGTTTTTGAGGTTGTGGGGTTATCCTCAGTGGTATTTCTTGATAAGGGGAACCGTCATCCCACCTTACATGTTTGCTGTATAATGCAAGAGCTAACGCGCACTCCTTGGCATATGAAGGTTTAACTGATTCTGCAATGAGGCCAGAAAAAGCAGGTAAAATTACTGTTTCCCTATCTGGGCAGTCCATTACAAAATCAGGTGGCCAGTCCTTTTAGCCAACAGAATGACGTACTCTTGGGTTAGGTCCTTCCATAAGAGAATATTAATGTTTCTAGGTACGTCCCCCTCCAATTAGAGTTGTATTTCGTATAGGCAGTGCAGGATGCTTACCCTTGTATCCAGTGTTTTCGCTGTGATAGACTCTCTCAGCGCTATTCCCACCAGACAATACATCAGGTTCTGGCGAACTATTGTGACTTTTGCTGTCTAGCATTGTCATTACCCATTCCCTGCTCAGAAGCAGAGTCTTCAATATCCGGGGCATGCCTGCCCTTAAGTCTGGCTACTTTTTTTGCATTGAGGCTTGGAAGGCTTTGTTTTTTCTTCACGTTTAATTATATAATCAGATAAGTGTTGTGAGTCCTTCGGTTTCACGTGCTCTCCCAGTCTGGGCTCTGACCAGCCACCTCTCTCCGAACGTTTATCAGATGACTCCTGAAAGGAACAAGATGAACGTGTATTAGTATCCTGGTGCCTGACGGGGTTAAAGAATGTAGGTCTCCTCCACGGTCACAAGCTGGACACCCCTCATAGAGACATATGCAGGCTGCTGGGCTGAAGCATCAGCATCTAGGGACCTTGCCAATGACAGCATGCACTCCTCTGTCAACACCAGGAAATAGATGTTTATAACAAAAGGCATCCTTGCCTTGGGCCGCGATCTCGGTCAAGCCACCGTTGTTTGTGTTATTTATTATTATTTATTTATTTAGAGGTTTTATATAGTGCTGGCTGGACCCAGAGGTATCAGAGCGCTTTACATGGGTAAGAAGGTGGTCACGGTATAAAACAATCATTCAACAGCATGGAGAACCAGCAAACATGTTGACAAACTAGAAACAGCTTGAATTTCCATAAATCAAATAAACAGATAAAAAGAGTGGGGGCTATATAAACAAGTAAAACATGGAAGTGAGAGATCAGAATTTTGGGTGGTGGTATAAGAAGGGGAAAGGCATGAAGGGCAGCAGGGGGTAGGAGGTTAGACGTGAGACAGGGAGGAGGGAAGCAGAGTGAAAAAAATTGGTAGGAGGGGGTAGTGGGAGGGGTGGGAAGGACTATGAGAGGGAGAGGAAGAGAGCAGTGGGTAAGGGAGAAAGCTGAGCCAGTGGAATGTAGAGCAGGGGGGGTGGAGGAGAGAGACGGTAGGAAAGAAGGGGGGACCAGAAAAGTGGAAGGGGAAAGGGCGAGTTCAAGGCGCTGGTTAAGACCCCCAATATTTATTGAGGAGGTGCATTTTGAGGTCTTTTTTAAGCTGGTGTAGAAAGGGTTGCATTGTAAGTCTTTGTGGAGGGCATTCCAGATGTTTAGGGGAATTGCCGGAAAAGGAGCGGGATTGAGTGGATTTCTTTTTTTTGCAGGGGTGGGACTAGGAGGAGAGCGTTGGTGCTTCTCATAGGTCGTGTGCTGCCCGCTTTGCATGTTTTGTTGGTGAGGTATGGCGGTGTATTTTGATGGAGGACTTTGTGTGTAATGCAGGCAGTTTTGTAGGCGGACCTGCCTTCGATGGGGAGCCATTTAAGGGTTTTGAGGGCTGGGGAGATGTGGTCGAAGCGTTTGGAGTCAGTGATGAGTCTTCCTGCAAGGTTGAGCACAGATTTGAGCGGCGCAAGGTGGACCTTGGGGATTCCGGTGAGGATGGTGTTGCCGTAATCAATACGTGAAAGGACCAGAGATTGAACAACTAATTTAAAGTCATCAGTAGGGATGAAGGGCTTAATTTTCTTTAGATGGCGGAAAGTGAAGAGGACTCCTTTAGCCGAGTTTTTAATGTGCACATCGAGAGTTTGGCTATTATCGATGGAGATACCCAGGGATTTTACTGAGTTGAACAAGGATAGGGAGCATTTGAGGGCATTGAGGTCGGAGATCCAGGTTTGAATGGGGAGATGGTTGTTTTTAGGGGAGAAGAGAATGATTTCAGTTTTTTGGGGGTTAAGTTTGAGATGATTTAATTGGAACCAGGATTGAATCTTGGTGAGGGTGTTGTTAAGGTGTAGGATGTCTGCGTGGGTTTTGATCTTATAGTAGAGTTGGGTATCATCGGCATAGAGGTGGTAGTTGATTCCAGCTTGTTTAAGAATGAGAATGAGGGTGAGGGGTTCCATGAAGAGGTTAAAGAGAGAGAGAGAGAGAGAATAGATCCTAGGGAGACCGGAGTGGGGTTTGATAAGCAAATGTGGATTTTGATTTGCTGTGATCGGTGTTGGAGGTAGGTGACGAACCATTTATGTGCCGTACCATTGAGGCCGAATCGATCTCTGAGAACATTAAGTAGGGCAGAGTGGTTGACTGTATTGAACGCGGCGGAGAGATCAAGGAGGATAAGTAGGCAGGTCTCGCCATTATCGAGGGAGTGGTGGATGTCATCGACAATGTTGAGCATGGCAGTTTCGGTGCTGCAACCTTTCCAGAAGCCTGACTGTAGGGGGTCCAGTAAGTCGAAATGTTCAATGTGATTATCTAATTGGAGCAGGACACATTTTTCCAGGGCTTTGGAAAGAAGGAGGAGGTTAGAGATGGGGTGGAGATTAAGATCATTGGGGTCGGCCATAGGGTTTTTAAGAATGGGAGTGATTTGTCCAAGTTGAAGGAAGGTAGGGGCACAACCCGTGGCAAGGGAGGTGTTCATGATAGAGGTCCAGGATGAGGTAATGATGTGTTTTAGGTCTTGGACAAGGTTGGAAGGGAGGGGGTCTTTAGTGTGGGAGGACGGTTTTAGTTTAGCAATGATGTTGAAAACTTCACGCTCAGTTACAGGGTGGAAATTATGCCAGGAGGCATTGTTTTTTAGTTGTGAGTTAGGGAGATTGGTTTCAAGAGGTGTGGCTGTGGGAAAGTGTGGGGAGTGGTTTAGGGGAGGTATAGTAGAGAGTGTGTGTGAGGAAAGGTAAGGGTGAGGTAGAGTCGTATGCAGGTTCGAAATTGGATCAAGGGGTGTGGTGAATGCGGAGTGAGTTTTAGAGGAAGTGTCAGGAGTGAGTTGGGGGGAGGTTGGGATCAGAGTTGAAAGGAAGGATTGCTCTATCTTTGCGATTTTATCCGAGAAGAAATTAGCAATTTCTTCACATCTTGTAGTTGAGGCCAGCGGAATTGGAGGTGCAGAGGAGGTATGGTTACGAACAATGTTTTTTTTTTATTATTTTTTTTTTAAACCGTTTATTACAAGACTCAAAAATATACAAATATGGGCCTACAACCTTCCGGCCGGCCGCTAGCAGTGAAAGGAGCATACGATATACATTTATAGAACACATGGTGCTGCGGCTGAGCATGCACAGGAGGTAACATCGTTGCGAGCCACACTGTCCTGACCCCACTATACGGTTCCATTTTAAACTTAAAGAACAACAACTACAAACAAACCCACAAGGCAATCCTCAATTGGAAATAGCAGCACGTGCTCCCCTGGAGGGGGGATCCTAGCCATCCATAGGAATCTCACGAGGGGGGAGAGATCAGAACTAGGGCTGGGTACACCCAATGCCCAGGTACCGGGGGGATGAGTTGGCTAAGGGGACGGGGCCGGCGACGGATCGGGCAATAACGGTGGAGCACAGATTCCCCCGCGGTAGGCGTTCCAGGGGCCCCACACTTTCACCCATGTCGCAGGCTTACCTCTCGCCACATACACCACCTTTTCCCGAAACATGCACCAATCCATATGTTCCTTCCAGGCCGAGACAGTCGGGGGCCTCTGGGATCCCCACAGCTGGGCAATATCACGCTTGGCAACCATATACCCCAGAGTCGCCCACCACGTCTGCGGCACCGAGTAATCGGTAGGCTCCCACACATTCAACAGGCATCTCCTCGCTTCGGGCAACAGCGCCACATGCGTGACCACTCGCAGCACCTCATGCACACCACGCCAGAACCCCGCCACCTCCGGGCACTCCCACAAGATATGCAGAAAAGTCCCCAGCGCACCACACCCGCGCTTACACAAACCGTCCTCAGCGTAGCCCATACGCAGGAGCTTTGGCCCCGTCATGTAGACCCTGTGGAGTATCTTGAGCTGGACGAAGCGAAGGCGAGCCGGTATGGCCACCTCTTTCGGGGAGGCCACCGCAGAGATCCAGTCCTCGTCGTCCAGCTCCAGCCCATCGGCTACCCAAGCCTCACGAAGGGCAATCAACAAGTCTGAGCGGTCGTTGATCAGTTTTTTGTAGATCAGTGAGATCGTGCTGTCAGGGACGTGTCCGTCCAGCACTCTATCCTCCAGGGGGGAACACTCCGGGATGGAGGCAACGTCCGGAAAGACGGAGCCCAGCGCATGTCGGACCTGCAAATACCGAAAGTATTCGCTGCCCTGCAACTGAAATTCCGTCTGCAGCATTTCAAACGTTTTAAATCCTCCCCTCGTCCAGAGATCCCCCACTTTGCTAATGCCTATTAAGTCCCACTGCTCAAAGCCCTTCGAGGTCCACAAGGAGCCCAACCGCTCAGACTCATATAGTGGTGACGCCCGGGTCAGACGGTCCTTCCACCCCATAGCTGCATTGGCCGCGTGCCACACTCGCACCATGACACGCGTGGGCCCCGTTAGGCGAGCGTCGGGCGCGCTAGAATAGAGCGCTCGATAATGGTCACCACCTGGAAGTAGCATCCTATCCATTTCAAACGCCGGGTTTAAGGCTGGCCCATATAGGCCCTGATTGATCGCAGCTAGCTGGGAGGCCCAATAATACCGTTTAATATCCGGGAGGGCTATCCCCCCCATCATACCATGGGAGCGTCAGCTTAGCCAGGGCAATACGTGGCCTCCCGTCCCAGAACAGACGGCGCTGCAAACTCTCCACTTCGCGGAAGTAGCGCGCCGGGACGAGGTCCATAGTGTTCTGCAACGCGTACAGGAAACGCGGCAGCGACATCATTTTAAACCATGCCGCCCGGCCGAGCGGCGAAAGCGGCAAACGCCGCCAGCGCGCGACATCCTCTTTCAGACGCTGGAGGGGGGGAAGCAAGTTCCGATCATACCGAGCCTCCGGGTCCAGAGTGATGAAGACACCCAGGTACCTAAATCCCTGCGGGGCGACCTGGATCGGACAGCCCCGCGGGAGGATAGGAGCCTCCCCGGCGAGAACATACACACACGATTTAGCCCAGTTGATGACCATACCGGAGTTACGACCGAATGAATGCAAAACATCAACCAGTACTATGAGTGATTTACGTGGGGAAGCTAGGTACAAGAGGATGTCATCAGCGTATAGGGATACGCGGTCCTCATACTCAGGGGTCCAGCGGAGACCACGGATGGAAGGCTCCCACCGCAGCCACTCCGCCAGGGGCTCCAAGGCAAGTGCAAAGAGGAGCGGCGATAAGGGGCAGCCCTGCCGCGTGCCCCGGCCCAGCTCGAACGGAGCTGACACTCTTCCGCTCACCACCACCTGCGCCAATGGGCCCGAATACAGCAATTTGACCCAACTGATGAACCCTGGGCCGAATCCAAACTTCGCAAGCATCGCCCAGATATATGGCCACTCAAGCGTGTCAAACGCCATGGTGGCGTCTAAGGACGCCAAAATGGCCGGCTCCCGTAGGTTACGAACAATGTTGAACAGTTCTCTGGGTCTATTTTTGGCCCGGTGAAGTTGAGTTCGGAAAAAGGATGCCTTTTCGTTAAAAATGTGTTTCTTGTATGTCGATCTGGCTAATCTGAGGAGTGCCAGATGTGAGGGAGAGGGATGCTGTCTCCATGTTCTTTCCGTCAGTCTGAGTGTACGTCTTTCTTTGGTTAGCTCTGAGCTAAACCATGATTTGGAAGGGATATTTCTTTGATTTTTTAGTTTCAGCGGGCCAATTGTTCTAAGGTATCAGTGACTGCTCTTTTAAAGTGTTCAGTAAGCTCATTTGCGTTTTGTGAGGTGGGGATGAGGAGAAGTTTAGACTCGAGTACAGCAAGGGGGATAAGATTTAGATTTCTGGTCCATTTCTTGGGTTTAATGATATTAGTGGGGGGGGGGGGGGGTGCCGTGGTAGCTATGATGAACAGTATGAGGTGGTGGTCAGACCAGTCGATGGGGACGATATTGGACAGGAAGGTCAGATTCTTATTGGTAATAATAGCGTCCAGGATGGCTCCTTTGGTGTGGGTTGGGGACTGACATAGTTGTTTGAGGTCATTGATCTCAAGAAGATTGGTGAGGAGGGTGATTGAGGGATCATCAGTATCGTTCCAATGGAGGTTGAGCTCTCCAAGGAAGAGATTTTTAGAGTTGGATATTGAGGATTGTGTCAGAAGGTTGGATAGCTCATCAACGAAGGGATGAGGATCTCCAGGAGGGTGGTAGATATTATGTAGGCGAATTGGGTGGGAACCTTGTACTTTTAGTTCTGCTTCAAGGTATTTGATGGTGGAGTGTTTGGAATTGTTAACAAGGGAGAGCTGAATTTCGTCTTTGAAGATGATGGCTAAACCACCACCTATTCTGTCAGGTCTGTCTTTTCTAAGGATAGAATATCCTGGAGGGGAGAGTAGGTCAAGTATGCTCGTAGAATAGTCAATTAGCTTGGTTTCCGTGAGGAATGCGATGTCAATGGATTCGCTAAGGATAGTTTCTGAAATTTGAGTGGCATGTCGGACAGCGGATCGACAGTTCACAAGCATGCAGGCGAGAGGTTTGGGGTTGCATTTGGGGGGTGGGCAAGAGTGGATGGTGGTGAGTTGAGGAGGGGGCCTGGTGGAGACAGGAGAGAGGGGGATTCTGTTAGTCCCCAATATAACGGGGATGTTAGAGTAGGGGGGTGGAGGATTGATTGATTGATGAACTGGGATGGTAGGAGTTGCATAGGTCAGTAAGGTCAGACAGGGAGAGATGGCAAGAGGTGCGGAGAGCTCTATGCATACGGCAGCGGAGAGGAGTAGTTCTCCATGTTTTGTAGTTGGTGGTGGTTTTTTCAGCCAGCGTAGGGGGAGTTTGCCCGATAAAGAGGGTTTTAGAGCTGTGGACATTAAAATCTATCCTAAGTCGAGTGAGATCTCTCGTTAATGTAGAGAGAACGCGTTCTATGTTAAGGAGAGTCTGGGTTATTAGAGTGAGGGGGGACATTGTTGGAGAGGGGGTAGGGGCTGTTCTCTATTAGCTGCAGAAGGAGGTCCATTATTTGGAGGGAGTGAGAGGTCAGTGGGGGGTAAGAGGAGTGCTACCGTTGTAGGGCGTGAGTGGATGCGTGAAGGGGACAGGAGATTCAAGACATCAAGGGAAGAGGTATGAGATGTTAGAAGGGCGTGACGATTGTGGAGAGGGACAGCCTCAGGGTTAGGGGGAGATGTGTTTTTCTGGGAGTGAGATAATGGTTTCGGAGAGGAAGATAATGGGGCCGGAGGTGGCATGAAAGGAGATTCAGGGTGGACAGATAGGGATTCAGGTTGGGGGGGGGAGGTAGGAAGGATAAGGGTTAGAAATAGAAGTATTAGGGGATGAAAGGGACAGGACGTTAGAGTGCATGTGAGGTTGGGAGCGGGGGTGTGTAGGGGGATATCAGGAAGGAGGGTCATTGGGGGAGCGGATATTTGGAGGTCAGCGAATGAGGAGTGGCGTTAGCTGTAGAGATGTCAGGGGAGGGGAGAGTGAGGTCATTGGTTGGAGGATGGTGTTGTCTGTAGGGATGGTATGGGGGAGGGTGGGGTAGGATGTAAGGGAGAGAACGGAAGAGCATTGTGTGGTTGGGGAAGAAGGAAGGTTAGGAGCGGATTTTTATAGTTGGAAGGACAAGGTGCTGAAGTGGAGTTCAAAGGTGGTGAGGTGGGATTCAGCGGCTTGAATGAGGATGTTACCCATCTTGAAAATGGAGATGTCAATTTCACCTGGAAAAGCAGTTGAGGGCGTGGTAGATAATTTAAAGCCATAGGGAATTTTGATTGAGTTGGTGACTGGGAGATATTGCAGGAAGATGCTTTTCCATTTGGAGGAGCGTTTAGAGTAAAAGATGTAATTGGTTTTGTTGGGGGAAGTGAGACTGATGTAGTTATCAACAATAAGTGTTTCAGGGTTTCGGATGAGGAGTTTGTGTTTAAAAATTTTCTTTGCGTTTTTGGAGAGATTGGGGGGTAGATAATTAAAGATAGCTCTGTCACCATATGTACAACACAGATAATCACATTTGCACAATGTATGTATTAACCTTGTACATGATGTGTCAATGTATCATCATAGTGTTTCTGCGAAGTTGGTTTGTAAGGAAGTATAGTTCACTAGAAACTAAATTGCACTGTCACGGTTTCAAATGTGTGGCAAAAGTCATTTTGTGAGAGTGAAGGCAACGTTAGAAAGGAAACCCATGAACATGAAAAAATAGATAGGCCTAACTGGGACATATGACATAGTAGTGTGTCATAGAATAAAGAAGAGTAAAGTGACATAGAGGGTGTTGCTTAGTATAGTGTTGTACAATAAAGTAGTGTTGTAGAGTGGCATAGAGTGGAGTAGAGTTTAATGGAGTATAGCATCATAGAGTGGAGTATTATAGAATGTAGTGTTGTGGAGTGGAGTGGCCTATAGTGAAGTGGTGTAAAGTACAGTGGTACAGAGTAGATTAACGTAGAGTGAATTGGTTTTCAGTAAAGTGGTTTTAAGTGCACTGGCATAGAGTGCAGTGACACAGAGTGGTGTAGAGTGCAGTGACACAGAGTGCTCTAGAGTGGTGCAGAGTAGAGTGATGTAGAAAGCAATGGTGTAGAGTGGAGTAGAGTACACTGGTGTAGAGTAGCGTTGCTTTTAGTGGCAGAGAGTAAGGTCTTGCAGAGTAGAGTATTATAGAGTAAAGCAGCATAAGGTGGTAAATAGAGCAGTGGCAAAGAGTGAAGTGGTACAGAGTAGAATAGAGTGGCGTGGAGTGCAGTGATGGAGAGTGTTGCAGAGTATAGTGGCGTAGAGTGCAGTAGTGCAGAGTGCATTCAATTTTGAGTAAAGTGGTGTTTAGTGCATTGGTGTAAAGTGCAGTGGTTTAGAGTGGAATGGCATAGACAGCAGCAGTGTAGAGTAGAGTGTGCAGAATGGCGCTGCGAAGAGTGCAGTGGCGTAGAGTTCAGTGTGGCTGAGTAGACTGTCGTTAGAGTGCAGCGGTGTATAGTAGAGTGGTGTAGAGAGTAGTGGTATAGAGTACAGTGGTGCAGAGTAGCGTAGAGTACAGTGCTGTAAAGTGTTGTAGAGTATAGTGGCGTAGAGTACAGTGGTGCAGAGTAGATTAGCGTTAAGTACAGTGGCATAGAGTGCATTGCTTTTGAGTAAAGTGGTGTAGAGTGCAGTGACGTAAAGTAGATTATTTCAGAGTAGAGTGGAGTGGTTATGGGTAGAGTGCAGAGGTGTAGAGTGCAGTAGCCTAGAGTGATGTAGATGGCAGTGTAGTGCAGTGGTGCAGAATAGATTAGAGTGGTGTGAAGTGATGCAGACTGTAGGGGCATAGAGTTGAGTGGTGCAGAGAGCAGTGGTGCAGATTAGATTAGAGTGGCATAGAGTGCAGTGACGTAGCTCGCAATGGTGAAAAGTGGCGAAGAGTGCCGTGGTGCAGGGTAGAGTGGCATTGAGTTAAGTGGCGGATAGTGCAGCCTGCAGAGTAGAGTGTCATAGTGCAGTGACGCAGAGTTGTGTAGAGTGCAGTGACATAGAGTGCAATGGTGTAGAGTTCTGTAGCCTGCATTGGCTTGGAATGCTTTGGTGCAGAGTAGAGTGGTGTTGAGTTCATGGTGGAGAGTGCAGTCTTGCAGAGTAGAGTAGTAGATTGACACAGAGTAGAATGGTGCAGAGATCAGTGGTGTAGAGTACAGTGGTTCAGAGTAGAATAGAGTGATGTAGTGTGCAGTGGTGTAGAGTGTTGCAGAGTAGAGTGTAGTGGCAAAGAGTGCATTGTTTTGAGTAAAGGTGTGTTTAATGCATTGATGTAAAGCGCAATGGTTTAGAGTAGAGTGACATAGAGTTCAGTGACAGAGAGTGCAGTGTTGCAGAGTAGACTGTCATAGAGTGCAGTGGTATATATTAGAGTGGTGTTGAGTGCATTGACTTGGAGTGCAGTGGCGTAGAGTACATTGGTTTTGATTAAAGTGGTGTAGAATGGAGTGGCACAGAGTGGAGTGCACTAGGTGGAGTGGTGCTGAATAGATTGTTTCAGAGTAGAGTGGAGTGGTGCATGGTAGAGTAGAGTGGGATAGAGTGCAGAGTAGATTAGAGTAGTGTAGAGTGGATAAGTATAGAGTTCACTGACATAGAGTTGAGTGGTACAGAGTAGAGTGCATTTGCGTAGAGTGCAGTGGGATAGAGTGCAGTGTTGAGTGGTGTAGAGTGCAGTTGAAAGAAATGCAGTGGTACATAGCAGAGTAGTGTGGGGGTAAAGTGCAGTGGTGTAGAGGGGCGTAGTGGTGCAGAGTAGAGTACAGTGACGCAATGTGGAGTGGAGTGGCGTAGTGTGGAGTGTTGCAGAGTAAAGTGGAGTGACGTAGAGTGGAATATGCATGGTGTGGCAACACATTGCCATTACAGCCAACACATCTTCAATTGAAATCACCTGTACATTTGCACAGACATACAGTTTTACTGATGAAAGTAAACAGTACACGAATGATAATGTGCAGAAATGTCATCACCTTATGAATAGATTTGTTTTGATCATATTAAAATATCTGTTTCCACCACACTTCAAATTACCAAAACATTTGCTTCATTTGTGCTTTTCTAACTTTGATATCTTCTGAAATATCTGCACAGTTCTTTACAGACATTTAAACTTTGTTATGTGCTAGAAAACAAAATGACGTTGTACAGCCTTCCATAAGCACTCCCCCAGTGGCCAGCATATTTGTCACATGAATTTTCTCATTTTGAAGTCAGAGAAAGAAAAGTAAACACCAAGCTCCCTCTGAAGACAGAGCCTGACATTTGACATCTGTCTTTGAATGCACAGGAAATGTGACAAGATAAGAATCACGATTTAAAGGCCTGTTTACAGAAATCCACTGCTGGTGGAAGAATACAGTAACTAGGTTTTGGACAAGGGAATGGAAGAACTCAAGCGGGACAGCCTAAAACAAATAGAGCCAGCAAATAGAAAGCAAGCAAATGTGAGTTATAAACCACAAAGAGATGAGAATATGGACGCTTGTGTCTTTTCTGGAGATTTCTGAAACTTCGTTCTTTACTATGTTTTAGATGTGACTTTGGTCTTTGATGATTAGATCGTCCCAGGACATCCAGAATATTTTTTGATTCAGTGTTTTTCTGTATGCTAGCAGATTCATGGTATCCCAAGTTCATTTGAGTCACCCATCTGAAAAGTTGACTGTTTACAACAAAGTTGAGTTAGGGGGTCCTATTTGAAAACATAGATTACAACACATAAGTAGCAAAAATATAGTCTGAAAAGCATATAGTGCTTCGATATTTATCATACATTAAATATCATCTTAAAAAATAGAACCTGTTTTTAAACTCTAAAACATAGAAAAAATTGCTTCCCGCCTACTGTAGGACTGTGTCAATTTACAATTTCTACACAAGTTTTAAGATATAAGTGGACAAACAATTTGTAGCGGGGTTAGATGCATGCCCAAATTCTTGCAGGGAGAAATGTATGCATGCTGGTTATCTTGTATTTGTGATTGGTTTCACAAGAACCCACCTTTTGGCAAATGCTGTTGGAACATAGCAGAGTTACTGGTACGTTTTTAAAGAGCATTGTAACTTCTCCGTCCACATTGGCATTTCAGGGCCTTTCCTTCTACCTACAACATACTTAATAGGTATAGAGGCCAGCACAACCAGTTTTAACGTGCCTTGGAAATTGCTTCCCGGGACTGAAATTTTGGGTTGTTCCTCCTCCTCAGATCCATTATAAATACTGCCCAAATAGGCATTATATAAGTCTCACTAGTTTATACATTCAAGGAGTAATATGTTCTGTATATATTTTTAGCCACCTTTCTTATCATGATTGTTTCTTTTGTCTAGTAGTCCTTCATTGTCTACTCATGTGACATTATATTCATCAGCCTATTTTTTTTTCCAGTGACACTTTTCCCTCTGTGCCACTGGAATCACTTTATCAATACTGAGTTACTGTGTTACACGTTGGCTTCTATCATTTTCAAGGGTGTCACTATGCTACCTCTCACCATGTTTTTCATGTTTTCCACTCAAGTTGAGAATTCTTTGTCCGTACTACCATTCCTTCTTGCCCTGACTAATTCCTCATAAGGAACAGCTTGAATCTGGTGTCTAGGGTGTGCACTACTCATGTAACAGGGCATTGCATGCGTTGGGTTACTGATGCGGCCTACTCTGTGTCTGATTGTTCTCAACGAAAAGTTCAACATCCAAGAACGGAATCTGTCCTGCTATATTGGTATGTGAATTGTATCCGCCACTTATTGGGCTATGATTGGGCAACTCTCTCTCCTCTTTGACCACAGACCAATTTTGGGAACATAGCATCCAGGCCCACTAATAGGTGTTTCTATCTCACAATTACTTACATTTAATGTGGACAATGAATTGCACTGCGTCTCGCATAACTATGTGCATGCATTCTTAATACTGTGAGTGAATCAATGTAGACACTTGTATATACTCCGTATCAAGGGTGATGTCTTACAGCCAAATGTAATTTGGTGATATGTGAAAGCACAAACAATGTAGAAATACAACTGTGTTGCCAACGTAGGATCTCCCAACTTGCACACTAGTTCGGAAAGCATAATGACAGTACAATGTGATAATACACTCCTACACTTGGGACAACCTGATCTGTTTTCCACCATTGTTATGAATATTGGTATGTGGTGTGTGTTCACACACTACAACCCAAACTGTTTTTTATTGTATTCGAGCCCTGAGCAGGTCGTGGGAAATGCCCAATACGACGAAACACATGTTGGCTGGGCACTAAAGAAAAGAAAGAACAAAAGACAAAGAATTCCATAGATGTTGTGTATTTTGTTTATAATTGAACTTAAGTGTGTGCTCGGGACTCGAATTGTACTAACTTAAAGAGATCAAATTGGTCTTAACTCTAGGAGGTTGGGCGATTCCTCCATCCTTTGGAGCACTACTGATATAGATAGTAGTGGACACAAATACACCTGTGAATAGAGAGCGCCAAGTTAGGAACTCGGGAAGTCATCACCCGAATGTGTGTACAATAGTATCTTAGAGTAGGTGCGCTCGTGCAGATGTACAATGTGTGTCGAGCTGCATCGGCGCTTTTAACAGGGGGGTAGAAGCAGTTCTATCGCCAGTTGAAGTCGTACTAAGATCAAATGCTGCAGCCGCTACACAGAACAGCTTAACGAGCTTACACGGACGTTGCAGTTTCGTGTACCGTTAGGGCTTTAAGTGGGCCGGGTCGTGCTGGTGTTGAGCACCGGCCGTTCTAAAAAGCAGGTGCTGAGACGATTCTCTATCAAGCTCTCTTTTTCTGCCCTCACCCTTAGTGGGAAAAATAAATATTAAGTCTGGAGCAGTGCCACCCTGCACAGCTTTTGATGTAACTTCAAAAAAACTTGTTATAGTTCTTTTGCAGACACAGTCTCATCAATTCACGACTGAAGCATATTCAATATTATATACAATGAAGTTGTTGCTTATTTATCTTATGGAACTAACAACCATTGACAAAGCCAATAGCCCTGGATTGTTGTAGGTGGAATGTTACTTGTTGAATTATATAACGGGATGCAATAACAAAAGCAGCAAAATACCAGTCGGCACACAATTCTAAAAAACAGATTTTCAGTTTGTGTTTTTAAGCCACGCCTTTAACTACATTGGCCACGCCCCGGCCACGCCCCTTTGAGAGCCCCCCCCCAGTTTTGTCCTCCCACTTGCAGCCCTGTGCAGGGCCATTGGACGGAAGATATCACAAGGCCTATTCACTAGCAGGTTTTGACCCACCCAGGACGAGGTTTGCCAGTAAACAAGAGGCAGCAGGCTGTGATAGGTGACTGTTTCATCGCTAGGGTGCAGGAGGCTCACTCCACCAGAGCCTCCTGCAGACGCCTTCCTTCAAACTAAAGCGCGCAGGAGGTCATAGGTTTGCCACCCTCGCTTCCTGCTTGTGGAATTCTCTCCCTGTGGAGATCCGGAATTGTCAAGACCTTCTATCCTTCCGGAAAGCCTTGAAGACCTGGCTCTTCAGACAAGCATTCTCATAAACACTCTCCCCTCTATGTTCATGTTACTGCTGATCTTAGCGCCAAGCAACCAATCGGTGATAGTGCGCTTTAGAAATATTTTAATAACATAACAGATGACTGTGTGTGTAGCTGTAGGTTTGGTTGCTGCCTCACAGGACATGTCCACTCTGTTGTGTGGAGCAACAGTGTGTATGTGAATAAGCAGGGAGCATGTCATAAACAAGGGTGTGCCTGTGCAGTCATTGGAGTGTGCATCTTTGTTTGCAGATTTGAAGCAACATTTCTGTCATTTAAATGCCTAATCATCAGTTTGTGTACTTGCCCCCTTTTTTGACAAATGCAATTTTTTTAAATTAGCGGTCATTTTGTGAAGGCGTTACTAACTTGTACACACATTTATAGACCTATTCTGAGTTATGTTATATTTCATACTCTGGTGAGTGGGTGAGTGAGCATTGATTATGAATATTGTATTTTGGTCATAGATCATATTATATATATATCAAAACCAAGGGTGTCCTCAGAAAGACGTCACACCTGGGGGGGTTACCGCTCAAACACCTCCGGCAGTGGCAGCCACAGCGTAACCTCTCTCTTCCATTATGCAAATCGCCAAATGCGTTTTGAGCCGTTGCTCTTGGTCACTGGCTTGCAAAGAAAAGCCCAAGGCATCAATGTGTATCGGAACCATGATTTATTTAATTACAGAGTCCCACCCCATTGGGCGTCATCAGGCTGAGCATTGTGGTAATTGCAGTTCATATGCCTGACACGACTCAAGTTCCTTAAAAGCCCCCAGTGGGTGTTGAGGCCTCAGTTCACAAATCAAAATTTCCCCAGTGGGATTGTATCTTATATATTATATATATATCAGTGTAAAAATGATCTTGTCAGTACCTTGCCTGGTTCCTGCTCAGTTCTCCAGTTATTATCAAAAGTATCCAAGGATATGCCGAAATGTTATATCCATGACTTTTTATGTAGTGGAATGTAAACTGATTAAATGGTATTCTGAAAAGGGAAAAATATATCTATTGATGAAAAATGAAAATTTGATATTGTGTTTATTCATTAAACCCACTTAACAAATGTACAAGTGGGGAAACGACTGAAAGAATTAATAGAAACTGTAATTCATAATGCCTACTACTTGGAGTCAAGAAAGGTGACTATTTTGGAGACTAAAAAAATGTATGTAAGATACGGGATGCTTCCAGAGACTACAATAGAAAGTTGTTAGTACTGGCCAGGGCCTGCTGGTACCCTTAGTAAGAGGTGGGTCGACTGAAGTACCCGACCAGTTCCCAAAAGTTCCCAAAAACAAAATAAAACACCCCACCCTCCTAAAGCCCAAAATAAAATAGCCCCTCCCTCCAAAATTCCAAACTAAAACAACCCCTCCATCCAAAAGTCAAAAAACACAAGTGGAATACCATTTTAAATCAAAATAAAAGGTACTTACCCACGGCTGCATGCCCTCTGGGGTGTTCCGCTTCTGAATCTGCTGTGGAAGTCGAACTCCCCTACCCAATCCAGATACTGCACTAATGCTGTTAATCAGCATGAGAGAAGTGCCTGAATTGGATGGAGCTGGCTGACTGGATGCTCCTTCAGGCCCTGTTGACCTGTTCTTGGCCTCCTCCCTGCTGTATGAGACAGCTGAGTGGAGAGCTTCAAAGAGCGCATGTCACTTTGGCCAGTGCAAGAGCGGGGCTTCCAGAATTGATTACTTTCTAATATCCAAAACTTTAATTGATTCAGTCATTCAGTCAGTAAATGGTGCAGCAGCATTTTCTCAGCATACAGCCACATTTCCTCAGCATACAGCTGGATTTCTGGTGATCAAAACTATTTATAGTCTGAGGAACTCAGTTAGTTGAAAGCTCAGTACTTGAATCCTTAGGGAAGTAAAGTGTAGTAGTATTTAAGCACAGAAGGCAAACAGATTTTGGATCTTAGTAATTTTGCAGTCAACACTGCTCACACTTTATGGGAGGCATCAAAGGCTGTTATCTGAGGGATAATGGCCAATTGTTGTCTTGCCAGGAAAAGAGACTGACAAAACAGATTCAGAGTTTTGTAGCATTTTCACCATATAGATCAGATGACCAACTGAAGTTGTTTGTGGACTTGAAGCTTTTTAGTCCTGAGGCGGAAGCCGGGACTGTTGTACTATTTTTAAATATTGCCGTGTTTTGTCTAAATTGTTTTTAAAATCACTCTTTGCACTCCTACCTGGGCACTTTGAGCGGCACTCGGCACGGGAAGCGGACCCTAGCGCTGCCACGCTGCCTTGATCCTCTCCCACGCCCCCAACCAACTCGGCACCGCGAGGACGGTGGCCACGCCCCCTTTAGGCCACACCCCCTTCCAGCGACTAGCTTAAAACGCTGAATGCTAGCGTCTGGCGCGCAGAAGCTTGTTAGTCCTGAGGCGGAAGCCGGGACTGTTGTACTATTTTTAAATATTGCCATGTTTTGTCTAAATTGTTTTTAAAATCACTCTTTGCACTCCTACCTGGGCACTTTGAGCGGCACTCGGCACGGGAAGCGGACCCTAGCGCTGCCACGCTGCCTTGATCCTCTCCCACGCCCCCAACCAACTTGGCACTGCGAGGACGGTGGCCACGCCCCCTTTAGGCCACGCCCCCTGGACGTTCCCACCAGCAACCAGCTATAAAATGTGCCTGGCCAGGAAGCGCAGCGGACGAGCGCAGCGGGAGCGCCGTTTGCGCGCCGAAGTCGCGCCTAAGGCAAGCCCGTCTGCGCCCGTCCGCGCTCGAACGGGCTCAGGGCCAGACCCCATGCCGGGCTCAGACACCAAGATGGTGAGCTACTCGCGTCGCGCCCTACTTAGTCTCAGACCCACTAAGAACATACGCTGTAATTACATTCACGACTCAGATGGACTTTTTGCAAATTGCGTACTCTTCCGCCCAGTCCACTTACTTCCCACCCAGGCACCTATTCCACACTCTGGCCTGAAATTAGCTGTACTAAACTGTAGGTCGCTCCCCATGCACGCCCTGCTCATCAATCACCTGCTCGTTGACCATGAGTTAGACATCCTTTTCCTCACGGAGACTTGGCTTACAACACACTCGGACTCGGATGTGGTCTTAGCCCTGGCCCCGGGCTTTCTCATCCAGTCCCAATTACGTCCCTCCGGTAGAGGCGGCGGTCTGGCCATTCTGCATAGAGATCATTTCTCATGCAGAATCAGCGATGCTCATATCATAGATTCAGAGAGCTGCCACTTTACCATCCAGCTGACCCCGACTAGATCACTGGAAGGCCTCCTGGTGTATCGTCCCCCTGGACATTCTGGTCCCTTTACTAGCGCCCTGCTAGAAGCCATATCAGCATTGGCCCATTCTACACCTAACTTCACTGTGCTAGGGGACCTCAATATTCATTTTGATGATCCCCTTGACACAGGGGCTGCTGACCTGATTTTAGACCTGGCTGTCTACGGTCTCCAACTGGTTAATACTGGAGCCACCCACATTAAGGGCCATCTGTTAGACCCGGTTTTCACAAATGTCCACACCCTCCAGGCCAAACCTTCCTGCCCCCTTCCATGGACAGACCACTTCTTAGTTCCTCTCTTCTTGCCAGGAGAATTTAAGAAGCCCCATAAGCCTATCACGTATACCCGGGACAGGGCATGGTCCAGACTCTCAACAGAGGAATGGGCCAGAGCCCTGGAATCAACGACCCCCGCCCCCTCGGGGGATCCCGTCGTAGCGGATAGCAATTTTAGGAAGTGGATCTCCAATTCACTCGACTTGATCCTTCCGATAAAAACCCGCGAAGATAAAAGCGGAAAGATAGGCTCAGCCCCATGGTTCAGCCTGGAACTCAGAACCCTCCGCAAGGAATGTAAAAAAAGCGGAGCGACTGTGGAGGAAGGACTGGCTCCACTCTAGTAAGGATTCCTACCGGAGGACGGTGAGAGCATATAAATCTGCTCTGAAACTTACTAAAGCCTCTTATTATGATGATAGGATAAAAAATGCCACTAACTCTGCAAGAGAATCCTATCTCATTGCCAAAGAACTCATGAAAATACCACAACCTCCTTCACCTACCAGGACCTTACCGGACAGGAGCAATGAACTTGCTAAGTACTTCAAGTCTAAAGTCTCCCACATCCTAGCCTCACTTCCGCAGCCTAGCCAGTTGCCTTACTGGGACAGCGCTGCGCCTGACACTTGCACAGTAGGTGCCCCTCGCCCTCTGCTGACCACCTTTAGGGCGGTCTCAACGGACGAGGTCGGAAAGACTTTGGCCAAGATGAAAAGCGGCTCTCCCCGTGACCCTGCTCCCATGAGGTTTCTGAAAGCTGTCGCCCCTGCGATTGTGCCCACAATCCTGGAGTTGATCAGTGCCTCGCTGTCCCAAGGCTCCGTCCCCCCTAGTTGGAAGGGGGCGGTAGGTAAAGCCCTTCTCAAAAAACCCCAACTGGACCCCACTGATTTGGCCAACTACAGACCGGGCATCAGCAAAATTGCCGAGAAACTGGTTAACGTCCAGCTGTCCCAGTTCCTAGAATCTAATAACCTGTTGCGCCGGTCCCAAACTGGGTTTCGTCCTGGCCAAGGCACGGACACTGCCCTCCTCGCCATCATCGAGGAGGCAAGGCGCATTTTAGATTCAGGGGGGTCAGTGGCAGTGATCCTCCTGGACCTTAGTGCAGCCTTTGACACGGTGAATCACCGTGTCTTGCTCCACCGGCTGGCCAGGGCGGGACTTGGGGGCACAGCGCTGGCCTGGATTGAGTCATTTCTGTCGGGCCGCTCGTTCCAGGTCTGGGATGGTAATTCCCGTTCTGATTCACTGCCTTTGACTAGTGGGGTGCCACAGGGCTCCTCACTTAGTCCCACTCTTTTTAACGCCTATATGGCTCCTTTAGAGGACGTAGTTGCCCCCTTCGGCATCAAAATTGTGAGTTACGCGGACGACACGCAATTAGTCGTCTCGCTCTCACATCTTGACCAATGCCCAGACAATCTCCTGCACTGCCTCCAGGAAATCCATCTCTGGATGTGCGAGTCCTCACTCAAGCTTAACGGGTCCAAAACTGAAGTTATGCTGATGGGCAAGAAATGGTCAGCAATTCCATCTTCAGTTTGGCCCGATGCTATGGGTGAGGTGCCCGCCCCTAAGAGGGAAATTAAGAGCCTGGGGGTCTGGCTCGAACCAGACTTGTCCATGAAAACCCAGGCAACTAAAACAGCGGGAACTTGCTTCGGACTTATGCGCTCAGTCCGTAAGATCCTTCCACTGCTCCCTCCCCAATCAAGGAAACTCCTGGTTCAAGGACTGATCCTTACGCGATTGGACTACAGCAATGCTGTTTACTTGGGAGTCCCCGAAACTACCCTGGGCAAGTTACAACGAGCCCAAAATGCGGCTGCCCGGATGCTAATGAATCTTCCCTCCAGAGTCTCTGCCAGACCAGCGCTTAAGGCTCTCCACTGGTTGCCAGTGCGAGAGAGGATCGAGTTTAAGGCAATGTGCATCGCTCACAAACTCCTCAATGGACAAGGCCCTTCCATTCTGGGAGATATGGTGACTCCGTACAAAGCCTCGAGATCCCTGCGCTCGGACAATGTCCCTAAGTTCAGGAGAGTACGCACTGGTGGCCGTCGCTTTTCAGTAAAAGCATCCACACGCTGGAATTCGCTCCCTCGCTGTCTGCGGTTAGAATCTGTCTACCTACGCTTCCGCAAACAGCTTAAAACTTTGCTGTTTCCCAAATAAGTTCTCCCCCCCTCCCTCCTCGGCCTATTCAAGTTCTTACAGCGCGGGGATGCCTCCGGGTCACCAGGCGCTTTACAAATCGTTAAATAAATAAATAAATAAATAAATAAATAAGTGTGATAAAATGTGCATAGAGTTCCAGAAATGACCTTTTTCAGAACAACACAAATGTGTGCGGACTCTGTTGGACTCTGGCAAGAGAACCGGTAGACTTACGGCTGTTAGAGTGAACAAACTAGAAATGGATATAAATGTTGCTTGAGTACATTTGAAATTCATGAGTTTCTGGACAGCTTAGTAACGCCTACATTTTAGAGGAGATAGCTTCATAAGATGCAGCAATTAGTTGTCAGCCAATATAAATATTGACATGGATGAGAACTTTGAGATCTGTTAATCCAGCACTTATCGTCATATCAGCATGGTCTTACCTCAAGTCCAGTGTTAGTGCTTTTCTCTGGGCCGCCTTGCTCCTCGACAGTGTCCACCTCCTGGTGCATGTTCGGGTGTGTGGTCAAGGGGGTTCGTCGGCAGCTGGGTCTGCGTGGTCCCGGCTTGCTCTCACTTTTTTCTATGCTGGCGCCATTTAGGTTAGATGCTGGCCTGCACTCCGAATTTTTGTTCCTGGGGCTTACACATTGTTTATGAAAGCTCTGGTTGTTTGCCGGAAGGTTCTTAGTAGAATCCATGTCTGAGATGCCTGAAATTACTTTCTGCCATTGTGGCCAATCCTGGATGTGGCAATTACTAATCATTCATGGCTAGTTGCTCTTTCCAGTTCATATAAGTAATTTGCTGTTTTTGTGGGTATATAAAAAAGTGATAAGTTCTGATCTCTGCATCTTCACCCATTTGGAGTTTTTTCAAGAATCACAACATATTCGAGTTATCCTATATGGAGGAAATTAGGTACTTGTTGATTATTTTTCTCTTTTAATTGGTCAGAATAGCAGTTTTTTCCAGAAGCTCATAGTTCATGTAATATATTGTGTGCAGTTCATCTATTGTCCACGTAATGTAAGTGGTTGGTATGAGTTTAGTGGGTCATTCTCTGAAGTGTATTTCCTGTGTTCTTAATCTAGCTTCAATACAACATAATAGTCTGTTTTGTTTTTATCAGGCTCCTGAAAATAGTTTTGACCTGTAATCAGTGATGACACGACATCAAGAAAACGTACGGAAACTCTAGGAAATCTGAAACATGACTTGCGTGACCGAGGGGAAGTGTGTAGTTTTGGGAATAAATTGTTTGTAGACCAAACTTTGTGGCACAATTTCATAGTCCTGTGTGATGTGGATTGTCAATGACCGGACACTATGAAGGCCTGTCGAGACTCCTTGAATTTCCGAAGGCAGGGGGCCTCCTCCCAGTAGCCACAATGCCACCCTGTGTTTAATGGTACACCTGAAAAGGTGTCAAGAGTCTCCTTAAGAAGGTCCCGGTATGGAAAAAGTAGGCAAGAAACCTCCTTTACTGTCTTGTAGCTTTTGATTAAAAAAGAAAAGATGATGGACGGAATGCTGAACAAATCAAGCGTTCACCCCCAGTCACAATTCTTGTTTCAATCCATCGTTTTTTTGCTCACCATGCCACCCCAGTTCGGACCCAGCCATATGCTGGACTGGACCTCACTCTCAGGATGGATTGTCCGAGTAAATGAGTGGCATAGGGCAAACCTCAATACGAGTGGAATGGTCCTTCACTGCAGCGCTGAAAAGTAAGCATAAGACCGTGGGTATGTACAGGTATAACCTGGATCAAACCAGATAAACATATTAGTAAAGTAAGCTTACTGGTTTCTGCAGAGGGTGTTGCTGTGACCAGCCCCAGCAAACCAGACGGGAGCCCCAGGATACCACCACAAACCATGTGAGAGCTGTAGGAGGTGAGAGAAGATACCTAAGGGTATAAATCACATCCAGTATACAAAGGGATAAGGCGTTAGGGAAACTAGCGCAAGGGAACTGAGAAGCGAAAAAGAACAAATGTGAGGGGCGAATAAACAGGTGTGAACTGGTACAAAATGGAGAGCCACGGCAAGTAATAACACATAGCGAGGCACTAACTCCCTGTTGAAGGAGCCTTAGAATCTGGCACCACATCAAGTGCCCTGGAAGTACACTACACCCCAGGAAGGGAAAGTTTTATGCTATCAGTAAGTTAGTGGTGTAGTGTTTGCCCTCTTTTTAGTTTCCACTGCCCTGTTCTCCACAGTCACCAGCCTCAATTAGGCCTACGTCTGGTTCCCTGAATGCTGCATCTTGATCTAGTATCTAGGACAACAACATCTTGTAGTTCACTGTCAAATTGAACTCAAGCTGCAACTCACTTTTGGGGCTCAGCAAGGCTAAAAAGGGTATGGGGTTGCTTGTGTTCCATGTTCTCAGGGTATGTGGATTAGCATCTCAGCAGACTACTCCTATTGGAATAAGACCAAGGCCGATTTGATGGATAGGCTGTGACTGTAGTGGCACAGTGAGCAAAAAAGATGGATTGGAAAGTGACCAAAAGTAATTGCCAGTGGCTGAGATTTATTCAAGCATTTCACCCATAACCTTTTGTTTTTCTCCGAGAGATGCTGTAGGTAGTACTGGTGTGCTCAGGTGTGTGTGTCATGTAGCTCTTCGTGTCATAGCAGTGAAGCTGCAGTCCACTGATGACGTCCAGGCAAGCTGAAACTGAACTGGGGCTGCTTGTCTTCCTATTCAGAGGGTAAGCTGCTTTGTCATTTGAGCTCAACAGTTCCTATTGGAGAAGAAGCAAGTGTGGTTGTCATACTGTTGGTTCATATCTTTAATGGCCGAGTGAACAAGAAGACAGAATGGAAGATAACCCAGGTAGTTTCCAGTGATTGAGATTATTTGAAGCATCCATTCTGTCATTTTTTTTCTGAGTCAGACAGCCTTTGTGTGACTGGCACACCCAGCTGTGGATCCTAAAGCTCCCTGCACTCTAGGACTCAAACTTAATCTCATTACTTAGGGCAAAGAAGGCTGTAACCAGCCTGGGGCTCCTTGTGTTTCCATTGGAAGTGTGGCTTAGCAGCTAGGATGAACTGTACATTATGGAGCAAGGTTGATAGAGATTTACATATGGTTGGTCACTGTCTAGAGTGGTATAATGTAGAAAAAATGGTGGATTGGAAGGCGACTAGAGGAATTTCCAATTACTGAGATTAATGCAAGCCTTCCATCTGTCAGGTTCTAGTTTGAGCTACAGCGTAGCCTAAAAGAATTGTTTTTATAAAACTGGAATTCTGTCTCTAAACTCTGTTGAATATAGGCTGGAGTGGGGCAGGGGAGGGTGGGGTGGGCTAACCAGAGACAAGAATATATTTTGTGCTTGGGGGGTTTATAGTGGCCAAGTGCTATATTGTGAGGCAGTGAGAAGGCCAAAAGACCCCCCACATCGCAACAGTGGCGTCAGGGAATGGTTATGTTTACAGAAGCTGAAAAATGTATATATGAGGTAAAGTGGTGCCCAAGTAAGTACAATAAGATGTGGGAACACTGGATGAAACCCATGAGGTTAGCAGAGAAGGAGTAGTTGTGGTGAGAGAGGCTCCCCCAGGGCTACATGTATGGGTAGGAAAAGGAAGCTGAGGCATCAAGAGCGATGGGAAGAGATGTCCTGGAGCCAGAGAGTTGAGACTGGTAAATGCTGTGCTCCATGGAAAGACCGGTATATGTTACTGGATTTGTGTAGATATCCTAAAGAGAATACTTGTGTTACAAAATGAAACCTAAATCGAAATACGTTTTAGAAAAATGAACATTGCCTGGAGAACAAACCAACGTGACATGGAGCGTTGGCATTAAAAAGTAGAAAACATAGCTGAAGACCTGTGAATAATACACGCCTAATTTAAATAATCCTTTTGTATTCTCACTCAGCAAATGTTAATTGATCTACAACTGAATGCCTAATGAGCTGCTCCCTATGTGTGGCACTGTGTTGCTTATAATGAGATGATTATAATACAGTTCATGTTTGAATGAAAAACGGAGAAAAGAGTAACCTGTTTAAATAGATTTGAAGATACTTTGCATACCTATTTTGTGATGCATGCATACATTACTGGATAAATATTGCTTGGGTTGTTGGGACTCCTGGAACATGAGTGTTGGTCCTTCTATGTACATTTTAGTATTGTGTACAGTTTATCCTGTGTAGTGGGACATTTTACATCAGTAAAGGTCTGTGGGATGCAAAAAGAAGAGGAGAAAAGTGGAGTGTCTGTGTGGGCTTTTTGTCAGATGGAGCTTTGTCTGTCTGACCTTGGAGGCATGTGCTGGATGTAGACTTGCAGCTATGTAAAGAGTGAAGTGTCTCTTGGGAAATTAAGTTGTTGCCTCTGCGCGGTGCTGAGAACACACTCATTTATTTTTTGCCAGCAAAGGATTGTGAGTTTTACTTGTACTAAGTAAAGCTTGTGGTGTCAGTTCTCGTAGCCTTAATTGGATATGTTGAGGTGCGGGACTCGGTTGATATGCTGCGGTGCGGGACTCGGTTGATATGCTGCGGTGCGGGACTCGGTAGATATGCTGAGGTGCTGGACTCGATAGATATGCTGAGGTGCGGGACTCAGTTGATCTGCTGAGGTGCGGGGCTCGGTTGATATGTTGAGATGCGGGGCTCGGTTGATATGTTAAGATGCGGGACTTGGCTGATACGTTGAGGAGCGGGACTTGGATGACTTGATTGATACGTTGAGGTGCGGGACATGGCTCATACGTTGAGGTGCGGGACTTGGTTGATAGGTTGAGGTGCGGGATTCGGTTGATACGTTGAGGTGCAGGACTCTGCTGATACGTTGAGGTGCGGGACTCTGCTGATACGTTGAGGTGCGGGACTCTGCTGATACATCGAGGTGCGGGGCTCGGTTCATATGTCGAGGTGCAGGACTGCTGATAATTGAGGTGCGGGACTCGGTTGATACGTCGAGGCGCGGGACTCGGCTGATACGTCGAGGCACGGGACTCGGCTGATACGTCGAGGCACGGGACTCGGCTGATACGTCGAGGCGCGGGACTCGGCTGATACGTCGAGGCGCGGGACTCGGTTGATAGGTCGCGGTGCGGGACTCGGTTGATAGGTCGCGGTGCGGGACTCTGTTTATACATCGAGGTGCGGGACTTGGCTGATACATCGAGGTGCGGGACTCGGTTAATACATCGAGGTGCGGGACTCGGTTGATACTTCGAGGTGCGGGACTCGGTTGATACTTCGAGGTGCGGGACTCGGTTGATACATCGAGGTGCGGGACTCGGTTGATACATCGAGGTGCGGGACTCGGTTGATATATCGAGGTGTGGGACTCGGTTCATATGGTGAGGTGCGGGATTCGGCTGATACGTTGAGGTGCGGGAATCGGTTGAGACGTCGAGGTGCGGGACTCGGCTGATACGTCGAGGTGCCGGACTCGGCTGATACGTCGATGTGCGGGACTCGGCTGATACGTCGAGGTGCGGCACTCGGTTGATACATCGAGGTACGGGACGTGGTTGATACATCGAGGTGCGGGACTCGGCTGATACCTTGAGGTGCGGGTTCTCGGTTGATACATCGAGGTGCGGGACTCGGTCCATACGTTGAGGTGCAAGACTCGGCTGATACGTTGAGGTGCGGTAATCGGTTGATAAGTTGAGGTGCAGGACTCGGCAGATACGTTGAGGTGCAGGATTCGGTTGCATGTTGCTTTGCATACCGAACAGGCAGAACATTAAAAATTCCTTTGAATTCAGTAACATTACCCGAGGGTCTACAACATAATTAGAATTAGTTTGCCTATAAGTTATGACTATGAGCCGGGAAATGTGCTACTCAACAGTTACCCCACCCCAGAGTGTCGGATATTTGGCGGTGAACTACGTTGTCAAAACACGACACACAGAAATCTAAAGTATGCTGGGGTTTCACTCCAGGAGATAGAAGAAACAGGACTATTGAAACGTTGTACAATGCTTCACAGTCATACTGATTGGAGGGGCCTGTGTTCCTTCATTTGTGGATGCAGTTACGGGATGAACAGAAGGAGTTCCACATAAAAACAAGGGTGTGAGAGGTGAGAGAGTGCAGAGGGAAACAAAAAGCAGTGAAGGCCTGCTATGACAGAGTGATAGGAAGAAATGACATTGCGTCAGGAACAAGTAAATGGAAGGACAAATGTACTACTGCCTATGCCTGGTCTCTCCTGCAGCATCCAGCCATGCATGTGCTGCTTAATTCCAGTTGAGTTTGCTCGCTGATATGACTTTCTCCATTTCATCTCAGTGCATCCTTCTGGCTCGCTACACAGTGCACTCAGCCAGTGGTAAATTAGCTTTGGGCAGGCTATGTACGTTGGAGTAGTCAGTCCTCTGACTCAACAGTGATATTGTGCTGAGCAGGTGATGCTTCAGGCCTTAGTCTGACAATGTTGCAGCGTGTGGCTGAAGTAGTGTCTGTAGATCAGCATCAAGTTGTGCAGTAAGTGGCTAAACAAAATCACCTTGCTAACCAGCAGCTGTCCCCATCTCTGTAAACCAGAAGCAAACCTACCTTTTCAAAAAGAGGAACAAACCCACGCTTTTTAAACAAAGTACAGGCCCTGGTAAACAAGAAGAGAAGCACGTTAGCAATAGCCCGGAAAGAGACCAACAACGAGTAACCAAGGAGCATGCCACCCTTGGTAAACAGAGAGCAAACCAACACTCAATTACCAATGAGAAATCTACCCCCACAACCAAGGTTCAAAGCTTTGCAGATGAGGAGCAAAACAACCTCAGGTAATCAAGAAGTAACAAACGATTCCCCTGCTATGTGCAAATCAACCCCTGGTAACTAGTAGGCCGGAAAACGGTTTGCAAACAAGAAGAGTAACCAAGAAGGAATCCAATCCCTAGCGGCCAGGTGCACATATTTTCTTGCAAACAAACAGCAAACTAGACCCTGGTAACCAAGGTTCAAACAGATGCTTCACAAAAATATGAGAAAACTAACCCCTGGTAACCAATAAACAAACCAGTGTCTGATACCCCAGGACAAGAGCAGCCTCTGGTATCCAAGGAGTAAAACACTTTATGGTATCAAAGGTTCAAACAAACGCTTCACAGAGAAGCATAAAGCCAACTGATGGTAAGCATAAAGCCATCTGATGGCAACCAGAGTGCAAAGAAACGCTTTGCACACAATGAGCAACCCAACCCCTCGTACTCAAGGAGCATATCAACCCCTGGTAACCAAGCAGCAAACCAACCCCAGGTATTGGGAACCAATGAGCAAGAGCACTTTGCATACAAGCAGCAAAGAAACACTTCTTGTAAGGAGCAAATCTGCACTAGTAACTGAGGAGCAAACCACCCTCCGGTAACCAAGTTCCAAACCTGTCCCTGAGAGCGAAAGAGCGCATGTAAATGATTGGGGTCTAAATAGCCGTGCCTCGTTATTTGTAGGAGCAATCCACCTATGTCTAAGAGCGCACTGTCTTTTCACTTCCCTACATGACTGGCAGGGGAACATGACAACCCAATGGTGAAGCATTCCACCTAGGTTGGTGGGTGAAGGTTGTCAAAAGACTCCAGACACACCTAGTACATCTATTACTGGCTCCCATAAGTTTCCTGCATGTGGTAACCAGTTAACTCTTTACTCACTCATACCCAAGCCAAGCGGTTTCATGGCCCACACAAGAAACCACTGACAAGTAGG
The DNA here is from genome assembly GCF_964204655.1 of Triturus cristatus. Classification (NCBI taxonomy): domain Eukaryota; kingdom Metazoa; phylum Chordata; class Amphibia; order Caudata; family Salamandridae; genus Triturus; species Triturus cristatus. Next base: position 197,189,083 of record NC_140595.1, read on the forward strand.
AGATGCAAAAGAACTGGGTTTAATCCAAAACATCACAAGCAAATGGAAAAACAACCTAGGAGAAACAAACATCAGACAGACAAGATCACAAGCTGGAATAACCAGCCCGAGACCGCCTCAGCAAAGCCCTCCGCAGAAGGACCACCCAAAACCACCCGGTAATGATCCATGAACATGTGCGGGGAGGACCAGGTCGCGGCCAGACAGATATCCTCGTTAGACACACCCTTGAAAGAGGCCCATGAGACACACAGACCCCTGGTGGACCGACCTGGAACCTGGGCCGACACCTCAGACCCCTGAGAATCGTAGGCCAGCAAGATAGCCTGCTTGATCCAACGACTTAAAGTGGAGAGATAAGGCTTGTGACCAGACCGCACCGGACTAAAAGTGACAAACCAACTGTCACAGCAACAGAAAGGCACAGTTTGTTCCAAAAACAACAGGACAGCCCGACGGACATCCAAAAGTGAGAGGGAAGACTCCGCCCCAGACTCCGAAACCGGGGGGAAAGAAGGCAACACCACCTCACGGGAGCGGTTGACAACCGAAGGGACCTTGGGCAGGAATCTCGGGTCAGGGCGTAGCACAAGACGATCTGGGAGGACCTGCAAGAATGGAGGAGAACGCAGGAAAGAGCCCAGCACCCCGATCTGACCAGCCAAGACGATAGCCACCAAAAACACCACCTTCAAGGTGAGGAACTTCAAATCCACTGAACCCAGGGGATCAAAGGGAACACCCTGAAGGGCCCGTAACACCAACGGAAGATCCCAGGAAGGAGCCATGCAATTAGACCGAGGACGCTGTAAAACGCAACTCCAAAGCAAACGGGCCACCAAAGGATCCAGACCGTCCAGCCCGACTGCGAAATGCCCGCAAAGCCGCCCGCAGAGTAGAAGGGGCCAGACCCAGGGAAAACCCCTCAACAAGGCACTCGAGAACCCTCAAGAGATGCACAGGGTCAACCCCCTTTGACACACACTTCAGAGAAAAGGAACCCCGATGTCGAGAATAAGAAAGTAGAGTAGGCGGACGACGGGAACCCTGAAGCAATTTCACCACCTCTAGGGATCAAGCCTGTGCCAGCAAGTTCACCCTCTCAAGAGCCAGGCCTCAAGATGAAGCCGACGCAACAACCCCGGGCCCCCCCACCCCCGGAGTGGTGGGCCCCGCAAGGGGTAAGGAAGATCCGGAATCGCCCAGCACTCCTGGACAGCCAATTCCCCCAGAAAAGGAAACCAAGGACGGCTAACCCAGCCGGGAACCACCAACAGAACAAATACGCCCTCCTAGCAAATCATGCACAAGACAAGTGGAATCGAGAGAATCGGGGGAAAAGCGTACAACAGGGAGTCTGGCCAACAGAACGACAACGCATCCAGCCGCCATGCCCCCGGGCACGGAGGAAGTACCACAGAAGCGAGGCAGGAGAGCATTGAACTCGTCTGTGAACAAATCCATCATTGGGCACCCAAACCGGACCTGCAACTGATGGAACACAGACACCCTTAGCAACATGCAGCCATCGGAGGAAACACCATGCTCAGGCGATCCGCCACGCTGTTCTCCCTTCCCGGGAGATAAACTGCCCTGAGAGACAAGACCACTGCCTCTGCCCAAGACAGGAGTTCCTGAGCCAGGAGCCAAAGAGAGTGAACCTTGCAACCCCCCTGATGATTGATGTGCCCCATCACCACCCGATTGTCCGGCCGGACCAGAACCTAATGACCCCGGAGAACTGCAGCAAACTCCAGACAAGCCAGGTGAACGGCCTTCAACTCCTGAAAGTTGGAGGAGCAACCCACCTGTAGATGAGCCCCCCGACCCTGAACAGACTGGGAATCTAAGGTTGCCCCCGAGCCCAGGAGGCTGGCATAGTTCGTGACCACCCGGGAAGGGGACACCAGGAACAGAAGACCCCTGGAGAGATGGGAGTCCCAACAATACCGATGAAGTACGAGAGTCAAAGGGAAAGGTTAGAGACCAGCACGGAAAAAATCCCCACAAATATCCATAACATGAAACAATCAGAAAATCCGTGGGTCTATGAACATAAAACTAATGGTCCTAAACCGCATGCTTCATCATCTGGGGCCTCCTGTTAACCACAACCTGGTGTGGTTAACGAGCTACAACTCCTGGGGGAACTAGGGAGGGAGGAGCTAACTGATGTTTTGAGGATCTAAATAACCTAACCTGGCTAAATGGAACAGAGACTAAAGCTGCCCTCAATGTGGTGTGGTGAGGTGAACAAACATGAAAAGTGCAGAGTGAGTGCAAAGTAATTTTTAGTTTAAAATTGACTATCCAGCGAAAAATATGTTTAATCAGTATCGTTGGGTGTTAAGGAATAAAATACAAGTGGTCAACATGTTTCAGCCATATACATCACAAGATTGTGATCGAGGCTTTCGTCAGGACCATATGCTACTCCTGCATCATTGAGCCACGTGAAATAAAGGCAACAATTGCAACTCAAAGACAACAAAACGATACCTCCAGCAGGCCTCACCACTTGGTCATTGGAAAGTGGCCTTGCAGGGGTTCTTAAAGTGGTACCTGTAAGTAATACAAGAACAACATACAGCAAGAAATAGTCAATATAGCATAAGAAAATGGGTTTAGGAAAATTAGTGAATGATAACAGTGGGTCCCAGAAGGTATGCCACTGGTCAGCTTACCCGTCGTAGATCGGGGATATGCATCAACGCACCTGGTGACAACTCAGGGCGTGAAGCAGCGCTCTGTAAATAATAAAAACCTGGTATAAAACGATATATCAGCACTGGTAAAGAGGTCTGTTAAACCAGTCTTATTTGGGAAATATAACTCAAACGCATGTGTGTCACAACACCTGTCTTATCTATGCTCAGTCAGGAGTATAGAGACGAAATGAATAGGCCGACTCGAGAGATTCAAGCCCCTGAGCACCAGGGGATACATGTGCACGGTGTGTATATGCTCCTAGTAAGTGTGTAGCAAATACACTAAGTATAAAACAAAATAACAAAAACTTAGTCGCAAACGGGCGGGCATAAGGGCCAGAATGAAGCGTGTAAGCTCAACTGGTCTTATGCTCCTAATCGTGCGTGATAAAACGATTATGCCTCTATAAGTTAGATGCAACATCACTCTCACAGTGATGTGCGGTATACAGCAGTCTAAAGTAACACGTACTCTTAGTGCGTCAAGGTCACAGAAACATTTTAAAACTCACTCAGACTGAAACCAGTCAAGCAGTCAAAACCCCTCCAAACAGAGTAGTGTGGACCAAAAGCTCTCCCTGCATATAAAATGCGTTCTTAGCTCTCAGGGGAGGGCACGCTATCCAAGTATAGGAATGTAACAAAAAAGAAGAAAGACTGAGCACCATGCCGCCTACCTCTCCGTCGCTACTCCAGGTGATCTTCCTGGTTGTCCCTTGCGGTACTTTCACCGCCTCTCACTCCGTTAGATGAAGTCGATCCCGCCCCGGAAGTGAAAAAAGACGGGTGGGACCGGGACAGCAGACGGAGTCTGATGTCCCGCGAGACTGACTCTGAATCCCAGGCCTCATGGGATACGTAGTCAAAACGCTGAAAAGTCTTATGAAACATCGTTCAAACAGAAGGACTACTAGAACTTACAAACGATGAATGGCTTAACGCACAAAACTGTGCGAAACGGATAAAAATATCCAGAACAGCTCACCACTGGAGAATTAAATGCAGGTGAGCAAAGCATATAGGAACACAAATGCATGTGTCGTGACTAGGAGGGATGTCTGAGCCTGACTAATACAGGACAGCAGTCGAGCAAAACTTGTCAAACAAAACACGAGTAGTACGAATGCTACCAAGGCAGTGGAGTCAGATCAAGACATTGTGTGTTTTTAATCACTGCATATGTGTATACATCCCTGAAAACTAAGCCGAAAAGGAGCAAACGTCAGCTGTTCTAACACAGCAGTTGGGACAAAGTAACTGGCAGAGGAGCATGTATTGCATCAATAGATGGTGTCACTGTCTTACTAGGGGGAAATGTTTAGTGCAAAATGCCCTATGGTACATGCTGAAATGGCGCTGAACAAATGAGAACATAAATGCCACCCGGAGGGTAGTCAAAATGTCAAATGAGCTACCACTATAATATCATCCAACGGGGGCAGGATGACAGCCCAATTTCAGCGGAGTGAGGTCCAAGGGATAGTTTCATTCAGACCCCTCGTATCGCTGTGAATTCTAAAAACCCAACGCTGCTCGCATTTGAACAGAAAAGATGACACATCTGTAATATGCGGAGGGATGAAGGGTTGCTCAAGAATAGTCCACTTCATGTCATCCGGTTGGTGTTTGAGTTCCAAGAAGTGATTGGTCAAGCGGGTCGCTTGTTTTCTGCATCTTATAGTGCTTTTGTGCTCCATGATTCTGAGCTTCACTTTTCTGGTCATCATCCCCACGTATCTTTTCTTGCAGGGGCAAGTGATCAGGTAGATTACCTTTTCGCTGTTGCAATTGGTATGCTTTAGCTGCCTCCAGGGTTTGTTAAGGCCCAGATCGACTTCCGTAGAGTGCGTGGTCTGTGCACACACCGCGCAGCCACCACACGCAAAGTGTCTCTGTACTGGAGGCAAGTTCCAAAGTGTGTTGGTGATGGATGTAGTAGTTCTGGGGCGTGTATGTACCAGTGTATCTCGTAAATTCGTGCTCCTTTTAAATGAGAACAGAGGTAAAGGTAAATGATCAAGACCCACATTAAGTATACGCCAGTGTTTGCGCATACTTTTCTGGATGGAACTGGACTGGGTGCAGAAAGTGGTTACACAAGTCATTCTATCTAGTGTAGGTTTAGGAACACTAGGTTCAAGTAGGGCCTCGCGGTTGTTGTTCGAGGCCCGTTTGTAAGATTGGCTAACCAAACGGGGAGGCCCGTTTGTAAGATTGGCTAACCAAACGGGGAGGATAATTCCTTGCTCTAAGGTTCTTAGCTAAGGAATCAGCATGGGTCCTGAAGGTCTCAGTGTTGGAGCAATTCCGTCTGATCCTCAGAAACTGCCCGAAAGGTAGTCCTTCTCTGGTAGACTTAGGGTGGAAGCGATCATATCTGAATTTCTGGCCATTGATTTAGTAAAAAGTTCACTCCCCAAACCACCATTACAGGGAAAGATCCGAAGATCTAAAAATGGGAGACCAATTTTACTGGCTTCCATAGTGAATTTCAGGAAAGTGTTCATGGAATTGAGCCAGCTGTGGAAAGCCTCTAAGATCTCCAAGTCGCCTCGCCAGACAACAAAAATGTCGTCGATATAGCGTTTCCACTCAATGATGTGGCTTCGGAAGGGATTGTCTGGATGTAGTACTGTCCTCTGTTCAAATAAATGGACATAAAGATTGGCCAGACTGGGAGCAAAAACGCTCCCCATAGATGTACCGGAGGTTTGTAAGAAAAATTGATTTTCAAATTTGAAAAAATTTTCTGTCATGGCCAACCTAGCACAATTCATGATGAATGGAACAGGTGAACTGGGTGAGGTCAACTGATCTTCCAGGAGACCTCTGACGGCTGTGAGGGTCTCTAACTGGGGTATACAGGTGTACAATGACTCGACGTCAAAGCTCACAAGATAGTCGGTTTCGACGTCGAAACTGATGTCAGGCAGAAGTTGTAATACTGCCTTGGTATCTTGGAGGTGGGTGGGCATAAGCTGGACCAAGGGCCGCAAAAAGACATCTACAAAGGTTGAAAGGGGCTCCAACAAGGAACCCAGACCTGATATAATAGGTCTCCCAGGGGGAGGGCGTTGTTTCTTGTGTATTTTGGGTAACACATAGAAATAAGGTGTAACTGGATGTGTGGTAACCAAAAACTGTGCTTCGAGAGGTGTAATCCAACCTTCTAGTTGAGCTTCATCAACCATCTCCATAATCTCCTTCTTGAGCCTAGACGTGGGATCTTCCACTAGTCGTTTGTAAAAGCGTTCATCGCTTAATTGTCGTAGACACTCTACCTTATAATCAGTGGTTTTTAAAATCACAATGGCTCCGCCCTTGTCGGCGGGCTTGATGGTAATATCACTATTCTGGGTAAGGGTGTTTAGAGCTTGTTTTTCAAGTTTAGGGAGATTACAGTATTTTCCTTGAGATGGAATTTGGATTTTAGAAATGTCGTTCAGAACCGCAGTTTCAAAAGCAAGGACATGCGCAGGTAATGCGTGGATCGGAGGATTGAAGGTGGATTTAGGACGAAGACCTGTCCCTACCTCCTCTGAATCATCAAAAGCATTAGCCAGAAAGTAAAAATGAAGCCTAATTTTACGAAAAAAGCTCGCCAGTTCACACTGTGTCATGAACGGGTCTCCATTGTTAGTGGGCACGAAGCCACGGCCTCTGTTCAAAACTTTATTCTCCATCTCTGTCAGGGAATAAGTACTCAAGTTCACCACTAGTTGTTGCTGGGTCCCGCTGTTTGAGGGCCCTTCGTGGTGCTGCGAAGATGTCTGGGTGATGTTGGGGGGCTCGAATGGACCTGGGCCTGTGATTGTTGTCCTCTTCATCTGCCCCTGGAGCGGCCGCGACCCTGTCCTTAAAAAGGCTGGTTAGGAAAAAAGTGGGGGGGCGGCAGATTAAAGGGCATCATCTGAGGATTGAATGGTACATTAGGGTATTGCCAAGGAGCAGGATGCCACCATTGGGCCTGTTGGTGCCCTGGCCAATTGCGTCTCCGACCGTACCCTCGCCCTCTGGTACGTGTCTGGCCTTGATCTGTGGAGTCCGAATCACTAGACCAATCCTCTGATCCCGAGGTGGAATAATTAGACCCATATTTCCTGCCTCTTTTGTTAAATACAGGCGGTGTATAATTTTCGTGTGTGTAAGGGTACACCTTTTCAAGGGAAAATTTAGCTAAATCCTTCTTGAATTTTTCGATTTTTGTGATCAGGATGCCGTCTTTGAACTCCTTATTGGATTTGTTCGTTTCCTCAAGGTTTTTCTTATAAACTGTATTGGACAGTGTGGTCTTGATCTGTCCCTCTAGCAATTGGATCTCTATAAGAATAGCATCAGCAAGGCGTTTCGCGGTGCTAATGATCAAAATTAGCCAATCGCGAGTGCAACGCCAAGCAATAAGAGACCAATCTTTGAGGAAAACTTTATCCTCAAGAAAAAGACGTGGGGAATTGGTGACCAACAACCCTGTGGGTGCACAGTTACCTCTTAAATATTCAGTCATGATGGCCCCATGAATCCCAGTACGGGTGTGCGACTTTTTCAAGCTGAGTAGACGAGACCACTCATCTCCATGAGTGGTAACTGTGGTGGTGGTGGTATCAATAATGCTGGGAGTGGTGGTTAGAATCAATCTAGCCATCTCCTCATCAAATGCTAAACCAGCAAAGTCTGCCATTGTGAAAGGAAGGACACACAGCGCTTAGGAGAGAAAAGAAAACTATGCAGAGCGTAAATAAGACACAGCGGAAGATATCGCGTGTCAAACACAAAAAGACTCGCAGCCAAGGCTGCTCACAAATCACAACAATACCGATGAAGTACGAGGGTCAAAGGGAAAGTTTAGAGACCAGCACGGAAAAAATCCCCACAAATATCCATAACATGAAACAATCAGAAAATCCGTGGGTCTATGAACATAAAACTAATGGTCCTAAACCACAAAAAGCAAATGCTAAAGACGACTACAGAAAGTCCTCATAAAGAGGACGGAGTCCCATCACCCACCGAGGTGGCATGCTTCATCATCTGGGGCCTCCTGTTAACCACAACCTGGTGTGGTTAACGAGCTACAACTCCTGGGGGAACTAGGGAGGGAGGAGCTCACGGATGTTTTGAGGATCTAAATAACCTAACCTGGCTAAATGAAACAGAGACTAAAGCTGCCCTCAATGTGGTGTGGTGAGGTGAACAAACATGAAAAGTGCAGAGTGAGTGCAAAGTAATTTTTAATTAAAATTGACTATCCAGCGAAAAATATGTTTAATCAGTATCGTTGGGTGTCAAGGAATAAAATACAAATGGTCAACATGTTTCAGCCATATACATCACAAGATTGTGATCGAGGCTTTCGTCAGGACCATATGCTACTCCTGCATCATTGAGCCACGTGAAATAAAGGCAACAATTGCAACTCAAAGACAACAAAACGATACCTCCAGCAGGCCTCACCACTTGGTCATTGGAAAGTGGGCTTGCAGGGGTTCTTAAAGTGGTACCTGTAAGTAATACAAGAACAACATACAGCAAGAAATAGTCAATATAGCATAAGAAAATGGGTTTAGGAAAATTAGTGAATGATAACAGTGGGTCCCAGAAGGTATGCCACTGGTCAGCTTACCCGTCGTAGATCGGGGATATGCATCAACGCACCTGGTGACAACTCAGGGCGTGAAGCAGCGCTCTGTAAATAATAAAAACCTGGTATAAAACGATATATCAGCACTGGTAAAGAGGTCTGTTAAACCAGTCTTATTTGGGAAATATAATTCAAACGCATGTGTGTCACAACACCTGTCTTATCTATGCTCAGTCAGGAGTATAGAGACGAAATGAATAGGCCGACTCGAGAGATTCAAGCCCCTGAGCACCAGGGGATACATGTGCACGGTGTGTATATGCTCCTAGTAAGTGTGTAGCAAATACACTAAGTATAAAACAAAATAACAAAAACTTAGTCGCAAACGGGCGGGCATAAGGGCCAGAATGAAGCGTGTAAGCTCAACTGGTCTTATGCTCCTAATCGTGCGTGATAAAACGATTATGCCCCTATAAGTTAGATGCAACATCACTCTCACAGTGATGTGCGGTATACAGCAGTCTAAAGTAACACGTACTCTTAGTGCGTCAAGGTCACAGAAACATTTTAAAACTCACTCAGACTGAAACCAGTCAAGCAGTCAAAACCCCTCCAAACAGAGTAGTGTGGACCAAAAGCTCTCCCTGGGAGTCCACCAGCCCAGATCGTCATGAATCTGCGGGGACATCACCACCGGGAAATAATAATCCTCCGAACAGGGAGCCCACCGGGACAGGAGATGGCTCACCAACAGGTGCAAATGGAGGCGAGCCCAGGGAAGCACATTGATAGTTGCCAATATCCACCCCTGCACCCTCAACCATTTATGGACAGGGGCGTAGTCCTGATCCAGGAGACAACCCAGGTCCCTCCACTTCACTGGCAAAACAAAATATCCCCCGGACCATGCCCAGGTGACCCCCGATGAACACCAAGTCTTGGGAAGGTAACAGGGGAGATTTCTTGAGGTTGATCAGGAATCCATGGGTGGATAGGACTTCGCAGACCCTCTGGACGTGAAGAGTCCCCTTCGAAAAGGAAGAGGCAGAGATCAGCCAGTCATCCATATAGGGAAAAACCCAAATCCTCTCCCTGTGTAGGATCCCAACCAAGGGGGCAAAACCTTTGTGAAGACCCTTGGGGCTGAAGACAAAGCAAAGGGAAGTACCTGGAACTGGAAGTGACTGTCCCCCACGCAAAACCGGAGGAACCGCTGAGAAGACGGTGGATGGGCACATGGAGGTAGGCATCTAGGAGATCCAAGGAAGTCACCACCTCCCCCTGAAACAGCAGCGGGAGGATCTCCTGCAACAAGAGCATCTTAAAGTTTACATGGGGAATGAAAGAATTAACCCGCTTCAAATCCAACACTGGCAGGAAGTCCCCAGACACCTTCCTCACAAGAAACAGGATGGACTAAACCCCCAAGCTCAACTTAGAAGCTGGAACTGGCCGAATGGCCCCTTTTGAGGGGAGGTCCTGGACACCGACCAACAATGCTTCCCTTTTTCGTGATGCTGAAGGCCGAGGGGTAACAAGGAAAGCGTCCTGAGGGAGGGAGTCTAACACGATCGAGTAGCCCTCCCAGACAATCCGTAGGGCCCACTGATCTGAGACAGAGGACTCCCAGGCAGTGATGAAATTCAGCAGCCATCCTCCCACCAGAGCCCCGACAGCCGGGATCCGAGGATAGTCAGGATTTTGATGCGGGGGCGAGGTAGCCGGCTGAGACTGGGGTTTGTTGAAGAACGGGGTGCCCCAGCTGTGACCACGACCTCGAAAGGGCAGTCCTCCCCTGGAGGTAGAAGTAGGCACATAAGTCCTTCTGGTACCACAAAAAGGGGCCACGAGAAGGACGGATGGGAGCCAGTAGTTTCCTGTCCTCTGCAGACTTTTTAACCATCTCCTCCAGGAAAGCCCCAAATATTTTTGTCCCCAAAAAGGAATCTTCAAAAGGATTGCCTTCTGGGCAGCATCCACTTTCCAGTGATGGAGCCATACCTGGCGAAGAGCCTGAATAGCTGCACCACCAGCCGCGACGGTGGCCCCCAATGTGTCAATAGAGGCGTCTGCTGCTCCTCGATCGTCAGAGTAGGAAGGACGTCAGCCTCCTGTTCCAACAGTTCAGTCATTTATTGGAAGTCCTTTAACAGAGATTGGGCCATGTAAGAGAAATAAGCGGAAGCCCGGATGGAGATGTTGGCCGCTGCATAGGACCGCTTAGCAGCATCTTCCACCCGCTTATTGACCGGGTCTGAGGGAGAAGCATCCTCAGTAATGATGGACCCCTGAGAAGCCAGGCCAGCCATGAGAGAATCAACCTTCACGGACGAAGGAAAATCCTTCCCAAAGTCCTGGATGGCATAGCGTTTGGACAGATAACGTGGAAGAGCCTGTTTGTCCACCTCCTGCCATTCATTGCCAATCACCTTCTTCACAGAACGATGCAGAGGTAGGGACTCTGGCTCCTTGCGCTGATATTGCATGAAAAAATCCTCTGACAGCTCATCGACAGGAGGAACCGGGAAGGCCGTGTTGTCCTTGATGTGCTGAAGGACTTCTCTCAACTCCTGGCCCTGCACATAACGACCCCTGAGGTCCTCTTCCTCACCCTCAGTGCATGGAGGGGGGGGGGCAGTTGCTGTCGCTTAGGCGAAGCGTGGCCCTGCCCCCTACCTCGCGCTCCTTAAAGGCTGCAACCACTGCAGCCTGAATCATAGATTTAATTGTTTACAGAGACAGGGACTCAGACGGAGGCTAGGAGCTGGGCCCCACCACCACTGGAGAATTCTCACCCTGTTCCATGCAGGGATACGGCAGGAAATAAAAGCAGGGAGAAAAGTGAAGCAGAGCAAAAAGCAACCACTAGACTGGATAGGATTGGTACCATCCCATCAATACCAATACCTGTCATAATCATGAGGTGAGATGGCAAAAAACTCACGGTTACACACCTAGCCAGACAACCCGCCTGCTGTGTGCGACTCCGCCCCCTAGAGGCTGGATAGGCCCGGGGATACGGGCTGTCGTAAAACTTCCTGCCGCTGCCAGTACAAGAAATGCGGCTCCCCCCCTGTACACACGGACCAAGCCGGCGCAGGGAGGGAAGCGAAAAGCTTACCAACAGCTTTGCCCGCATTGAGACAGGCACTCCATAGATCCAGCACAGGACCCCAGGTAAGCCTCGCACTGAGACCGCTCCACTGGCAGCGCCCTACAGCTCGCGTACCAATAATGCGAGTCGGGGCGAATAACCAGGCATGCACAAGCCCGCACTCTATTGAAGCGCGGGCCTCTTAATCGGCTCCCGAGGTATGGCCGAAAGCGAGCAGATAGCCGAGACGCGAAGAGAAGAAAAAAATTCCCATCCTGGCTCCAGACCAGCGCCATCCCAGACCCGCATACGAAAGGTCACTACGGGCAGCTCACCCCCATGGCTCGCTAGCGCAGAGCCTAGCCCTCCCCCAAATAGAGAGGGTGAGGGGGCACTCCCCAGGAAATGGGCCCGCTTGAGCAGGGCCTCCACTCAAGGGTCGTGGATCCTGCTAGAGCAGGACCTTGACTTACCTGAAATGCGCACTTGGAGAGTCCCGCGCAGAACAAAATAAACAGCTAGTGGGATGGGCCGACTATCCTCTTTTGGTAGGTCACGGGTGACGAGGGTCGGCCATGTTGGGGAAAGATGGGAGGCATGGGATGCTAACTTTGCTTTGGAGGGTTCTGGTGTGGAGCTGAAACTCACTTTGTTACTCATGTGGCGAGGAAGACTTACTGAGAGGTAATGACACATTATTATTTTTTTTGTTAGGCACGGGGAGATTAATTGATTTGCCCAGAATCACAGAATGTTGAGCGCACACCAAGACTCAAACCTGGTTCCCCAGCGCCAAAGTTGGCATCTCTGGTCCTTACGCCACATCTTCTGCCTATTAGTAGTCAAAATGTCAGAATAGGGCTTAGATGTCCGAACGAGGAACTTTGAGGCCTCTCGGAAGGCGGGTCCAATAATAGGCACAGAGGGGAAAAGAGGCGAAGGAGCAATGGTGAACAGTTGGGCAAACACTTATATAATTTGAAGGAAACTAGCCGTGGCGGAGGAAGCAAGGAGTGTTTTACTATGGGGAGCAGCGCGAGGGAAGTGTGGGGGAAGTCTCTGAAGTAGTCTTTCAGCGCTGATTGTTTTTCCTGCGGTCCCACGGTGGAGCACCAGAGCTTGCTATAAACAGTCTGCTGGTCTGGCAGCGGTGGCCGTTCTGAACTGGGCTGGTATCAGTGGCCAGAGGCTCTGTGCAGGACTGTACAGTGGCTGTCACACGTGGACGGCCCTGGAGTTTCCATCACATGGTTCTCCATGTCTGTCTGGCACCGGGGGCAGGGTACGCTCGCTCGCCCTCCCGCGGGTCTCTCCCCGTTTAGAAGCTAACGGAAAGCACAGAGGGTTTATAGATTTGCCATGTTCTGCTCTCATCCCTTGAGAGGTTCGAGTTACGGCCTTTCACGATGGGTGTCTTGCTATATGAGAGAGACTCCCTCACAGTGGACTTATGCTTGCCAGAAGGCGTGCAGTACTTTCTGCCTGAGATGAAGTGGTGGAGGTAAACGTGGTCCTGTTACCTGAATTGCTCCGAGTGCCCCATGTCAGGTCCGCGGTTCATTAGCAGAGCTGTTTGGGGATCACTTCCCTGTTACATGCTGGTTAGGTAGGTCAGCATTGAGGTGCATCGCCCATGTGACACGGGTGGTACTGTCGGGCAGCGTTGAGGCGCTATAGCAGAGGTGGCAAGTACTGTCGGGCAGCGTTGAGGTGCTACAGCAGAGGTGGCTGGTATTTACTGTTGGGCAGCGTTGAGGCGCTATTGCAGAGGTTGCTGGTACTGTCGGGCAGTGTTGAGGTGCTATAGCAGAGGTGGCTGGTACTGTTGGGCAGTGTTGAGGCACTATAGCAGAGGTGGCTGGTACTGTCGGGCAGTGTTGAGGCGCTATAGCAGAGGTGGCTGGTATTTACTGTTGGGCAGCGTTGAGGCGCTATAGCAGAGGTGGCTGGTATTTACTGTTGGGCAGCGTTGGCTGGTACTGTCGGGCAGTGTTGAGGCGCTACAGCAGAGGTGGCTGGTATTTACTGTTGGGCAGCGTTGAGGCGCTATAGCAGAGGTGGCTGGTACTGTCGGGCAGTGTTGAGTTGCTATAGCAGAGATGGCAGGTACAGTCGGGCAGTGTTGAGGTGCTATAGCAGAGGTGGCTGGTACTGTCGGGCAGTGTTGAGGTGCTACAGCAGAGGTGGCTGGTATTTACTGTTGGGCAGCGTTGAGGCGCTATAGCAGAGGTGGCAGGTACTGTCGGGCAGTGTTGAGGTGCTATAGCAGAGGTGGCTGGTACTGTCGGGCAGTGTTGAGGTGCTATAGCAGAGGTGGCTGGTACTGTCGGGCAGTGTTGAGGTGCTACAGCAGAGGTGGCTGGCATTTACTGTTGGGCAGCGTTGAGGCGCTCTAGCAGAGGTGGCTGGTACTGTCGGGCAGTGTTGAGGCGCTATAGCAGAGGTGGCTGGTACCGTCGGGCAGTGTTGAGGCGCTAAGCAGAGGTGGCTGGTACTGTCGGGCAGTGTTGAGGCGCTATAGCAGAGGTGGCTGGTACTGTCGGGCAGTGTTGAGGTGCTATAGCAGAGGTGGCTGGTACTGTCGGGCAGTGTTGAGGTACTACAGCAGAGGTGGCTGGTATTTACTGTTGGGCAGCGTTGAGGCGCTATAGCAGAGGTTCGTTGCTGTAACTGTTTGGCAGTGTTGAGGCGCTATAGCAGACCTGTGTTCATTGTAGTCCTGGGACACCAGAAGAGAGGAGGAGGCGGGGAGTCTTGCAACCACGAAGGAGCTGAACATAGATTTGAAGACTTTTTTTATTTTGTATTTTCTAGGCGTTCCGGTATTGGGTGATATCTTGCCTTAGACCTTGTGAGAGGAAGCTGGGGTGAGCTGATAGGAGTTTGTGAAACGGCAGGTCAGCCTCTAGATCACGAAGGAGAAACCCTGGCTGAGCTGTGCGTAGTCTGAGACTGCAACAGTCTGGGTCCTTCAGCTCACAGGATGGAATGCGGAACCTTCCTGTCGGTCCCAGAATAAATGGTAAAGCTTCTGGTCAGAAGCGAGATACATTGGCGGAAATACACGTGCTCTTCCAAGTTACGGAACAGCAGATTAAAAGGTCTTTATTTTAGCGCATAGACAGGCTTGTGGGTCGCATTGTAGCTGAAGAGTCGTGGATGAGGTGCATTGGCAAAGGTGTAATGGCGCCTGCAAAAGGTGTTTGCTCTGATAAAACAGGGCACGATGAAGGTACAGTAGAAAGAGCTAAACGGGGTAGGGGCCAGACCGGCTGTGGGACAGGTGGTTTGTTGACGGAACTGCAGCAAGTTATGGGGTGCCTTTGGTAAAGGTTTGGTTGCACCTCCAGTCTTGTGTTGGGTGCTGTCGCAGCCTACGGTTAGATGCAGATATTAACGCCATTTTACAGCGTAGTGCAGTTTCTGGTGCTTTTGTGCTCCCAGTGTTGACATTTTCTTCTCCCTCTTTTAATAGCCACTCTGAATTCGGCAAAATCTGTCATGAGTTGAATAACTTTCGACGTGCGAATGGCAGGATCATTATTTCTACAAGCCATTCTCCCTCATCTACAAGACCGCCCAGCCCTCCCTTGCTCTCGGCAAAGAAGTACAAACATGGCGTTTCTCATGCCGGGCCTGAGCTCTCTCTGTCTCTGATCAAACATTTCGTAACCGCAAGCTGCCACTCATTTCCCTCAAGCTCCTTAACCCGTTTTTTCTTGAAAAGCAGGACTAAGGAGCTTGGCAGCGCTCTCAGGAATGAGGCCATAGCTGTCAACCTGAATGAACCGCTCGGCCCTTCCAGGAGAGGCCTGCCTGCCTGCCGCGGCGCGGTTCATCCCCGCCACGCATTTCCGTAATACCCGCGAACCCTCGCGCCTGAGCGCGCGCCCGGGGGCAGCGCGGGGACTCACGAGGTCCGGGAAAGGCCTCGCCGCGCGCGAGCGACGTCACGCCAGCACCTGCCTTATTACCATCGGCCTGTGAGGCACGTCGCATTTCTTCACCTTACTTACGGCATCGTTACTTTTATCACAATGACCGCCAGCTGCTGCTTCTTGAGACTTACCTGTTCTCAGTAACATTAAATGTTTCCTATTAATAGCCTCATTGTGAGTGTGGCGGAATCTCCGTTGCTCCCGGATGTATACATAGCGCCTCTTAGGAGGGTCACGCAAATTGCGCTCAGACCCTGGTTATACACGCGCTATTTCCTCCAGGGACCAAATTGCAGTGGCAGAACAGTGCGGTAAGAGAAAAACTGCTGGTAGTAAAATACCGTTTTTTTGTATATTCGTTACTGCACAGGGAAAATCTTGCAATCCGGCACAAAAACCGACCCAGTGCTGAACGCTAGCAGTATTGGCCAGATGTTTTTGGCATCTGATATTTTGCAGACACTTGCAACGGGCCCCTGTCATCAGGCCCCTTAGCGCACACTCTTGCTTTGCATTCATTGTTTTTTGTTTTTGTTTATGTATCGCACACTCTTGCTTTGCATTCATTGTTTTTATGTTCACACGCTCAGGGGCATGGTTGTGCGCAGTAGTAGGCTCATGAGACGAAAACCTACAAATTAAGTTATGCGGCTGCAGTGTACTTCAGGTTACCCAGGAGACATGCAGCGAATGAAAGGAAACATTGCGGTTCCCAACAATGTTTGTATAGGTTTTTGAGGTTTGTGTCGGGTACCCATAATAAATCTCGAGGTTGTTTAAGGCATAATTGGCGGATTAACGGATTACTCAAAATTCCCACTCCAGTGTTCCTTTGTGGGACTGAATGACGCCTGTTGTTCAAGGTAAATCATTTTTGCTTGAGGCAAATTAACCTGAACTCATTGAACCCATGCGAAAATCTACACAAGTTAGTATTCTCTTAACAAATTACGGCTGTACCTACTCAAACTCTTACGCAAACTGGCAAAGGCGCACTTCCAGTCATATAGTGAGAGTGCCTTCCTTGCAGTTATTAAAGCGCCGTCTTCTCCTGAAATCGGAACAAAACACACAAAACTGTATTTAACTTAACAACAGGCATGAACTGTATAATACTTAATCTGAACACTTTACTTGACATGGTTCCTTAATATTCTTTGAAGTGTATGTTTGCCCTAAGCCCTTTGCAGACTTAACCTTAAGGACATGTTGATTCTGTCAGATGCATTTGTACAACAATTTATGACTTAATCAAAGGCAAATTATTAGTCATTATTATGCCCAATAAATGGAAGGGGGATCAAAAATTGTGTACACTAAAGCTGCAAGAAAAAGAATCCCAGATTCTGAGGATTATCGGGTGTATTTATACCTTTACAGACTTAAGTCATTTAAAAATTGCCAGGTCATCAGAACAGCCCAATCTCAGTTCGATTTAATCCAATAACTCCTTGTTGTAATCCAACACATTTTTCATGCACAGTAAATAGGCTACAGTCTGGGTGTGCTATTTCTTTCATTTCACTTCATGGTGAAAATCCCTCCGTTCATTTATTCAAATTTCTCTTCCTTTAAGCAGCAGTGAATGAACTACTTGTTTGCTTGATGGTAAGTCTCTTTCAGGGCACTCAGTATTCGTCTATCTCTTCTATCCAGTCTCCCTGAAAGTGCATGCACTTACTGGGGCTACTCTCAGCTCTCTTCCCACACAGTTCTATCATTCTTCACTTTTTATTAGTGTCAAGTGCCAAATCAGGGAAGCAAGGTTAAGCCCTGTAACCTCCATGCTGCCAAGATATTGAATACCGGTGGCACACCTGAGCGCTAGGTATCTGAGGGCCCACCTCTCAGTTTGCAGTGCCCAAGCTGAGGAAGAGAGTCTAGTTTCCTGAAGCAGTCTATCGTATCATGAACTTTGTTCATCTCTTAGGATAAGCCTGAGAGACGCCTGCAGTAGTGCTTGCTCTGAATTTAAGAACTAACCAGAGACCACACTTATGAAGACCTCTTCAGTGTCCACTCTTGCTCTCACCCAACTGACTAACATTCTCCTTCACCTCAGCACCAGCTTCATCATTCCAATTATGATATCACAGCACGGTTTAGTCCTGGTTAGTATTGAACCATTCTACTCAGCATGACTGCCACATAAACCTTTTGTACGGCTAAACACAGTAAAAAGGTGATGAAATTTATTCTCAAGTGTTAAAGAAGACCAATGCCGCTTTGAATTGCAGTCTGAGTAATTGCGCCAGAGCTACTGTGTCGTGCACCAGTGTGACTTCGGCTAAGCACTCTACACTAAGCACTATGATATGAACCAGAACACTGCACTGTAGTGGACCATGACCTTCAACTAGGACCCAAAGGAGGCTTGAGGCTATGAAAAAAATTCAAGACCGGAGATTACGCACAACGATTGACTGGGCCATACCGTCTGATTGGCATTTCTAGTACACATTATGGGGGTAAAGGTATTTGTCTACTCTTTAGGTGTTGAAGATTATTTTCTTTTTTGGCAGGCATCTTGAGACTTCTATTAACACAGATCCCGATGTCGGGATGAAGACTTGTCTTAGACAGCGATACCTTTATCTCTTTCTAGCTTGTTTGGGTGTGGTAAGCAAGGGCTTCATTACAGTCCCCCACATACAGGTTGAGCATTTGGCGGCACCAGTAACTGATGAGGAAGTTGGGTAGGCTATTAGAACTATTAAAGTAAACAAAGCTCCGGGCAAAATGACTATACAGATGGTTTCCAGGAAATATTTGGCCCAAAGTGTAGCTAAATTAAATAAGTATTTTCTAATATCACGATCCATCACACCATCTATGTGCGATATTGATGTTGCATTAACACTTCAACTTTCGAAGGACCTGTAAAGGTGCTCTTCCCATTGATCACAACTGTACACAAAAATCATTAGCCTCTAGACTTGAAAACTTGCACGGGATTGGTTCCTCTGGACCAGTCATGGTTTGTCAGGAAAAGACCGACACTACAATGTGCACAGGATTGTCCACCTTGTTGAGAAAATGCAAGCGATCTTAGTCACACTTGACGCTTACAACTTTTTTAACCAGTCGGACTCATCCTTTTTTACACTGTCCTGAGTAAACTTGGGCTGCGACACAGAACTCTATCTATGATTATATCCATACATAATAGCCCTGTTGCGAGAACTGTATTTAATGACTGTATATCCACACTATTCTGTCTAAACAGGCGTACTTGACAGGGTTATTGTTGTACCCGTTACTTTTTGTTCTTAGCTTTAAACCGCATACTTCCCACATAAGACAAGCTGAGGACATTTGCGGCATAACGCTTGGATCAGATGTTCACAAATTGTCCCTTAATGCACATGGTGTCATCCTTGAACTAGGTGACCCCGCCACTCCCCGTTGAGATTAGTAAGAGAATTAAATAATTCTGAAGTAGCCGGTAACAGAAAATTAATATGGAGAAATCTGAGATTCAGATTTTGACTCTCACCATGGAAGATCTGGTGAGTATGGAGAACAAATGCCAGTTTAAATGGATGCTTCGCTCACAATAAATATCTGGGTTTTAGGATCATGCCACATTTACCTTATCTATATACAGTCATTTTCCCACTATTACACAATGGAATTTGTAGGGATCTGAGAAGATTGCTCTCTTTCTTTATTTCTTGCTTAGGAAGAGCAGATGTGGCTAAGATGAGTGTTCTTCCACAGGCTCTCTGCATCTTTCAGGCATCACTGATAAGGGTAAAACTAGATTTTTGGGGACTTTCAAAATATCAGTAAACTGTAATATTTTTAAAAGGCTCCCACCTTAGTGTGCCACTGCAAAGTTGTAAACAGCAGGGAGGACTAACACTATCTCACTTTAAAATGTGGTATTATGATCTCAGTTAAGTGTGAGGGTAGGATGGTCCAAAACTGGGCTGGTAAAATTAGAAGTCTTATGGAGATGGCAGTGCTGATGAGATTGTTATGGGATTTCATTTGGTTATTGAAGAAATGTAGATGTTCAAATGTTATGTTGATTTGTAAAGCGCACTAATCACCCAAGAGGGTATCTAGGCACTTGGGCAGGTGAGTAGGTGTGTGGTTCCCAGTTTGCTTATATAAAGACCCAAGTCTTCAGCTTCTTACAGAAATCAAGTGAGGGGAGGCTCTGATGTGTTGAGGGGGGGTCTCTCCATGTCCTGGGTGTGATGTAGGCGAATGAGCGACCTCCGGTTTTGCTTTTGCGAATGTGGGGAATGTGTGCAAGTGAGGCAGAGCATATGTGTCTGGTGGGTTGGTGAAAGTGTATGCGGCTGGTCAGGTATTCTGGTCCTGTGTTGGGTAGGGCTTTGTATGTGCGTGTGAGAAGTTTGAATTGGCTGCGCTTGTGAATAGGGAGCCAGTGAAGCTTCCTGAGGTACGGTGTGATGTGGGTGTGGCGTGGGAGGTGGAGTATGAGTCTTGTGACGGTGTTCTGGATGGTCTGGAGTCTGTGCAGGAGTTGTTTGGAGATTCCGGTGCAGAGAGTGTTTTCGTAGTCCAGCCTGCTGGGATGAGTTCATGTGTGATGGTCCATCTTATGGTCTGACGCAACCATTTGAAGATCTTTCGCACCTGGTGAGCCCAGTTATAGCAATGAGTGCAAACCTAGTGACTGTAAAGCACCTCACTACCTTTCCTTCCCCTTATGTCCAAATCACTTCAATTTGGATTTCAAACAGCACTAAGACCGCCCCCCACCCCTCCCCCACACCTATGACGAATGGTGTGCGGGGGACTGCAGACTCATTCTGGGTTTGATTTGATAAAGGTAAAATTAAATCATTTTCCCAGTGTAAACACGACTTTCAGATTGATTATTTTAGGTTTAAATCTGTTTTTATTGTCACAACTTTAGCACAAAATACAGAGCACATCTTTGGTGCTGCATGTAACCTCTCCTGGCACTAGTGCAGAGTGTGACTTTCGATCGAAAGAGAAAGAAAAGCCCCCCTCCCCTAGATTAATGATTTTAAAGTTTACATCGTGCACATCTTAGACACTGGCAGTGCACCTCTCACTGAAGGACGCAGCTATTCATGAAAAGACATTATTTGAGAAACGTTTTTCTTCAGTCTATGCCACAAGGGACATGGTGCCGAATTGTGTTCAATCCTGTTGGGAGTCCAACTTGAACCCCAATTGGGTATTTATATCTAAATGGGGAAAAAAACAGAGTAGGAAATTGTACCTGGAGAATAGAAGGTCTTGTGGTGAGATTATAATGTGTGGATACGGAACAGGGAAGCCAACTATTAGGTCCACTATGGCTGGCAGTAGACCCTGCTAAACTGCATAGGATGTACCCTTCAGTGAGCCCGTACTGTTGGAAAGGAGGTGGTCCCGGGAGCACTGCCCTTCATGTGTGGTGGAAATACCCCAGACCATTCCTTCTGGTCATGGGTGACAGATGCGAAAGGGGTTTTGGGGTGGTGCACCACCAAGTAGGTTTGTCAGTAAATTACACCAAGTGGTCTGTAGTTGGTATATAAACAAAGTCTTTATTTTAATTCAGTTGTTGAAACAAAGCCTCAGCCAACGCGTTTCGTTCAAAATGAACTTCGTCAGGGCTGGAAAGATGCAAAGAAACATAACATAAGTAGACGCACCATACAAAACATTTAAAAATACATATAAAAGACATGAATTAGGAAAAAACTTTTTTGCAATTGTTATCTTAAACAAACTAAAAGTGAATGCACAGGACACATCAGGAATGTACTTTATCTTGTTGATAAGTCAAACAACACACTACTATGAGAAACTGACGTATAACCTTACACAAAGGAATATTAGGTAATATGCAAAGAAGCACAGTTGTGACGCCATGGTTCTAATAAAGATAAGCTTTTGATTTACTGAAAGTGAGTGATTTAATTAGGGTGTCCCTATCTGGAACCTCATTTTCGTAA
The DNA here is from genome assembly GCF_964204655.1 of Triturus cristatus. Classification (NCBI taxonomy): domain Eukaryota; kingdom Metazoa; phylum Chordata; class Amphibia; order Caudata; family Salamandridae; genus Triturus; species Triturus cristatus. The sequence continues at coordinate 197,210,349 of NC_140595.1, forward strand.
CAGGGATTTGTGTCTTTCTATCCCATCTTGCCCCATGATATATATAGATGATTATGTCATGAACAGGGGAGAAGGGGAGAGAAAAGGCTGGGGGAAGGGGACTAAACAGGTGTGTAGCTGTGGGATAGGACACAGGAGGACACGTACCATGAGTAACAATGCGAGTGCAATCCAATAGAGCCGGGGTTCATGTAGACCAGAAGTCGTCTCTCGATAGGTTACGAGATGTGCTGGGTGAACAGTTCTTTTCAGTCATCCAGTACCACCATGATAAGGGCACTGTACACGTGTCTGTTAAAGCAGAGTAGATGTATAAATGACTAGTGCTTATTAACATTTAAAATAATTTCAAACTTGACCCAAGTCTAGGATTCTGAGGTCCCGTTCTCTAAGGTGTCTGAAAGACAAAGTGTGAGTATGTCCCTGAGTTTCAAGAATCCGCTGCATTCAACTCAATAATCAAACACAAAAAGGACCAGAATCCTTCTATTCAAAAAATGACTGTAAGGCCGGCATTGGTTTGTCAGATGGAGAAAGCTGCGAACATCAAGCAAAATTCAGCCTACCTATGGTGTACGGGTAATCCACCAGAGTTTGCAAAACAACGCAATTAAGATGGCTAAGTTTGAGGTCAAATGAGACGCTTAAAAGACGTGGCCAGCAGTAATACAGTCGGGAAGACCATGGCTCCCAGAAGGCGAGTCACAGAAAGTATATGATTTAATATAAGTAATTTGCCCCATGCTAATGAATCGATGGGACAGGTAATTAACAGGATCCCATAATGTAGGACCCATGCCGTACCCCGAAAACAACATAAAGTGACAAACAGAGTAAAGTGGGACACGTGCGCCTAGAGGGCGAGTCGCAAAGAGACTATAAGAAAAGTAATTGACAAGATCCCACAATATAGGACCCATGCCGTGCCCCGAAAACAACATACTGTAACAAACAAAATAAAACAGGACACGTGCGCCTAGAGGGCGATACACACAAAAAAGAAACTTAAAGAAGTGGCCCCTATGACACATGATCCAAATAGGAATAAATGGCCAAGAGAATTCGAAAAAGATAAGACCATACCGTATGTCCGCCCCTGCAAAAAGAAATCGACAGAGTTCCCCACATACCTGTGATGAGACAGTAATCCGCGTTCTCCCCTGGGAGTGTCCCGTGTAATGACCGGGGCAGACGCTGGGTTTTAACCACAGGCATGCGTGTGCAAGATCAGCGCACGTCATCGCGTTTCACCAAGTTGGAACTGGGCGTGTGATGGCTAGCCAATGAAAGTCATATTTGGGCCGTTTCCAAGGCGACCCGGTTTAATACTCAGAAACGTCAAGTCGTGTCAGGAGCTGTCAAAAGGTGTGTCAGGGATAAGCCAATGAGAGTGAGGGCTGGCGCCGCGTCAGCGGTTTAAAGCGCGCCAAGGTCGAAAATAAGGGTTTACAAAGATAAAAGCTAGAAAAAGCGCCCAGTTCTAAATATAAATACAGCAAGGCTAGAGGCTGGAAAGGCGCCCAATTGTAAAGGGAAATACCCATTTGTAAAGGGCAAGCCGCTCGATGCGGTACATGTTAAGAAGATGTGTCCGGAAGTCCCCCATTTATATCAAGATGGACACAAAGTTTCAAACATAAGTAAAATGCAGCGAGGTGAAGGACTAAAAATGCGCCCGTTTATACAGAGAAAAGCCACAAAAGTATGGCAAAATGTATAAGATTAGCGCAACGTTAACGCATTTCGCAGAGTTGACACTGGGCATGTGATAGGTGGCCAATGAAAAACTGGCTTGAACTGTTTCCAAGGAGACCCGGTTGAATACTAAGACGGCTGACGTGTGGTTGGAACAGAAACGTCAGACTCGTCACGTCGTGTAGGGGGCTCTCAGAAGGTGTGTCGGTAATAGGCCAATGTGTGTGAGGGCTTGCGCCGCGTCAGGGGTTTGAGGCGCGCCATATTCGAAAATAAAAGCTACAAAGTCAAAAACTTGGAAAGCGCCCAATTTTGAAGATAAACGCAGCGAGGTTAAAAGCTTAAAAAAGCGCCCATTTGTAAAGGGAAATGCCACAGAAAAAATGGCGACGCGGTGCATGTTACGAGAGTGTGTCCGGAGGGCCTCCACTTGTGTCAAGAGGAACACAAAGCGTGGAGCATAAGTGGAGTTCCCATATACACATATAAATTTGGCCTGTTTGAATATAAGAGGTCAAAAAAAAAAATTTTTTAAATGACGGCATGTGGGGGCTTACATAAGATACACAGGAAAATAATTAACGTGTGTTAATCAGATCCAACAAGGTGTGTGGGAGGTAGGCGCTACTTCAGAGATTTACAGCACGCCAGAAACGAGGGTCAATAAGAAAAATGTAAAACGCTCTTAAAGCACCCGTTTAGAAAACGAAAAACATCCGAAGGTAACGGAAAGTCGCATTACGTCGTGTATGTGAAGGGTGTGTGTCCACAGAGCCGCCGTTGTTATCATGGTGAACATATTGTTGGAAACATATGTAAAAGGCCCGTCAGAAAAACAGTGGGGCATGTATGGAAAAGGAAAACGTCAAAAAAAACGTCAAAAAAACAATAAAGCACATCTGAAGTTATCATGCGGTAAATCGCCGAATACGTTAATGTGTATTGAACGTGCACTGCCTTTGCGATTCTAAGGCGTGCTGGATCGAGAAAGAGCCAAATGCCAGTCGTGCAAGTAAAGCAGTGCCTAATAAGTAAATGGTTGCGAGCCAAGTGTGAGTCTTAATATCGCTAAAGTGTTGAGTATCGCCTGCAGGTATAGTTTCGTGGAAATAATGCAATGTCCGCAGTGTTCAGTTTACAAAATTAAAAATCGATGCGAGAGGATTTGGAGAGACATGTAAGTATAATCCTTATCGTGTTACATACATGTAGAAGTTGGCACTAATGATAGGCAATATTGAATTGGTAAAATGCACAAAGGTGCAAGGAACTATGGAAATCACAGAGTTCTAAGAGAAAAGGCGCATGCAATGCCATACTATCCCAATCCACGAAGGTGAGCTCAAGTCCAGAGAGAATGAAAATCATGGTCCTAAGTGTGACCAATGATAAGTTGGTGTGGCGCACATTAATGCAGAGCTCTATGGAGTTCTCAGTGTTCTAGGGGAATAGGGGCATGCGGTGTCAGGTTATCTCGAAACCACGAGGATGTGCTCAGGTCAAGAAATAATGGAATTCATGGTCTGAATTGTGCCCCATGGAGACCGACCGCAATCTACATATCCATTTGGATTCAGTCTGTCTCAATATGAGATCTCTGTTACCTCCCCGTTTATTCATGGGAATGTGGTCTATGCCAATGAAAAGAAAGGACCTATCATTCGGATGTTCCCTATTGTAGTGTTCAGTCATGGGGTATCGTGTATCGTTGTTAATCAGAGCGCGTCGATGTTCTTGGATACGGGTTTTCAGACATCGTGCTGTACTGCCTACATAGACCTTTCCGCATGGGCACTCCAGTATGTATATTACGTATTTAGTGTTGCAATTAATGAAGTGCCTGATGTGATGCGTCTTACCAGTGTTGAAACTGAATTCTTTGCATTTGTTACGTCCCAGAATGCATACATTGCAGGAAGTACATGTAAAGAAGCCCACAGGGGGTTTCGGTAACCAGGTGTTGTTTGTCTTCTGGGTGGTCACATAACTAGGACATAGGGACCTTCTGAGTGTAAGTCCTCTTCTGTACACCAGAGAAGGTTTGTCCGTGATGGTGGTGCGAAGTCTGGGGATATCTGTCAGTAGGTGCCAGTGCTTTCTAAAAGCTTTGAAGATTGTGTCACTGTGTGCAGTATAATTTGTGAAAAAACTAATTCTTTCACCTGTTTTGTGATTTATGCCAGAGTTGCTGGTCGCCCCTCTGTCAGTTTGTAAGAGAGTCTGAGTTCTGGGAAGTTTAAGGACTCTACGTTCAGCTCTGTCCAGAACGTTGGGGTGATATCCCCTGTGTTTGAAACGCTGTTTGATGTCATTAATGTTCTCCCTAAATCTTTGTTCCTCACTGCACAGCCGTCTAGTTCTTACCATCTCCCCATAAGGTATGTTGGAGATGACGGAGCTGGCATGCGCACTTGAGGCATGTAAAACACTATTGCATGCGGTCTTTTTTCTAAACATGGTGCTCTGTATTGTGCCCTCTCTGATGTAAAAATGGATGTCTAGAAAATCAATACTTTCCTTGCTATATGACATCGTTAATTGCACATTAAAGGAGTTATTGTTGAGGTACATTAAATACTCCTTGAGCTGGATTTCCGAGCCAGACCATAGACACACAATATCGTCTATGTACCTCCCCCAGAAGACGATGTAATTGGTCCAGGGGGAGGCATTCCTGCTCCATGCGTGCTCCCTCTCATACCACCCCATGAAGAGGCCCGCATAAGAGGGAGCAAACCTGGTGCCCATGGCTGTACCTTGAAGTTGGTGGTACCACCTTTCATCGTGTTTGAAAAAGTTGTTAGTAAGGATGAGCTCAATCATCTCCATGATCATGAGGTTGTATGAATAATGGTCAGCCCCTTCCTTATCAAGGTAATGTCGGACAGCCAATAGCCCCAATTCTCTTTGTATACAAGTGTATAGTCCCACCACATCTAATGTGACGAACATAAGGTCATCGGACCATGTAAATCCATCCAGTTTAACAAGAATGTCCTTGCTGTCTTTGAGGTAGGAGGGTAGATTGACAACATGTTTTTGTAGTGTGATGTCAACAAATTCAGACATTCGTTCTGTCGGGGATCCCACCCCCGAGATGATTGGTCGGCCTGGTGGGAACTTCCCACCCTTGTGGACCTTAGGGAGGATATATATGCAGGGGTAGCGAGCCTGGTAGACAAAGAGGTATCTGAATTCATTTTCAGTTAACAAGCATTCATTCTTCCATTCTGTCAATCGGCCATTGATGTTAGTCTGTAGGTTTTTGATAGGGTTATACTCAATAGGCTCATAGCATTGCTGATCTCCTAGTTGTCGTGCTATTTCCTCCATGTAGTCCTCAATATTCATTACAACCACGTTGCCACCCTTGTCGGCCTCCCTGATCACAATTCCCTTATCCTTCTGTAATCTATTCAGGGCCTCCCTCTCCTGTCTTGTCAGATTGTAACGATTTTGTCTATGTGGGCCAGTGCTCTCCAATCTGTATAGTTCCTCAGTGATTTTTTCTCCAAATCTATCGATATTGGGATGATATCCCCCTTGTGGTACAAATTTTGATCTACATTTCAAACCAGTGTCACGGTTACAATCCTCAGTAATGTCTAAATCATTTAAAATAGTTTGCATGTCAGGCATCTCATCATCCTCTAAAGATAATAAGGTTTGTACATGTCTAATGTCCTCAATGGTTTTATCAGTGACAGAGACATTTGAAACATGAGGGACAGATGCCCTTGAAAAGATTCTGTGAACTCCCCTTCCTAACGAGCCAGTGGTGCGAATAGTGAAATTCCGTCTGAAGATGTGGGCTAGCACAAGGAGCATAGCGAGGTCCCTCATGTGGTGAAATGTGGTGGCAGCCAAGTTCGCAATGTGATTTATGCGGGAAAAGGATCCACTCTGATTGGCACAGCGGCATTGGCGGTTATGATGAGTATAGGTGCAATAGTGCGCGTGATTAGCAATGTAAGGGGCGAAGGCTCCTGGACACCCCTAAAGGACTTCATATCTAGAGTTCTGCCAAATTGGGCATGCCCCCGCGAGTTAGAGGGTTGAAGCTGTTTCAGTACGGGCTGTACAATGTGCCTAGCCTTAGGAAGTGGTGACATACTGATCAGTGCAGTGAAGTTAGGAGATGTCAGTTGTCAAGAATGATGGATGTTATGATTCAAATAATGTTATTCGTGGCTTTCCTTGAAAATACAACTTTGTGGAGGCGGGGGAATAATGATGATGTGGGTGTAGAGGGCCACACGTCCTCTACGCGCTCAGGCGTGCGCACGCACCCCTCGTGACCGGGCGCGGTTACGGGGGTAGATAATAAATGGGCCGAGGTCACACGTGACCTTACGGCCGGACCATACCACCAAGCAGGCGTGTGCCTCTTGTGTCCCGGTCCGTAGTATAGGCCGCAGTCCCCCGTCCCAGCACCACTATAGTGGGGAGGGGAGGAGGCTTGTTTTTGTTGAAACGGAAACAGATTGCCTTAGGAGAATATGTATTGTGTACAATGTGCTTTCGTAAGCCGCATTTCTGTTACATTCTTTTTAAAAAAATCAGTAAAAAATGATTTAGTAAACACAACTCTTGCCTAATTCCAAAGCTCGCCTGGGCCAGGTATCCCCATGCGTGGTCGCAGTGCCCTTCCTTGCTGCAGTGACTTCATGCGGTTTCTCGTGTGTAGAATCATCTGTAGTCCGCTCTGCCCACCTGCTTGGTGATTCATTTGCCCCTCTTCTGACCTAAAGCCTCTTCCGCTGGGACGTAGCACTCGCTCTGGTTTCCTTTTCAATGCTGTATCGCTTCCTCCAGCAGCCAGTTACTTCCCCTCCCCAGCTCCGTGCTGTCGGCTACTCCCGGAGCATGGACCTCAGAGGTGGAACCTGGGACGAGTTCCTTAACACTGAATGGGAGACAGCCAGCCAGCCCATCCCCTGGTACGATGACAAGTTATCCCTCCCAGCTCAGAATCAGGAAGTGACGAAGGAATGACTTCACCAGATGCTGCACATGGCTGCCCAAGGGAGGGATGCATGGGGTCTCTTCATGATTGAAGTGGTGCTTGCCATCTTCCAGGTTCCAGACATAGGTCAGGCAGACTTCCTCCGTAGAAAAAATCGGAAAAAATCGGAGTATTCCCATAACCAGGTCTGCTGACCCACCAGCGCAGAAAAGAAAAAATAACCTGATGCCTGCAAAACGGCAACAAACCCAGGCATTCGCGATGTGTTGTCCCGACAGCAGATTATTTCTGATATCCTTTCATAGCTCTCTCTCTCCCACACACACACACACACTCTTTCTCTCTCTCTTTCTCTCTGTCACACACACACACACACACATTCTCTCTCTTTTGACACAACGACAATAAATCCATTTCCCATTCCAGAGCACACCAGCCCCGGTTTGGAAACGGCACACGTGATGTGTGAGCTTTTGATGTATGTTATTGCTTCAACGGTTGGTTTCCCATGCACATGTGCTCACCACAGAAAAGGCAGATACCAGTGCTGGCCACTCCAGGGAACCCCTTGCATGTACGCCAGGTGGAAATTCTTATGCCAGTACCTTTATGCGAGTCTTCATGTGATATCTAGATTTCTTTATATGTTTGAATTTTGTTTTGTTGCATATGCTTTCAAAATAAATAAAAAACATTGCGTTCTTGCCAATGCCAAGCCTGTTGCGGGGTTGGGGGTGACGATGTGCCTCTATGTGTTAGTAACTCTCATTCCTTTGGGACATGGCTATAGTTGTGTGCGTTTTTCAAATCCTATAATGTCATAGATCATAAAGGCAACTATGAAGAGGAACACATGTCCCAATATTTCAGGTATTTTGCACAATGTGTTCAGATATGGGCCTATGAGAAGAGTGTCTGCACTGCATCTGCCTCAAGGCTGCCTTACTGGTATACACGGACTGAGGACCCGTTAGACCCCCTCATCCTGAAAGCAGCCCCCCGCCCTCTAGTCATTCATAGGAATTAATGAGATCTGTCCTATGGGCCTCATGTGAGCATTACTCGACATCCCAGTGATTCACCACTATTAGCATCAATGTTTGATCCTAAATGAAGGTGAGTCAATAACAGTGTCACTGTGGGGTGGTGTATTGATATAATTTGCTTGTATAGGGCTCTTGCTACAGAAGCCACTTCAGATCTCTTCACAGACGGAAGGCGAGGAATATGGGTTGATATTTTATACCTGATGTATCATGAAGGCAGTCATTGTGATCATGCGTATAATTAGATCAAAACGAGTCGGTCTTTGGTCCTCACCCGAAGATCATGTAGTTAAATGTCATGAAGAGGTGGGAGCCTTTTGTGTGTGCAGTTCTAACCCAAAAACATTCTATTACTCTGTGCGAAGGCACAGCTAAATTTGAAAGTCCATCTTAGGCCTTTAGTCAGCTGGCAGGGAGAGAAAAATGTGTTGACACACATTAGATTGGTTAATAGCTCTTAAAAAAACACAAAAAAACCCCATCTCTTAAATATCAACTTACAACCATAATCTCGGGGAGGATGCTGTGAAGATCGCTGGGTCCCCTGGTACAGGACTGTGCCAAAGGGCAATGATTATGTGTCCTAACAGACATCTAGACATCTCCGCTCCGCTCAACTGGCCCTGCCACCTTCCTACGGATCCGCAAGGTCAAAACTGGAGGAAGATCCTTCACCTACCTCGATGTGAAGGATGGGAACACCTGACTTTGCACCTCAGGCAATCTCCATTGCTGCCGCAATTCAGGATTGACCGCAATCAATCAGTCTACAGTGTTTGTAAAGCGCGACAACTCACCCATGAGGGTCTCAAGGTGCTGGGATGGAAGGGGGGAGGCAGCAGATCAGACAAAGGTGCACATGCATCAAAATAGACATTAGCAATTCTTTAATTGCGATTTTTAAGGAATCAAATTAAAGATTCGCTATTGTCTTTGCATGTAGAAATCGCAAATAAAATGTGCAATTCCTACACATTCCTTAATTGTGACTTGCAAATTGCGAGTCGCAATTAAGGAATTGATTCCCATTCATTCCTATGGGCCTAAAGGCCCATAGGAATGAATGGGAATTGCATGCGCAAGTTGCGAGTACCCAATTGGTACTCGCAAATTGCGCATGCAATTTCAAGGGTGTCAAAAGGACACCCTGTTGCACCCCTGAAATTACAAAATGAACTATGGGATAACCCTGATACAGCGTGCTTGAGTACACCACGCAAGTTATTAATCTCCAGCTACTGGTGCAGCTTATCCACAAAACTTCAAACAGAATCTGCTCATGGCTCCCTCACATCACTCTTCTTGGAAGTTAAAGACACTTGCAGGCTGGAGGTATGCCTGGATGCAATCCGCCCGGCACTAGCCAGGAAATTATATGTACAGTTTCGACACGGTGGCCTCCCCCTGCGTGCGTTCACATGTAAATGGACGGGGTAATTTAAGTGGATGTCCAGCCTGTAATATGTGTGATGAGTCTGAACTTCATGTGTTCTTTTTTTGTCCAGGATATCGCACAGCAAGACAGAGATGGTTAGTCCACCTATGTAAAAACTTAGGCACCACCCATTGTATGGAAGCCTTTAGAATCCTAAAATATAACACAGATTCTCATATAGTTTTTTCGGTCTCACGCTTTTTAAATTTCATGTGGTATGCTAGGAGAAATTTCCTTAACATGCAAAACTAAGGTCTTGATTGTTGTTGATTTTTATTGCTTTTTAACTTAAAACGCACTATATCAGATGAATTGTTTTATCTTCTCTTTTTTAAACTATTTTAATTATTTTAACTTGTCTGTATATGCTTGCACTTGCTCTTTTATGGTGAATAACCGAAATAAAGAAATATTGGATTGGATGGAAATTACAATTTATCCACATGTTGCGCACACACATGCCCCAAGGACATGTGTGTTTGTGTAACATGGGACTATGAAAAATGCACTTTAGTTCATTTTACATAGAAATCGCAAATTACCATCAACTTTAGATTGACAGTAATTTGCAATTCAAATTTGCGGTATCGCTAAACATTTTTTGTTTAATACATGGCATTTAAGGAATTGCAATTTGCGATTCCTTAAATGCAATCGCAATTTAAGTAATCGCAAATTTTGCGATTCCTTAAATTACGATTTTTCCATTTGGGATGATGCAACCCAAATGCAAAAATACCTATCCCAAAGGGGCAGATTCTGCAAATCTGCCCGTTTGCGCCCGGTTTATATGTTGATGCATGGAGCCCTAAGTGCTGAGTTCATCTGAAGAGCCAGGTCTTGAGGTCCCTACTGAACTGCGTCAGTGAGGGTGATTTCCTGAGGTGGAGGGTTAGGGTGTTCCATATCTTGGAGGCGAGGTATGAGATGGACATTCTTCTGGTTCTGGTCATGCAGATTCATGGGACCTCAAGATTTGGCTCATCGACTAAACTGCAGATTGCCTCCTCGCCCCGGGTGAGTAGTCGCGCTTTATGAGAACCCTGATTGATTGATTGATAATTATAAAACAGTTATTCTGATAGAGATATCTATTACCAAGGCATGAGACTGGATCCGAAAAATCTTGCGCAGTACCTCTGATCGTCACTAGGTGACATAATCAACTATATGCTGACCTTGTTTGCTGTGGATGTGATGTGCAAGGTCCCTACATAGGCGCCACCCTGGCTCCACCCTGGCTCGCTGACATCAGTTCCTTTCTTTCTGTGCCAACAGCACAGATCTGGAGAGCAACCTCGGTCATTGTTTGACCATCTTTTTCAACCTTTTGTCAACCTTTTTGGAGCAGTTGCTCCCAATTCGATAGGGACATGCCCCCTAACAAACCTATGGGTTTTAAACAATGTAGGCAGTATCACAGGCAGATGTTTGTGTCTGGTCCCTACTTGGTCTATCTTTTGTGCCTGGGATAGGACCACAACTCCAGGGCCTGTGATGGCTGTTGGTCAGTGCACTCGAAGGCAATCCGTGAGCGGGCAGTGAAGTTCCTAGCGGTGGGGTACTGGGATGTTTGTTTTTCGCAGTTCAAATCATAGTTGTCCAAGTCGATTAAGTCTAAAATGCATAAGAAGTCATCGAAGCGTTCTTCGGCTTTACCTAGTAGACCCTGTTTTTTTAGACCCCATTCCTGCACTCCTCCTCTGGAGCTGGCTGGATCCACTGTGTGCCTCCCCAACTTCCCTGGGCCGGAGCAATCCCTGCCCAACTCAGCGGGATTTATGTCACCAAGCACTCCATCTTCGGACCACTGTCTCCCTCTGGCATGCCTTCGGGCCCCATGGAGCCCAAAGGTGAACCCGTTTCCTGATCTGGACTGACTCCAGTGACCCCCGCCCCTCCAAGCCGGTACTAGTCCTCCTGACACGCACCCTGACACCACCCCTGCCAAACCCTGCACAAGTGCGCAGGTACACAAAATCATAGCCCTTTGGCACAGTCCAGTACCAGGGGACCCAGCCAACCTCTCATAGCACCCTCCCCTTACCCGAGAGCCTTGTGGCACAGGCCTCAACTGCCAAAGTTAACCCTAGCTCATTAACTACCACCCCACCCGACATAGAATCCAAGATGCTGGACGCTTTCAGGAAGAGGCGTTTTTCTTCCACCAGCCTAGCACTACAATCAGTGAACACCATGTTTCTTGAGCCAGTAGACCCATGACTTGTGGTATTTGGTTGTTGCAAGTGCTGCCCATGGTCTCTGAGGAGGCCTGAGCCATTTTGAATCAAGCGCTGCTAAATGGCTGGAATGCAGCAAAGTTCAGCAAATGGTGTGGACTGGACACCACCAACTCGCTGGGCAGGACCTTTGTTGCTACGCTTGGCTGAGGTCAACTGACTTCTCAGGGGATGTCCAATCATCCCTAATGGACATGCCTTTTGATGGCACCCGCTTGTGGCGTTAAGGCCAATACAGCGCTCAAGTACTTTAAGCAGAGTCAGGTCACTGTCAGTTAGTTAGGCCTGTCCTTCCCTCAATGCCAACTGTTCTTCTCCTTTCACAGCTGTGGTAGGGGCTCCCATTTATGTCCCCTACACCAACCCTACCTCCAGGGCCATCAGGATTCCCAGCCTTTTTGTGACTGTGAATGTAGTGCCCACAAAGGACATGAGACTCAAAGCTGGCAGACTGTCCAGTCCCCCATCCGGCTGCCGGACCCTCAAAATGCCTTGAGCATGCCCTCAGTCTGCACACATACCCTGTTGGTGGCAGGATCAGGCACCACCTGCCTTAACAGCAAGCAATAACCTCTGACAAGTGGGTGCTCAGAATCCTCCAACAAGGTTATGCCCTACCACTTCTGACAGCCTGCCACCCTTTCCATCATCCTCAGGTCATTTGACAAATGACAATCTCTTCTTGCTATACCAGGAAGCAAAGGCTCTTCTGGCCAAATTGGCCATTGAAATGACTACAAGTAAGACATGGTTGCTATTCCCACTACTTTCTGGTGCTGAAAAGGATGGAGGTCTCCCCCCCCCCCCCCCCCCTATCCTGGACTTTCACTCTCTCAATAGCTTCTTACGAAAGGATAAGTTCAAACCTCTATCCCACCTGTCCTTCTACATGAATTGGATACTTTTAGCAGAGAGTCAGGATTTAAAGATCACACACAAAAATCTCAACTACTAGGAATCAACAACATAAGAAATGGCTAGAAGGCCTCCAGGGACAGTTCCCCTTGTCCTCGACTCACCGCCATGTCACTATCAAGGCATAACGTTGTGCTCCACCATTGACTGGTCAGCTTCACTAAATAATTTGGACCTATTACGAGCTGTTGGCATGGGCTTACAGAGCTGGCAGATGGGTGGGCTCTCTTATTTGTACTCCATAGCGGCAATTAAGATAACAATCCTTCAGAAAATACTCTACACCATGCAGGTTCTCCTTTTGCAACCGTCTCAAGGTACACTAGAAACTGTGCAGAAACTCTGTCTCTTTCTGGGGGAATGAAAAAGGCATCTAAATTACATTCCTATGCATTGCCCGCGGATGGATGGTCTGGAGAGCCCTACATAAAATAAAATTATACAGTGGCACAGCTTTGATCTCTAGTTGAATTTCATTGAGACCCCTCGAAGAAGCATTGGTGCTTCACTCCATTGCCGGGATGCATGTTTGGAGGATTCCTTGGCTGGCCAAGAAACACAGGTCGTGGGGAGCCTATTGTTCCCTGATACTTCGAATTACAATGACCGCCTGGGATAGAGAGTCTACTACCCATGGCTTAACTTCTATATCTTCTCTGATGACTCCTTTCAGCACCCCTGAATTTTCCCCAGCATGTAGAGGTAACCATTTCATGGCATGGCAATTGGCGAATTGTAAGGGCTAAGGCAATTTCTATGACCAGCATGGGGTGCAGTCTTTCAGACAACTAAAGGATGGCTATGGTATACCAGAGACAGAATGCAAGCTCTATCTGCAAATACAACATTGGGTGACACATCCAGTCGTCAAAATGCACGCCTTTGACACCCTTCAAAATAATGGCTCATTGCCAAATCCAATGACATACACCTTGTCACAGATATTTATAAAATTCTCTAGAAAGCTACCCCCTTACCACAGACCTCAGCTCGATACATGTGGGAAGTGTAGTTGGAATGTACACTCTCAGACGAGGAGTCAGTGGAAGTCTTTCATAGAACTCGTACATTTGCAACAAGCAGTGCTGATAAGGAGGCCCAGTATTGGCATTTTACCCCAGCACTGGCATTTTGCTCCAGCCCAAATACACTCCTGGTCCCTAATAAATTCTCTGCGTTCTGGGGGAGGTGTACATCTCTGCTAACCTAGAAGCTAGGAAAACCCAATTTGAAAAGACATTTAGACCATGTTTTACTTTTATGGCAGGGGATTTTCAAGACATCACTTGCCCGGTGAGCTGACTCTGAAGATAGTGGGTTTGATGACCTTCTGCATCCTGTTGGTTAAGCACGCCAAATAGCATATGTAGACTCTACAGTCTGATCTGAAGTCACAATGGGTAATCTCTCCAACCTAGTCCAGATCTCGGAAGAGACTGCAAAAGATATGCAGTGGTGGTTACTGAACCTCAATTGGGTCAACAAAAGACCCCTCTCCCAGAGCTGTCAGTGTGATTGATGCCTTACTATTGGAATGGGGCCGCCTTGGGAGAGGTGATCAGAGGACTCTGGTCTCTGGCAGAGACCTGGCTCCACATCAATCTAGCGGAGTTGCATTCCATCCGCTTAGCATTGAAAGCCTTCCTGCCATACATCAAAGGGAAGCCGGTTCAGATATTCACGGACCACACCACCGGAATGTGGTACTGCAACATTCAGGATGGGGTGAGGTTGTGGACCCTGTGCTAGGAGGCCCTGCTCCTCTGGACATGGCTGGAACGTCAGGACATCTTCCTGGCTGTGCAGCACCTGGAGGGATCTCTGAACGCGAGGGCAGACAAACTCAGCTGTTGATGCTTTGTGGACCACAAATGGCTTCTGCACCCAGAGGTGTCATAAGGTTTACTTATAAGTCAGAAGCACAATTATCCTCAGGAGTGTTGCGATGCTCAAAAGGGACCCACCGCCAGGTAGGACCAACTTCCTGATGTTCTCTTCAATGGAAACAGGGTGTTGGAATGGCCAGGTAAGGGGTAGGAAGTTGGGGAAGGGGACAGCTTGGAGGGAGTTCTGAAATGACAAGAAAAATAAACAAGGGTTAACAATGGTGATACCAGCTTACACTCATCCACACTAGGATCACAGTTATTAATACCTGAAAAAGCCTTGGTGATGTTGTATAGAATTTGTTTTAGATATCAGCCTCTCACTGTGAACGCCGCAGTGGAAATGAACAGGGTTAGAACGATGGACACTTTACAGACTTCACAATACAGGATTGTTCTTTGAGTGGCTGTCCTTAAACACAGTTTAGAAACTGACCACTTATTTTGGGAAGTAGCCTCTGGTTACATATTACACCTGGCAAGTCACACAGTTCAGGACCACTATGTTCCTGGTGTACAGTTTTGATTCCACTCTATTTGTTCCTTTTGCAGGCCAGGATATTTAATCTTTCCTGTTAGAACTGTCCCAGTTCAATTATTCATCAAAGACACTGCAGTGCGTATCGTGAAGCATATAATGACCCCACTGGTTTAAGCAGCACGAGCATCAGCAATGTCATAAGTCAATGCTTCAACAAAAGAAAAGTGTAGCACAAATTGCTCAAAATAAGATACTCCCACTCTTTGAAATCCCACGAGATACACACTCTTGAGTAGGTGGAGAGCAAAAGGTCAATCTTACGGTTAGTTGCTGTGATTACTTTTCATTTTCAGATATTTAGGGCACATCTGCGCACCTGCCTGGATCTTTGCTTTTCAGGCACTAAAGGCAGGGATGATTGGGAGCAAACTTGTTAAACAAACATTAGCTAATATTGCTAGGGGATCATTAAGACCTTCTCCTCGCCAATGCTCTCCCACAGGTCGGGTGGCAGCGAGAGAAGCCTCTCTGACTGCTGCGCTGGAAGTCCACCTGTCTCCTCTGGTTTTCTCTCAATATTGAGCAGGAAGCAGTGGGCAAGGCTCTGTTTTATGCTGTACCTTCCAAGATGGCCCCCACCCTAAAACTGCTGGTAAATTTAGTTTCCCCCCAAAAAGGCCTGTACAGGAATCCATTGCACAGACAGAGGGCTGCTAAGGGATGTTCATGGTGGTTTGAGTGCAAGCAAGCAGAAACACTGAGTGCTGGAGCCATGCAACAGTGGGTTGTGGGCTGGCAGCATGAAACGGTGGGCGATTGATGCTTATGTCATCCTAGAATGGACTGTGGCTTGACCTGTTCACCACTGCTGAGAAGGCTCAACGTCAGCTCTTCTGCATGTTGGAGTTTCCAAAGCAGCTCTCACTCTGTTACCCAGTCCATTTAGAATGGAACTCAGTACTCTGGTACTTTTTTTTTGCTGTTACCTCTCCTGCCCCAAGTTCTCAAGAAGATCAGGGCCAACGGGATCTAGTGGCTACGGGTTGGACAATGAGAGTGTGAGATCCAGAACTCCTAGGCATAGCATTTGTCCTCCGATCAGGCTGCCCCTTCAGGAGGATCTCCTGTTGTAGCAACAGAGCAGCGTCTTGGACGTGAACCTGCACACTTTCCACCTTCATGCTTGGCGATTGAGCAATGACAGTTGAGTGTCTTTGATCTCCCTTCCAAGACCAGCAGTGTTATTCTGGCAGTCAAGCGACTCTCAACAAAAACAGTACGTTATGGTATGGTATCTGTGTTTTTATAGCACGCTTATCACCCATGAGGTTATCCAGGCGCTATGTAGCTGGTGTGGTGAAGCCAGCACTGGAGGGCCTACTTGAAGAGCCAGGTCTTCAGCTTCTTGCGGAAATCAAGAAGAGAGGAGGGGGCTCTGATGTGTTGTGGGATGTTGTTGCAGGCTTTAGGAGCCAGGTATGAGAAGGCACGACCCTCTGCTGTGATTTTGTGTGTGCGTGGGGAGTGTGCTAGTGAGAGGCCAGCAGAGTGGAGGTGTCTGGAAGGTTGGTAGACATGAATGCGGCTATTCATGTAGGCAGGGCCTGTGTGGATTGCTTTGTAGGTGAGGGTGAGGAGTTTGAAGTGTGCGCGCTTGTGTATCTGGTGCCAGTGAAGTTTCCTAAGGAGTGGTGTGATGTGGGCTCGGCGTAGCAGGTGGAACACTAGTCTGGCTGCTGTGTTTTGGGCTGTCTGAAGTCGTTTTGTGAGCTCGTTGGTTATCCCTGAGTACAGGGTGTTCCCATAGTCTAGTTTGCTGGTGAAGAGGGCATTGGTGATTGTTTTCCTGATGTTGTCTGGTAGTCACTAGAATATTTTCTTCAGTATCTTTAGGACATTAAGGCAGGACAAGGCTAAAGCGTTGACTTGGGCGACCTTGTCCAGTTTGTTATATATGATGATTCAGAGATCTCTTACTTATGAGCACGTGGTAGGGGTGTGGTCTGTGGTTTGTGGGCCACCAGGTGGAGTTACATGGTTTGGGGTCTTTCCCAAAGGCTTCCACTTCTGTCTTGTCCGAATTCAGTTTGAGGCCGTTAGATTTCAAATAAGTGGCGAATTATGCATCAGGTGAACTTGATCCTGGTGCAGAAAAGTATCAGTTCCGTCTCATCGGCGTATGTGAGGAGGTTTATTTGGTGAGTTCATATGACATCGGCCAGTGGAGTCATGTAGATGTTGAAGAGCTTTAGACTAAATGAGGAGCCCTGCGGGACTCCGCAGATGAGTTTCTGTGCTTCAGAGGAGTAGGGGGCATGTTGATGGTTTGGATTGTTCTGACGAGAAAGGAGCAGATTGTGAAGCTGTCTGATCATAATGAGATGGGAGATGGTGTCGAAGGCTGCAGTTTATCCCCTGTTAAGGAGCATCTGGATGTCATCCGTTTCTGTTATTGGGGCGGTTTCCATGTTGTGATTGGGTTCAAATTCCTGATTGTGTGGCTTTAAGAAGCTGGTGATTAGCGAGGTGGTCGGAGAAGCTCTTGTTGATGGGTTTTATCCAATAGCAAGTCTGGGTTAGGAAGGAAATATATCGGTCGGTATTTGGCTAGTTTAGTCTGTTCGGTCGGAGATTTCTTTAGGAGGGTGTTGACGGCTGCATGTGTCCATGGTTCCGGGAAAGTGGTTGTGCTGATGGAGGTGAGGGCTTCACTGATAGAAATCTCTCTTTTGTCAAAGGCACGATGGGAGCAGGGATCCACCAGGGCCCGGAGTTTATGGTCTTCATGAATGCTGTAGTTTTCTCTGTGCTGATGGTGCCCCATGTGGTGATAGTGTTGTCTCCGTTCTTCATTGGGAGATTTATGGTAAGAGTCAGGGGGTTAATTTGCGGGCCAAAGTTGCTGTTCACCAGAAGTTTTCAAACTGTGGGGAATTCCCTCCTTGGGGGTCTGTGAATTTAGCCCTAGGTGGCGCGACTGAGTCTGCAATTACTTGCAAATGAAGACAGCCTTGAAGCGCAAGTCACTTTTCCAAGTTGCCTCAATTTACATGAAGTTAAAGTGCATAATAAAATGTGTGAGGTGTACTACTGAGTGGCATGGGGCAGGGTCAGTGAGTGTGATGACAGGGTCAAAGACATGGCCAAACAGAAGAAAATGTTCTGCATTTTATTGGTTTCTTTACCTTCAGGTAACTGCATATAAAATAATACACACACCTAAAATGAAAAATAAATGAAAGTTAAATTAACCTAGGAGATATAATCTTTTACTTTATGAAACCTAAGTTGGCTGTTGACTAATGCGATCACAGCAGATGTCTGTGCGTGGAACTAGAGAGTCGCGCATTTAGTCCTAGTTGGCGCTGTGAGGAATAGTGACTTGTTTATTTGTAGTCCAACGAGGTCCCAGTCTGTGACAGAAAGCACTGTGAGTGTCATTATTTTAAAACTGTATTACACTCTTTTTAATGGACACGTATATTACCTCTCAAAAATAATAAATATTTGTCACCATGAAGCTTCAGGTGACTCCATTATTTTCCTAGATCATCAAGAGTTTACTAACATTTTTAATGCAATAACCAAGGTGGGTCCCCCTGCTTCTTGGAAAAGCACCATAATAATCCCCATTTTTAAAAAAGGGGATAAATCTTTACCACATAATTATAGACCCATTTCCCTAGTAGACAGTACTGCAAAACTAATGGGGCGCTTATAGCTGAATGGGTTGGAGGATTGGGCACGAGAGCGGAATATTTTGATACAAGTGCAGAATGGTTTCCAAAGGGGCAAGGGGACGATAGACCAATGTCTTAACTTGAGCTTGACTATTGCTAAATACACGATGACTGAGAGCGGGCAGATCTTTATGGCTTTTATGGACTTTTTGGCCGCTTTCGACTGTGTGACCCACCCCAAGCTATGGTTAATTATGGAGGATATGGGCATAAATGTTGCTATAATTAATTGTATTAGTCGGATGTATTCACAAGCAACTGCGTGTGTTCGCTACGTAGGGATGGGGAGTGCACAAGGTCTTTTCAGATTAAGCGGCGCGTCAGACAAGGCTGAGTTCTCACCCCTTTTTTATTTCCGATCTACACCAATGGGGTGGAGGCCGCAGTTTCAGAATCTACTATAGACTTTCCCTCTTTTAATGCAGCTTCCTTTCCAATATAAGTTTATACAGACGATGCTGTATAATTGGGGAGAGGAGTTGGCCTAACGGCTAGGGCGGTCGATTTCGAATCTTGGGAACCAGGTTCGAGTCTCGGCAAGGATGCGCAACATCCTGTGATTCTGGTCAAATCACTTAATCTCCTGATGCCTAACAAACATGAATGTGTCCTCATGTAACCCAACTGGTGCTTGTGTAAAGCGCTCTGATACCCAATACCTTCGGGCCAAGTTCGTGCAATATACAACTCCTTATAAAAAAAAAATGAATAGCTAGATACGGGGTGGCCTTACAGAGATTGATGGAGGCCTACGCGGAGTTTATGCAAAGTTTGGAGCTTCTGTAAGTGAAGCAAAATTCTTGTATTGGTGGCAGGGACCCATCCTAATAATCTCCCAACCTTCCATATAGAGTCATGTAGGGTACAGGTGGTGGAAACATTTCCCTGTTTGAGGGTTCTTTTTGATAGTAAGCGTTCCTGGCTAAAGATGGTGGCTAATAGAGCTCTCATAATGGAAAGAAGTGTGACGGTCATTTTAATTTTATGAAGAAGCTAGGGTCTAAGCCTATTAAGACCATAAAAAAAGATATACAATGCGAAGACCATCTCCTCTGTGGCAGGGGTTTGGGGGGACAGTGGCAATAGACCCTCTTCAACGGCTAGAGGGTTTATTATTTAAAAGGTGTTTGGCCCTTCACCGCAGTTGTTCCACCTGTAATTGTCATACTGAACTTGGTTCCCCATACCTCTCTGTTATCAGGTTTGCCCCTATTTTATTATGGCATTCGATCTAGAGGAGGGATACAGTTAAGTTAACTAAGAGCAATATTAGGGACTGTATGTCCCTGGATAATGCATATAAGATCGTCTGGTTGCAGTATTTGAAATGCACATTGAGATCGCTAGGACTGGTCGTATATAAGTAAACCCTACTAGTTGTACGACTATTTCCAAAACGAGAATTAAGGACATCGTTTTAATAAAGGCTACACACGAGAGAGGAGGAAAATAGATTAAAATCCTCAGTAAGGCTATATTTAATGACCCCCTCCACCCACCCCATCGTGCAGGGTGAACACTCGTATTTAGAGTTTGTGAAGAACCCCCACCATCGTTTCATCCTGGTGACGGTTTGATTGAATTTAATTCCTCTGTTGATGGGTTTTCCAAGCAAAAGGTACTCGTTAGGAGATTTATCAGCCTGCCCAAGTGATGGAAGGTCAGAGCAGTCTGATCTCCATATATTGTTCTATTGTATTCTTAAAAAAATGGAAAGGACGAGGTATATTTTTCCTCTGTTAAGAAAATATTATTTTAGACAATGCCGACCAGCTCTTTATTTTACTAAAAAACTCAGTGCTCCATTAGTATGTTTTGTAACAGCCTCATTTCTTTGGTCGTCTTTAAAATGTAGGAGCGCTTGTTTAGATTGGGTGTCTTGAGGACTGATGAAATTTGATTTTATTAATATTCGATGGCACTTTGCACTTTATAAAGTCTATATTTATGAGGTGGTCCAGCTTGGGAGTCCCGTGGCCTGATGAAACATGAGCTTATCCAAAATGTTGATGGTATTAGGTATTTTATAATGCTCCCACTATGTTGATGGCCTCTGTCTGGTATTTAAATATTTGTATATTTGGTTTTATCTATGAATTAAGATTCTATATAAATTGTGTTTAGTGATTTTATTCTGTGTACTTTATATGCTTTGGAAACATTGCGAAATGAAGAATTTCTGATTCTGATTTCTGACTCCATTATTTAAAACCTTTACAGGCTCCAAAGCAGCCTTTGTATTTGGTAATTAATCAATTGCACGACCTTACATTTCTTTGAGGTAGCAGGCACCCTGTTGAGAAAACATGTTTCTTCTTTAGCTCTCTTGTCAGTCTCACTGCTTCACGAGACAGGAGCCCCTCCCCACCCTCAGTGAGTGGCCACTGGACATCAGTTATGGCAGTCTTACTATGAAAAAGAATGCAAGATATATTTTCCTTGCTAGCATTATGACCCTGGTCACCATGCACAGATAGGGCTTAAGTAACAGATGTTCTTTTTTTTTGTTTTTGTTTTGTTTGTTTTTACAAAACAGTAGAAAGCCTGCTTTAGGCATCTGGCCTAGAAGTGATAAACTCTTTGAGTAGACGCACTGTTTCACAGAGTTGTAGGTATCATTTGTGCTGCAGCTGCATCAGATACCCAGGGCATACTTACTGTGCCAGTGCTTCTTTGAGTCAGCGCATTGGTCCACCGGAGAGGGAAAATGAAGCAGAGGAGATACTTGATTCAGAGAGATGGGCAGGAGTGGGGTGATGAGAGATGGCGCACAGAGGGGGTGCAACATGTGGTAGACAAAGCTTGCCTCAATATTAAGTGATGGTCAGGCATGGGTGGGGAAGGAGTGAAACAAAAAGAGATAGCCTTCTTCTCAGGGCTACAGCCATCATTAGTGGAGCAGGTGGACTTGCAATGGGGCCCACAGCTCTCCAATTATCAGAAGTAGTGTTTTTGCTCAATTCTGTTTTTGGTCGATGCCATTGCTCTTTTATAACTCTCACATTTAATGTGGATTATGATATACAGAAAAGTACCTCTGAAATGATCTCATGATACCCACCCCATGCGATCATCCCTCCCCCTCCTGCCCCCCAAGTCCTTGCTATAAAGTTTTGGATGGGAGACATACTTCAAAATATTTTGCTTAGCTGGGCCTCAGATCAAAAACGTTTGAAGACCTGCTTTATATGGTTGTAATCTTTCGGCAAAAGAACTTTGAAAGGTTGTTAAACAGATCGTGGGTTGGATGATGTTGCCGGTGCCATCTGTGGGTGTACGGAAATCCTTCATGAATGCTTCATTCAACTAGGGCCTTCCTCTTAGTTTCTCAGATTAGTTGGTGATACCCTCTCTGGGCGTTTTCTGTATATCAGTCAGCCTTTGTTCTAGTTATTGCTGTGTGGCTTCATTTCTTAGGGGTCAGAGTGTTGGCGCAGTTGGTGACCCACTTGTTTAAGTTTTTGATGGTGCGTGCGTGCTTGGAGGCCGTGGGTTCAGGTTTATTATTGTGAAGGGCGGACATGCAATCTACCTCTGTTAGGTTGTTCCAGTGTTTGCGTGCTGAGCCCACTGTGTGGTTTCTTCTGTGTCGGTGGATGTTGATTGTGAAACTGACTATGGCGTGGTCAGTCCAGGTGACGGGTCAGGGTGTGTTGATCGTGATGTTGTTGAAGGATATTAAGACAGAATCTAGGATGTGTCGTGTGGTGTTGATGGGTTCTGTGATGCATTAGTTTAGTCCCAGGTTTTCAAGGCTGGCAAGAAGGGCAGCTCAGTGGGGTCAGACGGGTCTTCTAAATGGAAATTGAGGTCTCCAAGGAGGAAGAATGCGCTGGTGTCGAAAACTAATAGGGCAATGAAATCATGCTAGCAAAGTTGGCTGTGGAAACTGGGGGGCAGTAGACCAGGGTTCCACCCAGGGCGATTTTGCTGAGATTTGTATTTTGAAGTTCAGGGGTTCCATGTAGTTTGGTCTGGCTTCAGAAGAGGTGGTCCAGTTGAAGTTGTCTTTATAAACAATGGTAATTCCCCCTGCGGGCCTGTTTAGACGGTCTTGCCTGGTGATCTTGCATCCAGCTGGGATGGTGGCAGCAATGTCTGGTGTTGAAGCTGTGGTCAGCCATGTTTCTCTGAGAAAGAGGAGGTCTTGGGTGCCATTGCCCAGCAGGTCCAAGATCTCTGTGGTGTGCTTGCTGAACGAGGGGGAGTTAAAGAGCATGCATCGTATTGGTGTTTGAGGGGTGCAAGTGTGTTTGTTGGTTGGTGTTTGAGTGTGTGTGGGATTGGGTGTTGTGGGTGTATTTGCCTGCTGTTGGACCAAGTTTGTGGCTTGGTGCTGTTTACGATGAGTTTACACACTTTCTACTTCTCTGTTGTAGGTGCTATTGTTTGTGTTGTTGTTAGCCTGGCAAGGCCTTGCTCTGGGCTCTGTTAAAAGTTACGTTTCAGCCATTTTGTTTTTTTGCAGTTGCAGCATGAGCCCTCCATGTTCAAGTCACAGGCTGTGACACATTTCCTTACGGACTTACAACATTTGTTCCCTCCTACCCCTTTTGTTATGCCCCAATGGGATCTTAATATAGGGCCTGATTTACATCTCGGTGGACAGGTTACTTTATCACAACGGTGACGGATATTCTGTCCGCCAAAATGTGAATCCCATTTTATCCTATGGGCTTTATATTCAGTGAACGGGATATCCGTTGTGACAGAGTAACCCTCTCGCTGAGATCTAAATCAGGCCCTTTGTTTTGACGTATCTCTTGTGTTCACCATTTGAACCCTTGAACAGCCCTCCCCTAAGGCGTCTGACTATTAAGACAGTCTTCTTAGTGTCTATAACACTAGCCAGGAGTGTCAGTGAGCTTCAAAAAATTTCAGTTCACTCTTCGTACACCAGCTTTTACCCAAACAAACTGTTTCTTCGGTCACATGCCTCTTTTCTACCAAAGGTGGTGACTCCCTTCCATGTCGGCCAGAACAAGAAGTTGACAACATTTTTCGCTCCAGCTCATCCTCCTAAGGTAGGAGAGACTCCAACGTTTGGTCCCAAAAAGAGCACTGTCCTTTTACATATATCCTCCAAAGAACACAGGGTGGATGATCAGCTTTTCAATGGGTTCGCTGGAGTCAAAAAGGGCAAGGAGGCACAGAAATGGACCATCTCTAGGTGAATTGTACTTTACATTTAAACCTTCTGCACACTAGCTAAGAAGCAGCCCTTTGAGGGCTAGCAGGCCCGTTCCATTAGGACCAAGGCTGCTACTACTGTTAGCGGAAAGCCTGTTCTGGACATCTGTCAGGCCGATTCGTAGGCATCCCTCTACACTTTCACAAAGCACTACTGTCTGGACAGTCAGGTTTGGCGCGATGGTCATTTTACCTGTCCAATCCTCCAGGATTTAATTGTTTGAGCCATTTCATACATGACATTCACAAAAGAAGCTGATGTTATCACGACGAGGTGGCACGTTGCATCCGTAGCTAACAAGGTTGGTGTGGAGTTGATGACACCATCTAGCTTGGCGCAGAGGTACTGCTCAACATTTTCCAAATCCAGTCTGACCCCAGGAGAATATTCTATGGTGAGTAATCTGCAATTAGATATAGCCTCTACCAGAAAAAGCATTACTGAACGTAAGTAACTTGTTGTTTTGCAAATAAAATAAACTACGGTAAATATTTCAGACCCATTAAAATACACGTCAAATATATCAGATCAAACAAACAATATGATACCCAATGATACTTTAAATCTGATAGAGATATCTAGCTGCAGATTCCTCAACTTTTGAAATCTCCTCAAGCGTCCGCTTGGATCAGGGAATTTTTCAGCAGTACCTCTGCGCGCTGAAGGATTTGCGCCTTATGACTCCGTGATGACGTCATATAAGTACCCTCTGGTGTGCGGACGTCAGTTTCTTCTTAACTGCGCTGCAACGCAGATCCGGAAAAGCGGTTCCTCAGGACTGTTTTTTTGTGACCTACTTCAACAGTTTTTGTCGGTTGGGAACAGTGTGGCTTTTTTCCCATGTCGTTTGCCTTTAAACCTTGTGGGTCTTGTCTGCGGCATATGTTGGCTGTGGACCAGCATTCTGTTTGTATATGGTGTTTGGGAGAACACCACAACTCCGAGCATTGTGGCTCCTGCCAGAGGCTGAAGCCGAAGGTGCTCAAAGAGCGCTGTATGAAGTTATTGTCCGTGCGTCTGTCGCGGTCCTCGGAGACTTCCACGGCCTCGGTCTTCATCTTCCAAAACGGAAGTTCGTTTAATGAGCAGTTGCAGGAGCCGAAGCCAATCTCGGGGACATCGCTCGCCAGAGACGTTAAAAGGTAAGAGCAGGTGTGTGAAGTCACGGCACCCTGACTGCGCCGCATGGAGACTCCGTCTCCTATGGCTCCTCCCGCTTGCCAGTTGAGGAGGCTGTTCACAACTCTACCCTGTGTCTTTCCGGGAGCCAGAGCATCGATGGCGAAGATAAGGGAGTACTACAACTCTCTACATCTCATCTTTGGGCCCCCGCTTTCCTCTGGAGCACTCTCGGGTCCCAAGGAGGTGCGTGGGGCTACGCCAGTGGGTTCGCCCTCGGTGGTGCCATCTGAGTCGTTGGGTCAGCGCCGGTCAGCCAACTCCACTTCGGTGCCAATGCACAGCCTACCCATGGCGTCCGTTCTTGATCAGCCAACTTCGACATTGATATCGGTGGCGCCGATCGAGGTCACTCCTCCTCCTCCTATCGGTGTCGTAGCGTCGCCTTCTCGGCGTTGGGTGCGTAGTCGATTGAGCAAACTGAGGGGAATGTGGCATTTTCACTTCCTTCTGGGAATCACCTTGTGGAGGGTGATACAAGGGACTTTGGGCCCTTTCAGGCCTTTCTGAGATTGTTCCATCTCAAGTGGAGGAGAGTTGAATATCTGCACTTGGCGAGGTTAGTGGACTGGAGTCTTACCCAGCCTCTGGGCTACTTTCACCTCCTAGTCTTGCTTCTGAGGAAAGTTTCTCTTTCTCAAATGTGTTGAGGACAGTGGCTGCAGTTTTAGACTGTAGGAAAGAGATGGGCAGTGAGGTATATCCTGCGCAAACAAATAGTGATTAAAACAGTAAAAGAGAACCACAAATATCACAAAGATTGCATCGAAGGGAACAAAACAGCCACCACCCAACGCTGTTGCCTACAATTGATAACAATTGCAACTATACAGAAAAACGATAAGTTCCCTGAGCAACCTAAATATATCAGAACCTTCAATTTGAATTTGTAGGAGTAATTTGAAAATCACAGATTAATATGTTTATAGATAAGGGCTTTGTCCAATCTGCATCTTCTTATTGAGGTCTCTTGTAGTCGCGGCTTTGGCATTGATCCTCAGGAGACTTGTTTAAGTAATAAACACCTTAATGTTCAGTAAGAAATCCAAGTCCATATTTGACTTTTATAGAACAAAGTATTTATTTCCGATTCATCGGGTCATAAAAGAACAGCTTTCATACGATAAAACAGAAGCCAACACGTGTTTCGTCTAAGGATGATATTCCATAAGACTTCATCAGGGCTGTAATGAATAGATATACAGCACAATTATTAATTGCACTCCTCTTAACCGAACAAGTCAGAGGTCCCCATCAAGCAGGGGATAGCAGCCCAAGTTAGTGTAAGTGTAAAGGAGAATCAGATATCAAAGTGTGACAAAAGTTCTGATCAGTATACCCAAACCACCTTCGTCACATTAATTTTGTTCAAAAATAGAAGGGAACAAAAAAGAGAGAAAAACCACAGCTGGTGTCAGTCGTCGAAAATATAGTCAAATCACCAAAATAACCAAGACAATTAGCACCACGTGTCAATTAAAATCAACCAAAGATGTCTAAATGCAAGTATTGTAGAGCACTCACCCTAGTTCCAAAATATTAATAGCGTCAACCAGAAATAACCATAAGGGTGGCCGCAATTGTACCAGCCAACCCAACTAGATAGTATTTATCAAAAAACTTCCGTTGCCTATATGGAAAAAAAATAAATAGAAAAGTATATGTGTATACACAACTCCTTTTACATTTAAAACGTCAGACCATAATCATCTAATTTATAGTAACTGCAGCATTCGGTACTGAAAAGTTTACTAACAAAAAAATCGTTTATAGCAAAAGATATATATCTAAACATGGTAACTAAAGTGCTTATTTAAACTTTAAAATCGAAGCAACGAGTACGGTAATATTCTGCCATACTCCACTAACAAACATGCGGGCAGCTCTACAGGATAATGACCGACCTTGTCATCCCATATTGTATCAACCCGATGCTATCTAAGTCTGATGATTAACACGCCCTATTTCACTTCAACAATCAAAGCACGGTAGTATTCCACCATAATAGACTGACGACACATGCGGACAACTCAAAAATACAGTGTCCGACTTTGTCATCCCATATTATTACAAACAATAAGTGTCTAAGCCCAATGGTAAAACCAAACGCCTCTCTTACCTCTGAATTCAAGACACCGAGTACGGTCAAATACTGCCATATTCCATTTGGCGTCATGCAACGCGCCCTGCTGTTCAGTCTGTTAAAAAGACGCGAGTGCTCTAAACAGTAAAGAAAGGACTAAAAAACCCTTGACAGTGATTCCACTGAGAACCTAAGCCAGCGCCATCTTGGATAGGGGTACAGGGGTCACATCAATAGTTTACTAGTATCCAACTAACACATATTACAATCGTGTATTTAAAAGGATATTAAAAAAGAAAGCAAAAATAAGTAAAAGTAAACCCACTATTTAAAAGGACAAGTATACCCGTCCATGGATTACTAAGATCAGACTATACTATAATATCTATTACACTTAATTGAATTAGTCCATCTCATTACAAATCATCGGCAATCCAATAAATTTGCCATATTTTATATCAAACAGCATGATTCCAAACCGACATCCAAGTTTAGCGCTACGTGATATTCCGAACCCGGACGCTCAATAAAGGACATAGACTTAATGAAAAATGAAAAAAAGAAAGGGGATACCTTCCCATTGCTACAGTGATAAAAGAGAGAGTAAAAAGAGGGATAAGTCACAGAATAAGAAGAGATACTACGTTGAAGGCTCAAGATAAGATCAAGGTAGCTTGACAAGCATAATTAGTATTCTGTACAGAATTCATACGGAGTGACAGTTTCATTACATATTGAACAGTTGATATCAACCATGACAAAAACATCAGTTAAACATACAGTTGAGACAACAGACCTATACACAGTTCTTAAAGCTATTAACAAACAATACATGTCCCATAATCATTCCTTTTTGTATTTACATTGTTAGATTTATAGCACATCCAGGCGGTGAATATTACATTTGGGGTAATATCATAGGACCGTCTAGCAGCCCAAAAAGTATTGTAACTCAGAATCAATGTTGAGCCCTAGTTCAACAGCTCGTAGCTTTAAAATCCATTTGGCCTCACATTGGCGGACCTTGAGTTCTCTGTTACCCCCCCGGTTATCCGGCAACACATTTTCAATACCATGGAAGGAAAAGGAGAAGGAGGAACTTCCTTTTTGGCTTAAGCATTCCTTTGCATGGTTTGCCAGGGGATATCTGAGGTCAACATTTTTAAGGGCTCTAAAGTGTTCAGATATCCTTTCTTTAAGGCATCTGATAGTACTCCCAATGTATACTTTTAAACATTTACAGCGGATAGCGTACACCACAAATTTGGTCGAACAGTCTATGTGTTGAAAGATTTTAAATGTAGCTGATCCGTTATATTCAAATTCTTTGATATTATGGACTGAAAACCTACACATGCTACAGTGTCCACATTTAAAGGACCCTATATTTTGTTTATGCAAACAGGATTGTTCGGTTTTGGTACTTCTGGGATAGCTCGGACTGATCATATTGCGAATGGTCGTTCCTCTCCTGTAAACAATACCAGGCTTACTACTCAAAAATGCACCCAGTGTTGGGTCAGAAGTTAATAAGTGCCAATGTTTATTAAGGATATTATAGATCTTATGAGACTTAGGATGATAGTCCGTTACCAATTTAAGATGTTGAGTCTTACTAGCCATAACATTAGTTTTCTGTTTCAAAGTGTCATTTCTACAGAGTTTCAATGATCTTTGTTTGGCTTGAATGACTACATCCTTATTATAGCCCCTTTCCAGGAATCGCTGTTCCATGTCATTAACACAGCTTAGGAAGTCATCATCCCTACTGTTGTTTCTCCGTGCCCTGAACATTTCCCCATAGGGTATGGCATTTACTTGTGACTTAGGGTGCGCACTCGTGGCAAATAGAGTAGAAGTACAGGAGGTACTTTTTCTGTATAATCTGCTGTTGATTTTTTCATCTGCCACAAAAAGCTCGGTATCTAAAAAGACTATTTTGTCTCGACTTGGTGACATAGTGAAGGACATATTAAATGAGTTCATGTTCATGTATTGAAAAAAGTCCTGCAATTGTGACTCATTACCAGTCCATACAATAAGAAATTTTGCACCGTCCCTGGCATGTTTGTTTATGGGGATGTTTGAGATGCTACACCTATGGGGTCCTAATGGTGCTAAATGGCAGGAATTCATAATCTACTATGGCAGGTATATAGACGACTGTCTTATTGTATGGACTGGTAATGAGTCACAATTGCAGGACTTTTTTGAATACATGAACATGAACTCATTTAATATGTCCTTCACTATGTCATCAAGTCGAGACAAAATAGTCTTTTTAGATACCGAGCTTTTTGTGGCAGATGAAAAAATCAACAGCAGATTATACAGAAAAAGTACCTCCTGTAATTCTACTCTATTTGCCACGAGTGTGCACCCTAAGTCACAAGTAAATGCCATACCCTATGGGGAAATGTTCAGGGCACGGAGAAACAACAGTAGGGATGATGACTTCCTAAGCTGTGTTAATGACATGGAACAGCGATTCCTGGAAAGGGGCTATAATAAGGATGTAGTCATTCAAGCCAAACAAAGATCATTGAAACTCTGTAGAAATGACACTTTGAAACAGAAAACTAATGTTATGGCTAGTAAGACTCAACATCTTAAATTGGTAACGGACTATCATCCTAAGTCTCATAAGATCTATAATATCCTTAATAAACATTGGCACTTATTAACTTCTGACCCAACACTGGGTGCATTTTTGAGTAGTAAGCCTGGTATTGTTTACAGGAGAGGAACGACCATTCGCAATATGATCAGTCCGAGCTATCCCAGAAGTACCAAAACCGAAAAATCCTGGTTGCATAAACAAAATATAGGGTCCTTTAAATGTGGACACTGTAGCATGTGTAGGTTTTCAGTCCATAATATCAAAGAATTTGAATATAACAGATCAGCTACATTTAAAATCTTTCAACACATAGACTGTTCGACCAAATTTGTGGTATACGCTATCCGCTGTAAATGTTTAAAAGTATACATTGGGAGTACTATCAGATGCCTTAAAGAAAGGATATCTGAACACTTTAGAGCCCTTAAAAATGTTGACCTCAGATATCCCCTGGCAAACCATGCAAAGGAATGCTTAAGCCAAAAAGGAAGTTCCTCCTTCTCCTTTTCCTTCCATGGTATTGAAAATGTGTTGCCGGATAACCGGGGGGGTAACAGAGAACTCAGGGTCCGCCAATGTGAGGCCAAATGGATTTTAAAGCTACGAGCTGTTGAACTAGGGCTCAACATTGATTCTGAGTTACAATACTTTTTGGGCTGCTAGACGGTCCTATGATATTACCCCAAATGTAATATTCACCGCCTGGATGTGCTATAAATCTAACAATGTAAATAAAAAAGGAATGATTATGGGACATGTATTGTTTGTTAATAGCTTTAAGAACTGTGTATAGGTCTGTTGTCTCAACTGTATGTTTAACTGATGTTTTTGTCATGGTTGATATCAACTGTTCAATATGTAATGAAACTGTCACTCCGTATGAATTCTGTACAGATTACTAATTATGCTTGTCAAGCTACCTTGATCTTATCTTGAGCCTTCAACGTAGTATCTCTTCTTATTCTGTGACTTATCCCTCTTTTTACTCTCTCTTCTATCACTGTAGCAATGGGAAGGTATCCCCTTTCTTTTTTTCATTTTTCATTAAGTCTATGTCCTTTATTGAGCGTCCGGGTTCAGAATATCACGTAGCGCTAAACTTGGATGTCGGTTTGGAATCATGCTGTTTGATATAAAATATGGCAAATTTATTGGATTGCCGATGATTTGTAATGAGATGGACTAATTCAATTAAGTGTAATAGATATTATAGTATAGTCTGATCTTAGTAATCCATGGACGGGTATACTTGTCCTTTTAAATAGTGGGTTTACTTTTACTTATTTTTGCTTTCTTTTTTAATATCCTTTTAAATACACGATTGTAATATGTGTTAGTTTGATACTAGTAAACTATTGATGTGACCCCTGTACCCCTATCCAAGATGGCGCTGGCTTAGGTTCTCAGTGGAATCACTGTCAAGGGTTTTTTAGTCCTTTCTTTACTGTTTAGAGCACTCGCGTATTTTTAACAGACTGAACAGCAGGGCGCGTTGCATGACGCCAAATGGAATATGGCAGTATTTGACCGTACTCGGTGCCTTGAATTCAGAGGTAAGAGAGGCGTTTGGTTTTACCATTGGGCTTAGACACTTATTGTTTGTAAAAATATGGGATGACAAAGTCGGACACTGTATTTTTGAGTTGTCCGCATGTGTCGTCAGTCTATTATGGTGGAATACTACCATGCTTTGATTGTTGAAGTGAAATAGGGCGTGTTAATCATCAGACTTAGATAGCATCGGGTTGATACAATATGGGATGACAAGGTCGGTCATTATCCTGTAGAGCTGCCCGCATGTTTGTTAGTGGAGTATGGCAGAATATTACCGTACTCGTTGCTTCGATTTTAAAGTTTAAATAAGCACTTTAGTTACCATGTTTAGATATATATCTTTTGCTATAAACGATTTTTTTGTTAGTAAACTTTTCAGTACCGAATGCTGCCGTTACTATAAATTAGATGATTATGGTCTGACGTTTTAAATGTAAAAGGAGTTGTGTATACACATATACTTTTCTATTTATTTTTTTTCCTTATAGGCAACGGAAGTTTTTTGATAAATACTATCTAGTTGGGTTGGCTGGTACAATTGCGGCCACCCTTATGGTTATTTCTGGTTGACGCTATTAATATTTTGGAACTAGGGTGAGTGCTCTACAATACTTGCATTTAGACATCTTTGGTTGATTTTAATTGACACGTGGTGCTAATTGTCTTGTTTATTTTGGTGATTTGACTATATTTTCGACGACTGACACCAGCTGTGGTTTTTCTCTCTTTTTTGTTCCCTTCTATTTTTGAACAAAATTAATGTGACGAAGGTGGTTTGGGTATACTGATCACAACTTTTGTCACACTTTGATATCTGATTCTCCTTTACACTTACACTAACTTGGGCTGCTATCCCCTGCTTGATGGGGACCTCTGACTTGTTTGGTTAAGAGGAGTGCAATTAATAATTGTGCTGTATATCTATTCATTACAGCCCTGATGAAGTCTTATGGAATATCATCCTTAGACGAAACATGTGTTGGCTTCTGTTTTATCGTATGAAAGCTGTTCTTTTATGACCCGATGAATCGGAAATAAATACTTTGTTCTATAAAAGTCAAATATGGACTTGGATTTCTTACTGAACATTAAGGTGTTTATTACTTAAACAAGTCTCCTGAGGATCAATGCCAAAGCCGCGACTACAAGAGACCTCAATAAGAAGATGCAGATTGGACAAAGCCCTTATCTATAAACATATTAATCTGTGATTTTCAAATTACTCCTACAAATTAAAATTGAAGGTTCTGATATATTTAGGTTGCTCAGGGAACTTATCGTTTTGCAGTTTTATACTGGTCACTGCCCACGGTGGAGAGGTCCACCGACCCTTTGATTGATGTCCTTTATCAAGGACAGTCTGGGGAAGAGCCTGTTCTTTCAGACATGGAGGGCCCTGTTCGACATATTGTTGGGTAGTTGGGCCAAGCCTGATACAGGGGTCTCAGTGCACCATGCTATCTCTTGCATACACCTGCCTGCGCCTGTAGTCCGAGTTTGTCTTCTCAGTCATCCTACCACTCAGAAAGTACTGGCACACTGTAGCAAATATTTATTTTTGTTCTGGAATGGGCGGAGGGAGTGTGCTTTATCACAAACCACCAGCGCTCATTATATTATATGGTATCACCCCATCCAGTATGCTACAAAATTAAAAATTGTGTACGTCAGTAAAGAAAGAATGAAAGAAGTGTGAAGTCAGTCCACAGATTGATAAGCTCTACACAAACCCTCAGTGATGAAGAGGTGAAAAAATGTGTAAAGAGAGAGAGAGAGTACCTCACGTGCGCACCACCAGAGGAGCTACTGGTTGGTTCTCACCAGCTTGCCCACGTCTATTTCATCATTGGTAACTCTCTCTCAAGAAAAATGAGTGCAGTGTCCAGTGAAAAAACACATAACACAAGACGGTGTAGTGTGAAAACAAAAAAACACACAAACTGTGTGAACAAGGACAGTAAAACAAGGGGGGTTTTTAGACTCTCAAATATTTATTTATTCTGGTTAGGAGTCTATCCCGCTATTTAAAAACACAGCATGTTGCATACCTATCATTGCCAGTTAATTTGTGGCAAATTCATCAGGGCAAGAAGGGGTCAAGGATCACCTTCTCTGGACACACACCTTTAAAACGGACTGACAAACACAAAAAGACAACACACAGCTTGATTAGTTCAACGGGAGATATATTCACAGTGCATCCCAGAGATGGTTAGGGTTATTAGCTCAGATCCATTACCTAGTTGGAGCTATGGGCCCACATACCAGCCACCAACCAGTCGCAGGGGCGTTCTAGCCTCTTTATTTTCGCCTTCCTGCTCTGCAAAGCACGACCGTTGTTAGTGCCTGCGTCTGTGAAAAAAGTATATCGATCATATATACCTAACAAGGCACGGTCCCTGATATATTGTCATTTATTACTCCTAGAGCTCTCATGGATGCTTCACCCAACGGGTTGAAAGCTATACTCGGCCACGCACACTGACGGTGATTCACCCATTTATATCCTGTGCCTGCAGGGGACCCAACTCGTCACTGGATATTCCTATGCCCCCGAGCTGGCTTAAAAACGTCCCTCCAACTCGTGCCATGTTTACAATAAGCTCAGGTTCTACATACCGCAACATCCACGCATCGATCGAAATGCGGGCAGCATTCCCTCAGCGTCTCGTATACCCCCAGCTTACCCTGTAACTTTACACCCAGGCGGTAACTCAGCACTGGAACGGGTTACAGCCCGCCTGTGTCTGTTTTCAAAACGTCTCTAGCCCCATCTCGCGAGACTCCACGGTTTCCAGCCTCGTGTCTATGTGGTCTTAGGAAATGCAGCGGCCATCTTAGAACTGTATCAGATCCTCTTTACAATTAGTGTAGACCCTGTTGAAAAGATAATTCCCAGACACAGGAGGGTCATTGAGGGTGCGCATTTTGACCTTCCAGCTCACCCGCATTAAGCGGGCTGAAAACTCATATGCTAAGGACATATTCCTTATAAATACCACTGTCTACCATAGAATGAAAAAACGGGCAGCCATCTTAACAGTATGTTGGGTACAAAAGAATGTAGTCAGATCAAGTTTCTTTCAATCAAGTATCCTCCAGACTGCAAAACACAGCTCACTCACGGGTTTGAGGACGCGATCGGGGGCACCATAATAGATTACAAAAGGCGACCACAACAATCAAAAGAGACTTATCCTTCGGGCCCAGAGGAGACCACATAGGGGAAATCATAGTCCCCAAATTAATCGCATCGGATCATAAGGCATGCCCATGTGGCTTACACTATATTGGTTTAACATCTAGAAAGGTCAAGGTACGCATACAGGAACATCTGAGCATGATCAGGGCCGGCAAGCTCACAACACGCTTGGTACAACATTATCGAGACCAGCAACATCACTTCAAATCTTTAAAATGGATCATTTTGGAGAAAGTTTTTGGTGACATTGGCGAAATAGACAAAAGATTGGCGGTGAAGGAAGCTCGCTGGATCTACTCAGAGAAGGGGGATACTATTGGTCTTAATGACCAAATTGAGTGGAACAAAGTGAGCAGATAGGTGATCATTTGTAATTCTAGTATAACATCATGCAAATATGACCCTACTACCTGCGCCAATCCCTGACTTTCTATGTGTGGCATATCAAGTGTAGCCTTACACATAAAAGGTCTAGCCTTATGATCCGATGCGATTAATTTGGGGACTATGATTTCCCCTATGTGGTCTCCTCTGGGCCCGAAGGATAAGTCTCTTTTGATTGTTGTGGTCGCCTTTTGTAATCTATTATGGTGCCCCCGATCGCGTCCTCAAACCCGTGAGTGAGCTGTGTTTTGCAGTCTGGAGGATACTTGATTGAAAGAAACTTGATCTGACTACATTCTTTTGTACCCAACATACTGTTAAGATGGCTGCCCGTTTTTTCATTCTATGGTAGACAGTGGTATTTATAAGGAATATGTCCTTAGCATATGAGTTTTCAGCCCGCTTAATGCGGGTGAGCTGGAAGGTCAAAATGCGCACCCTCAATGACCCTCCTGTGTCTGGGAATTATCTTTTGAACAGGGTCTACACTAATTGTAAAGAGGATCTGATACAGTTCTAAGATGGCCACCGCATTTCCTAAGACCACATAGACACGAGACTGGAAACCGTGGAGTCTCGCGAGATGGGGCTAGAGACGTTTTGAAAACAGACACAGGCGGGCTGTAACCCGTTCCAGTGCTTTGTTACCGCCTGGGTGTAAAGTTACAGGGTAAGCTGGGGGTATACGAGACACTGAGGGAATGCTGCCCGCATTTCGATCGATGCGTGGATGTTGCGGTATGTAGAACCTGAGCTTATTGTAAGCATGGCACGAGTTGGAGGGACGTTTTTAAGCCAGCTCGGGGGCATAGGAATATCCAGTGACGAGTTGGGTCCCCTGCAGGCACAGGATATAAATGGGTGAATCACCGTCAGTGTGCGTGGCCGAGTATAGCTTTCAACCCGTTGGGTGAAGCATCCATGAGAGCTCTAGGAGCAATAAATGACAATATATCAGGGACCGTGCCTTGTTAGGTATATATGATCGATATACTTTTTTCACAGACGCAGGCACTAACAACGGTCGTGCTTTGCAGAGCAGGAAGGCGAAAATAAAGAGGCTAGAATGCCCCTGCGACTGGTTGGTGGCTGGTATGTGGGCCCATAGCTCCAACTAGGTAATGGATCTGAGCTCATAACCCTAACCATCTCTGGGATGCACTGTGAATATATCTCCCGTTGAACTAATCAAGCTGTGTGTTGTCTTTTTGTGTTTGTCAGTCCGTTTTAAAGGTGTGTGTCCAGAGAAGGTGATCCTTGACCCCTTCTTGCCCTGATGAATTTGCCACAAATTAACTGGCAATGAAACAGGTTGGCCGTCATTACCAAGGTATGCAACATGCTGTGTTTTTAAATAGCGGGATAGACTCCTAACCAGAATAAATAAATATTTGAGAGTCTAAAAACCCCCCTTGTTTTACTGTCCTTGTTCGCACAGTTTGTGTGTTTTTTTGTTTTCACACTACACCGTCTTGTGTTATGTGTTTTTTCACTGGACACTGCACTCATTTTTCTTGAGAGAGAGTTACCAATGATGAAATAGACGTGGGCAAGCTGGTGAGAACCAACCAGTAGCTCCTCTGGTGGTGCGCACGTGAGGTACTCTCTCTCTCTTTACACATTTTTTCACCTCTTCATCACTGAGGGTTTGTGTAGAGCTTATCAATCTGTGGACTGACTTCACACTTCTTTCATTCTTTCTTTACTGACGTACACAATTTTTAATTTTGTAGCATACTGGATGGGGTGATACCATATAATATAATGAGCGCTGGTGGTTTGTGATAAAGCACACTCCCTCCGCCCATTCCAGAACAAAAATAAATATTTGCTACAGTGTGCCAGTACTTTTTGTGTTGAAACTATTGTTGATTGGAGGGCGTTCTGGCACGTTTCCCCTCTCTAGCTCCTCTTGTTTGATTGAATCCTACCACTCAGAGCCTGGTAGTTCAGGCTACTACAGCCTCACAGGATATGGATTCTTCACCTAAGACTCCATTGACTAGAGAGTCTAGAAATCAGGATGCATGTGGCAAAAACATATTTTTTTCGACTAGTTCTGCTTTAAGGTCCACCAACACATCTTGTGTTCTTGGGCGTTTTCCCCATGCATTGTGGGATTCCTTGCAGACTAGTTTGCATCACTTCCGGATGACCTCCATTCTGATGTTGAACAGCTGATTAGAGATGGCCAGCAGGTGGGAAAGCTGATAATTCGATGTGGCAATGATGCTACTGATTCAGTAGGTCAGGCATTGGACAATTTGGTGGCACTATGACGTTGTGCATGATTAAGAACTTCAGGTTTTTCAGAGGCTGTGCAGGTGACTTTGGTCGATATACCCTTTGACGGCGACCATCTTTTTAGGGCTAAGGACGGCTTGGCATTGAACCGCTTTCATGATAGGAGAAGTGATACAGAGTCTTAATTACTCTTTCTCTGTTTATATGTTCTTTAGTTTTGCCTCTATTCTTGGATTGTATAGGCAAGGTATTAGCCTTGTTAGGGCATTGACATGTCGTTCTTTTGGTTACACCAGATTGGTGTTCCTGTGAGGAGCAGATGTTATTGTTTCAATACTGTCTTTTTTTTTTTTTTTTTTTTGTTTTTTTTTAAACCGTTTATTGCAATCTCAAATATATACAAGTATGGGCCTACAACCTTCCGGCCGGCCGCTAGAGTGACAGGAGCATATGACATACATACAAAAAAAGGCTCTTGGCGTTGCAGAGAGGTAAATCAGGAGGTATCAACGACGTGGGCCACATGACTCCGAGCCCGCAATACGGTTTCATTTTATAAAAACACAACAACACAAAAAAAAAACCACACCCGCAAGGCAACCCGCAATCCGAAGTGACAGCACATGCTCCTTAAGTGGGGGACCCCAACCATCCACAAGAATCTAAAGAGGGGAACGGGAAGAGAACAGGGACTGGGGGACCCTGTGCCCGGGGCCGGGGGAGGGGGTCAACTAGGGGGACGGAGCTGGCGAGGCAGCCGGCAGCAGTGGTGGCTCACAAATACCCCCGCGGTAGGCGTTCCAGGGGCCCCAAACTTTCACCCACGCCCCAGGCTTACCTCTCGCCACGTACACCACCTTTTCTCGGAACATGCACCAATCCATGTGTTCTTTCCAGGCCGACACCGCCGGGGGCCTCTGGGACCCCCACAGCTGCGCGATGTCACGCTTAGCTATCATATATCCCAGAGTCACCCACCGTGTCTGCGGAACCGAGTAGTCAGTTGGTTCCCACACATTCAGCAAGCATCTCCTCGCTTCAGGCAACAGCGCGACACGCGTAACCACTCGCAGGACCTCATGCACACCACGCCAGAATCGCTCCACCTTCGGGCATTCCCACAGAATATGCAAAAAAGTCGCCAAAGCACCACACCCACGCTTACACAGCCCATCCTCGGCATAGCTCATACGCAGAAGCCTTGGCCCCGTCATGTAAACCCGGTGGAGGATCTTTAGCTGGACGAAGCGAAGGCGAGCCGGTATGGCCACCTCCTTCGGAGAGGCCACCGCGGAAATCCAGTCCTCGTCGTCCAACTCCAGCCCATCGGCAACCCAGGCCTCGCGGAGGCCAGTCAGCAGGCCCGAGCGATCATTAATCAGTTTTTTGTATATGAGGGAGATCGTGCTGTCCGGAACATGGCCATCCAGCACTCTATCCTCCAGGGGGGATGACTCCGGAATGGAGGCGACGTCTGGGAAGACGGAGCTCAGTGCGTGGCGGACCTGCAAGTACCGAAAGTATTCACTGTCCTGCAACTGAAACTCCGTCTGCAGCATCTCGAATGTTTTAAATCCCCCCCTCGTCCAGAGGTCCCCCACTGTACTGATGCCGATCGTGTCCCACTTCTCGAAGCCCTTCGAGGTCCACAGGGAGCCCAACCTCTCAGACGCATATAGCGGTGACGCCCGGGTCAAACGGTCCTTCCACCCCATAGCTGCGTTAGCCGCGTGCCATACTCGCACCATGACACGCGTAGGTCCCGTCAGGCGGGGGTCGGGCGCGCCAGAGTAGAGCGCTCGATTGTAGTCGCCACCAGGCAGGAGCATCTTGTCCAGTTCAAATGCCGGGTTTAAGACGGGCCCGTAAAGGCCATGATTAATTGCAGCTAGCTGGGAGGCCCAGTAATACCGTTTAATATCCGGGAGGGCAACCCCCCCGTCGTACCACGGGAGCGTCAACTTCGCCAGGGCAATACGCGGCCTCCCGTCCCAGAACAGGCGGCGCTGTAGACTCTCCACCTCACGGAAGTAGCGCGCCGGGACCAAGTCCATAGTGTTCTGGAGAGCGTACAGGAAGCGTGGCAACGACATCATCTTAAACAATGCCGCCCGGCCGAGCGGCGAAAGCGGCAGGCGCAGGCCAACGCGCGACGTCCTCCTTCAAGCGCTGGAGGGGGGGAAGCAAATTCCGCTCGTAGCGGGCCTCTGGGTCCAGAGTGATATAGATACCCAGGTACCGGAACCCCTGAGAGGCAATCTGGATCGGACAGTCCCGCGGGAGGACGGGAGCCTCCCCGGAAAGCACATACACACATGATTTAGCCCAGTTGATGACAAGGCCTGAGTTGCGGCCGAATGAGCGCAAAACATCAACCAGGACAATCAGTGATTTACACGGGGAGGCGAGGTACAAAAGGATATCGTCAGCGTATAGGGACACGCGGTCCTCATACTCGGGGGTCCAACGGAGACCACGGATGGAAGGGTGCCACCGCAGCCACTCCGCCAGGGGTTCCAAGGCCAGTGCAAACAGGAGAGGCGACAAGGGGCAACCCTGTCGCGTGCCTCGTCCCAGCGCGAATGGGGCCGAGACTCGTCCATTCACCACCACCTGCGCCAATGGGCCCGAATACAACAATTTGACCCAGCTGATGAATCCCGGTCCAAATCCAAATTTCGCCAGCATCGCCCAAATGTATGGCCACTCGAGTGTATCAAACGCCATGGTGGCGTCCAAGGACGCCAAGATGGCCGGCTCCCGCACAAACGGAACACGCGCGAGCACCCCGTGCAGGCGCCGCAGATTAAGGGCCGTGTTGCGATGGGGTATAAAGCCGGACTGGTCTTGGTGGACCAGATCGCCCACCACGCCGACCAGCCGGTTGGCGAGCACCTTGGCGAGGATTTTGGGCTCCGCATTCAAGA
This sequence comes from Triturus cristatus, assembly GCF_964204655.1. Taxonomy (NCBI): domain Eukaryota; kingdom Metazoa; phylum Chordata; class Amphibia; order Caudata; family Salamandridae; genus Triturus; species Triturus cristatus. The sequence goes on from NC_140595.1 coordinate 197,250,137, forward strand.
GCGAGATAGGCCTATAGGATGTGACCCGTTCTCGGGGTCTCCCCTCCTTGTGGATCACTACGATTGTAGCCAGACGCTGGTCCGGCGGGAGGGAGCCCCGCGAGTGGGCCGCCAGGAACATCGCGCGAAGGTGGGGTGCCAGCACATCCGGTCGCAGCTTATACAGCTCGATAGGGATACCGTTTGGGCCCATGGCCTTGCCAGATGCGACCGAGCGTATTGCAAGGGCAATTTCATCCGAGGTGGGAGCAGCCTCCAACGACTCCCTGTCCTCCACCGAAAGGGAGGGTAGCGCGATGTCCCGAAGCAGGGCATGGGAATCCTCCTCCGAGCAGGGAGAAACCGGGGAATACACCTCGCGGAAATAATCCGCGAAGCAGGAGACAATGTCTTCTGGCTCGGTGACACGTACACCATCCATTCTCTCGATCAGCGGGACCACACGATTCGCTCTCTCCTTTTTATCCAACCACGCAATCAATTTACCAGCCTTATCACCCACATCATACAGTCGCCCCTGTTGCTCTCTACTGAGGCCCCTGGCCGCCTCCGTGACGAGGGCCCTATAGGCCGCCTGCTTAAGGTGTAGAACATGTAGTGCGGCATCCGTCACCCCACTCCCCAGGTCACCCTCTAGTTCAGTAATTTCGGCTTCCACCCGGGTCACCTCCTCCTGTTCGCGCCTCCGGGCATGGGAAATAAAGGAGAGGGCCTCCCCCCTAAGAACTGTCTTGAAGGCTTCCCATAGGGAGATAGCCGAAGGGACAGACCCCACATTCTCCTCAAAATACCGCTGCAAGGATTTAATCAAGTCGGCACGAATAGTGGGGTCGCGCAGGTACCATGCATTGATTGGAGCTACCCTGCCCTCCCCCCTCGGGAAGACATCAAAATGCAACAGGAGCGGGGAGTGATCTGAAATACCCCGCGCCAGATGGCGCACCTCTCCCACTCTCCCAGCATAGGCCGCAGGGACAAGGACATGATCAAGCCGCGAGAGGCTACCATGGGCACCCGAATGAAAGGTGTACTGCAGCTGCGCGGGATGTTTTAGTCGCCAGCAGTCTACCAATCCCAATGTATCTAAGAGGCCGGGCAGCCACGCCTGTGCCCGGGGGAGGTCCCTAGGGGGGTAACGATCCATAGTCCCAGAAGCCACCGCATTGAAGTCTCCCCCAACCACCAGAAACCCCCCCGGGAGGTCAAGGAGGAGGCGCCCCAGATCCGCAAAAGTGGTAGATTGTAACCCCGGTGGGACGTACACTGATACAAAAACGACTACTTTGCCCTCCATTCTCCCCACCAAGACCGTGTAACGTCCCCTCTCATCATGGCGCACCTCATCTATTTCCAGCGGGAGCGAGTTCTTAACCATGATGCCCACCCCCCGCGAGCCCGACGTGAAGCCCGAGTGGGCCACCAAGCGATAGCCCCGCCGATTCATGGCATAAAAGGAATTACCAATAAGGTGTGTCTCCTGCAGAAAGACCACATCTGGAGAAATTCGTTTCAGATACTGCAGGACCACACCTCGCTTAATCCTATCCCCCAGTCCATTAACGTTCCACGACAACAGAGTCAAATCCCTACCCCCCATCACATACAGAAGCCATCATTTGTCCCCCCAAGAGCACCTCAAAAACACCAACACAGTAAAGGGTTTGCCTTGCGGTAAAAACGAACAACACCCCACCCCAACCCACCCGTCCCAACAGAACTCCCCCCTCCCTGCACCCCTGCATGAGCCCAGACAGCCCCCCCAAAGTGCAGTGTGCCTGTCGCCCCATAGATGAAAAAACTAACTAGTCCCCCAGAGGAGGAGGGAAAGCCCCCAAGAGACCCCGCACGACCTCCACAGGAGGGGAAGACACACGAGCAGTCAATGATAACAATAATATTGTCCCGAGCAAGGCCTACTATTTGTCCCTCAGTCCTGATCCGACGGGCCCTCCCCACCAACCGCACCCCCCCCACCCCCCCGGCCCCGATCCCCGGGCAAAGTGTCCAACCAGTCCCCGGCCGCCTCGGGACGATCAAAAAAGTGCGTGCGGCCATCCACCTCTACCCTCAGCTTAGCTGGAAAAAGCATTGCGTACTTAAGGTTCAGGTCCCGTAGACGACGCTTAACTCCGAGAAAACTCAGTCTCTGCTTTTGGACCGCCGGAGTAAAGTCAGGATAGAAATTGACGTCCATGTTGTCGAGTCTGACCGGTCCTTGTAGCCTAGAAGTCTGCAGGATAGCGTCCCTGTCCCGAAAATTGAAAATCCGGGCAATGAGAGGCCTCGGCGGGGCTCCGGCCTTAGGTCTTCCTCCGGGGACCCTGTGGGCACGTTCCACCGCAAAGAGTTTACTCAGCCCCCGGGGCTGGAGGTGGGTGAGAATCAAGTCCTCCACAAACAGATCCGCCGCCTCCTCCTCTCGTCCCTCCGGCACCCCAATAATGCGGACATTGTTCCTCCGGGCCCGACCCTCGGAATCCTCCAGTCGACGATCCATCAGGGCGCTCGCCTGGCCAAGCCGGCGCACCTCCTTTTGGAGGGCCGCCACGTCCGTAGTGAGGCCGAGGTAGTGTGGGCCAAAGAGTCGACCCGGTCATTCGTTTTGGACAAATCGGCCCTTACCAGGCCCACATCCACGAGGACCGAGTCTATCTTCTGCGCCAGAGTGTCAAAGCGCTGGTCCACCGAGGCCTTCATTTCGGCGATGGCGCCCATGACGTCTCGGAGGGTCAGATCCGCGGGCAGAGCAGGAGCATCAGTCGGGCCCGCAGGGGACGTACGCGGCGCCTCAGGAGATCCCTTCTGGAGGGTGTAGCGGTCCATGTTGTTGGACTGATGGGCCGTGCCACGGCGGGTCGATTTCACCTTTGCCCGGTCGCCATCTTGCTTTGTGGACATGGTTGCAGTCCCCAAATCGTGCCAATCTCCTCGAAGGGGCCGACAAACCAGTTCACGGGCTCCGGGGGGGGGGGGCGACCACAGGTCCGCAGGCCGGATCACAGACGGCGGGTCGGCCGGGCACCCGGGCAAGGCCACACCACCGCACACCGCCCCGCAACCCTACCTCGCCCGTCAGCAAGGAGGGCGCAAAAGCGAAAGTGAAAGTGCGGGGTACGCGAGTCGCCCAGCCTTGCCCGCCGCTGTTGTTCACTTTGTCTCCGGATCGCCCCACTACTCCAATCCGGGGGGCCGGCGTGGAGAAGGCCGCAAACCTCAATCGGTGCTCCCGCCGGTGTCCGAGGTCCGATTTGGAAACGGAAAACGGGTGTCACCTCAGCTCGGGCTCACAGACACAGTCCCCTCATCTAGGACAGGATATAGTCAGGATTAATGCAGGAGGTCCTCGGGAGCCTCGCACCTACGCGGCCATCTTGGTTGCGCGCTAGGCTCCTCCAGTTTCTCAATACTGTCTTTAACAGTTTATGTGGTACAAGGATACCTGAAGTATAATTTTCCCTTTTTCTTTTTTTCCCTGAAAAGGGGCTTCATGCTCGAGAGGTCATTTACAGGTGATGTGTCTTCTGGTTAGGAACTTTACCTTTTCACATGCTTCTTTCGAAGCAGTTTAGTATACTGGTATGTATTAATGTTGACTTGCAGTATCTCTTATAGAGACATACTACTTATACCAATTGTGAGACCTTGTTTACTCAGTGTATGCTTGTTTTCTGCAAATACTCTCTGAATTTCCTCTTCAGGGTATATTTGGTCTCTGGGTTCTCCAATGCAGTCCTTTTTCGTGACTTTAGCAGAGTGCACTTTTAATTAAATTCAAGTGGTGCACGGATAGCTTTTGCATTGGATACGTTTTAGGTTATGTTTCCCGGGAAGGGTGGCATACCAGCTTTATTATGTGATATGTACCTTACCTGCGCATACACATTTGTTCCATATGAGTCACTTTTTGATGGGGACATTACATTTGGCAAATCAAGCTGTCTGATTTGTGTTCTTCTGAACAGTTAAAGTCTTGGTTTTCTCCATTGTTGGGGTGATATTTATTCTTATGTTCAATTTTGGAATGGTTGGCCTGTGAGTCTGCTTCTAAGGTTATCTGAGATGCAGGGCCTGAATATTTACCTTGGGGCTGTTTACGACCATGTCTCACATGGTTAGAAAAGATTTCTGGTTTTTCCCAGAAGAGGCGGTTTGTTTTCTGATCCTTCTTCACTTTAAGAACATCCTGGATATTATGTATACTTTTTGGCATTGATACTATTGATAGTCATACATTTCCTGTCAGGCGGTTGAATGTTCTCTGTCTCCTTGGGGGCATTTTCTCTTACTCTATTGAGCCTTTGTTATTTTCTGTACCGTACAGCCCTTTAAAGGATCATAGTGTGAACATATGATCTGGTGCTTCGTGTGTTCTTATAGAACTAAATATGTGTATTTCAGCACTTATCTGCCTTACAGTCAGATTGAATTTTGGCTCATATGCCTTGTGGACAATTACTCCAACTGGGTTCCCTTTTTGAGTATTTTCCAGGGGCTTGGTTTATTTTATCCATCTTGGCCTTCTAAGCCAAGTGTGGCCGTAAGTGCTTGCTGTTGGCAACGACTCATTTTTTTGTGGGTGCATTTAGGTTTACACATGCTGAGTTATACTTTATCCATGTGCGTTTACAGAGTTTATATAAGTGTGTTGCATATGTGTTTACACATGCTGAGATATAATTCTGCAATATGTAATAAAAGGATATTACATCTATATATAAAAAAAAATAATTCTGGGATGCGATTGCTTCTCTCTTTGTGGTAAGTTTTGGGTTTGGATCTATATGTATGTGTGGAACTCGATATATGTATCTGGGTATAATTGATCAATATGTATAGCAGCTTCATATCTTTTTAATTGCCATCTTTCCATCTTTACGGACACTGCATTGTGTGAATCTTTGGGCGGTCCTTTAGTCAAATGAAAAAAAATAATGTATTGTAGAGATTGACTATGACGTTCATCTGTCTTGATACTTGGATTGATCTTCCCTACCTTGCAATGAACGGGTTTATTCATTTTGGTTTTAATGGGAATGGGTTTTGGAAGCCCTTCTTTTTTGGAATTATCAGGACAGATTTCCTGCAGTTATTTCTTTACTGATGTGGGAGTATGCAGGTTACATGGTGTTCGCTTTGCCTTTGGCCCTTCTAGTCCAAGGACTCACTTACCCTTTAGGGGTTAAATACTATTGTCTGACTGTTGTCAGGTGTCTTCTGACAGGGTATTATCCTGTTCCCCTTGAGGCTTTGGTTTTTCTGTGCCTGCAGGGTTGTTTTCTAATTTACATTGTCTGTGGTCATTGCCATGTTTTTTATGGATTGGTTTGCAGACCCTCTTCCCTGTGGGTATAGCTATGGTATTTAATTCAAAAGTTGAGGAATCTGCGGCTAGATGTCTCTATGAGAGGAACAAGTTACTTACCTTCAGTAGTGTATTATCTGGTAGAGACACAGTCTAGCCGCGGATTCCTTAACGCCATGCCCATCCTCCTCGCTCTGCAAATGTTCTGTAGTATAAGGGTTATACCCCTTTCAGTGTGGTCAGTTATATACCAGTGATCATTGTTTCACGTAATGTTGTAATTTAATGGACCACTTAGTCTTTCTTTTTAAATATTTCCTTGTTACTGACATACCCTTCTTTTCCAGTTGCTTCGTCTCACAATTGAGTTTTTCCTTATGGGCCTTCTCTAGGTATTATTATACTATTTGTTTTCATTTTCTAATTATGTTTTTAAGAGTACATTTATCTTTTTTGGCACACTGTTTCCATAGCCAATTTCTATAGTGGCTCCGCGTTTTGACGCGGAAGGTTTCACAGAAGAAACAGACGTCCGTGCGCGGGAGGGGTCCTATATGACACTACTGATGCCACAGCCGGAATCGAAATCACAGCCGTAGTCGCAAGGCACCATCCCCGGCACATAGAGGGACTGCTGAAAAATTTCCAGATCCAGTCTGACGTCTGGGGAGAATTCAAAAGTTAAGGAATCTGCGGCTAGACTGTGCCTCTACCAGATAATACGTTACCAAAGGCAAGTAACTTGTTCTTTAAGTCAAGAAGGTTGTATGGTAGCATAACACGTTGAGCCACTCCTGTATCTGTTTCACCAAAAGCCATTTCCTAGTACTTACTATGTGAGTACATCACAGCACAAAAAAACACGACCAGTGCACTGGGTGGGAGTAGCTAGGTTTAAAAGAAGTGTGTGTTCCATGTATCATGACACAGTTGGGCAACTGTAAAAGAGGACTGAATAAAAGATCACCAAATACATCCTCAGTCCGACTTCTAGAAATGGCAGCTAGGAAATGAGATTATCCCTGCCAAAAATGAAGTGCAACGTGGAATCAATGGAATGAACATTGATGCCAGGTAGGCAAAAAAAAGAGAAGAGGTGAGGGGTACATTCACTAATTACACAAAGTAGTAGTTAGGACATAATGGTGTTCCGAAATTAAATAAAAGGGTCTTTCAGAGAAGCGGGTCATGGCATTCTTAAAGATTTTTTTTTTTAAAGCCCCGAGTGACCACATTTAGAGGACTATGAGGGCCAAAGTTAGAAATTTGGAAAGGGGAATGGGATAAAAAAAGAAAGCAGAGATGCAGGACTCTGACTCATCACACCTGGTGATGAGGCATGTTTGCAAGACAGAGTAGATGTCTACAAGACAAGGGACATCTGTAAGTGTCTTACTATAAAAAGATGGATAGTTAATTGTAATAGTGAATGAATACATCATGGCAGTATCTCTGCATGAACAACTCTCTGTACTTTGAGGTGGAACTGGTAAATCCTGAAAACTAAATAAATTATGAGTGCCACAACTATGTGTACATCAACACTTCTCACTAGGACAACTACCTAAAGCCTTGTCACTATGTAGTCTCTAGTGTAAAATGAGTTATAGTTTCTACTTGATTTCTGTAGCACTGCAGGGTAACCGACAATGTTAATATTCTGTTGTTCCTTGATCATGACAATTTGTATGTCCATACTAGAACACTAATAACTTCTATCTGACCTTCATATATACATGTGATCATAGTCCAGTCTATAAACCCTTCCTGTTCTATCACAGGATAACTTTAATAAAATGTAACGACCCCGAATCTTAGAATAGTCACATAAATGTTCATTAAATAGTTTTTCATCAACAGCATGACTCCCCGAATGCTTCTCTGAATTCCAAATGTTCATCAGTACCAATCCATAGAAAGCAACAGGTCTTGGCGAGGAAAAGCAAGATCTGTTTAGAGAGGCCCTGGCTGCAGGAACATTGGATCCCCAAGGACATATGTACAAAGCAGCAATAGGGCTACCAAAGCAACCACACACATCATATTCCATCACTTTACAGCACAGGAGGATGTGACTTAGGCGCAAATAAGCTGCAAGATAAGCAAATGCTCCAAAATAATACATGTAACAATTCACCCTAGGAACGTCTATAGGATGTGCACTAAAAATAACACCAAATCTGTTTCATCGCATACACTCCTGTATTTCAAAGTGACACCAGTTTGTTCACATGGGCATCTATGGGTCACAAAAGATCCCTATAACCTTCAGAGCCCACCAGGATTCCATACTGTCCACTGTCATCTTCATCCACTACATGTAGCCTCTACGTGCTCTATTCAAAGATAAAAGCATAATGATCCACCAGTACATGGGCCCAGGTTTTTCATCTTTATCAGTTTTCTCTAGGCTTACCTCAGGGTGAGAGTTTGTTTTGGGGGGCTCTCTCGGTCTGGTTTAGTATAGAGAGAGTCACTCGTCAGGGCTGCCCTCTCTCTCCGTTGCTGTTTGCCTTGGCAATTGAGCCCCTGGTGGCAGGAATGCGCATTGATGCTCTGTACCACAGCTTCCAGTGGTCTCCGGGGGTGAGTGACAGAATATCTCTGTACGCTGATGACATCCTGTTGTTTTTAGGTGACCCAGAGGAGACAGGCCCTCAAGCCCTCCAGATCCTCTGGATTTTTGGGTCCTACTCTGGCCTAATCATGAACACGGCAAAATCTTCCATCTATCCCATTCCCCCTTGCCCACTAGACATGCCATGGGAACATGATTTGGGATCAAATATCTAGGAATCTTTATAACTGATTATAGGACCAAGGCATACAAATCTTCAAGATGGTCTTCCTTCCGAGGCTCCTTTATCAATTACAAAGCTATCTGTTCTTGGGGAGTAGTATCTTTTTTTATCAAGACTAACACGGAAACCCCTTAGAGCTATCCCTTGGGACGTGTTGTCGGCCTACCTTTGAAGGCAGGATAGCTACTCCAGACGTCCTCCTATATTATAGGGCTGCACATTCCTCAATATTGAATGATTGGTGGTCCAATGGGTTTGACGACCGGGAATACGCAATGGAGGGATGAATTATGGGCCACAGTAACCACCCCTACCTGCTTTATAGAGGTGGTGCTTTGACACCTCTACCCACCACTATGGCAGTCATTCTAACTGTATGGGCTGACGCTGCAAAATCTCGAAATCTATGGCGATAGGCGGTTAAGCTCGCGCTCAAGACTCCGTTGAGGGGACAGACTCCTGCAGGTCACGGCCCTCCATGGAGTCTCTGCTTGGGACACTGTATCTCATCACTGGGTGACGTGTTACACAAAGGGTCACTAAAATCCTTCCAGGACCTACAGTCAAAGTATGACATACATCGCACCCAGTTCTTCTGATACCTTCAGCTCTAGCATGCTCTTTTGCAAAGCAGGACTAACCCCATCCTGGAAAAGAGACATTTTAAGGGCCTAAAGGTGCTGATCGATCTTTCTTCCAATCTTAAATTGAGGAGCCAATTCCACAGTTGATCCTGATGTGCCTAAGTTCCCCAGGCTATTGGCGACATTTTGTTTCTTTTGCTTTTGTCGTCCTAAGTGGGAAAGGTATGCCCAGACGTGGGTCCTGTGCTCACTGCGCCAATGGATTCAAGCTAGCCTGGCTGATGAGGGGTGATGCCCCAAAACCAGTCCCAGGATGCTTGTTAACGGTACTGGGAGGACCTAGCTTGGCAGTTTGGGCTGGACTGTTCCAATGAGGAACAGGGTCAAGACTGATAAGCATACAGCTGGGTCCAAAATGGGGTGGCAAAGTGAGCTAAAGAATGATGGATTAAACCCAGATCTTTGCAACTGGGGATGAATGTTTGCATTGTTCAGCATTCTGTCCATGATTTGTTTCTTTTGCTATTGGCAACGCCACATCAGGTTGAGGCATTTAGGAAGGCCATTCTGCGTATCTTTGGCACTCTTTTGACTCTATGGTGCACCTTTGGAACCTAAGAATGAGCAAGGACGTCCAAAGTTATTGCCCCCAGTGGATCTGTCCTCTGTGCTGTCTGAACCCTTTTTGATCCGTCATGAGGTCAGCACTCAATCCAGCACGTCTTGGACACCTCTGTTGGTCCCTCCTCAATGACTCTGGTACTAGCGCCAGAGGAGCACCAGTACAGACTCCAATGGCAACCCTGAACCAGCATCAGATCAGCCACAACTGAGGTTGCGCTTCAAATCCGCTACAGTGCACCTTGTTCCTATTAAGCTTGAGTCTGATGCTAGGCCACCGTTACCGCTACACTGTTTTTTTGCTCCAACTCTGACCAGAGCTTGCCACCACTTGGAGATGAGGACAATGGGAAGGTGAATGATTTACCACCCTTCCCTATCTACTTTGGTGACAACAGTCTTTATATGGACTTACAGGAGGCCAGAGGATTTATATTTCCATGGATAGCGGCTTGAATTTACCTATTGGGCCCTTAACAGAAGAGAGTGCTTCTTTTGCTGTTGGTCATTAGATGAGCAGCTGACGTTGTGACCCTACAACTAACTGCCTTCAGTTGTCCTTACTGAGGTTTGGCAACCTGGGCCAGCCTCATCTGAGCCCTTGTATGCAATCAATTAAACCATTACTGGTGCCTTAAAGGGCACTTGGCCGGAACCATGTCTATGGTGACTAGGCAGGTGGTCAGATGCAATAGGCTGCCATCTGGTGACCCTGCTTTATTTATACAGCATCCTACTCCAGAGAGCGTGGTGGTCCAGGATTCATCTAGCAAGGTGAACTCCAAATCATTCCCTATGACCTCCCCAGACTGGGAGTCGAAGAGGTTTGAGGTGTTTTGGTTTTGAAACAAATGTTCCTCTCAGCCAGCCTAGCATTGAGTTCAGTCAATTCTGTTTGTTTATTAGGGTGCTATTTTTATGTTCCCAAGTTAGGCCCATGTTGCAAAGCAGCTTATTTCTAGGCCTGGGTGTTAAATTCCGTTCCGCTCGCGGAATTTGGGTAATTTCGCGTTCCGCGGAGAACGCGAAATTGCCCAGAATTCTGCGTTCCGTGGCTTTGCGGAATTTTTTGCATGTTCACGTTCTCAAAATGCGTGTTCGCGAGATATTTCCCCCTGAGCATGCAAACAGCGATCGCGAACAGGAAAAAAGCATCGCGAACAAGAAATTCCTGCATGTTCGCGGAGTTTTTTTACCGTTTCGAGGAGCTTTGCGTAGCGCGACTACACAAATTCCGCCCACCCCTACTTATTTCTTACATTGTCCTCACAAATAACATTTTCAGCTGTGACCTTTTGCGCATATTTGCATGCACGACAATGTTGGTTTAGTTTCCCTGAAACTAAACTTGTTTACACATCTAGCTTCGCACAACATTATTACAACGCCCTGAAAATCATGTACAAGGTCTCGTTTCGCACTATGTACAAATGTCATCACTATCTTCATCCACGGGGTGACAGGGCTATATCTACATATCCATAACATCATTAATCTAAACGCACATCGCAAAGCTGCTTTCTATTATAAAAGATGAGCATCCCGATAGATGAGCAGAGGAGGCACTACCGCTGACACTGAGGTCCTTGCATGCTGAGAAATCACCATGCAGTGGTCTGACATCTTATGAGGGGTGTCTGGTTCGTGACCAAGACGGGACCTTCACTCTGTCCCATCAGGTATTTGGGTTGGTTTGTTTCTTGGGGGGGATTCTTGTCTTTACATCTACACACACCCTAGGTACCCTTAGAGTAGGGTCTGCTTTGTGTAAGTACTCTAGATTACTGCTTCGTTTTATATGCCTGCGTATATACCTTGTTTCAGCACCATGGTAGAACTATATCTACTATTTATGCTTTTGGTGCTTGTAATCACATTTATCTACTTCTGTCTACTAATCATTTTAGCACACGTTTTTTATGCAAGAATAATGTTGATATTATTGAAAATGTCCCACTGTGTATTCTCATATATATTTGTCTGAGATTACGCTGAGCACAAGTGACTGAGCACAAGGTTCTGTACTGTTTCCACAATAACTGAGGGGTCAGGGTTGTCCTGTTCAGTGGTTGCTAGCAAGCCATTTGCTTCCTGATAGGTCAGGGGGACTTCCAGTGGCACTGTGAGCTAGCTGGTCTCTAGGCCAACATATTCTGGCGGGTGTGTCCGGAATCAGTATAGACACCAAGCCCTTAGTTTATGTTGTCCAAGCAATGGGCAGATCCTACGGATTGGTAGGGACAACACGACAATATGTGCATACCTCTGTGATATGGCCAACAAAGACTTGCCTGCGCTACTGGAAAAAACGTAAGCCTTCTTTGGCTCAAACTATTCTAGATGGTCAGCATGTGGCCAAATACATGATTTGTGCTGACTTTCATACTACTGTTTGTATGGGACGGGTGGTTGGCCCAAGTGTGGATGTAATCCACAGGTTGGTCAGGAGACGTACAGGTCTCCTTTATAGATATGCCTTTCAATAGCTCACATCTGCTGTGCGGCGAAGCTAGCCCTGTAATGTTTTAAGGAGAGTAGGGCTACAGCACGCCCCCTGTGTTTTTCGACTCCTGCAAATAGTTTCCTCCCTAGTTAGGAAATTCTGAGGTTTCTTCAGGGGATTAGTGTACAGGCAACACCAGTTTCCTCAGTCACCTTTACACTCACCTCTGTCATTCCATGACTGAGGATGGGAATCTGGCAGGCAGCGCATAAGTTCCATTCCCCTGCTGCAACTGCTCCAACTTGCTTTATCTTGCCTTTAGCTAAGCAGAACCACCATGTGGGAGGCAGAATTCAGTACTTTCTCCCAGGACGACGATGTATCAAATCTGAATGGTGAGTCCCCCCAATCATTTAACATGGTTAAGCTCTTCTATTTCTATCTGCCCCTCTGCACCTCCGTCTCCCACCAGACCGGCTCTCAGAAGAGCACCTGTCCATTCTAAAGCAGGAGTTATGAGCTTTATTCTCCAAAGGAGCCATGAGAGGGTTCTGGACTTGGAAATAGGGACGAGTTGGAGGGCTTTATCCCATCTTAGATCTTTGCTCTCTTAATTCTTACCTATGGAAGGACTCATTCAAAGTATTCCATTTGGCCCAGGTTCTGTTTGCACTTGATCAGGGCAACTGGATGGGGGCATTTGACCTGTATGACACACATTTTCATACCCACACCCTGCAGTCTCACAGATGTTACATGCTGTTAAAGGTAGGTCAAGAGAACTTTTGGTTTCCTGTGCTTCCCTTCAGCCTCACCAGTTCCCTTTGGGTGTTCACGAAAGTGATGGTGGAGGTTGCTGCCCATCTTCAAAGTTCGGACACCTGTTTTCCCCTACCTCGACAAAAGGCTGTTGAAGGTGGATAGTCAATTGTATACCACCCTCATATGACAGGGAACCTCCTGAGATCGATGAGGTTCATGATTAACGAACCGAAGGAGCACCTGACTCCTTCTCAGAGACTTCCTTTTCTAGGAGCTGTCTTATACACAGTGCAGTTTGAGGCCTTCATTCCATTGCAACAAGTCCAGAACACTCTGGCTATGATCACTGTGCTTCAGCCTCTGCTGTGGATCTCGGTGAGAGCAGCTCTGAGGCTTCTTGGGCTTTTAGCTTTCTGCATCTTGTTTGTCGACTGTGCCAGGTGGCATATGGGGGCTCTGTAGTGAAATCTAAATGCCCAGTGGGCCCAGCACCAGGGCAGCCTGCCAGATATCATATGGGTTTCAGAGGGAACTGCACGTGATCTGCAATGTTGGCTGCTCAGCGGCAATTGGACCAGCTGCAGACCTTTCTCCCTTCCCCGCCCAGATCTGGCTGTGGTAACGGATGCATCACTGCTGGGCAGCGGAGGTCATCCAAGGAAGGTAGAGATCAGAATACTCTGGTCCTCAACTGAAGCCTGGCTCCATTTCAGTCTGCTGGAATTGTGGGCTATGCATCTGGTGCTTAAGGACTTCCATCCCAGGGGAGGTTGGTACAATTTCGCAAATACAGCACCACTGCCATGTGGTACTGCAACAAGCAGCATGGAGTGTGGTCCTGGGTCCTGTGTCAAGAGGCTCTGTATGTCTGGATTTGGCTGTAGTGTCAGGCCTTCCCTGATTGTGATCCACCTGGCAACACACTTCAACACCAGGATGGATGAACTCAGCTGGGAGATCCTGGTAAAGCACCACTGACAACTGCATGCTATGGTGGCACAGGGCATCTTCCAATTATGGGGGAACCCTGGCTAGATATTTTCACCACTGTCCAGATCGTGCAGCATCAAAACTTTTGCACATTGGAGCTCCCGCAAAACTGGCTCAGGTATGCCTTCCTGCTGAAGTGTAACAGGGACTGCTGCTTACCATTGGGTGGACAATCAGCTTTTTGTGGGATTCTCGAGGGCGAAGATAGGGAAGGTTGTGAGATTTATGTCTAAGTGATTAGTCCTATGCATTAAGATCTGCTACGCAATGGCCAAAAAGCATTCTCCGAGAGGACTGACACCTATTACACCAAAGCTAAAGCATCTACTAATGCAAGGCAAATGGAGTACCTGTCCTTGACTTCTGCCAAGCTGCATTGTGGGCAATGGTGCACATGTTCACGAAGCACTACAGTCATGACAGCCAGGTCTGGCCGGAAGGACATTTCTCCAGTTTGGTCTGCAAGACTTTTTGGTTTGAGTCCACTCCACAGACCCTCCATCTTGGGTAGTACAGCTTTGATATATTTTCTAAAGGTGAATAATCTGACGTTGGAAGTATCCATCAGAAGAATAAGTTGCTTACCTTCGGTAATGCTCTTTCTGGTGGATACTGTGCCTATCTACTAATTCCTCACTGCCCCCCCCCCCCCATTCTGTGTAGTGGCCTCTTGCTGCCATCTAAAAAAGTCCCAAGTTAGAGTTCTGAACACTAGTAGCAACATTTGGTTTGTGCTCCCTGTCCAAGGGTGCGGAAGGAGTCGAGCAAGAAACTGACATCAACGCGCTGGGTTGGCGCTTATATCCGGCTTCACTTGTCACTCCTGTAGCGTAATGAAGTCTGTGCTGAGCTTTGCCGCACACAGGAGCACTGCTATGAAAAGTTTCAGGATCCAGTCTGGCGCCTGGGGAATAATTTAAAAGTGAGGAATCTATGGTCAGAAAGAGTATCCACCAGAAAGACTGGTACGAAAGGTAACTTTTCCATTCTGCAGACTCCTATTGGAAGCATATGCTCCCATTCCCATACATAAAGCATGCACTTGGGAAACATTTGATTGGACCATAAAAGTTGATGGCGTCACTTTGGTTCTAAGAGACCTGGGAAGACCTATGTTTTATCATCCTTGATGGTTTTATTCATAGATAGGTACAAGAAATGCCTTTAAAATGGGCCGAGTGTCTAAAGCAGTTTGTGTTTTCATAGGTGAAAGAAATGGTTACCGTGGTGCGCTTGCCACACACGTGAGCAGTGCCTCCTGGTATTCAGGGCCTTGAGAAGCCAACTGAGCAGGTACATAAGGAGCAGTTATGCAGTTTTGTCTTGATGCTGATCAAGCACTCTGTGAATGTTGAAGTGTATATACAAGGGCAGGGTACCTGCAAACAAAGGTGAACTCAGGTCGTCCCAGCAAAGGGACCTCTTGCCGTGCTCTTCAGCTTCAACTATGTGTTGATATTTAATTACTTAAACGATATATCAAGCAAAAGTGGTCTGCACAAATAGCAATCATTGGCAAAGCCAATAGATCGAGCCTATGATATCTATTGGCTGTGGCAATATTTTGTAGCCATGCTGTACTGCAGCCAGGATGCTTTGCAGTGTGGCTAAAACGAATTTTAGAAAGCACTATGACGCAGCCAGGTCTAATGCGCTTTTTTGGGTGCATTAGCACTGGATGCATCATGATCCTTTTTTATTATTATTATTTTTAGCCATGCTGCACAGCAGTTACTCTGCTCTACAGCATGGCTCAGATCAGTGTCCAAGTCAGCAATGCCTATCCTGTATAGATTGAACAAAAGGCAATGGCAGAGCCAATAGTCTCAAAAGAAAGACCTTTTGGTTTTACCAATGCTTTTTAAGTCTCGGCAGAACACCACTGAGATTCTGAGCAAATCAGTTAATTTCCCTATGTGTGAAAAAGCAACAAAATATGACATTTGGCAACAAAAAAACCCCATAAAGAAAGCAATTGCGCCCAGGTCTTAGTGACAGTAGATTGGGAAACAGAAAACATCTTTTGTCACAATAAACGTCCCTTTTGAAAGGAGAAAGGACTTCTTTGAAGTGTGTGTGACACAGTAAAACATTGCAACAAATAGTAAGATGTTCAACAGGAACGTCATGGAAGACAAAAAAATAAAAACAGTACCTCAGTCACAGCGTGGTCAGCGGAGGGACAGCAGTCAAACTGAAGCAACCCGTACTTGGTCCCTGCTCCAACCGAAAGAAGAGGAATTGAAGCCAGCATGTGATGGCCAATTAGGAAGCAGCAAATAAGAAAGACAATTAAGTCAACAAATATTAAGAAATGGCAGGCTTCAAGCCCCTTTGTGTCTACAATATCTCTTGCAAGCGAGAGTGCATGCACCATTGCAGGAGAGACCTAAAATGCCCTGAAACGATTCCATCCATAACATCGTAAAGAAAAGTTTAAAACACGTGGATTTTGGTCTGAGCGGCCCACGTGGGTGGGCCAAACTGTCATGCGCACTTAGAGGAGGAGTGCAACCCACTTTTTACTCTGCTCTGGCGTGACAGAGCCCAGCCCCGCCCCGGCTCCGAGTCGCTCATAGAGAAATAAGATAAAAGTGTCCTTTTAATATCATTCTATTTTTAGCACTGCCGAAGTAGCAGTGGGGCGACGCTCCTCCGACTTTTCATAATTGTCACTGGGGAGCTGCCTTAAATGCCACTCGCTGTCGTCATGGACAGGGTTAGGCTATTGTCAACCTATGACCCTATCTCAGCCTTCCACTTTTCCTTGAGCATTTAGATGTACAGTCCCAGCTCGCAAAAGCCTTAACTCTTCAGTGTCACCAGGTCCAGTGTTGGCATGAAAAGAAGGGTGCCCTTGTGTGTGCGGCCCCCGAAACCCTCTTGTCTGTGGGCAGGAACTGTTGCTTCAGTCCTTGTTACGTTGGGCTTTCATTGGTCTTCGATACCACAGACCACAGTGTGGGCTGTATCCACAGGGGTGGCTTACCGGACTGAATAGAAATCCCGCGTGTCTTGCGTCTTGTCAGAGAGGAGGCAGGAGGGGTTGGGGTTAGGACATGGCACCGCTTGGACTAGGAATCTATGGAGTCCTTCTGGTGCTTGATTCTCTCTGCCTCCTGGACAGTTTCCCTTCAGAAGGGTTGGGAGGTGTTATCTTTGGACATGGCCTGTAGTGTCACTGATGAACTCATGGCAGGCCAGTCTGTTGGTCTTTTCTGGGCCGCGTGTGTGTGTTTGGGAGGTTAAATTGTTTGAAACTGTCTCGAGAGGAGACCAGGGCAATAACTGCAGAATCAGAGAAGCCTGCTTCCCTGGCAGGGATCACGAGGCCCCAACAGATTAATGAACCCTGAGCACTTGCACTCCTTGGTGTGTAACCACCCTGCCTCTCCCCCATTGTTATTACCTCTGCCCCTCCCGCAGCTTTCTCCTTTCCATCCTTTAAAGTATGTAGTATGCATGGGTATCAAGGGGTTACTGTAGATCAGTGAGCTACCGCCCACCACTCTCTGCATTAACCACTGTGCATCTGTGGGAATAATGCACCTTTTCCTTCGATGCTCCCTCCCCCTGCTGCGGTTTAGAGAGGTCCTTTCTCCTCTCACCAGCCTCCACCCCTTGCATTCTCTCCCTTGCTATGAACAGTTCCTGTCAGAATCCCACACTTCAAGCGAGAAAGCTTCGCTGGTGACACATCTGGTGTGACCAGCACGCGGTGGAGGCTTATTGCCCAGTAGCCATCGGATCGGACCACAAGAAATCTCTCTCACTGGCTGAAATGGATCTCGGTTTCTGAGAACAAAGCTGGTTTCAGCACTGCCAGGAAGTGTCCATTGTGAGTGTGCGCTCTGGCCCTGTGTGGCCAGTGAGCAAGGGACAGAATGTGAGGTGGAGAAGGAAGGAAGGAGCTGTATGGTGATCAGAGCCGTGCAGGAAATGCAGGGTGGGGAGGAAGCCGTGGGCGCACAGACCTCCTTTGTGCAGCGGAAGGCAGATCTCAGATATGCAGAAGCGCCCTTACAGCGCAGTCGACAGCGGGACCTGGTCTTGCATGGAATCTGGCTTATTGTGTGTAGGAGGCTGTAGCTTTCAAGTCATTTGGTTTTACGGAGCATTTTCCCCAAACTATGCGACAGCTAATATACATTGGAGGAAAGTAGGCTTCACCCCAAGATTAGCAAGTCTGCAGTCCATTTCAAAGCCAAAGCACACAGCCTGGCAAGTTCCCAATAGATGCGAACCAAGGGCTATGTAGAAAAGCTGATTGGTTAAGAGGATGATGTAGAAGGAGTGAAAGAGTGCTTGAAGCAGAGGGACTTTATAGTTTTTGTGCCCTGATCATTACGATTCCCAAATGATTTTCCAATTCTCCAGCCCATGAGAGGGAGCAGATTAGAACCTGCTTGTTTTATATGTAAATGTGAAGTTAACCTGGAACATGTGTGCTTAATCCTTTGTATGCATCCTTTCAATCTCCGTATATGAAACCCACATACTTGGACTCTCCTCGGTTTCTTTTCGCCTCTGAGGCTAATTCTCCAATGATGGATGCACTGCGGTCACAAAACCTGAATCTGGATGAGCGCGGTACCCCACATTGGACTGTAGGATCTAAAGTATGGAGAAGAGCCTGAAGTGACGGACCTGTTGACGAGGAGTCGGTAAAGTCCCAGTCAGTTCCTTGGAAAGGCTTTAATCCCTTCCCTCTGCAAAGCATAACTAGAGAAGGAAAGCTGAGTTCCCACAAAACACCATGCGCATCTTCAGTGTCACATTGAGTCTCCGCTGCCACTCTCGGTTCAAAGAAATGATTACCCACTCACTACATACTTTTATGGTCCTAAAATTCAAAAGCACACTTCCCATCTTTGGGAATTTCATTTGACTATTATTCTTTTAAAAATTATTGCATGCCTTTAAATGTTTGATGATGCCTAACTATAAAAAAATCTAGTGATGGGGGATTGTTAAGAGGTCTTCTTTAACCTTGTGTTTCTGTGAGTATACCCCATCCAGTTTACTATTTGCCAGGTATCTGTGCAATCTCACTGTCCTATCTGAGGATATCTGTCCTACAAAGGGTTTCTGGCTTGTACACCGAACCACAGCCCTTGTGAGAATATTTAACGTCACTGATGTTTAATTCATGCATACAACTAGCATAGATTGTTATGCAGGCCACACGCTTCCAGAGAGGCGTTTAGGAGATGTTCCTCACATAAACTGTGTTCCAAGAGCCTTCTTATTTGACTGTCACTTCCCCGGGGCTTGCGTCTGGTAACCACACCATGAACTGTTTTTCTTGGCTCCATTAATGCAGTGGAATGTGTAGGAGCAGAGCTGCTCCTGGAAGCTGAGAAGCTTCCCTAATACCAGTGAGCCAGCTGCTCCTTATTACAGTTTGAGGCTTTAATCCATATCATAAGTTGTAGGGACCCCTCAGCTGTATCACATGTGAGGCTGGGGTGTTCCCTCCTAACCAGCATACTCAGGGTACTGTGTGACTCTAACTTGGCCCTTTAAAGCTTCCCTAATTCTCCTGTGTAACTTGGTCTGGCAATTGTTGACAAGCTTATTAGAGGATGTGCTGAGGGTGAGCCAGATACTGTGTTCCACAGTCCCCACACACAATACAACTAAATACTTAAAAAAGAAATAACTCTTTAATGAATATACAGAGAACATAAATGAATAACTTTTTTTTATTGTGCTTTATATCTCACTTGTGCTGTTTTTAATTGCTGTAGATAACAGGATTTACTATTACCTAGGATAGGACTACGGGTTTTAGTTTCACAGTTATAAAAATACAGCGGCCATGCTCAGCCTTTATAAAGTTCTTTCTAAGTCTGTATCAAACAAAGACATGTTCAAAAAAGGTGACCTCGGTTCCCCATCCGAAAGATTATATTCTCTATTCATTGTCTCTTGTTTCCTTATTTTAAACAGCATCACACTATTGCTGGTGGAGAAGTCGGTGTGCTTATAGTAACACCCCATTGTCTTTGAGTGTAAAGCACTCTCACCCTCATATCCTTCAGTTTAATGCATGAGGTGATCAAACACCTAGTGCTCTATAGACCTTATCAGAGGAACTTGCCACCTTCAGCAGTGCATGTCACATAAGAGTTTTGAGTCGTTTTTTGCTCGTAACATGACAAGTGCCCCAGTTTTTCATACATGAAAATAAAGTATTGTTGTCAGACATTCTCAGCAGGGATCAGAGCTCTTTGTTTCACCTGGAGCACAACCCCTTGGTCGGTGAGCTACACGTTGGTGTCGCACATGGCACGAATTTCTGAAGCATTTGGCATTCTACATGCAGCAGAAGTGTAAAGAGTCCATAACTTTTCAATTCCTTGTCTTCCAAAGAAAGGTCTGTTTTACACTGTGCGCTACTTCATGGGACCCTTGGTTTGCTTAGTGGTGGCGCTAGCAAAAGATGCCCTACAGCCTCGCAGTCCACAGAGAGCTTAGAAATCTTACTTCGATACGGAAGGAACAAGTGGCAAAGATGGCGGCTGACAGCTCGGCCGAGTGAGCTGGTTAGCGATTGACCTCCTCCGCCTGCATTGCCAAAAAAAGAATGAATCCTAGGATCTATTGAAGGGAACAAACCTTGTTTTTCGTGGTAGCTTACTGCGAGCGATGCGTGCAGACTGCCTTTTTTCGGAACACCGTTGGAAGCGTCTTGCCTGGCTTCTCTGTTTGTCGGGACGACTCAGGGGCGCTGCTTCCCGGCTGTTTGTAGAGGCTGTACCGAGGTTGCTGCCTACGATAATGCCTCCAAAGGCCCAGACGCGAGGCGCTACCTCCACAACGCGTGTCGCTGCTCCGAAGAGCACAGTGAATGCAGCGAAGTCCGGAGGAGCTGCGGTTCAGTCCCAGTGCGCAGCGGGAGGCCGAGCGAGCAACGGAGGAGGTAATGTGGAGGCGAGCAAGCAGGGAAACGAACAGACGCCTAAGCGATTGGGGGCAAAATCTAAAAATAAACCAGCAGTACCACAGATGTTTTTTAAAAAACAGACAGATAAAGTGTCTCAGCATAATGACAATAACGGTTGTGATCGGATTCTGCCAGAAAAAATGCAGGACGTTACCATTCTGGACCAGGATCAAACAGCACTTACCCTCTCACATTCTCCTTTGAATCCACTCACTGAGGGAGTTATTGAAGCGACTACAGAGAGAAATAAGGAGGGTGCTGAGGTTGGTGCAAGCCCAGGAGATAATAGTCCTAGTGTCAGTAACGCCCGGAAGGTCTCTGGATCTCAATCAAAGGGGATGCTGGGAGTTGTGGTCCAGTCAGACCTATTGGCGACTTTACCCCTTGGTCAAGTTATTAAAGATCAGACTGTACAGGGGGGAAAGCTACCTACCCAGAACGAGATGCTGGATACTGAGGGTGATAATTTTTTTTCTTTATCGGACCATACAGCTTCCTCAGATGGTGACACTGCTCTGAGTAGAGACTGGACAGACGACGATAGTGACCCAGGCGATTGGCGCAGTAATGAGGCTTTAAATGCCGAAACAGTCCCTAAAGGCCTGGATACAGTTCGTAGAGCTCGCAATAATCAAGAGCTTTTGCCTCAGGGAGCGGATACAGGCTCTTTGGCTTGGGACTATTCGTTCTCTGCTCAACCGGACTCCGAGGGAAAAATAATCACTCAAAATGATATCCATAATGCAACTGGGACTAATCCACTGTCAGGCGAGATAACACTGGCAGTTATCTATCAGACATTAATGGCACACCGTGAGGAAGCTCGTCTTGAGAATTCCCGATTGCAAGGGGTATGCCGTCGTGTCCAAAACTCCATTCGGAGAGTAGCTAAGACGTGTTCTGAGATTTCAACGAGGGTTGGTGAAGCAGAAATTAGAATATCTACTTTGGAGGATGACATGCTAGCCCAGAGGAATGCAACTGACGCAATTCAGTCACAAAGGGATGATATCCACTGGAAGCTTGCCGATATTGAAAATCGAGCTCGTAGGAACAATTTGAGAGTTCTGGGGGTACCTGAAGGAATTGAAGGCTCGGATGTCAGAAGCTTTATTGCAGCATTGTTTACGGAGGCATTCCCTGAAGTCCAGCAGTGGGACTGGCAAAAGGAAATACAGAGAGCCCATCGGTTCCCCTTCAAGATTAAGCAACGATCTGGGCAAGAAGACAGCAGGCCACGTGCAATCTTAATCTGTTTTTTGAGCTTTTTAGCAAGAGAGAAGATTTACGATCTGGCAAGGCCTGATAAGAAAAGGGTTGGGAGGGGCTATGAGTTCTTTGTTAGACCTGATTTATGTCCAGCTACTGTGGAACGGAGGTGGCAGCTCCGGCAGTTAATTGGCCCATTTCAGTCAAAGGGCGCTCAGGTGTTTCTACTGTTTCCCTCAAAGCTAAAAATCATTTTTCAGGGTGAGACAAAGTTTTTTGCCTCAGAGATTCAGGCAAAGGTATATTTGGATTCATTATAAGGGTACAGCCCTCTTTCACTATTCTTGACTTTGACTTTGACTCTGACTTTGATAAAACAATTCAGAGGGCTCAGGGGTCCTAGGGGGGTGTGTGTGCTTTTAGGGAAGCACTGTACCATATAGAAAGTAATAATGGAAATGAAAGTTATTTTTTTTTTTTTTTTTTTTTTTTTTTTTTTTGTCTTTTGCTTTCTGAGTTTTTGATTACGTTGTATTACGGTTGCGGCGTTCATACTTTTGTTTTTTTTGTGCACACCCAACTATGGACCCTTTTGTCTGGCTTTCTGGCTTTGGCAGTTGCATAGGAGGAGGAGTCGAGCAGTTAACCAGTCTTCCCATCGAAAGGACAGAGTCCTTATGCCTCAATTGGGAGGGATATGGGTGGGGGCGTGGGCAGGGGGGGGGAGGAGGGAGGGCACAGGAGGGGGGGTATGGGTTGGTCAAGGAGGATTGGGGAGGGCTGGGGTAAAAAAAATTAAAAAAGAAGCTGGAACTAACAAAATAATTATAGTGGTTGTACAACATGTTTTTTGGTCAAATGTAATTATTTACGGAGGAAGAGTAGCTATCTTCATTTGGTCCTATTTTTTCAATGTAGATGGCACAGGGTAAAATTCGTATAGGGACTTGGAATATTTGTGGCCTTAATGATGGCAGAAAGAGGGCATTGTTCTCAAAGGTCATCCAATCTTTCCACCTTGAGGTGGTGTGTCTTCAGGAGACGCATGTATCCTGGAACGACCGGGCATATTTGAAAATCCCGGGATTTGACTTAGTTGGGTGCTCTCGGCAATCAGTTAGGACCAGAGGGGTTGCAATTCTTTTGAGACATGGATCTGGAGTATGTACTAGAACTGCACAAGATAGTAATGGCAGATGGGTAATAACAGAGTTGTTAGTTAAAGGTAGTCCTATGACTGTTTGCACAGTCTATTGTTCAAACTTGGATGACCCAGCAGTTCTACATTTTCTAAATGTGGAACTGGCACTTTGGCCTCATCCTGTATGTTTTTGTGGGGATATGAATATTAATCTCTTAGCTGACTTTAATCTAGGAGGGACTCAAATTTACACTGGCAAAAAACCCAGAGTTTTTAGGGCTCTCCAAGCTTTGGTCCAAGAACACCGTTTGATTGATTCCTGGTTTTATAACAACAAACAATTAGATGGCTATACTTATTTTTCAGCCCCCCATAATAAGTTAGTTCGTATAGATTATGTCTTCATATCTGACCAGGTGGTAGAAGCCACATCTATTCAAGTTTTACCCAGGATACTCTCGGATCATAATCCTTTAATTATTGAATGTACAATGCAGGTTACCCAAAAGGCTCCAAGGACTTGGACCTTTGAGAGGAAACTGTTATTGGATCAGTCTTATATAGATCATGTGAAAAGCTGGATGAGGGAATTTTTAAATATCAATAAAGATACAGCTACACATACAATAGTTTGGGATACGTTCAAAGCAGCTATAAGGGGTCAAACGAAAAGTTTTTCATTTTTCAGGAGGAAAATAGCTCAGGATCAGACTAAGCGGCGTATCGAGGAATTGGGGGCGGTAGAGACTCAGTTGGTATGTGCTATAAGAGATGGTCATGAGATTTTGGAAATTCAGTCACAGATAGCTAGAGTGAGGGCCTCTCTGTTGGAATTCTTTGGCCAGGATCTTGCGGCAAAATATCTACAATTCAGATCACAGATGTTCGAATTTGGGGAAAAAGCTGGAAGGGTTTTAGCCAAGCGGTTACATGAGAAAGGATTGGCTAATCATATTCTAAAGATTAAGGACTCCCAAGGCTGTATACAAGATACGCCGGAGGGGGTTATGGAGGTCTTTAGGCAGTTTTATTGTCGTTTGTATACACAGGAAGAGGGTTTATCCAACATGGAGGGAGAAATAGGAGATTTCTTACAGGATCTCACCACCACTCATATCTCCGTTCAGCAAAATGAAATTCTTTCAGCTCCTATAGAATGGGAGGAGGTTGAGTTGGCAATTAAGTCCCTAGCCAGTGGAAAAGCTGCAGGTCCGGACTCCATCCCTCTCGAGTTTTATAAGTTGTTCTGTTCAGAAATACAAACAGAGATGCTGACTGTTTTTAGAGGTGCACAGGGAGGACATATACCAGATTCTTGGCGCAAAACAACTATCATTCTCATTAAAAAAAAAGATAAACCTGAATTAGATCCCGCATCATTTCGTCCAATATCATTAATAAACGTGGATAGTAAAATCTACTCAAAAATCTTAGCTACTAGATTAGCAGCTGTGATCTCTCCTTTAGTGTCTTTACGACAGCATGGCTTTATCCCAGGTAGAGACACAGCCGACCATGTTCAGCGGGTAATAGCTCTTTTAGACTGGGCTCAAACGACCCATTATCCCCTCGGTGTGATCCTGTTGGACGCTGAGAAGGCGTTTGACAGGGTCACCTGGGGGTTCTTGTGGGCAGTTTTGCGCTGGAAGGGGTTCAGTTTGGAATTTCTCCACTCACTCCAGTCGCTTTATAAATCTCCAGAAGCGACCCTCTCGATTTCAGGATTGCGCTCAAGCTCCTTTTGTATTGGAAGGGGCACTCGTCAAGGTTGCCCTTGTTCGCCCCTGTTATTTGCTTTGTATATAGATCCGCTTCTAAGTAAAATAGAGAAATGTACAGAAATACCTCCGGTCAGGATTCCTTCAGCAGAGTATAAGGCATTAGCTTATGCTGACGATATTGTAGTATTGACTAGTAGCGTGGCACTGGCATTTCCAGCTATTAAGAGTCTCACAGTACAGTTTGGACATTTGTCTGGTTACAAACTTAATGTCACCAAAACCCAGGTGATCCAGTCAGCATCTATGGGTCCGTCCGACGCTCCGGTGGTGCAGACCGCGGGATACTTAGGGGTTAAAATAATGGCTGCAGTAGAAAATATTCCAGACTTGAATATCCTGCCGGTAATTAAAGCAACCAACTCTCTATTGACAAGGATAGACAATCTCCATCTGTCTCTGTATGGTCGGGGAAACGTATTGAAAATGTTGGTTTTACCAAAGTTTCTGTACCTTTTCAGGACCATTCCATTGGAATTTTCTCATGCAAGCCTAACTCAAGCTGAAAGGTGCTGCAATAGATTTCTTTGGAGTTACCATCGCCCTCGTAGAGCAGCTAAATGGATGTACCTTTCGAGGGGGAGGGGAGGATGGGCAATACCTAATTTAATGCTGTACTATTGGTCAGCTTATATCCAACATTTAGCCGTACCGCTCTTTGGGGATAGGGCTTGGGTACCACAATGCTGTAGGCCTTCTATTTTTGAAATAGGCTTGGGAGAAGAAGTTAAGGGAATATTAGTTCGGGTACTGGAACCTAGTTATTACAAAAAGACTAAGTTTAAGGTAATAATAGCAATGTTCTCGCTTTGGCGTAAGATCCGCCGTAAATATCAGATTCTTAAAATTAATAATTATACTCCCCTTGCCGCGGCAGGACTGTTACCTCCTATTTTTCAAGATTTAACTCTATTTAGGTGGATGTCGCAGGGGGTAAGGACTATAGGAGATCTTGGAACCGAGGGAGTATTGGCTTCGTTTGAGTTTTTGAGGGAGAAATTTAGTTTGAATCCACACGACTTCTTTAAGTACTTACAGATTCGTAGTTTTGTAGAGAAAGCAAAGGGGCAGGATCTTGTTTTTTTTTTAAAAAATCCACTCATGGAATTGATATTAAAACGCTCCAGAATAGGTATGCTGTATCAATGTCTACTCTCCAGCTTTCCAGATGATATACTCTTACAGAATGCTAAATGGGAAACAAAATTAGGTAAAACAGACTTAGATATTTCTCAGGCTTTAGAATTGTCAAATAATGTTTTTATGTCAGGAAGCTTACGGTCTCAAAGTTATATGGCACTGTTTGACCTGTACTACACCCCGGCTAAAATTGCTAAATGGGGAGGCACAGGAGGTCATCAGTGCTCGAGATGTGGTCTGGCAGCCGCTAATGATTTACACATGTTTTTTTCCTGTCCCAAATTGCATATATTTTTTCACGACATAGAAGTTTTTTTAAACTCTAAACTCAATATTTCAGTTGTTTTTTCGGCAGAATTTGTCATATTTGGTTGTGAGAGTGGCTGTCAGAAGCAGAGAACTCGGGATGAGACTGCTTTCTTGTTTATAGTTATGTCTGTGGTGAGACTGTCGATAACTTCGGAGTGGATAATTCCTGATGCCCCTACTTTCTTAAATTGGAGAGCAAGGATTTTGGCTTTATATTATTTAGAATCAGCTATTTTTTCAAGATGGGGTAGAAGAAGACGCGAGAAGGCGCAACGTATCTGGGACCCTTTGGAAAAATGGATTAAGGAGTAGTTAAAAGTAAGGGAGAGAGAGAAAAAAAGGGGAAAGAAGAGAGGGGGAAGGGAAAGAGGGGGGAAAAGGGGAAAGAGGAGAGAAAGGGAATTACCTTCTCTTTTTGATTTTTTTTTTTTTTTTTTTTTTTTCTCCTTGGTAGCTGTAGCTGTATTTGAAGCCAATGGTGTGCGAATGTCCTATGCATTGTAAAGAGCGTTTGCTCTTGGTTTTTCTTCTTCTTATTCAGTGTTGTTTGTTCCAAGCTTCTTAATAAAAAAAAATTAAAAAAAAAAAAAAAAAAAAGAAATCTTACTTCTGTGGCTTGTGTCTTTTTCCTGGCGTGTGATTTATGGTCCCAGCTGCCAGTGAACCTTCCTTTCCTAGTGACAGACCTTTATCTCACCTTCTCCTATTTAACGTTGTTGCCTGGATCCTTAAGAAGTAGTTTTCTGTTGACTCGAATGCTTGGACCTTGTTGCTGGATCAGAAAGTCTGCTGTGTCCAATTTAAAACACAGAAGTTACAAGCACACCCGAGTGTCTCTTTTCGTTGGTTGTTAGGGTACGACCTGCATCTGTGCTGCTATTCTTTTAGTTTCAAATCTGTTTTTAAAGACTTTTCTTGAATGTTAGTTACCAAAACGTGAAAAAATCAAGGGAAAATATACTTCATAATGAGTCGGTCTTATCTATTGAACTCGTACTAATACCGTTAGGTTGAGAATGACAGATAGTGCAAAAGTGTACAGCTAAAGGAATGCTAACCCTGGCAGTGGTTGCTCACTTCATCCTCCATTATGGAAACCCCAGAAGAGAGAGTCATGGTTTGTGTGATCCCACATGCTGCACTTTGTCTCAAAGTACCTTGGTTCATAGCGAGTGATGGATCCACATATAATGTCTAACACCCACGGTGAGCAGCAGGCGCAGTTCTAATATATTTACATCAGTCATGCTTAACTCTACTTCTACTAATACTCCCTAGAATTTTGTCTGATCCTTCTCCGAATCGTCACAAAGCTGAGGGTTAGGACAAGAAACACCTTTTTGTTCTCATACTTCACTTCCTTTCTAATGGCTGAGTACCTCAAAATCTCATCTCACATGCCAAGGTTAGAAAGGGTGACGGGTACTGTGCCCTTTCTGTCACTCCATCCATTCAAAACCTGGGAGGTTCAAGGCTCTATCTAACCTGAAGAGGACCTCTGCCATTACCAATCAGGGGACTGTCTAAAACCATCTCCATCTCAGATCCAGTCCCTCTGTTGGGCTTGGGGCTCCATCTCGTCTTCGTTAGTAGTTAGACCTTGTGCAGATTCTTCTTTTTTTGTTTCGGGTCTTGCTGGGATTTCTCACATTCATTTTGTTTAGTCTCTGATTTTGCTGGTTTTTGACTTGTATCGTGGCATTGATATAATGTATTATTGATACTGGGGTGGCCTCAAGGCAGCGACCGGTTCTTGTCTGAATTCCATAGAATGCATGAATGGGAGAGTGTATGCTTATAGTGTGACTACATGGGGTGATTTAAGTGTTGTGCATCTAGATTGTATGGGTACTCCTGTCTTGTCATTGTGGACTTGGCATTGTACATATGCATATCTGTGATGCAGACGAGTGCAATGTAGACACACCCACATCCAGAACATCATCAGACTGGAGACGAAGAAGTGCAAAAAAGAGAAAACAGGGCAACAGACCTCCATTTGTTCATCCTGGTTCTGGAACAAAATCTATATCAACAAAAAGTCTGCGGGTCTCGTGAATCAGAACTGAGAGCTAATAACGACAAGACAACAAATTCATAAGGAAAGTCCTCTTAAAGAGGACGAAGTCTCATCACCCACAAGGTGGCATGCTTCATCATTTGGGACCTCCTCTTAACCGCACCTAGTGCAGGTAAGGAGCTACAACTCCTTGCTAGTGTCAAAAGGAGGAGCTCACTGATGTTTTAAATGTGAAAACAGAGGACTAGATCTCCTAAAGATCGATGAAGCTACCTGAAGTGTGGTGAAAAAAAGTGTGATAAGGGTGCAGTGTATATAAACAGTGTATTAAAATTGACTACCCAAAGAAAAATATGTTTATTCAGTATCTCAGGGTGTCAAAGAGTAAAAAACATGAAAACGTGTTCTCGGTAAGTATCAGAACACGCTAATAACAAATGCGGTCTACATGTTTCAGCCAACTATGATCTGACAATATGATCATGGCTTTCTTCAGGACCATATGATGATACTACTGCAACAAAAAATAAATGAAGTGCGAATTGTCACAAAGCAAAAGATAAAAGGAACGATACAACCAACTAGTATATCTGCGTATTCAAAGATAGGCGGAACTGCAGGGATACAAGATAATTACGTGTTAGAGAAAACAAAAACAGGAGAAAACACAAATATCACATGTTGTGTTGGGTCATAGCAGTCAGTAACTTAAACAACTGTATTTATGAACGACTGTCATGCAAAGGTCTACAATTGACCTTCTTACCCGCAAAAAGTCGGGGATAACACCCTCCACTCCTGGTAACAACTCAGGGCATGAGGCAACGCTCTATACAAAACATTAAAAAAGAAGGGAAAAAGCTAGTACCACAGTAGAACCAAGTACTGGGTGCTTAGTTCCTCTTAATAGCACCGCTAAAAATAAACCTAAAACGGAGGATACAGGAAATCACTCAGCGAGACTATCATAACCAAAGTACTGGACCTGGAATTTATACGTTGTACTGACCCCACTCAAAGCGAATCAGAGGTAGAACAACCTATGTTGCTGAACGACATTCAATAATGAACAGCCCTTGAATCAGCGCGTAATTATAATCAACAAGCAAAGAGCCAAGACCCAAAACTTGGAATAGATGGCTACTCCTCAAATAAGCGCATGCATCTCTCAAAAACCGAAGGATCTAGGGCTTGAGATATGGCGCCATGGCTATAATAATTGCCGCAGCAGCATACGATCACTAGAGCATGCCTAAACACATCCAGATTCGCTTAACCAACCTAATGGCGCGCTGGCTTCCTTACCTATCCGTCGTTACCCCGGACGTTCTTCCTGGTTGTTCCGAGTGGTAACCGTAGGGGAGCGGGCGCATCATTTATAAAAACCCAAATATTCTGAACACCTGAGAACCGGCATACGGAGCATACGAGTAAACCTCGTCACGTGACTAGGGCATATCAAGATATCACGCTCGTACGTCAAGGATCAACAACAGGCTTGATGGGAAATGTAGTATCAAGACAATGTGATAGAGTACGGAGTTCTAAATGTGCACAAAATCACTGTAAATAAGAAGTATGATCGGAAAAGTCTGTCAGTCTAAACACGCTGAAAGCTTCATAGACCATCGGGACAAACCATATTCACATGCATACCGCTCTCAACAAAAGCACGTAATGAAAGAGCTGTAGTGATGGACACAGATTGGAAATATTGTCTCGGGTCATGAGTAAATAAGTAATCAATACGAACAACAGTGTAGCAAAAAAGGAACGCCGGGAGTATGTCCAAAATCACGATGGTGTAAAAAGAAGAAAGGGAGTGTGTCCAAAATCACGATCGTGTGAAAAGATGGCGATCGTGTAGAAGCCTGCACATAACCAGGGTTATTGAGGTCATACCCCACTACAACCGGAGCACAAGTCCATAGCAAACAGACATAGAAGGTTGCCCCAGTAAAAGTCACGTGTGCTACATCATACCTTAGCCAGAAGCTCTATCGCATTATTGTCAGAAAGTCTTATATCGGTGCTGCACACTATAATCCAACAGCCTATAAAGAGCAAGTGTATTATTTCAGCGCATTGAGTTCCAAGGAATTGCATCATTAATCCCAAACACATCACTATGCAATTTGAACACCCAACGCTGTTCTTTTTTAAACAAGAAGTTCGATCTGTCAGTGACATGTGAGGGAATAAAAGGTTGCTCAAGGATGGTCCATGAGACTTCTTCAGGTTTATGATTGAGTTCCACAAAATGGTTAGTTAGGCGAGTCGATTGTTTTTTACACCTAATGGTGCTCTTATGTTCCATAATTCTCAGCTTGACTTTCCTGGTCGTCATCCCAACATATCTCTTGTTACATGGGCATGTGATTAAATAAATCACCTTGTCACTGTTGCAATTTGTATGTCTTGTTTGTCGCCATGGTTTAACAGTACCAATGTCAATTTTGGTGGTGTGTTTTGTTTGTGGACACACTGCACAACTGCCACAAGCAAAATGTCCCTGTACAGGCGGCATACTCCAAAGGGTATTCAAAGAGGTAACAACTACGTTCCTAGGTCGTGTGTGAACTAGTGTATCACGCAAATTGGCGCTTCTCTTAAAAGAGAACTTTTTCGTAAAATTAGACTCCATTTCTTTTTTGAAGATAAAATCCAAGAGAATATTGAATCTGGAGGTAGAAATAGAGACAGGGGGTTAAGAGCGAGATCTACTTTCAATCCACCAGTTCATTCTATTCCTGCCCATGTTCTCGCATTCGAGACAGCTGTTACTAAAGAAGTCTCTGATTTAGGGACTTCATCCATCGGGCATTATCAGAATTTACCTAATTCAGAAAAACAGGCCTTGGCTTCTCTCTCCAGAAACTCTGATATTACCATCAAGCCCGCCGATAAGGGCGGAGCTATTGTCATTCTTAATACACTGGATTATAGGGCAGAGTGTTTGAGACAGCTCAATGATGAGAGATCCTATAGACTACTCATAAGTGATCCCATGTCTAGAATCAAGAAGGAAATTATTGAGTTAGTCAATGAGGCTAAGCTTGAGGGGTGGATTTCTGCACACGAGGCTGAGTTTTTGGTAACCGAACATCCGGTAATACCCTATTTTTATGTGTTACCCAAGGTACACAAGGCACAACGTCCCCCCCGGGAGACCAATCATCTCGGGGTTAGGTTCACTTCTTGAACCCCTCTCGACATTTGTGGACTTCTTTTTGAGGCCTTTAGTTAAGACCATGCCCACTTACCTCCAGGATACTAAAGATGTCTTACAATTGCTTCCTGGTATCAGTTTTGACATCGAGACGGATTTCCTCGTCAGTTTCGACGTGGAATCCTTCTACACTTGCATACCGCAGATAGAGACACTTGAAGCTATCAGAGGTTTGTTGGATGATAACTCGGAGGAGTTGAGCTCACCAGTCTCCTTCATCATGGTTTGAGCCAGGCTGGCTATGACAGAAAATAATTTCAAGTATGAAGACCGGATCTATCTCCAGATCACTGGTATTTTCATGGCCAATCTGTACGTACACCTTTTTGAACAAAACTATTTACTCAATACAGACAATCCCTATCGTAACTGTATTGAGTGGAAACGCTATATTGACGATATTTTCATCATCTGGAGAGGTGATCTTACCACCCTGAATGCCTTCCATGGCTGGCTGAACATTCAGAATAATTTTCTCAACTTCACTATGGAAGCCAGCAAGTTGAGTTAACCATTTCTGGATCTCCGTATTTTTCCATTTGGTAGTGGCCTCGAAAGTGAACTTTACGTTAAACCCATTTCGGTCCCGGTCCCTCTGAACTACTAAGATGGCCGCCGTTCGCTCAAGCGCATGCGCGGAGGGAGGTCAGGTGTGTTAAAGCCCACCTCCCTCGACTGCCGATGCTTCGCGCTCTTCTGAAGTCCTCAGCATTTCTGCCTCCACTTACCTTAGTTTCCTGATCCTGCTGTTTCCTCGGTGGTGCTCGGAGCTCGGAGTAGCGTCGGGTCGCGGGCCTTCTTCCCCGGACGTCACCCTCATAGCCTCTCTGAATCGGCGTTCCAGCGGTGGTGATTGCTGTTGGTCTTAGAGCCTTCTTGACGGCATCTTCCTCGTCGCGCAGGCAGTCTCTTCACTCGGCGCTCCAGTAGCAGTTCCTAACGGCGGTCCTGGTGGGGCTGTGGCAGACTTCCTCCGGGTGGACTTTTCAATACCTGTAATGCAAAACAAAGAAAAAAAAAACTCGAAGTCATTACGGTAACAGCGCTCTCGCGCTGCTTTTGTTCATTATTGCAATGTGATAGCACTTACCTCATTTTGGTCCTGGCGCTGTGGGGTCCATCCTTTTTTTTTTATTTGCAAAAACCTAAAACACAAAAGAAAGGAGATACCTGAAGATAAGGTTCCATTTATTTTCTGACATAAGGCTTTAAAGTACAAAGCAAGACGCACTATAAGGTGGGTCTTAATATTACTACAGACATCTTTCCTGTATTTCTTTCTTATACACAGAGTATTTCTAGCATTTTCCTTTGTTGTTTATTCTAGAATCCTATAGAAGTCTTAAACATAAGTCCAAGAAGAAGTGAAACATAGAGTCAAGCCTTTTTTTTAGTGCAAGGTAAGAAGACAATTCACTAGGAGAATTGAAGGGAGACATACATTAAAGAATTTGTATACAAATCCCTTATTTGCATTTATCTGTTTGTTTTTTTATAGTCACGTTCTTCGCTCTGACAGGTCATGTGCCATAGAGAGTATCGACGAGGGATCTTCACCCTGTTCCTTGTTGTGTTTCCCTTCTTCCCCGGAGTACCATTAGCACTTTGACCTTAGGTGCAATGGGTGGTTTGGGGAAGTAGTGGATATTGCTTCATGTCTTTGACGTTCCTGCAAGCAGAAAGTGAATCCTGACAGAGCGCGAAGCCATAAAAGAAAGTTATTGTCTTGCCCGAACGTCATGGACATGAACCAGGTGACCCTTACAGACCTAGCACATATGATGGGTAGCTTACAAAAAGAAACGCAAGCCCTTTCGGCAAGGGTAGATAATATACAGCGGGGACTGAGGTCAGAATCAGGAATGAGTAACCTGGGGGGAACTCCTTTCACTCCTACTCAGACTCCAAGTGCCGGTCTTACGGTAATACAAGTCACCACTCCCCAGTCCATTCCATTGGCCCCTCCTGTGCGGTTTTTAGGGGATCCTTCCAAGTTCGTGACCTTCATTAGTCAGTGTCAATTACACTTTGTGTAAAGCTTCTTGCTTCCCATCGGATCAAGCGAAGGTGGCTTTTATTATATCCTATCTAGGGGGGTCTGCCGCAAACTGGGCCATACCCTTAATAGAAAAAAAACGATCCTCTACTACAGAATTACTCTGCTTTTAAAAACGAATTTAAGAAATTATTTGATAAACATTCCTTTGTGCATTCAGTTGACACCGACCTTCTCAACTTAAAACAGGGAAACAAAGACTTGGCTACTTATATTTCTACCTTCAATAGGTTAGTGGCAGAAGCCGGGTGGCCTGAAGAGAAGCGTAGTACTTTATTTTACCGTGGTTTGAGGGACGAGTTGAAAGATATGCTAGCCCAGGTTGTGGATCCACCCGAGTCCTGGTCCGCTCTCATTGATCTTGTAGTCAAATTGGACCACAGGCTTTCAGAAAGAAAGAGAGAAAGAGGTAGACCAGAAGGACGAGTCCTTTCCTACAGAGAAAAGAAAGGTGAATCTGAAAAGACAACAGAAGAGCCTGAACCCATGCAAATAGGGAGTGTGAGTGGGCCTCTTAGTGAAGAGGAAAGAAGACGAAGACGAGAAAAGAAATTGTGTTTGTATTGCGGAAAGCAGGGACACTTTCTTAGGGAATGCCCTGTAAAACCAAAACAGGCAAGACAGTCGGAAAACTAGAGAACCATAGGTCTCGCGAGACAAAGGCTTCAGGTACTTCAGGAATGATTGTCTCGCTAATACCTTCTATACCAAGTCACTTCTTCCTTTCCTCACGTCTCATATGGGGACAACAGGTTGCAGATGTGCAGATAATGGTAGATTCAGGTGCTTCAGGCAACTTCATGGACACACAGTGGGCTCAGGAGAAGAACATACCTAGGGTGTCTAAAGAGTCTTGGGACGAGGTCACCACTATAGATGGGAGTAAGTTAAAATCTGCTCCCATTACCCATGCCACCATAAAATTAACATTAGTCGTTCAGGAAGAACATCGTGAGCTCATTGTTTTTGATCTCATATGCTCCCCTCAATTTCCAGTAATCCTAGGGTTACCCTTGTTGCGCCAACATTGCCCACTTATCAGTTGGAAAGCAATGAGATTAGCTTTCAACCCCGACTTCTGTGAGGCGCACCTTCTTACTGAGTTGATCAGTACGAAGACGGTTGACGCCCTTACTCATATTGAGGAACCAGAAATACCTTTGGTTTATCAGGATCTAAAAGAAGTATTCGATAGTGAAAAGGCTACAAGTCTTCCACCTCATAGATCTTTTGATTGTAGAATAGACCTATTACCTGCAGCCCGCATACCCTGTAGTAGGGTGTATTCTTTAACAGAAAAGGAAAACTTGTACTTAAGGGAATATCTAGACAAAATGCTACGAATAGGTTTTATCCGTCCTTCCAGGTCTCCAGCTTCCTCGTCTCTTTTTTTTATACCCAAAAGAGAGGGAGGTCTTAGATGTTGCATAGATTACAGAGCTTTAAATGCTGTCACTATCAAGAACAGGTATCCTTTGCCATTAATATCTTCCCTCCTTGATCAAATAAAAGATGCTCAAATTTTCACCAAACTTGATTTAAGAGAAGCTTACCATCTTGTGAGAATTAAGGAAGGAGACGAGTGGAAAACAGCCTTTTGCACCAAATTTGGGTTGTACGAATACTTGGTAATGCCCTTCGGGTTGTGTAACGCCCCTTCGGCTTTCCAGTTCTTAATTAACGAGGTCCTAAAAGACATGTTAGACTTGTTCGTCATTGCTTATATAGACGATCACTTAATTTACTCCTCATCACAGCAAGAACATGAAGTCCATGTTCGAAGAGTCCTTGAACGATTGCGAGACAACCACTTATATTGTAAAATAGAAAAGGGTTGCTTCCATACCAGGGAAGTAAGTTTTCTTGGATTTGTGTTAACTCCTCAAGGAATCAGTATGGACCCGCAGAAGGTGGAAGCCATTATGCGCTGGCAAGCACCACAAAATGTGAAAGAGATCTGGAGTTTTCTCGGTTTTGCTAACTTTTACAGGCGCTTGATTAGTAATTTTTCTGATGTGGTGTCACCTATTACCAGGTTATTAAAGAAAGGGGTCAGGTTTAGTTGGACTAATGAGGCAGAAAGGGCCTTTTCTACATTGAAGAATGCCTTTAGTAAGGCACCAATTTTACGACATCCAGACCCTTCTTGGCCTTTTGTAGCAGAGGCTGATGCCTCTCAAGTGGCTGTGGGGGGGGTTCTTTCTCAGACTGATCCTGAAACCGGACATCTTCATCCTATAGCATATTATTCTCAAACTATCGCCAGCTGAACAAAATTATACCACTGGTGATAAGGAACTATTAGCCATTAAAAGGGTGTTTGAGGAATGGAGACAATACTTACTAGGAGCAAATCACAGAATACTTGTTCTCACAGATCACCGTAACTTACAATTTCTGAAATCCGCCAGGGCTCTATCTATGAGACAACTACGCTGGACGCAATTCTTTAGTGACTATGACTTCCTGATTCAGTTCCAAGCAGGAAAACGAAATGGCAAAGCAGATGGTTTGTCCCGTATAGGCTATGAAAACACGGAAATACAGGGTGACCCTCCCCCATAATAGCCAAAGACATAATAATTGGTGCCCTAAGCTCCGAGGATGACTTTTTGAGAGCTGTCAAAGAAGAACAATCGTCCTCCGCTATGAAACAAACAGTAGAAAATCGTGAAGTCACTAGAGAACAGGATTTCTTTTATGTCCAAGGAGGTTTAGTTCTCCCCACCCATGCATTAAGGTTACAGGCATTGGAGTCGGGACATCCAGGGTACAAGAAGACACTGGACCTATTAAAAAGACACTTTTGGTGGCCTAGTATGGGGAGAGACGCAAGACATTATGTCCAAACATGTCATATCTGTGCCCAAGGAAAAGCCTCACACCAAAGCCCTGTGGGATTGTTGCAGCCGTTACCTACACCGCCTAGTCCCTGGCACACCGTGTCTTTAGATTTTATAGTGGATTTACCCAAAACTGCCCAGGGGAATACTACTCTTCTTGTAACAGTAGATTTACAACCCAAGATGGCACATTTCGTCCCATTGAAAGCTCTCCCCTCATCACGGGTTTTAGCCTCTGTCTTTGTCCAGCACATAGTTCAGTTACACGGCCTTCCATCTGTGCTAATATTAGATAGGGGAGCTCAGTTCGTCTCTAGATTTTGGAAGGGGTTAGGAGCCTTGTTACAGATAGACGTGCGGTTATCCTCTAGTCACCACCCTCAAACAGACGGCCAAACTGAGAGAGTAAACCAATGCTTCGAGCAATACATTAGGTGCCACACTTTATACTCTCTAGCTGACTGGGATGAAATGGTATGGATTGCGGAGTTTTCCTATAACAATAGTTGTCACTCATCCACGTCCTACTCCCCCTTCTATTGCAATTATTGTTTTCACCCAAGCACAATACTAGCACCACAACCTGCTTCTTGTCCTGCCCCTGCAGCCATAGATTTCATAAAGGAAAAGCAAGATATACACAAGACAGCTCGAATTACACTAGAAAACGCCAAGGCAAGTTATAAAAAAGGGGCGGATTCCCACAGGCGCACAGAACCCGAGTATCAACAAGGAGACAAAGTTTGGCTATCTTCTAAATATCTGACGTTGAGAGGATCTTGCAAATTTAAACCCAGGTATATTGGACCATACAAGATATGTAAGGTGGTTAATCCTGTTGCTATGAAGTTGGATCTTCCGGCTTCTTTGAAGATTCATCCTGTATTTCATGTGTCGCTATTAAAACCAGTAGAACCTGGTACACGTCTTACCAAGGTTCCACTCCCTATAATAGTGAATGGAGAACCGGAGTATGAAATTGGGGCAATCATTGACTCACGTAGAGTTCGACGTCAACTCCAATACTTGATACATTGGAAAGGTTATGGTATTGAGGAACGTACTTGGGAGCCCTCCAGCCAGGTACACACCCCTCGACTAGTACGTATATTCCATAGACGGCACCCTGATAAACCCAAGCCGGTTGGTGGGATTGTGGGGGGTGTACTGTCGGGACTGCCGGTCCCGGTCCCTCTGAACTACTAAGATGGCCGCCGTTGGCTCAAGCGCATGCGCGGAGGGAGGTCAGGTGTGTTAAAGCCCGACCTCCCTCGACTGCCGACGCTTTGCGCTCTTCTGAAGTCCTCAGAATTTTTACGAAGGTTGCAGAGGGGCCCTACTCAGGTAGGGGTTCCCCCTAACACATATCTCAGCACCCTGCCTTGTAAGATTAGCAAGGCCTGCCTTAGGGGTGACCTATGAGGATATATGTGTTGTATTAAGTGGGATACAGGATACCTATATCCCTGTAAGGGGTGCAAGCACCACCTTACCCAGACTACAGTAGTGGTCTGGTGGTGTCAGTTTGTATGGCTGTCCCAGGGGTGGCACAATAAGTGCTGCAGCCCCTGGTAGGCCTCTGAGGGACCCATGCCCTGGGTACCTAGGGTACCATCTACAAGGGGCTGATAGGGTTTCCTCAGTATCCAATTGGTATGTACCTAGGGTACTCACATCAGTTTAGAGAGGAAGCAGATAGGCTGGGGTCCTGGATAGCAGGGCCACAGCCTGGCTAGAGTCAGAAAACAGTCAAAACATCAGCAAAAAGTTGGGGGCAACTATGCAGTCGATGCCACTCTCCTACAGTAATAATATGGTGAGATAGTATTCCTGGGCGATCTTGGCACGGGAGGCAAAATGCCAGTCCAGGAGCAATTGAAATAGAGCCATGTTTAAATATCTAAACATTATGAGCATGTGCTCATGAGCCACAGCCCAACTAACATTTGGGCACCTTCCAACTGTGGCCTTGATGGATATAGCTCTGAGGAAGGCATGGATTTATTTATCCAGAACATGCATCATGTTCTTACCACAAGGGTTTGTGGAGTGAAAGCCCAGCATCTAGGTCTTGCTGGAGAGGGCAACCATCAGCAAGAAGTGGCAAACGTACAAGCCGATCCATTACAGCTGTAGAGTTCAGCGACCAGCTCAGAAGAAAGAGGTGGGACCCAGGGAAACACGGCGTGCTATAGGTTATGATGACATGGCCATGGGTGCAACCAAGAAGTATTGGGGGGAGTTATCAGTTTTGCCTATGAACCTTCACCTGGAAGGGTATATATGGATAGGGAGTTTTATGGCTACATGGTATCCCTGATCAAAGTGAAGGTGAATGAAGTACGACCACTGGAAGTGGAGGTCCAACCAGAGAGACTGCCTGACTGAGATACAAACACCGGAAGTGGATGGCCACCTGGCATGGCTGATTGACTGAAGGGGAAATTAACATGACAGCTGTAAGTCTATGCCTGTGGAAGCGCTCCTGGTGTGCCTGGATAACCAAGGCATGGCCACTGCAAGTGGACGGCCACCTGGCATGCCTGACTCACTGAAGGTAATGTAACATGGCTTGTACGGTTCACCGGTAGTGAAGGATGACTGAGTGAGCCTGACTGACTAAGGTATAAAGTGGAAGGGCGCCCGGTATGCTTGATTAACTAAGGTAATACGACTGAACGTTCCCCCCGCAGGGAACCAATGCAAAACTGTCCCTGTGAATTTAGAGCGCAAACTGAAACTATGACTGATCGCTTGTGAGTGAAAGCAGCCAATAAATTACCACCTTTACTCTTCCAAACAAATAAATGTGGTCTCTGTAAATGGGATTTGGGTTGAGTGACTGGGTAGGGGTACCACTACTGTGAGTTCTGTGTTCTAGGACTCCAGAGGTGACCAGCGATAGCCACGCCGGTGTCTAGAGACGAACACTGATGAGACTGGTAAGGCCACCTCTGTCCCTGTGCCCCCGCTTCTCCACGAGGAGCTGGCTGTGCCCATCTCAGGGGCAGCAGCACTGAACACAGTGAAGGCTTTTCTGGTCCTGGTCAGGGGTATGTTTCTGTCCCATCGTGGCACAGGAGAACCTTACCCATCAGAGAGCCACCGACTGTTCCAAGCCCTTTGAATATAATTAGCGGATGTGCACCCCTTGCCACCAGCACCTGCTTAGCCTTTCTTTCGGGCATTGTTTGTGACACCTCAAGAAAATGATCTCCTGTTTCCTCCTTTAACATATATAGAAAGTAAAGGGGAAAGGGAAGAGAGAAATTCTGTCGACACTAGCCCGCGTTGGTTTCTGAGCCAGTGTCACTCAGTCAGGGGGCTTGGTCATCTGGTCATGTTGTATTACTGAGGAACTGGTGCTGTGAGCTCCTGAAGAGTGGAGCTTGGGGGCGGGGAACAGAGAAGATAGACAATGATGCAGACTCCGGCCCCTCACTCTTGCTAGATCCAAATCTGAAGTATCGGCACCCTGGTCCCCTCCCAAAGGTAATGCCAACAAGCAACACATTTGTAAAAATGAAACTCCTGGTGCAGCACGACTAAGCAAAAGTCAACTAACCACTACTAGTTAATCACGAGACTAACAAAGCAAGGAAAGGGAAACAGTCTTAAAGGTAGTCAAGTATTGAGCCAGAGCAACAAATGGTGATGGGTGGAATGCTTTAAAGAACTCTTAGCGGCTAGCAATTGTCCGGGGCCACATGCCAGTTATGTGTTTCTTACCCACTCTGCCACTCCAATGGACAGACAACCAGATGCAAATCAGTCCAGCCCTGTCTGCCCCTCGAAATGGAAACACAAACTTCCCCAGGCCGGCTTCAGCCCTTTGGGCCTTATCAGTGAGACCAGCTTAGGCCCTATGGCACTGCGAGTAGGGGACCCACCTTTGGACCTACCCATCGCACTGAGAGCTTCACATCAAAACCACAAAAGGTAAAGGGTCACAGCCACCGGCAGTCGCTTAAGGCCAGTCCAGTTGCTAAATTGACCTACACCCCCCCCCTCCCACTTTCCCATGAGAACTCCTCCATCAGCTTTGTGTACAAAATCAAGGGCCTAAGACTGTAAATACACACCACAAACAAATCACATCTGTTCCCAGCGCTTCCGAAAAGACGGCCATTCCAGCTGCTGACTATTCAAGCCCTGTGACCTCATTAGATGCGAGCAGAGGCACCACTATCTGCGGCAATCACACGGTCGCATTCTGGGGTTGGAAACCGGCTTAGCTGAGGCCCTGCCTCTTGCGACGCTCCCTCCAGTAAGAAGCTGCTGCCGCGGCTCGAGGTTGAGGCCCTGCTGCCTCTGCCGGAGAAAGATGCATTCTATAGAATCCGATGCACCATCAGCAGCTCCACCAGTCACCCTCAGCAGCGTAGGGCCCACAGCGCTGTTCATACAGGAGGTGCCATTGGATGCCAGTGGCCATTTCCTGGCAGTGTTTACAAACCGCGCCATTTGATTTGATTCGATTTTTGTATTTGTAGAGCGTGACTGTCACTCCATAAGGAGCATCCTGGCTCAGAGGCGAGGATGAAGTGAAGCCGCGGGGACTCCATATCAGTGAGAGGCAGAGTTCGCCTGGAGCTACAAAGACCCATTCCTACTTCTGACAGACAGTGCGGTCCTTGACGGTTTCAGTCGGTTTCACCTCCCTCACGCGCTCCAGCCAGGGCATGGCCTCGAGCACACGCAGTTCATGTGCAGGGATGACTTGCCTCGGGTGGAATGGAGGGAGCTAGGAGGAAAACAAGGGATGGGTCCTCACTGAGGCCCCGGCTGACGCAGGACCAGTTGCCTGATGAGGAAGGTTTTTGGGTGTGGCTCGTGGCGATGCTTGGTAGCGCATGGTAAGTGGGTGCTTCACGCGGGGCACTTGAAGGCATTATCAGTACTGAAATAGAAAGAATGTTTTTACCTGTTGTGGTCTTGTGGAACAACTGTAGTGAAACGATTCGAACCCCTGCATCAGTGTAGCCCTCCTTCTGGCTGCCGTGTCCATGGTTTGAAGTAGACTTTATATTAGAGTAAGTCAAATGCATTCTTACTCGGATATCAGTCCAATAGAAAGGCCACTGTCCAATCACCTGTCAATTTTTAAAGCTTTTTCTTGTACTCTATCCTAGTGAGTCAAGAAAGCGGACTGTCTTCAAAGAGAGCCCTTCACACTTTAGAATCCTCCCCAGGTCGCCATCCAACGACGGTTGGCAAGTAGTGAGCATGGGGGGGGGGGGGGGGGGGGGTAAATGTGTGATTGGTGCGTGCATGCATGCAAGGAGAGTAGTAAGTGTAAATAAAAAGAAATAGCCACTTGCTTCCAGTACGACGTCCTCACTCCGTCCCTCTTCTGCTATGTCTCGAGCAAATTCCCCTAACCAATCTTGACGCTGCTCTCACCAGCATGAGAGCAACGCCAGGATTGGAGGAAATGGTCTCTCTCGGCGCTCCAGAGGGCCATGGAGGCTTGTGCTTCCTCTATCCCAGCTGTCTTAAGACAGCTATTTTAGAGAAGTTTCAAATGCGCATTCTGGCTGGCTGTAGCACGATGGCCGGCCAAAAAGACATGTGCACTTTAAACTGAAGTGCACATCTCACTGCTGCCATTCAGCTGCAGTGGCCCCTCCCTGTTCTGACATCCGGTTCAGGACGGGTGGGTGAAAAATAAAATGGTCATAAATGAACTTTATTAACATTCAATTTTTCATCTCTGGGCCTCTCCTAGGGGGCATTTTTGGCAGTGGGATGAAGCTCCTCCACTCTCACCGAGGAGCTGGCCTTGTTGCCACCACAATTTTCTACTCATATTTTAGTTGTGTGGCCTTGTTTTTCTGAAGTTATGGGGCAGAATGTTCTAATCACTTTGTCTCCCTGTAGCTGGGATGTACCGGCCATTAAAGGCCCGCTCCCTTGTTAAAGGCCTGAGCCAACACGTGTCTTTAATGGCCACTACAGCTATGGCGGGCTATAAAACTGTGTTTGTGTTTAATAACTCACATTCGCTTGCTTTCTATTTGCTGTCTTTATTTGTTTTAGACTGTCCAGCTTAAGTTCATCCCTCCCCTGAAGCATAGCCTATTTACTATATTTTTAAGTGCTCCCTTTCTGAAAACAGGCCTTTAAATCTTCTTCTCATCTTGTCACATTTGCTGTGCATTCAAAGACAAAGGTCAAATTTCAAGCTCTGCCTTC
Source organism: Triturus cristatus (assembly GCF_964204655.1). Lineage (NCBI taxonomy): Eukaryota > Metazoa > Chordata > Amphibia > Caudata > Salamandridae > Triturus > Triturus cristatus. The sequence goes on from NC_140595.1 coordinate 197,292,509, forward strand.
CAAAGGAGCTTGGTGTTTACTTTTCTTTCTCTGACTTCAAAGTGAGATGATTTATGTGACAATCTTGCTGTGAAAGGAAAGTTTTTTTTCTCGGACACAACACTTAAATGTCTGTAAGTGAACTGTGCAGATATTTTAGAATATATCAGAATTAGAAAAGCCCAAATGAAGATGGTATTTTTGAAATTCTGAAGTGTGGTGGAAACAAATATTTTAATACTCTCAAAACAATATACTTGGTGGTGACATTTCCACACATATATAATATTGTGCTCAATATTTTTTTATCAGTAAAACTACGTCCCTGCAAATGTAATGATCATGTCAATTGAAAATGTGTTGTCTGTAAGGGCAGTGTTCTAACACACCAAACATACTCCACAGTACGCCGGTCCACTCTCCACCACTCTATCCCGCCCCATTCTGTGCCACGCCACTCCATTCTGTGACACTCCTCGCTGCTCTACACTACTCCACTGCACGGCATGCCACTCCACTCTGTCATACGCCGCACGACTCTACGACATGCCACTCCTGTCTGTCACCCCACTCGAGTCCATCTACTCTAACACACTTTACAACACACCACTCTGACACTCCACTCTATGCCACTCAACAACAAGCCCTTACACTCTACTCCCCTACACTCTACTACACTCCACTCTGACACTTTACTTCACTCTACGCTACACTACTCCACTCTACTTCATGACACTTTTCTCAACTTTGTGCCTCTCCACTCTGACACTCTACTCCATGACACTCTATTTCACTTTATGCCACTCCACTCTGACACTCTGTTCCACTCTGCGCACATCCCTTGGTGCCACTCCATGCCACTTTACTCCACTCTACTTTGTGACACCCTACTCCACTACGCCTCTCCACTCTATGCCATGACACTCTATGCCACTCCATTTTACTCTACTCCATTCTTCTACAACACTCTACTCCATGACACTCCATTCGACGACACTCCACTCTACCACAGTCTACTCCACTCTGATAATTTACTCCACTCTACTTTACGTCATTCTACTTTACAACACTCTACGCCACCCCACACCACTCTACGCCACTCCACTCTACGCCACTCCACTCTACGCCCCTTCACTCGACGCTACAACACTCTACTCCTTCCACGACACTATACCACTCCACACTACAATCTACATCACTGTATACAACTCCCTATGCACCATTCCACATCACTTTACTCCACTCTATGCTACTCCACTCTACCCTACAACGCTCCACTCCACTCTGTGCCGCTCCACTATACGACCCTCCCCTCTAGGCCCTTCCATTATATTCCACTCATTCCAAGACACTCCATGCCACTCCATTCTGTGACACAGTACCCCACTGCCTGCAACTTCACTATATGACAATCAACTCCACTCTACGCCATGACACGCAACTCCCTCTATGCTCCTTTACTACACTCTACGACACTCTACACCACACTACGCCGCTCCATTCTATGACCCTCTTTTCCACTCCATTGTACCACACTCTACTCCCTTCTGTGCCTCTATGCTATATGACACTCTACTCCCCTCCACTTTTGGCCCTTCCACTCTTGGCCCTTCCACTCTACTCCCTCCATGAGACTCTTTGCTACTCCACTCTACTCTAGTTCACTTTACTCTACACTACTCCACGTCACTGTGCGCCAATCTACAACACTCTATGCCACTCCATTCTAGGACTGTACTCCTCTCTATGCCACTGCAGTCTGTGACAATCTACTTCACACTACTCCAATGCGTGCAACTCCCTCTGCGCCACCCCATGCCACTTTACTACACTCTACGACTCTACACTCTAAGAAGTCTATTCCACTCCACCCTGATATGTCACTCTACGCCACCCCACTGTATGACACTATGCACCTCTCCACTCTACTCCACTGTATGACACTCTACTCCACTCCCTCCATGACACTCTATGCCACTCCACTCTATGCCACTCCACGCCAATCCACTCTGTGCCACTCCACGACACTCAACATCACTCCACCCTATGTCACTCCACTCTACTCTACGCCACTCCACTCCTCTCCATGCCACTCTCCTGTATGCCAATAACTTTTAGCCATGCTGAACAGCAGCCACACTGGTGTACAACACGGCTAAAACACATTGGCAAAGTCAGTAGCTCTTGCATTGGCGAGACCCATTGGCTTTGCCAATGCTGGTTAATTTATAACATTCTACCCTCAGTGGGTGGAATGTTCTAATAGCTTTATAGCCCTTGTGCCTCAAGCTTAACCAGTTGTTAAAGGCCATCTCCCTCGCTAAGGCACTCGCCTGCAGCTCGGGCCTATAAAGGGGGTATCGGGGCCTTTAACAACTGGTATAGCCCTCTGCAGAGGTCTTTAAGGCTCTATCGAAGAGCTGAGTGTTCCAAGCTGTTTTCCATTGTGGTTGAAACTTTAAACTGTGTTTTTTGCTTAATACCATAGTTTTATAGTTTCTAGTCACTGTGACTAGTCGGTGTTAATTCATAATCAAATGGGATGCTGTTTTATTTTGGTAGGCACTCAGTGTTTCCACCTCTCAGACATGAAACACTGAGTTAGCCTTGCCAGGATTTTAACTCGTGATGACCTGCAGATCACACCGGACATCAGTATCTTGTGCTTAACTCGCTGAGCCAGATTCAATGCAATCTTTTTCTCGGACAGTGGGCAAGACTAGTCGTGCTAATAGAATGTTTAGCACAAACAACAAACTCCCTTTATCAGACATGGAAATGACTTAATTCTCTCCATCCCTCTAGGACGCCATAGTTTGCTGATGGTGTTTTCTGCTCTATCCAGAGCGTTTCTTAAATCCCATCTCTGCCCATAAGTGCTGGCAGTAGGAGTTTTAGAGTTCTCAAAGTGAATGAGCAGTAAAAATGCCTTTAAGTTTTGTTTTTATCTTGTTACGTTTGCTGCGTGTTCAAAGACAGAGGTCAAATGTCAGGCTATGTCTTCTGATAAATTGCTGTTTACTTTTTTAACATGGAGATTTATGTTTACTTTTCTTTATCTGACTGCAAAGTCACAGGATTTTGTAAATCGAAGTATGTGTCAATCTTGCTGGTGTGAAACAAAAGGCCGTAAAACTTGGATTCTTGTAAATGAATTGTACAAATATTTCAAAATATATCGGTAATTAAGAAAACAAGAAAGAAGCACTTTTTTGGGAAATTCTCGGGTATGATGGATTTTAATGAGGTTAAAACCAAATCAAGACATTTGACTTGGTGATGTGCAAATGACAAATATTCACTGAGTCCCAATTTCCACACCTCATGGTTTGTGTGCTGTATAGTTTTATCAGTAAAACTATATCTCTGTGGCAATTTAGTGGCCATTTTCATGGAAAATGTACTGTCTGTAAAGGACAGTGCACTACCACACCATTCTTTAGCAATATATTTGCCGCAGTGTGCTGAAAAATGCACCACCCGCTACTACTACATGCTTGCCACTCTCCTGCTGAATGGGCGTGGTTCCTCTAGTACACTTGTTCTTGATGTGATGTTTGGATTTTTCACAGTCCCTATGAGTTCAGTGATGCAACATTGATGGCAGCACCCCCACTCTGAAAATTGTCATAGGACCACTGTCTCCATCAGCCCTTTCTTCATTTGCCCAAGTGTAGCCGCGGCTCGTGCAGGTAAGAGCGGTGGGGCCGGGTGATGGGGGATTTCGACAGACGATGACGGGGAAACTATTTATTTATCAAATTTTCCCTCGTCCTCATCAGTCGAAATCCCTCCACCCGGGCCTCACCACTCATACTTGCACGGGCCGCAGCTGCCCAAATGGTCACATATAGACCTGGGATTTGGAGGTATCTGGCATATGCACTGGTGGGCCCACTGACCAGCTCACTAGTTGAGGCGAAGGATTCCAGGGCCTACTGAAAAGGAGCGCGTTTCTTGTTGGTCTTCTTTACACATCCAGTGATCGGTTTTCAGCTGCCACATCAAGTGTCATTGGGTGACCATAAAGGTGTTCCAGGTCCTTCTGATCTGTAAGGTGTACCATTGAAGTGACTAATTAGTTACTTCCTGTCGGAGCCATGCTACCTCACTTCCTGTCGGAGCCTGCTACCTCCTCTACATTGGACCGTCCTTACAAAAATAAGGTGACATTTGTTGAACCCCGTAAGCATTGATAAATGTGTGAAACTCCTTCCTTTGTGCCAGACGTGAAGGGAAGGCGGGTCTTCACCGCCCACCTCGAACTCGTCACTGAGACAATACAGGCCATTGTGCTTCACCCATTTATGCAGATATTCTAAATATAGAAGATAATTATGCCTTGCCAAGCACTGTGCTGCTGCATTTCTCTCCAGGGCTTCTTCTGTCATGTCGGCTGGTTTGAGTTTCACGCACAGGATGAAACCTTCCCTTGTATCGCACGAGAGAGGGAACACGCCGTGCTAGGAACTGTACAGTGTGAGTTTATCTTGTTTCCCAGTCTCTCAAGCTGCTTCTCTGCACCTTCGGTCCATCAGCTCGTCTGTCAGCTGGATTGATACAGAATAAAGAAAAGGGTACCTCCTGGAGTTCACCTTTAGTCTTGCATAATTAGCAGCTTACATTTTGATTCTCTTCAAGATGATGCTGTGTTTTTGGCACTGTCTAGAACACTGTCAGCCATAAGGAGAGCCTTATAGGCTCTCCTCGATGTCTTGCCCCAGAAGTCCAAGGTTTCAATCGCAGGCAGGAGCCTGAGTCGTCTTGACATAGGTTAGGTGTTCCCAGGTCTCATTGGGTAGCAGCATCTAATTCAGTAAGCTGTTTGTTTTAGCATTAGGAAGGTCTGAAGGAAATTTGCCCTCCAATTAGAGAGCCTCTAGATGTTGCCTCGCCTACTGTGTGTCATGTTTGAGAAATGATGATTCATGTGCAATATTCTTTCCATTGTGTCCTGTTGGGATGTTTGTATGTGGCATATTTTAGGGACTTGTGCTATTTTGGGCAGTGTGATAGCCAAGACAGATCTCCCAAATGAATTGTTTAAATACTATATTTCGGCATAATTGCCATAAAAAGTAACACATCAAGAGTGACCATGCGATATTAAACCACTCAGTCATTATAATATAACTTAGTTCATAGTTAAAACCCACAATAAAAGTTATACTAAAAAGTTTAAACCCAAGGAAGAATCCAAATAAAGCAAATACAATAGTTAAGAAAGGGGACTAGCTATCTAAAAAAAAGTTTAGAGAACATACAAGTGCAATTACTGGAAGAATATGGGGGTTTAGTAAGTTAAAGAGTAGGCACATGTATCTCAGTCTTGTTTAAAACCCAGTGGACACACAATTATAATTAGGAATATGAAATAAAATCAACTTTTATTCGCCCTCAGTGCTCTTTTCCTAATGCCCCCCATATGGCCAGGGATTTTAGCAACCACACACGCAAACATAGGTCTAGCATCAGATCTTAGTATTTGCAGAGCTTCTGGGTGGTTGCCAGTTCCCAGCTGTTTACAAATGGGGCTTAACCAGTCAGTTCTTGGAGTTGCATATTTTGGGCAAGCAAACATTACATAGGCAACGGAATATGTGGGGGCTTTACCGCCAGGACAGCACCGAGCTAGAAATGGATTGCTGTTCCATCCACCTATAAAGTCATTCAGGGGAAAGATGCCAAACCTAGACTGGATATATAATTTCCTATCCTTTGGTATTTGTATGAAATGTAGGTAGCCCTATTAGGACCTATCCAGTTTATAGGCCATAAATTCTAAACTTAGCTTACCCCAAGACACGCTGTTTAACTCAGCTTGTACTACCCATTCTCAGTATCGTGCTTTAACTTGTTTTTTTCGGAGGAGCCGAGAGGAGTCTTTTCTTCCCAGATTTCTCCTAGCCCAATATTAGATAATAGCCTCCTCACATTGCCTTACTAGCTGGCCTTATATTTGTTTGGGCGCCACTGGGTCAGTTGATTTCTACCCGGTTGGCGAGGTGACGTCTTGCCGCCGCCTCACGGCATATTTGATGGGCTATCAAACCCGTCGCCCTTTGATTGGGCCATGTCCCTTTGAAGTTGGCCCTTTCTGGGCGTGAAGGAGCAATCCATTGGGAACTAATAAATCTTTTTCTTCCCACATGAAGCATTTTGAGATTATCAGGACAATCCGGTGAAATAATACTGTAAAGCCCTGATGAAGTTCAAGTTTTAGCTGAACGAAACGCATTGGCTGGATGTTGTGTATGGATATAAAGAAACAACACTGAATTCAGAAAGAATAAAGAGGAAACCTATCCTCACGTCTACTCTTGTTTGTTGTGGATAAGAAACGTATTGGTGCACCATTCCAGAACTCAAAGTTCTGTTCTGCGTTGCAGTTGTACTGAACGATGGCAGGTGCAGGAATTATTGTGCACATTTGTATAGAACAAAAAGAAACAGAACAGTGAGTGCGGCCTTGATAGTCCGCCGTCGTGGCTGTTCTACTATTAACTAGCTGACTTTGTTAAATGTGTCCAAGCGGCTAACTTCCGCCAGGGCATTAGTGTATGGGAGCAATTCGGATGTGGACCTAATTCTTAACCAGAACAGCAGGGAAAAGAGCTTAGCTTTAACAACAATAAAATACCTTCCCATGTCCAACATTAGGAAATTAAGTGGGGTACTCTGGGGCAGCATCACTAGGCTCCTTAGGAATTTGTGCTCCGGTCTAGTGAGCTCTTCCATTCTGTCAAATCCCCACAATTCGGACCTGTATAGGGCAGAGCTCGCTGCTTTATGATCGTAAACTTGCAAAGCAGCAGCGACTGATTTACTAAATGAGGATCGATGTTCTTTTCCCAGAGCCCCAACTAACTGTTGGTGCTTCAGGGTAACCTTAGATACGTGGGGTTTCCATGACGTATTCTCAGATAGTTTTAGACCTAAATAGTCAAAGGTACAGACCCTCTCAAGCGGTATTTCTCCAAGGGTGGGTCTACCCCTATAGGTCTTGTGAGGGTTCAATGTCATGAATTTTGTTTTTGACGTATTAATCATTAGGCCTCTCGTATCACAAAAATCTTTAAATCGATTAAAGAGCAGCTGTAGCCCCCCACCCCACAGAGTTTTTCACACCAATGAGGTGACGTCTACAAAAAGGAAGGCCACTACTTTCTCCCCTCCTAGAGATGGAACATCTGCTGGTAAATGTTTTGAGTAGGGTTGGCAGAAAAGCGAATCCGGTGAAATGTACCTTTTTTGCTGAACTTTGGAGCGAGTTTAGGCTGAAAAAAACACAACCTAATCCTTTTTTGAAGGTGAACTAGAGAAACATGCAGATTTCCAGCACAAACTAACTCTTCGAACAGTCTGAAACAGACCCGAAAGCCTGCCTGATTGCCACGCCATGCACCCGAAGGCCTTTGTTGGGCGCGATCCCTCAAGCTCCTGGTGACTCAACATATGATGCCACAACAATCCAGATCCCGGTCAAAAGGAAGGTCCCGGGAGCAGTCAAGATTTCCAAGGAGTTCATCGCACTCAAAGTCGTTGGGCCATTTGGGTAAGTCCCACCATAAGAAGTCGTCATCGAAGGGTGCTTCGACTTCGCCTAGTCTGTCACTCGATACCTGGCTTGGAGTTCAGCCAGCGCCTGGGCCGTCCCCGCACCTCCCCAAGTTTCCAGAAACCGGAGCGACCCCCACCCAATTGAGAGAATTTTATGATTATGCTCCTCACATTTGGGCAGCCTGTTCCCTCCGGCCTGCTTTCGGACACATATTTTCATATTTCTGTCCTGCCTGCCCACAGATGTTACCTGTGATTCAAGGTAGGCCACAAGCACTATCTGATAGAGACATCTCGCCGCAGATTCCTTAACTTGGAATATATCCCCAGGTGTCAGACTGGATCCGGAAAATCTTTTTTCCCCAGCAATACCTCTGCACGCCTGGAGGTGGTGTCGCCCGGCTCCGTCCTGACTTCATTGGAGCCATAAAAGCCCCTCCCGGCGTGCTGACATCAGTTTTTCTTCTGATCCGGGAAAGTGATACCTCTGGCCTGTTTTTGTTATCTTCCAGCCTTTTCGACGCCTTTTTGCGTCAAGGAACAGTGTGTTTGATGCCCTTTGCGGGCTTCAAGCCGTGCCGGTCTTGCTCGTGACAGATGTCAGCGACGGACCCTCACGAAATCTGTATGTGGTGCTTGGGCGAGCACCATGACACCGTGGAGTGCGACGCTTGCCACCAGCTGCGGCCGATATCCCTGCGGGAACGCCGCATGAAGCTGCTGTCTGTTCGGATGTCCCGAACGGACCCCTCGTCAAACACAGGTCTCCTTCTCCAGCGGAGACGTCCACGCAGCGCCAGTCCTCACAGAAGGACGTTCCTATTCGGGGCAGGTCCCGGGACCACCGCCGTCATTCGCCTACCTCAGGTAAGCACAAATGGAAGTCGCGGAAGTCGTCTGCTTCGCGTCCACATCACGTCGGGTCCCGCAGCTCCCGGTCTTTGCCGGACTCGGGCCCTCAGGAGTTGGACCCGGCATACCCCTGTTTCCGGGTGCTAGGGCGACTCGAGCTCAGATGGAGGACTACTGCAGGGCCCTGCAGTCCTTCCTTGCTTTGCCCCCCCTCTCTGGTGCGCCTTCGGGCCCCACAGCGGGGGTAGGGACTCAGGTCGGGACTCCTCCTGTGGGTTTACCCTCGGCTCTGACCGAGTGCCCTGACTCTGACTCCGGAGTTGTTGCAACATCGGGACACGGCCCGAAGGGGCATCCCACGACGTTTAGCCCTTCCACAGTGCCGTCGCACAACCTTCCGAGGCTCCCTGCGGCGTCGCTGGAGGTGTCTGCGGCGCGGTGCACGACACTGCTTCTGCGCACTCTCTCCACGCAGGTTTCCACCTCAGGGAATGTTGAGTCGACGCCGGTCCAACTCCGGCCGGTCGAGGCCTTTTCGGAGGTCGCCGACACCGGCTCAACTCGGGCGGTCGAGGCCTTTTCGGAGGTCGCCGACGCCGGCTCAACTCATGCAGTTGAGGCCTTTTCGGAGGTCGCCGACGCCAGCTCAACTCGGACGGTCGAGGCCTTTTCGGAGGTTGCCAACGCTTGCTCCACTCAGCCAGTCGAGGCCTTTTCGAAGGTCCTCGATGCCGCTACCATCGCCGGCTCTATTCGTGGAGGATGTGGTCCCAGTGGATTCCCCACCCCCTGAGTAATTTCAGTGCTCTCCGGAGCGGGCACCAGTGGGGCATTGGCCTACTCATCCTTTTGCTGAGCCTCTGATAGGTGGCAGGATTAGCTTGCGTCCGTCACCTACTGATGACTTGCTGTCACTGCCTTGCGGGGCCACGAAGGCTAGTGGGACATTTGTCAGGGCTGTTTGCAGGGCTGCAGACATTTTGAGGATGCAGCCGCCCTCAGTCTCTAGACCTTCGGAGCCTTTGCTGGATCTTCTCCACCAGGGCGCGGGGGACATGAAGCCATTGTTGCCATTTGCGGAGTCATTATTTGACATCCTTCTTGGGACGTGGACAAGGCCCTCTTCGGGGGACCCTGTGGATAGTGCTGTGGCACATCGCCATCGCCCAGGTCCTGAGGACCCTGCCCGTTTGACCCTCCATCATGGGGCTGGAGGACTTGTGCTTCAGGCAGCTCTTTCTACCACTCCTGTTCCATTGCATCCTCCCAATCTGGAGTCTCGGTGGTTGGAGTCATGTGGCCGCGATGTGTTTGCATCCGCCAGCTCGGTACTCCGGTCCCTAAACACGTTGTGTGTGTTTGCTCGGGCTACATTTGCCCTTTGGGGCTCTGTTGAGCAGCTCCTCCCCTCCTTGCCGGAGATCTCTCATGCCGATCTGGCCCGCCTAATCCGTGATGGCCATGATATGGCACAATTTTCTATTCGGTCTGCCATGGACACCAATGACTGTGGGTCGTGCTATGGCCAGGTCGGTTGTCATGCGCCACGATGCGTGGTTGCGCGATGGTGTTTTACCAGAGCATGTTCAGGAGAGGCTAAGAGATCTATCATTTGATGGGGTCACTCTTTTTGAAGCCCATGCTGATTCGGCGGTCAGGCGCCTCTCGTCTATATTTGATTGTCTTCCCAGGTTGTAATCCTCGTGGAGGATTTTTGGTTTCCTGACGGTGCTGTCACTTTCTTTACTGTTACTCATTGTGTGTTACAGATGTTCTGGGTTGTGTGGCTGTTCAGCCGTGTTATTTCCTTATTCTGGTACAGCTGGTTAAGCTATGTTTACCTTTCTTTTGATCCTCTGGCTACAAGTTTGTCTCAAGAGGGACCCTTCTTTTGTATGGTTGTGCCTTACCCTATGTGGAGTATTTGTTGGCTGTTATATTGCTACTCTTCCTTACCCAGGAACTTTTGCCGCAACTTGACTCTTCCTACTGTTGTAGGATGTCTACTCTGGTGAGATCCATGGGGTTGGTTTCTCTCCGGTGGGTTACAATTGGTTGTCTACGGTTGGCCCATTATACATCCCCGCCTCCGTAGGGGCGTCCATCCCTGCTGTTTCGTTGGGGTTTTGTCACGTCTATTCTTTCCTGGTGTGTTCTTGCAGCATCGCTGTACCCGTCTTTCCTGTCTACAGATGGACATGCGCCCCTGGGGGGCAGGTTCCTCTGTTCCGTTCCGGAACAGTCTCTTCTGTATTCTGTGAATATTTGCCGTATTGGTGCATACAGGTTGTGCTCTACGTCTTTTCTTGTGGCTCAAGCACTGTCGGGGTTCTTGCCTAAGGCAAGGGGAGTTCCCGCCCGCTCTGTCTCGGCTGTGTGTTGCCTCCTACCCCACTTCCCTAGCAGGGTCTCCTGTCCCTTGCTTTTTGCAGGACAGGGGGTCCGGTTTGTCTGTTATTGCCCTGTGCATATTTCTTAGTTCTTCAAGGAGTGGCTCTTGTCTAGGATTTTCTGCCACCAGATCTGTGCTCCACCTCAGCAGTTTCTCGAGGTGTGGAGTCTTACTCACATTTGTAACACTGGTAATGGGCTCCCTACTAGCTGTTTTTCTGGGTTTGAGTTCTTACTCCCATTCTAGCACAGTTGCTTCTTTAGGTAGCATTACTGTGCATGTATTCTTCTTGACATTCTCCTTGTTGGTAGACCGTGTCAGTCTATGGCGGCGTATGCTTTTTGGCGACAGGCTTCTGTCTGTGCCTTCTCTCAATCCTTTACTGGTAGTATCATGATCTGTATTTCCGCCTGCCTCATGGGGGGACCAGGTTTCTTCCCCCTCGGGGAACTGTTGTTTTTCTGCGTTCTCTGCCTGTTATGCCGCACACCAGTACAGTGATACCGATTGAGCGACTCGCCTGTTTAGGGTTTCGTCACTTCACATATGTGTGGCAACATTCCTGTCTCTTTGTGTATATGTCGTAGGCTCTACACGCCACAGGGGTGCTCGCATACTAGGTTCTTTTTGCCCTAGTATCAGGCCTTCTTGCTCACTCTCTCCTTCGGGATAGAGTCCTCTATGTGTTCAGGTTATCCCCTCACAGTGGTACCTTTTGGTACGTTTGGCAGCATGCCTACCTACTGGGTTTTTGCTCAATGGTGGTTATTCTGTCTCTGTTAGCACTAGACTCTGGGTTCGGCCCTGCCACTGTTGTCACATGCCCTAGGGGGTACACATTTGATGTGTGTTTTTTCTTAAACACACGGGCCTCCTGTTGCGGCTTTAGTTTTCAGACAGTCCCCGGTTTCATTTTGACATCCACTGTGGTGTATGTTCAGGTGGTATGCTCTACCGTTGTCATATTGTTTTGCCCCTTTGGGGCTTCGTTCCTCATTGATCATAGGGACCGGTACTGGGATCCTTCTTTGAAGGAGTCACTGCATTGTTTCTTATGTTGGCACTGATCTTTCTAATTCTGTATTTCCTTTCGTCTGTGTCTGGGTAAGAGAGGTCGCACACCATCCCTCGTCAGATTTTGGTGTCTTTGCCGTCCCTTGTTCATGTCCCTTACGAAGTTTCCTGGGTCGAATGTCAGTTGCCCTGGCATTGCGGTTCCCACCTTGTTTCGTCAGCTTTTTGGCAAATATGGTCTCCTGGAACTTGGTGGTTGTTTCGCAGACCCTCCTCCTATGGGGTATGGCTTTGGTATCTATTATAAGATAAGGTATCTGCGGCTAGATGTTTCTATCAGATGGAAGAGTTACTTACCTTCTGTAACGATATATCTGGTAGAGACACAGTCTAGCCGCAGATTCCTTAATGCCCGCCCATCCTCCCCGCTCTGCGAAGGCCTTTTCACATGGTGTTTTTCCACCTAGCCCCCCCCCCCTTTTCTGGTGGCCTTGGTCTTCTGGAGGTGTGCTTTCGCACCTCACTCTGGGGTAGGGTGTGTTTGCTTGCATGTGGCCTTTTCGGCCTCTCCTCCGTTCTAGTGTTTGTTTGGTGGCGTGTTCTCGCACCTTCCTTTGGCGCAGGGTGTGTTGTTCGGCTTTCGAGACCTTTGGCTCTCCACTCCATCCACGTTTTTAGGTGGTTAAGGTCTATACTTTTCACTGCCTTCTCATGTTGCTCCACCTGTGTTCTTCACGCGTGGAGTTATTCTGTTTTTTATTCCCTCCCACCACCCACGCCTGCGCCTCCTTCTTTCTATGGCAGTCGGTTGGGTTGGGTTCTCTGGTGCTATAGTCATTCAATCTCTGGAGGGTGTTTGTAGTGAACTTTCTGGTGGTCGTTTACTGCTAGTCACATGTCTTGCAACATGTTGCTTCGATATTGTGGTTCTTTTAATTTCCCTCCTGTGGTGACAAGCTGTGCCTGGCTTGTCATATTTTTTGTGTCGGAGCCGTTACCCCCTCGAGGTGGGGCACGACTTGGCAATTTGTTGTGTGCTTGCTTGCAGCAAGTGCTCTATGAGCTCCCTTCAGTCCCTCCGAGTACTGGGTGCTTTTTCAACCTCCTATTGTTTCTCATTCCAAATGATTTGACTCTCATTTTCATGTTACTTATCGTTGTTGTTTCAACGATTTTGCTCATTTTTAACACACAGTGTTCCTATGCTATTGCAGTTTTTTGCATGGCTCCGCGTTGTGGTGTGGAAAAGTTTCCTGTAGAAAACTGACGTAGGCACACTGGGAGGGGCTTTTATGGCTCCATTGACATCACTTCCGTTGACGACGTCAAGACGGAGCCGGGCGACGCCTCCTCCCGGCGTGCAGAGGTATTGCTGGGGAAAAAAAGATTTTCCCGATCTAGTCTGACGCCTTGGGGAGATATTCTAAGTTAAGGAATCTGCGGCTAGACTGTGTCTCTACCAGATATATCATTACCGAAGGTAAGTAACTCTTCCTTTAGTTCCCCGTGCTCTTCTTTGGCCTTAACAGTGCCCCTCCAGTGTTAGTTAATGTGACGGTGGTCATCTGCGTAGATCAGGGGGCCAGTCTTCCCCTATCTTGCCGACTGGCTATTGAAGGCGAGCACGCCCCAGGCTGTTGTCTCCCACCTTCAGTCTATGGCGGACCTCCTACGTTCACCAGGGTTCACTATCAACATCCTAAAATCACACCAACTCCCTCTCATGCGCTCCCTGTCATTAGAGCTGTTCTGGACACAGTGTAGTTTCGGCTCTGTCCTCCTGACCGGCAAGCCCAAGTTATTCAGGCTATGATACCGATGTTTCAGCCTCTGTCCTGCATTTCGTGAGGCTGACTCTGAGGCTGCTGGGCCTCATGGCCTCCTGAATCTTGCTTGGGGCGTATGCCTGGTGGCATATTCAGGTTCTGCAGAGGGACCTGAAGTTCCAGTGGGCCCAGCATTAGGCAAATCTCTCTGACATGGTCCAGATCTCGGAGAGAACTGCAAAAGATCTGCAGTGGTGGATAATGAACTGCACTTGGGTCAGCGGCAGACCCCTTTCCCTTCCCCAACGAGATCTCACAGTAGCGACAGATGCGTCATTCCTGGGATGGGACGGCCACCTAGAAGAGGTGGAAATCAGAAGACTATGGTCTCCGGCAGAATCCGGACTCCACGTCAACTTGTTGGAGCTCCAGGTAATCCGGGTAGCACTGAAAGCCTTACTACCCTCCATCAAGTGAAGGCTGGTGCAGGTGTTCACGGACAACCCCACTGCCATGTGGTACTGCAACAGACAGGGCGGGGTGGGGTCGTGGGACCTTTGTCAAGAGGCCCTGCATCTCTAGACATGGCTGGAACATCCGGGCATTCCCCTGGTGGTTCAGCATCTGGCAGGCTCTCTGAACGGCAGAGTGGACAAACTCAGCCGAAGATGCCTAGCCGATCAAGAATGGTGTTTCCATCCAGAGGTGGTGCATAAGCTCTTGCATAGGGAAAAGCCTTTGCTAGATCTGTTCACCATCGTCAAGAACGGGCAATGTCAGCAGTTCTGCATGCTTGAGTTTCCAAGGCAGCTGGAGCTCGGAGACGCTTTTTCACGCCTTTCCACCCATGCCCATCCCAGAGATCTTAAGATGATCCAGGACTGGGCTCAAGTCATTCTTGTACTTCCAGACTAGGCTCGGAGAGTCTAGTATCCCGAGCTTTTGAACATTATCATTGGTCCTCCGATCAGGCTGCCCCTTTGGGTGGATCTTCTTTCGCAGCAGCAGGGGAGGGCCCTCCACCTGAACCTGTCAACGTTCTGCCTTCTTGCGTTGAGATTGAGCGGCGAGTGTTTACAGCTTTCAACCTTCCTACTGAAGTTTGCAAAGTTATCTTGGCGGGTCGTGCCCTGCCACCAAGACGGTTTACGCCTGCCGTTGGGGAAAATGTGTGGCTTGGTATACAGAAAGACAGATCGATCCCCTTTCTCAGGTTCTCCTTTTCATCCTTTCCCTTGCTCTGGGCACTCTAAAGGGCTGTCTCTCTGCTATTTCAGCTTTTCTGTGGTTGCCTGACCAGCCATCCTTCTTCAAATCCCCTATTGTAAATAGGTTTCAGAAAGGTTTACTTTTGTTTCCACATTCTCCTTTCATTATGCCCCAATGGAACCTAAATCTTGTCCTCAGTTTCCTAATGGGCACCCCCTTTGATGCCCTGCACAGTTGTCCACTGAGGCTTCTTACCATCAAGACTGGCTTTCCCGTGGCTATAACATCTGCCCAGAGGGTCAATGAGCTTCAGGCATTGTCATCCAAGCCTCCTTATCTGAACATCCACCCAGAGAAACTGGTGCTTCGTACGAGAGCTTCCTTTCTTCTTAAAATTCTTACTCCATTTCATGTAGGCTAATCCATCACTCTGCCTACTTTTCACTCTCTGCCGCATACCTCCAAGAAAGAGGAGCAACTTAACTGTCTAGACCAAAAAAGACTGTTGCTGTTCTACCTTGACTAGACACAAGTTCCTGGTGGCAGGCCAGCTCTTTTTGGGGTATGCATGAGCGAAGAAAGAATGGGCCGAACAGAAGAGGACTGACCACCTCATGATGAATCGTGCTCTGTATGAAAAATCTGCTACGAATTGGCTAAGATGCAAACTCCTGAGGGTTTATGTGCTCCTTCTGCCAGAGCTAAAACTGCAATCACTGCGTTAGTATGCAGAATTCTGATCCTAGACATCTGCCTGGCGGCAACGTGGGCTTTCTTGCACATGTTTACCTAGCCTGGACAGTCAGGTCCATAGGGATGGGCACTTTGCTCATTCGGTCCTGCAGTATTTCCTTGTGTGAAATTGGTCCACAGACCCACCTCTGGGGAGAGATATTGCTTGAGTATCTAGTCTAAGATATGGAATCTGTGGCTAGAAGTCTCTGTCAGATGAACAAGTTACTTAACTTCGGTAACGCCTTATCTGTTAGAGACTCTGTCTAGCTGCAGATTCCTTACGGTCCCACCCATCCTTCCCACTCTGCAAACTGGTTTGTAGAGACAGTGCTTTCTCCTTTCAGGGCTCCAGTATTCCACACCATTGGCCAGTGTACTTTGTGGCTCAGCACTTCTGGCATGGAAAGTTGCAAAAAGTAACTGACATCAGCACGCTGGGGTGCCACCTATATAGGCACTGCACACCCCGCTAACGCCACCACGCAGAGCCGAATGGCGCCACCTACAGGTGTGCAGGAGTACTGCTCTAGAAAAATGTCTGGATCCAGTCTGATGCCTAGGCAAAACCAAAGGGGATGATGGACAGTGTTGAACATTGCAAGCACTCACCCCCAGTCAACTGATCTGGGTTTAATCCATCATCATTCTTTAGCTCACTCCGCCGCCCCATTTCAGACATGGCTATATGCAAATCAGTCTGACCCTGTGCCTCATGGGAACAGTCCAGCCCGAACTGCCAAACCATGTCTTCCCTGGACCGGAACAAGCATCCTGGGACCGGTTTCTGGCTAATCAGCCGTCATCAGCCAGGCTAGCTTGAATCCAGTGGCAAAGTGAGCAAGGGACCCACGTCTGGGCATACCCTGACAACTTAGGGCGAACAAAGCAAAACCAAAGGGGATGATGGACGGAGTGTTGAACATTGCAAGCACTCAACCCCAGTCAACTGATCTGGGTATAATCCATCATCATTCTTTAGCTCACTCCGCCACCCCAATTCAGACATGGCCATATGCAAATCAGTCTGACCCTGTGCCTCATGGGAACAGTCTTGCCCGAACTGCCAAACCATGTCTTCCCTGGACCGGAAACAAGTATCCTGGGACCGGTTTCTGGCTAATCAGCCGTCATCAGCCAGGCTAGCTTGAATCCAGGGGCAAAGTGAGCAAGGGACCCACGTCTGGGCATACCCTGCCAACTTAGGGTGAACAAAGCAAAACCAAAGGGGATGAAGGGCGGAGTGTTGAACATTGCAAGCACTCACCCCCAGTCAACTGATGTGGGTTTAATCCATCATCATTCTTTAGCTTACTCCGCCACCCCAGTTCAGACATGGCCATATGCAAATCAGTCTGACCCTGTGCCTCATGGGAACAGTCCAGCTCGAGCTGCCAAACCCCGAAAGCAGTACTAGGATGCTTGTTTCCAGTCCAGGGAGGACCTGGCTTGGCAGTTCGGACTGGACTGTTCCCATGAGGCACAGGGTCAAGACTGATTTGCATATATCTAGGTTCAAACTGGAACGGCATGGTGAGCAAAAAAACGATGGATTTAGGCCCAGATCTCGGTACTGGGGTGAATGTATGACATTGTTCTGCATTCTGTCCATCAACTGTTGTTTTTGCATTCGTCACCCCGAGTGGGAAGGGTATGCCCAAACGTGGGTCCCGTGCTCTCCATGCCACTGGAGTCAAGCTATCCTGGCTGAAGAGGGGTGAAACCCCGAAACCGGTCCTAGGATGGTTGTTTCCAGTCCAGGGAGGACCTGGCTTGGCAGTTCGGGCTGGACTGTTCCCATGAGGCACAGGGTCAAGACTGATTTGCATATGGCTGGGTTCAAACTGGAATGGCATGGTGAGCAAAAAAACTATGGATTTAGGCCCAGATCTCTGTACTTGGGTGAATGTATGAAATTGTTCTGCATTCTGTCCATCAACTGTTGTTTTTGCTCCAGTCTGATGCCTAGGGACAATTCTAATGTAAAGAATCTGCAGCTAGATAGAGTCTCTACCAGATAAATCGTTACCAAAGGAAAGTAATGTGTTCTTCAAGCCCAAAGGTGAATTGTGAAAAACAATTGTGGGCACATACACACAAAGTCTTTCAATCCATATCTCTCTGTCTTCTAATTGTGTAACCTGGAAGAAGACAGAATATTTTTACCTGAGTCTTGTCAATAGTGGTTCTTTAATGAGAAAAGACATTAATGGTAATATTGGGTTATTGTCCAGTATTGTTTTTCTGTTTAAGCTACAAATCATTTGTCCCATTTGCTAATACAGGTTCTTGTACAATGCATTTTGTTTAAAAACAATCTATGTGGTCCTTCTGCGTTGTGCCCCAAGTAGCACTCAACCATTGTCCAAGACTTTACACGTCTCATATCTCAACTCTAAGGATACCTGTAGAAAATATGTGAGGACCGGTTTCCCCATTGACGCAGGAAGCAGAATAAAGCTGAGCACATTTGTAATGAATTCTCAATTTCAGCGCAGGTTACTGGCTAGTCAACCAGGACAAAGGAACGGTGTTTCCTGCAATTAGAGTTCAAAACTACAGAACTGGAAAAATATATACCCTTCGATATGAGACCGATGTGATAGACTATTCAGCCAGGTTCTGTTGTTTAAAAGGACAAAAGGCCTGCACCAGACGAGAGTGCAGGCTCTGGCCCTTGCTTGGATTTCAAAGAGGAGATCTGATTTTTACCCTCCAACGAACCCTGGTGAAGTGTTGACCACCACATCAAAATGGAATTGATGTCTATTTTTTACAGTTATTTTGATCTGTGCATTTGTCTTCTCGGGTGGTATTGGTATTACTGCGGATCGGTGCTCTTAAGCTTGTTATATCAACTTCGAGTGAGTAAAATGAGGAAGCAACAATATTGGCCTAGAGTTGATCCATGGTGGGATCTTCTACAAGCGCGGAGCTAGCTTTAAAGGGCCAAGTTTGAGTCACCCAGTACCCAGAGTATGCTGGTTAGGAGGGAACGCCCCAGCCTCACATGTGATGCAGCTGAGGGGTCCCTACAACTCATGATCTGGATTAAAGCCTCAAACTGTAATAAGGAGCAGCTGGCTCACTGGTATAAGGGAAGCTTCTCGGCAAAGCTGGAGAGCAACTAAGTGCTGTGCATCAATGGAGAGTCACACCGTTGCATTTCAGAGTAATTCATACGACTGACATAGTTCTTACACCTTATGACCCCTGGCGATCTCACTGCCCCGACACCTTCACCTTGAGAACACACCACATGCGTTATCCATAGGTCCTTATGCACTTCCTGTCTACCCTCAGACGGAACATTTCCTACTTCCTCCTTCTCCAGGTCATACAGCTACATTGCTGTTCGAACATACCACTCTACCCTAGCTTCCCAACCCCACCATGCCGTGACCGACCTGCCATGATCCCCAAATGTCGTTAGCTAACCTTTGCACTTTGTGTCTGCCTCCGAACCCAGCCCACTCCCACCTTCTAGTTCTGTGATCTTCACATTAGAATTTATTCTCTCATGTTACTTCACACTGGCTGGATTTAGGCTATAGGTTGTAATGTTCGACGTATATCATGTCTTGGTGTCTCATATAATTGCCTATATCTGCGAATCCTAACATTTTGATTCCACAATACTGTCCTGTTGCTTTATAATGCAAAACAAATAAAAACTTTAAAACAAGAACATACGACTAATGCTTCTCTGTCTCCTCCTCTGCGACACTCCATGTGTAAGCACATCTGCAAGCTCACCACACACGATCAAAGAAGCACTAGGGCCTTCAGTCAGGGCACCAAAACTCTTCCTACAAAATTCATAGCCCATATACAATTATTATATACAGCCTTCACGGCCACAATTAAGGTGGCCGGCATGGTGTCCAATAGCTTCCCAATCGGTTGAGGTACCCGCCAGGGCTGCCCCCTCTCCCCCATCTTATTTGTGCTCTCTATAGAACCTCTGGCCACATGGTAGAAGCGAGACGCCTTGGTACGGGGATTTGAATGGACGCCAGAGATTTTGGACCGTATTGCACTTTATGCTGATGACGTTCTTTTCTTTCTCACAGACCCCCATAAAACCGGCCTGAGGCTCTTACAAATTATGCGCATCTTTGGAGAAACATCGGGACTCCATATGAACAGAACTAAATCCTCTGTATGGGCTAATAAAGGGTCCCTTGGGAACGGACGTTGGCTAGACGATCTAACGGTCGCAACCGATGGTCTACAATATCTGGGCGTATACCTGTCTGACACACAATCAGGCTCATGGAGTCGAAACATAGGGGCCCTGACAGATAAGATTAAAGCCAAATTGTGTTCCTGGTCAACTCTCCCCCTGTCTATCTATGGAAGATCCGCCATCTTCAAGTTGGTTTCCCTTCCACACCTCACATATCAACTTCAATCCCACCCTTTTCCAGTTCCATTGAAGTGGTTTTGCCGAATTAACACACTTCTGGGCCAATTTCTATGGGGAGTAGGCATGGCACGAGTTGCACTCCGCACATGCGTGCAATTCACTTACTGCGAGGGATAGCGGCACCCGATGTACAATCATGCCACGCGGCGGCACACCTGCCGATCCTAAATGAGTGGTGGTATGGCTCGAAGGATGACCCAGCGTCTAGGGTAGAACAGTGGATCATGGCCAATCTATCTCTCCATACCTATTTATATAACAGATCAGAACCCTCATACCTCGTCCCGCGACCCGGGTGGTGATCATGGCATGGAGACAATCTACACGCAGGATGGACTGGTGGAACCACATCACGAGAGAGACCCCGCTGTGGCAAAAACGCCTACTCCCTCAAGTGGCAGACCTACAAGTGTTTATCCAATGGGATCAAATCGGCATTTCCTCCATTGGTGACGTGATGAAGGGCTCAGTCCTCAAATCGTTTCATGAACTTCAAGTAGAATTCTCCATGCCCCACACACAGTTTTATAAGTACTTACAATTGAGACATGCTTTGCACCCATTCTTTAGAGACTTAACCACGCTCCCAGAATTCTGCCCTTTGAAAGGGAAAATCTAATGAGTAACCTCGGCGACCATAAAATCTCCAAAACATACCAATCCCTGATCAAGAATTATCCATGTTCCTTAGAGGCCCTTCGGGCTTCATGGGCATCAGATGTAGGTCCACTTGAAGACGATGATTGGACGGAGGCACTGGAATCTCCCACGGGGGCGGCAATCTCCACCGGCTTAAGACTCGTACAATTTAAATTCCTTCATCCGGTATATTATACAAGGTACAGGCTATGGAGAGCAGGGCTGGTTGCATCCCATCAGTGCCTTCGCTGTCTCAGTGATGACGGCACATTATCACACATGACATGGAGCTGTGCTGTCCTGGACCGCTTCTGGCGGTGAGTATTTCACTGCCTGTCAGAAGTCGTGGTCTGGGACGTTCCCAGGTCCCCCAAACTTTTTTTGCTGAATTGCACAGAGGGAATAGGCAGGTATAGATATAAGCGCCACTTACTTTTCCTGGGTCTAACATAAGCCAAACGAGATATTGCAAGACTGGAAGGCGGACACCCCACCTCAGGTGAAAGTTTGGAAGAAAGGGATGGATTTCAATATGGGCCTTTTTGCTCCCAATCTTTGAGGCCTGTGGCTGCCCACAAAAACACGCTAAGATTTGGCAAGGATGGGCCGACTACAGAGGCATACCGCTGGCACCACACACTGCGGGAACAAAGATTAGATGATGAGATCAGATCATGCAAACACAACACATGACAGAGCTCCGGACTGAAGGGACAAGAAGAGGGAAGCGGGATAAAGCACAATGTATCTCGATGCGCAATATTTTATTTTGGTTTATTGTTGTTTGTTCTAGTTTCTTTACAAGTTCTCTAGATACAACTGATGCAAATGCCAGAACCTGCAAGGTCTTACATAAAAGTCTCGTATGTCATAATGCTTCCGGTCAATGCCGGTTTATACTAAACCCAATAAAATTTGTTGTGGGAAAAAAAAAAACTCTTCCCTCACTGCCACATTATAATGCTACCAGCCAGGCCTAAAACCTGAGTTCCATGTGTACGGGCCACCCCAAAGCACCGTGGGGCCTGGCCAGAGGTGTGAAGTGCTGTACATATGTACAGCACAACACAAAGTGCCATTCACTGTTCGGCATGTCCAGTTGTTCCCTCCTTTCGCTCTGTGTCCAGGCTGTCCAACTTCTCTCTCTCGCGCCTGGAAGGCTCAGAGCGGCAAGCACACAGCTACCTACGGGCTAATGGCGGCTCTGCAGTACCATGCACCACCGCAGGCCCCTGTTGCTATGGAAACCTCTCCTGCTTCTCTACCCCAGGTAGTACCGGGCAGTGTGGTGCTGAGTGATGGAGGTGCCTCCCATCTCTCTTCCTTAGTCTCCAGCTCGCCGTCTCTCTCTTGCGTTGTGCTTCCTGTAGCAATGGCTGACCGTTTCTTGGGCGGGTGGGTTTGAATAATGTTGGAGCGCGCTTTCCTAAGCTCTGACGTAAAAGGAAACTGCATTTCTTCAGCGTAAACAAAAGCGAAGCGAATGGCCGGTACAATTGATAATGTGCACCAAGGGCAAAAGCTCTGCCTGACCAGAGGATGCTGTATGTTGTGGCTTCTGTTTGCTGCTGGCTTGATATTTTATTGTCTGCCCTGAAATGAAATAGTTAATTTTCAGTTCAAGTACTTTACTAGTTCTTGTATGTTTAGCCTCTTTGTTCCAACTAAATAAAATGCTGTGGAGAGAAACCTCGAGGGTCCATCTTCTCCGTCGTTGCCTCTCTGCATGAATTTACAAGCATCCCAGTGTTTGTCTCACTCTATCCCTTCATGTTCTATAATGTTAGTGACCGCTATTCAGCATCCTAGGTACCCGAGGTTTCCATTGCAGACCAGAGGCTGCAACATTCAGTAGCTATGTGTTTCGGCTTTTGTTCTAGTCTGCCTGTGGCTTAGGGGTGCTACCTAATGGATTTATCTCTGCGGTAACTTAGGTATGTGAGGTTGGAAGACTTCCCATTGCAGAGATATTGAAGTCTCCATCAGTGCTGCGGGCTGTGTTCCTTTTTTTGACGATTCTCCCTTTGTACATAGTACTATGCAAGGGTAGCTAGTTTAGGCGTCTGATGCCTACTCCAGAAGGCAGTAAAAGAATTAGAACTCGGGTCCCGAATGGCGCAGTGATCAGGCCATGAAACCCAAGGTGTCCTCAGAGCTGCTGGTCTTCTTTAAACAGTGGAGCTTTATTAGCAAATAGTAAAGAAAATGCTGTTAACATAACAAACATGGAAGTACTATGACTTTCTACAGCTAAGTTGCATAGGAATACAATAGCATGTAAATAAATGGGAGTACATGACTGTGTTATTCTTATAAGACGGAGGACGCCAGTTCTCTGCCACCTCTGGAATCCTTCGGAGCTCTGTTCTTTTCTACTGCGGTGTTTCTCACAGAAAAACAGTTCCCAGACAGAATGCTGCAAACGTATCAAGCATACTACAAAGGCTGGCCTTTCTTGTAGGTTTCTCAGCAAATTTAGTCCAGGAACTGAGAGCTCCAAATTCTTCAAACCCTCAAAACACCACCGAAAAGAAACTGCTGTTTTCATGGGGCCAGCTAAAGATGAATCCACTCAGTTAAAAGGGGGGGGGGGGGGGGGTAGCAGCTCCAGCCTGTCTGCCAAATGAATGTTCTGTCAGAGGGATGATAGTACTGGACTGGACACAGGGCCCAGAATAGGAGCCAATGAAGGCCGAGTTAGCCAGACTGTCAACATGTTAGAGTGGCTGGAACACCCATAAGATCCTATACATAACCGAGAAACTGGGATTTAAGCTCACACTCTTAAGCCAATTCTCAACAACGATATCTCTGGAACCGTAAGGTATGGAGAGATAGTTCTAGAATTGGGTGATCAACCTCTGCTAACTGACCCGCACTATAAGACCAAAGATTAAAGACAGAAAACCTCCGGATTCCCTCTTAGGCTGGAAGCAGGGGACTTCCCGCTCCAACAGAGTTAGAGGGAGTCAATTTGGAGTGCAGGCTGACTAAAAGGCACAACACTTTGATGATCCAAGCACATCCTCCATCCTTGGGTCAAGCAGACGTCTTGAGTTCTGTCAAGACTGCAGTCCTAGCACCGCAGGGTAGACCACGTCACCCGAGTTGTCGTCCATGCAGATCCAGGCTGCTGGGCCTTGGTGTTATCATTTAGGGTCAAGCAGCTCCTCTCCTCAGTACAGTCCAGAGCTTCTATCAGGGTGTGACGGGAGTTTTTTTTTACTGAGGCCTAGGCATGGCCGGGGGGGGGGCAGCAACAAGGGGTGTTACGGTCCAGGTCACATGGCATGTCTAGCTGGTGCTGGCAAGCCCATTCTGTATATACAGATAAATAAAAGAAAGGGGGAACTGGTGGTAGAGAGCCAGTTCAGGGTGGGGACTTGTGAGAACCCAAAGCCAATCAACAAGTAGCCATTTCAAAAATCCATAATTGTGACCAACCAGCGCAGGACATATCTTGACACGCTTTTTCCATAAAGCGAACACAGTGAGTGGAACAGAAGATTACAGTATGCACACAGCCCTGCGCAACCAATCAAAAGAAAGACCATGAACGATGCACACACCCATCCCAGTGTTCTGTTAGTGAAACAAAAGGACATGTAAGTCTCCAGTGAGTTCACAGACGTCAAGTACATTGGGGAAAACAATGATATCAGCCAGAAATGAAAAGGCACAATTGTACAGCTGTCCTCACAGAAAAATACTTTAATCCCTAGTGCATTCATATTTTCAGTGCCAGGGTAAAGGTGCGTGGCGTTAACAACAAAACAAGTATCCCCGTAGAATTACATGTATGCAATAATAAAACTTTGGGAACTGCAATGCCTTTTTGTGTACATTGATAGAGAAAACGGTCATACCATCTTGGCTGAAACAAGTGGAAATGCTGTCACTATAATTCTGATATATTTTAGGCTCAATACAAGAGTTCTTCAATGGGTCAAAATGCTTTTGTATGCCCGTTCTGGATCCTCCCACTTCTTTCACTGAATGAGATGATATGTTGCTCGTATGCAGTTTACTGGTTGCCATTGCTGCTGTTGTGAATTGGTTACCTATAGTTTCATGCACCTGTGTTTCTTTCCATACTGATTTCTGCATTTGTTAATGTGTCGCCTCTGTGATTTAAAAAGCTGTATTTTGTTTACCTAAAATTTCTGCTGTCTGTTTTCTGTGGAGAACTGCATCATGGAAATTGTTGCAGCGGCCCATGGAAGTCACTGCAGGTCACGCTTAGTTCAGTCAAGAATGCTGCACCTGTGCATTTTTCCCCATAAAGTTATTGGTGCTGTGGCATGTTGCCTTGAAGCTCTCTACCCTGCAGCCTATCTCCGTGCAGGTCATTGCAACCCTGCCTTGTCTGCAAGGAGCTCGCTGCATTGACTGTCCATCTCTATGGAGATCTCTTCAGCTGTGGCTTGTCGACAAGGAGCCCACTGCATTGACTGGCTATCTCTGGGAGATCCCTGCAGCTGTGGCTTGTCGACAAGGAGTACACTGCATTGACTGGCTATCTCCGGGAGATCCCTGCAGCTGTGGCTTGTCGACAAGGAGCACACTGCATTGATTGGCCATGTCCAGGAGATCTCTTCAGCTGTGGCTTGTGGACAAGGAGCACACTGCATTGACTGGCCATCTCCGGGAGATCCCTGCAGCTGTGGCTTGTCGACAAGGAGCACACTGCATTGATTGGCCATGTCCAGGAGATCCCTGCAGCTGTGGCATGTCGACAAGGAGCACACTGCATTGACGGGCCATCTCCGGGAGATCCCTGCAGCTGTGGCTTGTCGACAAGGAGCACACTGCATTGACTGGCCATGTCCAGGAGATCCCTGCAGCTGTGGCTAGTCCACAGGAGGCTCACTGCATTGACTGTCCATGTTTATGAAGATTCCTGCAGACGTGGCTTATCTACAAGGAGCTCGTTGCATTGACTGGCCATCTCCATGGAGATCTCTACAGCTGTGGCTTGTCTATAAGGAGTGCGCTACATTGACTAGCCACCTCCATGGAGATCCCTGCAGCTATAGCTTGTCGACAAGGAGCTCACTGCATTGACTGATCATCTCCATGGAGATCCCTGCAGCTTGTCGACAAGGAGCTCACTGCATTGACTGATCATCTCCATTGAGATCCCTGCAGCTTGTCGACAAGGAGCTCACTGCATTGACTGATCATCTCCATGGAGATCCCTGCAGCTGTAGCTTGTCAACAAAGAGCACGCTGCATTGACTGGCCACCTCCATGGAGATCCCTGCAGCTGTGGCTTGTCGACAAGGGGCTTTCTCCATTAACTGGCCATCTCCATGGAGATCCTTGCAGATGTGGCTTGTCGACAAGGAGCTCGCTGCATTGACTGGCCATCTCCATGGAGATCCCAGCAGCTGTAGCTTGTCCACAACAGCTCGCTGCATTGACTGGCCATCTTCATGGAGATTCTTGCAAATGTGGCTTGTCTATAAGGAGCACGCTGCATGGACTGGTCATCTCCAAGTAGATCCCTGCAGCTGTGGCGTGTCCACAAGGCTCATACTACATTGACTGGCTATCTCCTCGGAGATCCTTGCAGCTGTGGCATGTCGACAAGGAGCACTCTGCATTGACTGGCTACCTCCTTGGAGAACCATGCAGCTGTGGCTTGTCCACGAGGCTCATACTACTTTGACTGGCTATCTCCTCGGAGATCCTTGCAGCTGTGGCATGTCGACAAGGAGCACTCTGCATTGACTGGCTATCTCCTTGGAGAACCATGCAGCTGTGGCTTGTCCACAAGTCTCATACTACATTGACTGGCTATCTCCTCCGAGATCCTTGCAGCTGTGGCATGTCGACAAGGAGCACTCTGCATTGACTGGCTATCTCCTTGGAGAACCATGCAGCTGTGGCTTGTCCACGAGGCTCATACTACTTTGACTGGCTATCTCCTCAGATATCCTTGCAGCTGTGGCTTGTCTACAAGAAGCTCCCTGCAGTGTCTAGTCATCTCCATGGAGATCCCTGCAGCTGTGGCTTGTCGACAAGGAGCACACTGCATTGACTGGTCATCTCCATGGAGATCCCTGCAGCTGTGGCTTGTCGACAAGGAGCTTGCTGCATTAACTGGCCATCTCCATGGAGATTCTTGCATCTGTGGCTTGTCCAAAACGGACTTGCTGCATTGACTGCCCATCTCCAAGGAGATACCTGAAGCTGTGACTTGTCCACAAGGAGCATACTACATTGACTGGCTATCTCCTCGGAGATACTTGCGGCTGTGGCTTGTCTACAAGGAGCTCGCTGCATTGACTGGCCATCTCCATGGAGCTCCTTGCATCTGTGGCTTGTCCACAACGGGCTCACTGCATTGACTGGCCATCTCCATAGAGATCCCTGCATCTGTGGCTTGTCGACAAGGAGCTTGCTGCATTGACTGTCCATCTCCATGGAGATCCCTGCAGCTATGGCTTGTCGACAAGGAGTTCGCTGCATTGACTGGCCATCTCCATGGAGATCCATGCAGGTGTAGCTTGTCCACAATTGGCTCACTGCATTGACTGGCCATCTCTAAGGAGATCCCTGCAGCTGTGGCTTGTCCACAAAGAAACTCTGCACATGCTGTCTAGCTCCATTGAGATCTCTGCACCTGTGGCTTCTCCCAGAGTGATTTCTGAAATTGTGTACTTTACCCATGGAGAGCGAAGCTCATGTGTCAGTTTCCATGTAGTGTACATCTAGTCACATGTGTATTCCATGGAGATCACTGCACTAGTGGTTTGTTTCCATAGAGATAATTGCACAATATAACTGATGTTTGCTGCACCTGTGACTTGTCTATGTGCCTTAATTTTACAGAGATGCTACACTTCTGTCCACAATAGGTGCAACTGATGTACCTTATGTTACCGATGATAGCGTCACATGTGGTGGGTTCATAGAGGTTAATACAGAGTTTTCATTTTGATTTCTACAGATGTGACATGTATTCTGGAAGATTACTGCTGACATGTTGGTGTTAATTACTGTAGGAAAGTGCTCCTTTTTGCATGGTCACCCCCTCTTTTTTGCCTGACTTATGATGCAATCTGACTTGATGTGCCGTGGGTCCCTGCCAATCAGGTTCCCAGTTCCTGTGTCCTTTCTCAAGACTGTATCTTTGTACCCACAATTGGCACATCCCTGGCCACAGGTAATCCCCTTGTAAAAGGTACTAAGGGTACCAAGGGCACTGTGACCACGGAAGGCCTCTAAAGGATGCAGCACCTATTGTGCCTCCCTTAGAGCCCCTGTACCATAAAACCCACACACTGCGTGTTTTGATGCAGAGAAAAGTGAAGAGTCGACATGGCACACATCCTTGTGTGCCATGCCTGCATCCCACTGCCTGTGGCCTAGATAAGACACCCCTCTAACAGGGTGCACTAGCCCTAAGGTGAGGGTTCAGTGGCATGAGCCCTCTACCCCTACAGTGTCTAAGCCCATTCTTAGTCATTGTAAGTGTAGTAAAGCCATAAAGAGTATATGGTCTGGGAGTTGGTCATTACGAACTCCACAGCTCCATAATGGCTTTACTAAAAACTGGGAAGTTTGGTAGTAAACTTCTCAGCACCTTAAACACACACTGAAGTCAGTGTTGGATTTTTTTATTTTTTTTATTTTTTTTTATAAAACCTTTATTTCTTCCAGAATCTGGACACAGCTATTCAGCCGACAACCCGGAGGTTCGGCAGCTTCAGTAGGAGAGGACAAAGAAGCGTCCACAGTGCATTGAAGGAGCAGTGAAAAGGTTCCATTTTTAAATAATTACAAACACACAACAAACCCCAGCAAGGCAACAACACTGAATACCCACGGTGTTAGCCCCTCAGGGGGGAGCCGGACCCCAATTGTCTAACAGTTACAGTACTGTAAAAAGAGGAAAACGGGGGGAACGCAGAGGCCCAAGAAGTCAATTAACCATCACATCTGCATACTAAGCTGGAAAGAAGATCAAGAAGAAAGCTGTTCCTCGGGGGGATCCAGATCAGGGGCAAGACATATTCCCCCCCTGTATTGATTCCACCTCCCCCAGATGGCATGCCACTTCCGAGGGCGGCCTCTAGCGCAATAGACTGTCTTCTCCCTGAGCATGCTCCAATCCATATTTTCTTTCCACGCGGTTAACGTGGGGGGCCCCGCGGAACCCCACAAGCGCGCGATGTCCCTCTTAGCAACCATGTTACACAGAGTCACCCACTGGGTTTGCGCCTCATCATGATCAGTGGGCCCCCAGACCTTCAGGAGACAACACCGCGCTTCCGGCTGCATAGCAATGCCCGTCACCTCCCCCATCACCGCATGGACTCGCCTCCAAAATTCCGTGATGACACCACATTCCCAAATGATATGGAGGAAAGTACCCACCATACCACATCCCCTCCTGCATAGGCCTTCCTCAGAGAATCCCATATGAACCAGCCGCGGCCCCGTCACATACACTCGGTGCAAAATCTTGAGCTGCACCAGCCTCAGACGCGACGGGATCGCAACCTCCTTAGGAGAGGAAACAGCAGACTGCCAGTCCTCATCATCCAACTCGAGTCCGTCCCTGGTCCACTGGTCCCGCAGCCCCAGAAGCATATCAGCCCGAACATTTATCAGTTTCTTGTAGATGAGCGAGATCGTGCTCTCTGGCATATGGCCATCAAGGATCCGGTCCACCAAAGGAGAGGACTCAGGCACCCTCTCACCCTCCACAAGGACTGACCGCAGGGCATGACGCACCTGAGCATATCGGAAAAACTCGGATGCCCCCAACTCATACTCTTTCTGCAACTCTTCAAAGGACTTCACCCTCCCCTTAATCAGCACATCTCCAACCCTGGAGATGCCGATCAAGTCCCATTTATCAAACCCTTTCGAATGCCAAAGCCTACCCAACCTTTCAGATTCAAACAACGGGGTAGCTAGGGTGAGCCTATCCTTCCAGCCCAGAGAGTCAGTCGCCATCTTCCATACACGCACCGCCACCCCAGTGGGCCCCGTGAGGGACGAGTCGAGGGACCGCGAATACAATGCCCTAAGATAGTTCCCACCACGCAGCAACCATCTGTCCATGGCATAACCAGGGCTGAGAGCCGGGCCATAAAGACCATGGTTAATCGCGGACAACTGGGTGGCCCAGTAATAGCGTCGGATGTCTGGAAGAGCAATACCCCCGTCATACCATGGAAGCGTCAATTTAGCAATCGCTATCCGCGGCCGCCCATCCCACAACAACGTTCGTTGGAGGCTTTCGACCTCCCGAAAGTACCTGGCCGGCACCCAATCCAGAGTATTCTGCAATGCGTAGAGGAACCGAGGAAGGGACATCATTTTGAACAAGGCAGCGCGCCCGACGAGGGAGAGCGGCAACCTCCGCCAGCCCTCAACATCCCGCCGCAGGCGCGCCAGGGGGGGGAGCAGGTTTCTCTCATACCGCAAAGCGGGGTCCATGGAGATAAAGATCCCCAGATACATGAAGCCCTGCTGAGCAATCTGGATCGAACAAGTTCGCGGGACCGGTGGAACCTCACCACTAAGGTCGTATAAATACGATTTACTCCAGTTGATGACGAGACCCGAGTTCCTACCGAAAGATGTAAGAACGTCACAAACCACTATGAATGAATTCTTGGGCGAGGCAAGATACAACAGGATGTCGTCAGCATATAGCGAAATGCGATCCTCGTGTTCGGGCGACCAGCGAAGGCCACGTATGTCCGGATGCCATCGTATCCACGCCGCCAGCGGTTCAAGGGCAAGGGCGAACAGCAGAGGCGACAGGGGGCAGCCCTGCCGAGTCCCCCTCCCAAGCCGGAACGGAGTCGATGCTCGGCCATTTACCACCACACTCGCAAGGGGTCCCTCATACAGCAACCTCACCCAACTCACAAAACCAGGGCCAAAGCCGAACTTGGCTAGCACAGCCCACAAATACTCCCATTCCACCGTATCAAAGGCCATCGTGGCATCAAGAGACGCCACAATAGCCGGTTCTCGCAGCGTGCCAGCCCTGGCGATCACACCATGAAGGCGCCGAAGGTTTAACGCGGTGTTGCGATGCGGAATAAAACCGGATTGATCCGGGTGAATCAAGTCTCTAAGTACCCTGACCAATCGGCCCGCCAGGATTTTAGCCAGAATCTTCGGCTCGGCGTTGAGGAGTGAGATGGGCCTATATGAAGCACACTTATCTCGGGGTTTACCATCTTTGTGTATCACAACAATTGTCGCCAGCCTCCGGTCCAACGGGAGGGTCCCACTCCCCCGCGCCTCCAGGAACATGGCGCGCAGGTGAGGGGCTACCCTATCCGGGAACAGCTTATACAGGTCAATTGGCAAGCCATTCGGGCCCGAGGCCTTGCCCGGGTTCAGCGCGCGAATAGCTCCCGCCACCTCATCGACCGTTATGTCTCCATCAAGATCATCTCTATCTACATCAGAGAGACAGGGCAGAGCGATATCCCTCAAGAGGTCACGCGAGTCCTCGGGCGGCCTATCCGACACTGAGGCATAAACCTTACAGAAATAGTCCGAGAAAGACTGTACAATCCCCTCAGGTTCCACAATCACCTCTCCCCCCTCTCCCGTCAACTCCGGCACTACTCTATTAACCCTTTCTTTTTTATCCAGCCAAGCTAGGAGCTTCCCGGCCTTGTCACCAACATCATACAGGCGGCCCTGCTGTTCCCTACTGAGGGTCTTAGCGGCATTTGTCACAAGGTCCTTATACTCGGCTTGCTTCAAGCTCAGCCCATGCAGTGAGGCCGCTGTTACCTCCTCCTCTAACGCTCCCTCCAAAGCCCCGATCTCCTCCTCCACTTGCATAACCTCGCCATCTCTCCGCCGCTTGGCCGCCACTACAAGTGAGAGGGCCTCCTCTCGCAGCACGGTCTTAAATGCTTCCCACAACGACACAGCCGAGTCCACGGACCCATGATTGTCCTTAAAGAAATTATCCACTGTCTTCACCAGTGCGCTGCGCATCTTAGAATCTCGAAAGTACCAGGGGTTAATAGGAGCCACCCTTCCCCCTCCCTCGCGGCTTATGTCCAGCCTGACCCACACTGGCGAATGGTCCGATATGCCACGCGCCATGTGCCTGACCTCAGACACCAGTGGGGCGTGCGCAGCCAAAGTGAGCAGGTAGTCAATCCTAGAGAGGCTACCATGCGCCCCAGAGTGGAAGGTGTATTGACGCTGTGTGGGGTGCCGGAGCCTCCAGCAATCTATCAGGCCGAGTGTGTCTAGTAAGTCTGGGAGCCACCTCTGAGCCCCCCCAGTGTCTCTGGGCGGGTACCTATCCAGCAGCCCAGAGCCGACAGCATTGAAATCCCCCCCCACCACTAGCATACCTCCCGGGAGATCCAACAAGGCCCTACCCAGATCTGTAAACGTGGAGGCCTGCAGGGCTGGAGGGACATAAACCGAAACCAAAACCAAAGTTCTACCTTCCCACCTCCCCGCCACCGCCACAAACCTCCCCCTATCGTCAACAATTGTGGAGTCCACCTCAAATGGTAGCGAGGCCCTGACTAGGATGCCCACACCCCTGGACCCGGAGGAAAATCCCGAATGAGCTATGAATTTATAACCCTTCCTATTAAGAGCATAACACGTATTACCTATGAGGTGTGTCTCCTGCAGTAGGGCAACATCTGGCATTGACCGTTTCAAGTGTTGCAAAACTATCCCGCGCTTAATGCGATCTCCCAAACCATTAACATTCCAGCTAATAACACTTAAACCTCTACCCCCCATCCCCAAACACAAAGAGGCCCACCCCCCACCCGAAGAGCCACCATGGAACAATCCCGAGAGTGATCATTACGCCTTGCAGAAACAAACCCCCCAACAACAAACCCAAAGTCCCAACCATCCCCCCCACCCTGCACCCCTGCTGCAGCTTACAAAGCCCCCCCAACTTGCAGTGTGCCTGTCGCCCTACCAAACCCAAATCTACAAAAAGTACCCTAAGGGAGGAAAGAGCTCCCCTCGTCCTCCCGCAACCCTCCGCATTTACTGCACTCTATTCAAGTCATTAGATAAAGTCAAATCGAGTCAGACCAGCTCTGAAAACATCACCCTTGCCCATCCCGGCCACTGTCCCCATCCGCGGCAGTGTCCTCTCCCGTCCGTCGTCGGGGCAAAGCGTCCAGCCATTCATCGGCCATGGCGGGAGACTCAAAAAAGAATGTCCGGTCTTCGTACACCACACGTAATCTGGTAGGGAAGAGCATGGCATACTTCAGATCCCTCTCCCGAAGGCGCCTCTTCACCCCCAGAAAGCCCTGTCTCTGCCTCTGCACCTGCTGGGTGAAATCAGGATAGAAATTCACCGACGCGTTCTGGAAGGGGACCGGGCCCGTTACCCTCGATGCTTGCAGGATAGCGTCCCGATCTCGAAAATGAAAGAGCCGGGCGACGATCGGCCTCGGCGGGGCTCCCACCCTGGGCTTCCCACCCGGCACTCTGTGGGCCCTTTCAACCGCGAAGAACTTCCCAAGACCCTTAGGCTGCAGGTGGTTAAGCACCAAATCTTCCACGAGCAGGTCAACCGAAGCCTCATCCGAGGACTCCGGGACCCCGATAACGCGCACGTTGTTGCGCCTGGCCCGGCTCTCAAAGTCCTCCAGCCGACGGGCGGTGAGATCACTCTCGGTCCTCAGCTTACGAACCTCGGTCTGCAGTTCCGAAACCTCATCGGCGAGGCCAGTGGTCTTGAGGTCCAGGGTTTTAACCCGTTCGTTGGTTTTGCCCAAATCTGCACGGATCAGGTTAACGTCCACCAAGATGGTATCCACTTTATGTGCCAGGGCATCAAATTGTCTCCCAATCGAGGTCTGCATCCCCTCGAGCGCCCCCATGACGTCCTGCAGCGAGAGCTCCGGGGCCAGGGGCGAGACCTCCTTCTGGGTATCCGGCGACTGGCTCGACCCACTCGGTGACCCCTTCTGCAGAGCATAGCGGTCCATATTATTAGCTTGAGAATAGGCTCCCCGCCCGGTTGACTTAGGCTTCAGCCGATCCACCTCTGCTTTGCCCGACATGGTTGGCACCAAGCAGTTCGGTTCCGATAAGACGGCCCTCTCTCAGCAAGAGGAATCAGGAGTGATCAGGTCTGCAGTGGGCCGCCAGAGTAGCATGTAGAGCGTCCAAAGGAAAATAAAGCCACCGAGGGCTCTCCAGGGGCAGGGCAGACAAAGGGAGAGAAAGCGAAAGTGAAAGGACGGGGACCTCCATCCGACAGTTCACACCTCGCCTGGCCGCTGTTGTTCAACTAGAGGTCGGGCATCCTGCCAACTCCAGCCCCTGGCATCCCTCGGAGATAGGCCGCAATCTTCCGCCATGTATAACTCCGGTTCCCGGTGGGCGATCCGACCTCGGGTAGCATCAATCGCCTCCCTGACAAGTCATCTACACGATGCCATGCATGCAGACAGGATTAGAGACAGGATAGTCGACGGAGGGCGCGAGGGTCTCGGGAGCTCAGAGCTCACGCGGCCATCTTGGTCAAGCGCTAGGCTCCTCCTCGTCAGTGTTGGATTTAATGTAAAATGCACTCAGAGGGCATCTTAGAGATGCCCCTTGAAAATCAACCAGCACTGATGTGGTTCCTGAATGGCTACCCGTCATTTCCCACCACCAGGCAGGTTTCTGGACCCCTGGGTAGAGAGCCTCCGCTCTTTGGTTCCAGAAACAAAGCCCATCCTGGGCAGAGGTGTCATGCCTCCTTCCCCAGGGTGGGCTGGGTCCACAAAAGGGGAAGCTTCAAAGGCCTTTGGAAGCTGTCCCTGCCTTTTGCTGCCCCCCAGCAACTGGCTCCCACCTGTTCCGGCCCCCACTTCGGGCTGGACAATCGGCGTTAAAATCAAGCTAGGAAGAGAGGTGTGCCCACCTTTGCCAGCCCCACCCCTCAGGTGGGAGAGGCTCGGTGAAGCACACATTTCAGTCCTCTCCATCTTGAAAATGGGGGACTCAGCCAATTAGGAAGAGGCTCATGCCCCCTACCACTGGAGGGTGGCATAATAAGGGGTGTATTCACCCCAAGGAAGGGTCCCATTGGTCCCGACCTGCACACCTCTTTAACATCCCTAAATTTAGCATTTAGAAGCAACCCTGAACCTTGCCTCCTCAGATTCGAGGAAGAAAGAAGAAGGACCGAAGAGCCATGCTGACCCAGGAAGGATACCAACTGCTGTGGCGCTAGTCATACACGCCTGTACCATTTATGACCTGCCTACAGCAGGAACCCCAGCGAGTCCAGCAGCCAGCAACCCCCCAGAGCCCAGAGAACCTGCCCTCCAACAATCTTACAGACTCTGTCTCCCGTGAGCACCGGATATGCTCAAGAAAAGACTCACTGCATAATCCGGATTCTGACGACTCCCACAGCCCAAGTCGAGTGGCCCAACACCACAAGGTGGTCTCCCCAGCGATCCTGACCTGGGATCTGATGATCCCCGACCTCCCTCAAGCTTCGAGACGACGCCTGCAGCCTTAACCTGAAGGGTCCCACCGACCGCGACCTGAGCTGGTAAGAAAACCCAATGCAAGAAGACACCCCTGCACCCGACGCCCCACGGCCTTGGATGGCCCAACCAACAGTGTTCAGGCATACCCCAAGAACCCAACTTACTTCTCCAGCCGGCGGTTGCCTTCAGGAAGTCTCCCTGCCCGAGCCTTCAGCAACTTCACAGAACCAAAGGTCTCCATTGAAAAGCACAGGGTCCCAGACGTCCTTTTTGCACCCTGCACCTGGCCGCCCCAGTGCCGCTGGTGGTGCAGCTGTTGTGCTGGTCATTGGCTCCTGCATTGCTGACCTTAACCCTAGGAGCTTTGCTCCCACACCCGACTGGCCTACTAATAAGCAGTCCTTAACCGAAGACCCCCTTAGCCCCTTTGGCTAACATTGGGCCCCTGCCCTCTGCACCCGACCGCCCCAGTACCGTTGGTGGTGCAACTCGAGTGCCCATCTAGACTTTGTGGTACCTTGGTCCTAACCCCCAAAACTTCCACTCGTAAGTCGTGTACTTACCTGAGAAACCGCTAACACTTTTTCTCCCATAGCAACCCATTTTAAGAGCTTTGGGACCTAAAATGTTCTAAGTGTTGAACTGATGTTTGTATGGAGAAAAGAGAACTAAACTACAAAGTATAAAAAGTCTTACTTACCTTGTATTGTTATATCTTAAGGTGTGGTATCTAGGCATATCACCCCCAGTACTCAATGTAATGGAAAAGTAACAAAAAATAATCAGAAAGTAATTACTATGTAACTCAGACTGCATTTTAAAATGATACAAACCTGTAATAACTGCAAATCCTGCCTCAATTTCATTTATATGTAAAGGTTTACAATTGAATATCTATTTTACCTACTTGTACT
This sequence comes from Triturus cristatus, assembly GCF_964204655.1. NCBI lineage: Eukaryota > Metazoa > Chordata > Amphibia > Caudata > Salamandridae > Triturus > Triturus cristatus. The sequence continues at coordinate 197,328,472 of NC_140595.1, forward strand.
AAGTCCTGCTTGGTTCTAGAAATAAAATACAAGTATACTTTTTTTTATACTTACCCAATTGGTCTGGATTCAGTCTCTGATTGTGTGCATCAGCCTTGATTGAGTGAATACAATAAATACTTAACTGGATACGCCTAACTGCTTGCCCACGCTACCACAAAGAGAGCTGTTAGTACTTACCTAATTTAGCCTCTGCTATACCTCTGAGGACTCCCTGGACTCTGTGCACACTATACCCCACTTAGCTATAGTGTATACAGAGCCAGCTTCCTACAATTACTACAAATTTGACTTTTGTTCAAGGCAATTAAAGATGTGATGGGTTTCATGGATGTTGCAGCTCATTTTCATGGTTATTTCTACAGGCAATTACGGAGGCTTGTCTGTCTTTAGGGTGGTTATTACTTTGTGGCATCTTTTCATGGAGAGCCTAGCAACTGTATGTTGCGTCCTTGGAGATTGCTACTGATGTGGATTGTCTGCATGAGATGACTACACATCGTCATTGTGTAGACTTTTGTTGCTAGAGATGTGGCTTGCACTCATTGTGGTTACCGCAGATGTTGCTTGTATTCATATGAGCACTACATGGGTATCTTTGAGCCATTGTGATTACTGTGTATGTGGGTCGAGTTTAGCAAGACATTACTATTTCTGAGCTCCGTGTTAACGTGTTTCAACAAGACCTGGAGCTCGTAAAGGAGAGCTAGCCGTGCAAAATTCAAACCACATTGCTTGTTTCACACTGACTTCAGCAGCAGGCGGTGTTTGCACTAACCCATTTTGCATGGTTGTGTATGAAGAGAACTACACGTGTGGCTTGTGTCCATAAATTCTACTGCTGCTGAGTTTGTGTCCTTGTAATTTAAGGCAGATGTGGCTTGTGTTAAACAAGAGAATCATGCTGCGGCAATAGACTTCAAGCGAGGTGTGCATTTTGTTGTGGATGTTCTCATCTGTGACTTTTACCATGGAGTATGTACTGGTGTAACTTGTGTCCATAGAGATTACTGCACCCATGGGCTGCGCCAGGGAAAATAAATTATAAAACTATATATTAATACTGACCATTACACAATCAATTTGATCTCGGATCCCCCGAAATATAAAACAACCGTGAGCAAGGGACCTCACCATTTCAGGCATCCATTCTGTTCATGACCCGGGTCCAGTTCCAGCATTCTTTTCCCTGTGAGCCACCTGTGGTGCCTTAAGCATTTATTCTACCAGTTGGACGCCCACTTCCGGTGACCTCTAGCAGTGATTTGTTCCAGGATGTGTCCTTTTTGTGCAATTTGACCATGCATTCACCAGGTGGACACAGTTCATTTAGCCTTTGACCAATATCTATCAGGTTTTGGTCAAAAACCTTTGTTGTGCTAGGGGCTTTATGTGCAGCACCCTCTGCTTCTACTAAAAGCCTGTGTGGCATATTGTCCTTCGATCGCATTGTAAGTAGCACCATCCCTGAATGGTGGCTGACATTGCCAGCCAGGCCCTCACACGCCTGCCTGTGGAAGAGGCGGCGAAGGATGATGAGAAGATTGTGCCTGGGCAATGAGGCTTTTCCTACAAGTCTTGCTATGCAGAGGGGGACCACCCTAATAAGATGGGACTGCCCTAACCTCCGCCCCTACCAATGGGAGTTGGAGATGCTGCATTATATGTTGTTTATTAGGATGTACCAGAGTGGCATGCAGCAATATACATTAATTTTGTATCGTACTTAATAGTATACCCTAGCACTAATTCCCCAAGGAGATATCCATGCACATTACAAACACCATACCACAAACCATTGGATGAGAAGAAGATGCAGCAGTTTCAATGGTATCATCGCATATACCATTACATTAGATACAGTACAGGCAATCCCGGGGGAGTTTTTTTGTACTCTATGAAAGAACGAAAGTTTGGTAGAGATCATATGTTGGTCAGAAGTGAGTTCCATAAGTTTGTTACTGCACCTCTGATTGATTTCACCCTCATGAGGTTTAGAATCTTGTTCTTTTCAGATTGAGATAGTTAGCTTGTTGGAGCCGTATGTTGGCTTTGTTTGGTGAATCGCCTTACATGAGAGGCACATACTTAGAAATAGATCCTCGCCCCACTGGAGAGTCAGATTGTCCTCTTATCAAAAAGAGATATGCCGTACCAGTGCGAAGCATTCTTAAGTTTCTCTGTCTCTGGTGTATTGGGATACACCAGAGGGCATGCAACATTCATCACTATGGCAGCCTCCAGTCCCACAGACACAAAGTCTGGCACTGGCTTTGCAAAGGTGTAGGTGAACGGGTACTCAGAAGATACGACTCAAACACCTTGCCCATCATAACAACAAAAGATGACCTGGTGACACCGGTGACTGATAACTATAATTATTGGCTGTGTCAAATCCAGCCTAATCCCATATGTACAACGATGTAGAAAATCAAAGGAGAGGGAGAATAGTAGAACTGAGTGGGAGATATGAAGCTCAGTGAGATTTAATTGTGGCATCAATCAAGTTTGCCTATTTGCACCTGCACTATTAATAATCCACATTTGTAATGCGCGAACAGTCGTCCGTAAGGGTCTCTAGGCGCTGAGGGCTGTCGGGAAGATTAAGCAAGTTATTGCCCAGAGTCACATAGTGCTGGGCAAATCTGGCGCCGGGGATTGAACCGTGAGCCCCCGGGTTCCGGAGTAAGTAACCCTGGCCGCTGCGCCACACCTCTACACTAATTACATCTATGAGCTAATCTTACAACTAACAGAGGATGTTTCAAAGTTAGGACAGGAATACAGTCTGACCCCAATACTGCTATATGCAGATGAATTGTTCTTAGCAAGAACCCCAGTGTTGTGCATCAGATGCAAAGTCCTCCAGAGCAGCAAGAGACTACATCGGAAGAGCTGAAAGAAAGTTGTAGAAAGAGATCTTGCACACTTGTAAAGTCTACCCTCGGCCTTCCTACCAACTAATGCAGCATATACTTGTATTGAAACCAAAGCAGACACAGCAGCTTTTACCAAATCCATCAAGAGAGAAACCACCGCAAATAACAATCTAATCCACTTATGCTGGAAAGAAAACCTGATGCCCAAAGCAGGCAAAAACAAAAGAAGGAGATCTTCAAGGAAGCTGTGAAATTGGGCATTGAGGAGATTTCCACCCAGGGACAAACACCCTGCACAACTGGGTAAAAGTAATTGTCACTATCAAATCAAATATATGAAAAAATCTCATTGATAAAATCCACGACGCATTAGGCACACTTAAAGGAGTTTTCTGTCACAAAGTATTTTACTACAATAGATTTGCAAGAACATGCATGGTAACATTCAGATCACTAGAGGAGCTTGGGAAGTGGTGTTGAATGAAACAGGGCTGCACCTCATCCTCCTGTGCCCTCTGTGAAACGTGTCCCAGAAAAATAAGTTACAGCCACTACTGAGAGGTTCTGCCATTACCAGACGAGATGAGAGGGTGACTTACCGACTGTCAGATCAAAACCGACATCACGGAGAGAGTCCTAGCTTTTCCAATATACTGGTGGAAAAAGACCCATAATAAAGCAGACAAATTAGCCACAAAAAGCATAGCCTCCGCCCAAGGCGGATGGTCGCAACAGATGAAGATAGCAAGACTGCTAAACCTAGACTGTCCATAAGGGGCCTATGACAAAACAGCCCACATAATAACTTCAGTGAGGAGCTCCAAATAAGGAGACAAATCGCACACAAGTAGGAAGTTGTTCTCATTGCTATCAATCAGATTGGCCTTCTATACTGAACTTAAGTGTAAAACTTGAGGGTATCTTCTGTGCCCATCTTTTCCTATTGCCACTCCTTCTCTTCTTTTCCATTTTAGGTCAAAGTCTGGTTTGCTAAAGACATCTTGAATGCATTCTGAAAGCTTCCTTTGGAATGCATTTCGTCCCTTGCTTACCACTGGCTTTGTGTTTTGTAATTCACAGTTGCTTGTTTTCAATTTGCTGACTTTATTTGTTTTAGGCTGTCCACCATGTATTTGTCTTTCCCGTGGATCAAAGCCTGTTTACCCCTGCTCCTTGTATTCTTACCAGAGTGCTCGCTCTCTGTAAATAAGCCTTAAAAGTGTGTTCCTATCTTGTAACATTTGCTGTGCATTCCAAGACAGAAGTCAAGTGTCAGGGTGTCAGGACCTGGCTTCTGAGGGAGTTTGGTGTTTACTTTTATTTCTCTGATTTAAAAGTGAGAGCATTTGTGTGACAGGTTTGCTGGCTACTGGGGGAGTGAAGGAAAGTCTTTTTCTAGCACACAACAAAATGTAAATGTCTATAAATGAACAGTGACATATTCTGAAATATTTGCATAGTTGGGAAAGAACAAATGAAGCAAATTATTTTTGATTTTTGAAGTGTGGTGGATGCAAATATTTGAATGCAATCAAAACAAATCAATACACTGTGTGATGCCATTTCCACACATTATCGTTTGTGTGCTGTATGGTTTTATCAGTAAAACTGTATATCTGTGCAAATGTAATGGTAATTTCATGTGTTGTCTGTAATGTCAGTGTGTACCACACCATGTATACTCCACATTACACCACTTCACCGTACAACATTCTGCTCCACTATGTGACACTCTACACCCCTTTACTCTACTCCACACCCCTCAGCTCTATGACCCTCCATGACATGCTACTGCACTGCACTCTGACATTCTGCTCGATGCCACTCCTCTCAATGCCACTTCACTCTAAGCCACTCTCTTCAATGCTACTCCACTGTTCAACCCTCCACTCTAAGGTCCCTTTACTCTATGATCCTCGACTCTATGTTCCTCTACGACACAACACTCCACGCCACATCTCTCTTCGATTGTCTACTCTGCGAGACCCTACGCTACTGAATGCCACTCCAACTTTTTCCACACCACTCTACAAACTCCAGTCTTCGCCACGCTACCACACTCTACACTACCGCACTCCACACTGCACCACTCCACTCTACACCCCTCCACTTTACACCCCTCCACTCTACACCCCTCCACTCCTCTGACACCCTACTCCATGCTGTCACCCTACTCCATTCTGTTCCACTCTACTATTGACACTCTACCAAACTCCCACTACTCCACTCCATGCCACTTAACTTTCCTCAACTATTGGACGCTCCACTATACACTACTCTATGGCACTCCATTCTGCAGCACTCTTCACTCTGTGCCACTCCACTCTGTGCCACTCTACTCTGCAACACTCTACTGTGTGAAACTCCACTCTGACACTCCAATTTATGACACTATAATCTATGATACTTCACTCTATATGACTATCCACTCATCAACACACTACTCCACTCTATGCCACTCCACTCTACAATAATGACTCCACTCTACACCACTTTACTCTACTTTACTATATACCACTCCACTTCATGACAATCTACTCCACTCTACGCCCCCCGTCCACTAAACAACACTACGCCACTCCACGATAATCTTCTCCACTGTATGCAACTCCCTCAATTCCACTTCAAACAACTTTACTCCACTCTATGCCATTCCACTACCTACTCCACTCCCATCTGCTCTACGACATTGTACTCCCTCCACGACACTGCACAATACTCTACAACACTCCACAACATTCCACTCTAAGCAACTCCACAACAGTCAATGCCACTCAGTGCCCCTCCACCACACTCCACTCTACGACTCTCCTCTATGCCAGTAACTTTTAGCCATGGTGAGCAGCAGCCACGCGTGTACAGTGTGGCTAAAACACATTGGCAATGCCAATAGGTCTTGCGTAGGAGAGACCTATTGGCTTTGCCAGTGCTTGTTTTTTCTCCCATTTCAGTTTCCACTTTTGCTGCAAAGCACCTGCTTTTATAGCCACCTAAAGTTTTTAGGAAAGATTACTTTCATGATTTTTAATATTCATTTTTCACCCTTTTCTTCCCCCTCCCTTTTAATATAATTGTATTTTGGTTGTGTGAATGGCAACGATATAAAAAATGGACTCTTAATAGCACACGCACAGACAGGGTGCCTATCTTATTTGTGTGTAGTTCATTTGGCACAACACAATGAGGATCTGACAGTTTCCGAGGAAGTAAGGCTCCACTATGCGCTTCCTCGTGCCTTCAACTCTGAAGTAGCCGGCTTCACCTTAGTTCAATCCTTTATTTATTGCTTGACTTGTGGCTGATCCTTTTGAGGACTATCTTCTATTAATAAGCACCTGAGAACCTGGCTCTTCCCGGAATAAGTCACAACTTGCCTGTTTCAGTATTGCGTGTAGCCTGCACCCTGGTAGGGCTTGATAAGTAAAATTATCACTCAGAAGCACATTTATTGTACCGTATCCAGATCGTGCTAACATTTCTGACTGTGTTTTTCACTACCAGGCAGCTCTGTCTCCTCCTGAATGCAGAGAATATCTTCCACTCCATGGCAGACATCCTACTCCGAGAGGACGACCTAAAGTTTGCCTCCATCATGGTGCAGACTCTGAACACCATCCTTCTGACCTCGTCGGAGCTCTTCCCGCTGAGGAACCAACTCAAGGACCTGAAGACAGCGGTAGGTCCTACTGCACCCTTGGGGGGTGATAAAACTGAAGCTGCCATCAGAATGCCCAGTATACAGCAGCCAAGGTGCAAGGCTCACCGCTGCCCTCCATATTGCCAGGCCGGTTGTATGTTGGAACAACGAGTTCCCTAACCACGACTTCCCTAACAACGAGGTCGCAACCACAAGATGGGCGTAACACATGTCCCCGCGGTGCAGGGGGGGGGGCGCCCGAGCTGCAGGGGGCCCCCTCAGCACTGTACTCAGGCCTGACAGGTCCAGATTAAATCCGGAGCGGGGCCCCCTCTGTGTACCTTGCAGGGGGGCCCCTCTGTGTACCTTGCAGGGGGGCCCCTTCAATTTTCGCTACGACACTGAACCACGACCTCGTCCAAACCAAAAAAATGTTACCACGCATTCCTTTACCACGCTTATCGTGGTAAAGGAATCCGTGTTAAAAAAATGCTTCCCAACTAGTACCCCGATCCCCCACCCCTTAAAACGAATTCCCCCCACTCTAAAAATGAACACGATCACCCCCACACACTAAACTAAATTTCTCCTACCCTTAAAATAAATATGATCACCAACACACCCTAAAAACAAACACGATCACCCACACCCCCCTAAAAATTAACCCCAAACCCCTAAAAACTAACCCCAAACCCCGTATACTAACCCCAAACCTCCGCGCTCTAAAAACAAATTCCTCCACTCTAAAAATAAACATGTTCACCCACAAACCCTAATAACTAATTCCCCCACCCTAATTTTAAAACACGATCACCCCCACACCCTAAAAACAAACACGATCATCCACACCCCCTAAAAGAACTTAACCTCCATAAAACTAATTCCCCTCCCTAAAAATAATCACTATCTCCCCCTCCTCCTAAAAACTTACTCAACACCTTATAAACTAATTCCCCCACCTTAACAATAAATACGAACACCCATACCCCCTAAAAACTAAACCCCAACCCCTGAAATTTAACACTAAACCCCCCCACCCCCTGAAAGTTAACCCCTCTTACCTGTTCCTCTGCAACGCTCCTCCGAACTTCGCCCTGCCCGAACACTAGACCGACTCAGCCTTAACCACGCACATGCGTGGTTAAGGCTGAGTCGTTGTTCGGGCAAGTCGTTGTTGGGCTTGCGTGACTCCGGAGTCGTTGTTCAGGATGTTTTCCATGTTAGGTTCTCCTTGGGAACAGCTTGGCCTGCACTGAGAGCGAGTTGTAAAATGCTGCCGCTGTGCTGAACACCGGTGTATACAATGACCACTGGGCTCCTACAGGTGGTCACTCTACTCTGCTGCTGGTGAGAAGGTGTCTATGGCCGTCCCGATGCCTACTGTGATACTTCTCCTCTGTTTGAGATACTGCATCCCACCTTCTTCCTATACCCAATAAGCAATGTGTCAGAACATTGGGCCCAATGTACAAAACTGTTTTGCGGTCGCAAAGCCTGCGATTCACTAAAAACTGGAGTTCAGCTGCAAAGCAGGGAATTGCAATGCACAAAGGACACACTGCGAGCGTGAAAGGGACTGGTCTGCTATTTAGGTTGCAAACCTTTGATCTGATAGACATCCTAAAGGGACTGCTATCCCCTTCACACAGTGGGAGCTGTGCCTTGTGAATGCGTCCATCTGACACTAGGGGAAGCAGACAGTGGTTCTTCAGACCCAGTGCATGCTACCCCAATGCGATTCAGAAAAGAGCAACTTTTTCTAAGCAGGAGTGCAGGGACTCTTTTTTTAATTTTTTTAAGTTTCCATTCAGTGAATGTGAACGCAGGGATGGTGCCCGCTATCCCTTTTAGTGCTCTATGCCTCAACTTGCGGCCATTCACACGGAGTCCCCAAAAGACTTCTACTTTATGCATTTCGTGAGGCAGTTGTTTCTGCAGCTCCCTGTGAATGCCAGCTTTACAACTTATTTCAACAGATAAAGTGCTCAACTCTGATCGGGTCCCAAACCCAGTCTTTGTGTAAAAAACATTGAGTAGTTTGAGACCCGACCTTTGTACAGGGGCCCTTTTGTACTGTGTTTGCTTGCAGTGCATTTTTAGGTCTCGCCTGACCCAGCGCATGCGCTGGTCTGGCGAGACATTGTGAGAGGGCTCCAAAAAGTGCTACCAGGCCAGCCTAGAGCTACAGTGCGCGGGCGCGCGCGTAGCGCTTTACCGCGATTACTTTCACTTTCCCGGCCGCACGGCCCCTTTGAGGTTTGATCGCGATCACTTTCGCGGCCGCACGGCCGCTTTGATGTTCTCTGTGAGGCTTCAATAGATTGCAGCAGTTAAAACAAGCATTGGCATAGCCAATAGGTCTCGCTTTTGGGACCTTATAAGTGTTTAGTTATGCAACTGTTGCATGGCTAAACACTTATAAGGTCCCAAAGGCGAGACCTATTGTTTTTTACTTGAGTGTTGCCACATCCAGCACCCATCATGCTCTCGGCCTCCACACAGCTGTCACTTGATGTGCCCCACAGTGGTACCTGGAGTCTTCTAGGACCAGCTGGAGACACGTCAGGTCCTAGATGTGTGAATCTCAACTCTTCGGGCTGTGGTTTTGAAGGGTGTAGTAAGAGGGAAGGTCTGATGAATAACGCAGTCTCCTTGTGAATGTGGGCCCACAGTTGCGCCCAGACGGCAGCCCTCCCACTGTGAGGCTAACATCACCTTACACTTAAGTTCTGTGGAAATCCAACATCGTTCTTGTGTGTCTCCTCCCACAGGAGAGTCGTAACCTGTTCTGCTGCCTGTATCGCTCCTGGTGTCACAATCCTGTGGCCACCGTCTCCCTCTGCTTCCTCACCCAGAACTACAAGCACGCCTACGACCTCATCCAGAAGTTGTATCCTTTTGGTCATGGACATACTTACCCACTTATTCCCAAGTGTCATCTATCACTGTTCCAACTTTTGTGTTGCTGTCTCCCTGTGTTAAGTATTTAGGTATCTTTTACTAGTTCAATATTTTCTGTGTACTCAATTCCTTACACTTTTCTGCCAGCTGTTCAGTTGTGTTTCTACCTTTTAGTCTTTCTTTCTTTTTTTCATCAACTGAAAAAGAATCTCTCATTCATAAATTCAATTTTTCTAGTCTTGCTTTCGCTCATTCACTTTAAATTGACATTTTGTTCTCACTGCCTCCTACATCTGTATTTTGTCTCTTCGTGAGAAGTGGTTTCTCTCGCATCTCCTTTTCCTCCCTGACTTTTTTGCTTCTGTTAGTCTCTGGAATCTCTCTTCTGCTTTTCTATAATTTGATTTCTCTACCTTCTTTTGTTGCATACCTTGTCTTTGTGTTTTTTCCTGGTCATTGTATCTTTCTCACTTACGCTTGTCTGTGTAATTCACTCCTCATGCACTCTTTTTCCTATGAAGGAGGCACCGTTTTGTAAGGTTTGACTGAGGGGGAAAGCACCTTGGGTGGCAGGAGTAGAAATAGGATGTACAAACAGGGCCGGCTTTAACGCTGGTGGCGCCCCCACGTTCCATGACCGCCTCCTTGGATTCTCTCACTACCCCCTGCAAGATATTGATAAACACAGCGCCCCCCTCCACAGGTAAGCGCCCAGTGCGGCCGCACCAGTCGCACTGCCCTACAGCCGGCCCTGTGTACAAACCTTCAGAAATGGCGCACAGGAAATGGAAGGTGATTTGACTAATCCATACTGAAAACATTTATGCTGTGGGATTCATCATTCCTAGTAACAATGGTAGGGTTGCAAGAACAGAGCTAGAGGCTGTGGGATGTGGAGAGAATGCGCTAGAAATGGAGAAATGCTTAGAGACTACCGAAGAATAATGCATGAAGAGACATGTCTTGGAGGGGAGGAGTGCAGAGAGATGCTGTGAGATAGCAGGTTACGGAAAGTAACAACAGAGGGACGTGTGGGCTGGAGAGTTCAGTGAGCTGTGAGTGGATGCAGAAGTCAGAGAGAACTTCTTACGATGGATAAGAGCTGTAGTGTACAATCCTACAGCCAGATCGAAGCTGGTGAACGGTGAGACTACTTGCGGAGGCCGAGGCTTGAAGATGGGGCTCCTACATAGAGCTTGAGAAGTGGAAGAGCTAAAAGTAACCGTGGAAAGCCCGACTGACTCATGGTGACGGGGTGGTCATTGACAAGAGTGTGTGCTGGATTTAGGTGCCCTGAGGCTAAAAAGAAGTGGACCGGGGAAGGCCGCATATATCCCATTCTCTTCGGGTTCTCATCCTTGACAGATTGCTGCAGCGGGGACCTGGAGGTCACCGTGGATTTCCTAACAGAAGTGGACAAGCTGGTGCAGCTCATCGAATGCCCGATTTTCACATGTAAGAAGCCACTTAACTGCTTGTCTTTTTCTTGTCCACAATGGCGTGTCTGCGTGCGCCTGCTATCCTGTACTCTGCATTAGGCCGTTCATGTGTGTGGACCTCAGGAGTGTGTGCGTGTGATATACATTCATATGTATAATCGTGCTCTCATGCGTGCTGCTGCGTGCATGCGGAGGGAGGCCTGCATGCATGCCCTGCTGAGGATCGCCCTCGCTGTAGCGGGAAGTAGAGCGGAAGTGATGCCGAGTGCGAGCACGCTTTCAGAGCGAAGGCCCGCCGGGGACCGGAGCGTGCTGTGCCCCTCAAGGCAGATGGCCTCGCCGTGAACTGAGGCTCACAGAACGAGTTCGCAGCCAAGGAGAGGCTAGCGGACCCAGGCAGCGGACCCCGCTGCGAGCACAGATGCATGGCATGTGTCCTGCTCTCTGCGCCTCAAAACAGCAGAATTCAGCTCGGATCACTGTCAACACGAAACAGCGAACCTCAAAACGCCAGCTGCTGGCCAGGATGCACCGCGCAGGCCGTTTGCAGCGAACCTCGACCTTTGTGCAGCATAACGCTGTGTGGGCGATGGTGGGCTCCGATCTCGCAAGACTGGGCACTGTGAAGACCACAGATGTCACTCAACCGCGGGAAGAGACAGGCTGCAGCTAATATCGATATTATGGCCCCGAGACTCTAAAACGCACCGGAAGACCGAATCACCAACAGCACCTGCTTCCGTACATACAGGTGACGCTGTCACACAAGCAGTGAAATAAAAACGCTGAAATAACCTTAGAGCGCCTTCTACAGTTGCTTGGTTGAGTTGTGTATTTGTTGTGATGTCACATGCATTCACAGAGGCCTTGAGCTACACCAGAGGTATGGAGGTGCTGCAAGCTGGCCAGGCATTAAACCAGCCCAAGCACAGATCAGAGGTGAGAACTCGGGTGGTGCCTGACACACAAGATCTTATCAAGCAATATATTGTAAGCGCCTCCCAAGACCGAGAGTTATGAGACATAAGGCAGGGACTTTCAGACGACAACCCTCCGGCAAAAACAATAACCCAATATCGCTTACCACTGCCCAGAAATGATTGGGAGCAGCAAGTAGCCGGAGTGAACGTTTGTTTGCTCTGCATCATTCACCAGTTTCGTTTAACGCATTTTCAGGCGAATGATTAATTTTCAAGATGTGCAAAGGGCCGTGCAGAATATGTGTTCAGAGTCGCACAAATAGATGTGCTGCTGTCCTCGCCCAGTGACGCGTGCTGCCCCTTCCTCGGCCACTGATCCCTGCGTCAAGTCACAGTGTGCACATGAGCAGGAATCCGGCACAGGGTGTGCCCTGAAGGACTGCAACACGTGCTGCACATGTGACAGGTGAATCCCTTGTTTGCCACACGCTCTGGAGTGTATTATTGCAGAGATCTTCTTACGAAAAATGAAATAAAATCATTCTTCAGTTACAAAAAGCAGTCGTACAGGTAGCAATTTAGAATTACAATATTTTTTCAGCTCTGTTCCTGTGACTGTTTGTTGCCCTCAGTTGTGTCCAGTGTATCCTAAGGAGACTCCAGAGAAATTGAGTGCCAACAATCAGGATGTGTAGAATTATTTGCTATGAGACAGTGCGGGGCAGGCGTTTGGCCAGTGTATGTTAATGGGGAGGTGGGCTACCGTCAGACCTAGTTCTTTTTAATGGGGAAAGGCTGCGGCGCTATTTAGAACTATGTAGCAGCGTCGTCCACAGGATGTGACGTCAACAGAGTCCATATAAGTCCTGACGCACTGACGTCAGTTTCTTCCATGATCTCATTCCGCGCTAAAACGCTGAGCCACTTAGAGAAACTGCTAGGAAACAGTGTGCCCAAGAATACATTTCTATTTGTAAAACATTTATTGTATTTTATTTCATTATTTTATTTTATTTTTTTAAACTGGAAGGCACGATAATGCCAGAAGGGATCTGGAAAAGGAAAGGACATCCCAGTTCTCCATCACTGTTCATATTGTCATTTTTTTGTGTTAAGGTCTAGCGTTGGCCAAGACCGTTTCATTTTATTACGATTATATATGTTGGTCTGCTATTGTGTCGTTCATATTTTAGTCCTGCCCACTACAGCATGCAGATGTGCTCATGTGAGGGTAGGAGAATTGTGCAATATATACAATCTATTTACAAGGACCTGTCTGGTCATTACAATAATCAGAGTAGAGATACACAGTATTAAGGAGATACAGTCAATCAATCACTGTTATCTAACTGTTGGTACAAAGCCAGTACAGATATGTAGGCAATAGTTGATGTTTCAACCCCAAATATAGAGGAGCATTCAGTCCTTAGAACAGGGTCTTCATCAGGACAGGGTGGAGCCACCTATAGGTGAAATGAGTTGGAAAATCGCAAAATTAATACGGGTGACACGGACCATGTAATATGTATAATATATGAGAGGTCAATTAATGTTCACCTTATTCCTCAGGGAAGATGTCCGTGGAAAAGATCAAATAATTGGGCCCACAGGCTCTTATGGCAGAGGGACGAGATGTCGCAAGGATTGTTTGAGTGTTAATGGCACGTGCTGAAAGTAATGGAAAGCACATCAGTCTATAGCAAAAAAGGGGGGAATGATTTCTAAATTTGCGACTACTAAAATGCACTCACTCATCAAAAATGGTCAACCACTAAATGGATGATCCCATCAGCATCGGCAGAGAGAGAGTCCTTATTAGTTGGAATCCACCCGTATGCAGGAGTTATGAGCACATCTCCCTGCACAATTCTTTCACTTTTCCTCGGAGCACCTTTCATGTAAATTATATTGATTACTCGTTTCATGTCAAATGATGATAACATTTCCTTTTGAATTTGAACTCTAATTGATTAATGTGGTTATTCAGGGTGATGTGTTTTGATGAAATGTGTGCTTCTACTGTGACCACTCTTTCTGTGCTATAATTGACCCAGGTCCAGTGAGAAGTGTGGCTCAATGGTTAGAGCGGCAGACCTCGATGCAGAGCACTGGTCCGGGACCAGGGTTCGATTCCCGTTGCGGCAGGGTCTCGGGCTATAAATTCCGCGGACCGGATATTCTCGCCTCAGTGCCTATTCTAATCATGGGTCCCACGCTGCAACTCTGGGCAATAGCTTGCTTAATCTCCACAACGGCCCCAACAGCGCTGGGATGCCTGGCCTCACCATGGAGGTGCCCAGGAGTGGACACCTCACATGGAAAGCCAGGAAGGGTTCCTTCAGCGGTATGAGTACAGCGCTGAGATACCTGTAGTGGTGATCGGCGCTATATAAATACCTATACATTTACATTTACATTACATTTTTGGCTTTCCCCAGTTATTGTGTAACACTACAGCATGATCCAGTGGGTCAGCCAAACTTCACTTGCATTCTACTCTGTCCCTAGAGCACATCTGCACCCAAAGTAGTTCCCTTCATTGACAGGGACTACTATTGCAAACCGTGCTTTTTGAAGCTAAAAAAATATTTTTGGGTTTAGACAATTCTTTTTAATACATATTGGTTAGGGTGCGACAGGTCCTCCACCGATACATTTAAAAAAAATAATGAGACAGACATTGGCAAACCCAAAATTCACCTGTTGGCTTTCCCAATGCTAATGTTTTTTGCCAATACTGCACAGCATCGGCAAAAAACATTGGAAAAACTAATAGGTCTCAAAGGTGGGACCTATTAGTTTTGTCAGTGCTTGTTTTTTGTTAGAACGCTAGAGCATGGCTATGTTAATTTTATTTACATTGGCAGCTGAAGGAAGACTGTGTCTAGTTGTTTTTAGAAGGGAACTGCCACATGTCTGTGCCCAGTGCATTTCATTAGGGAACTGGAGCATGGCTGTATTGATTTCATGTAAATGGGGCACTGGAGCGATCTAGGAGACGTGTGCCCATGCATTTCATTCAGCATCAATGCAGGCCTTTGCCCAGTGCATTTCAAAGGAAAGCCTGGGCAGTGGTAAGCCTGGTGTAGCAAGCCCACGGTTATAACGAATAGTGTATTGTTGGTGCCACCTGGGCATGGCTATGCCCCTTGTATTGAGGTCAATCGTGATATCCATCAGTGTACCCATTTGGTAAGTTAATTCAGTTTTGTGGGTTGCTCTGATCTTTGACTCTCACTTTCTTGTCACCAAGGGCCCTCTTTGTATATCTAGATGCAAACGGTTCACTCATATTTGGTCCCAAATGCAGGCGGCAGGTCATAATTTCCAGCGGTCCAGTATAATTTTATGACTATTGGGCTCCAAATTGGGATTTGAAATTGACATGTTATCCTTGGAGAGGGCAGGAGTTGGTTGCAATGAGCTAGGGTGATAGTTGAAGGCCTGCGTGACCAGGTTGTTTATGGAACACTATTCCACTGCATTCCAACCAGCTATCTAAGTACTAATCTGATTCCTCATCGCCTTCAGTCAGAGTATTGATATGGGCTTTTAGAAGACCCTGAGAGATTTATTTCCCAATCTGCTTCTCCTGCGACAAACTCTAGAGAGTCTGTTTTACTGACTGCTTAAATTAGCAGACTCCCAGAATAAGACTCAGACCTTAACGGTACAGCTTCTTCCAGGTACCACGATTTACTGTATATCCTCAAGGTTTCCATCCTGGTGGTGACTCCTGCATAAAGATTTTAGTGTTGAAACGCATCAATACTACAATGGCACATTTGTGGATTTGTCTGACAAGTTTTTTTTTATCCATAATTATATACACCAGTATGCCTGCTAAAATGACCACTATGCTAACTTGGAATGATGCATATTTTAATATGTTTACACTTCTGAAGCAATTTCAAAATGTTGTCTGTTTTGGTGCCTTCAAAATATCTCCAGGTAGGGATGCTCGATTCCCGGGTAGCCGGTACTCTGAATGTAATGACCTAGGAGATCACTTTCAGTGTCAGAATATCTGGACTGTTCTTCAGCATGAAAGCGAGTTGTGGCCTTGACTGCATGCTGGATGTTCAGTGTGTTCATCCCTGAGTGATACTATCATGCAGTGTGTGGTGTAGATGTAATAGTGTCTCAGCATGCTTGTCTGTCTCCTCAGATCTGCGCTTACAGCTGCTGGATGTGGAGAACAACCCATACCTAATCAAGGCTCTGTACGGGCTCCTGATGCTCCTACCTCAGAGCAGCGCCTTCCAGCTCCTGTCGCACCGACTGCAGTGCGTGCCCCATCCGGATCTCATGCACAACACGTGAGTAAATGCACCAGCTCTCCAGGTCTGGGGTTTGGCACAAGGGAGGGAACTTTCAACCACATTGCGCTTCTTTGACATTGGCCACATCTCCATTGATCATGATTGGGTAGAGCACTTAAAATTAGTTTATGGACTGTCTAACTGACATAATCCAAATCTTGTACGAGGAAGCAGATGTAAATTTCTTGATTTAAAAATAGTAATGGACTTTGCAGTTTCACTTGGTGATAATTCATTGCCAAGATTGTGATTTTGTTTTCAAACTCCCTTTATTATTGCCTCCTACTCATCATGTCCCTTGAATTCTGTTGACTGCAAGTGAATGCGATTCATCAGCTTGACTACTTTGGTGACCGAAAGCAGTAGATGACCAGACATTTTGTTTGTTGACTGAGTTCTTTACTTAAGATGAGCTGAATCTCTTTGGGCAATAGCAGCCTGTAGGAAAATACCCTTTTTGTGTGGTCACCCCGATTTTTTTTGTTAGATTTTATTGCTGGTGTTTTGACTGTGAACCCTGGGGGACGCTGCTGTCCAGTGTCCAGTGTATTGTGCTCTGACCCGTCAAAACATATCAAATTGGAATACACCTGATTGGTTTATATAACTTCTGTGTAAGTCCATAGTATATGGTCTGATTCTTCCTGAACATCAAGAGGGTCTTGCTCTCCAAAGAGGCAGAGGTTTTTGGGTGGCGGTTGTTGCTGCATTAGAAGATGGACCCAGCACCTCTTGATAATACCAGAGGATGAATACATCACAGGAGCTGTCGTTGTGATAGAGACAAAGGTTGCCAATACTGCGCTGCCTTCGCCAACAGGTTTTTGATGTTGCACTTAGGGCAGAATTGGGAAGGTGTACGTTCCACTCCACCCTCCAATAAGTACTTTCTGACAATACAACCTATATTTTGTCAAAGGCTGTCAACTGCTGATTAGTGCTGGAGTTCAGGTCGCAGTTCACCAAGGAAGAGGTTGCACAGAAAGGTTCGCCGGTTGTCTTTAGAGTCATTGATCTTGAAGTGTCAAACAGCTGGTCACGAAAAGTCAGTAAGAATATGTCCATTTTTAACCTCACACTCGAAATGTCTGAATGCAATAGCAGAAGAAAACAATCTGAGGTGGAGCCTGTGTCCTTGTCCACTCTGGACTATGGTAGGAATCAACACTCTTGAGACTACAACTTCTTCGAACAAAAACAAGCTACAAATGCGAGCCCAACACTAGATGATAGAGATAGCAAACCATGTGTATCTTCAGCCGCACAATCTATAAATATTAATTTACCCTAGGCTACTAGTTCCTGGGGATATTAAAAAATGACTCGGTGAGGTAGCTGATCAACTACTCCTTTTCCTAGCCGTTCAACTCCTCCATTTCCTCCCAAGAGGGTGGTCGCATTAGGACAGCAAGTCAACAGAAATGGCAATCCTCCACTGGGTGGCAGCCCCCACCTCACACATATCAGCAGCATCTTTCTTTTTCTCTCGTTTTCCAGTGGAGGAGCATCTCCTATTGCCTGTGCTGAGGCATGTTTTCTCGCAACATGTACCGCTACAAGTACGGGGGAACATGGCCTCTGATGCAGACAGGGCCATCTGGGGATGCTTTTCCAACCAGGGGTACCAACTCTCACCTTCATTGGGTCTTCACAAATTTCCATATCTGTCTTACGCATACCACTAAGCATTGTGAGGTCCCTTCACTGACCTCTGTCTTGGAGAGTGTTTCGATGAAAAGGTCATCCTCCTTCTGAACTACAAATTGAGCTGTGCAGCCCTCTGCATTATCATGTGGGACTTGGTAGAGTCATAAAAAGAGGAGGCCTTAGCCGAATAGGGTGTCCAGGTCTGGGTTATTTTGAAGGTGGATGTGGTAGTCTTCCCAGGGATCCTTCCCATCCTAAGCACTATGGGTTCATAGTAGAGGCCCCCACAATGGTACAGATTGCCTGGTCAGAATCTGTATGATCTAAACGTGGAGGAGACTGTGGAGACTGGAGTGGTTCGGTTGTGCAAAGGCGTGTGTGTGCTGGGTGAAGTGTAGAAACCCATGGGGCAGTAGGTAGTGGTGTTGGGCTGGTGCCTCTGTCCCTAATCCTATTTGTAACAGGGCCAATGATTGGCTCATACTGGACCTGCTCTTCTAAAGTAAGCCTCCACCTTTTGACATATGGAATGCAGAACATTGGTGTTCTTATGAAGGGGGCCTGGTGAGTATTATCCCCATGGAAGTGTGCACATTTCTGTTTAGGGAGCTGCAACACGATTGTCCCCTCGGTTGAATCAAACCTTTTGAGTTGAGCTTTCTATGGTGCTAGACTGGTTGGTGCTCTCAGTGTCTACTTCTGATCCAAGGCAGGTTTATCAGTGCCTCTGGTTCAATGTGGCAGTTGGTGCCGCTCTGTACGCCTTGTGAGGGCTTGCTCAGAGTTGAGGCAGTCTCTTGGTGTTGAGAAGTGTCTGCCGTCAGAGCCAGACCCAAAGTTCAGTGCTTTTTAAGAATTGAGTCAAGGCTTAACACCTTCTGAAGCAGTGCTCTGGCACACCCTGGCAATGCTTTTGAGGTCAAACCGTTTGGGGTTGCACTTGTGTGAGAGGAGAATTAGAGGTCCTGTGTGTGGTTTTCATCTTAGGTCCTGTGGGCATAAGGCACAGAGCTCTTCTCTCTTGTGCTCTTCCTCAGAGGACAGCTCCTCCAGGCTCTTGAGTCATTACGCCAGTGGACTGCTCAAGGAACTTACTTCCTCTGCCTTGGTGTTGAAGATATCCTTCTTGCTAAAAATATCAAGGGGCTTGGGCAACTCTTGGTGGTACATCTTATGGTGTGCTCAGCACTGAGGACTTTGGTATTGAAGAGTCTTTTTTGCAACAAAAAGCCTTGTCATCTTCCTTGTGGTCAAGGACCAAGCACATACTTCACAACTGGCATTGGTCCAACCAGGGAAATATTGCATTACAATTGGGAGAAAACTGGAAGGGTGTTCACTCCATAATATCTGCCCACAGTCATTCTCTGAATACGTTCAAAATCCTCAACAGAGTTCACTGTCTAGTGAGTTATTGGTCACAGGGTGTCAGAGGAGGTCTGTTCCTGGAATGGAGTTCTAGGCAGCTTACACTCACGAAAGTTGCTAGGGTTCTCTTATCTTTGGGATCAAAGTTTCAATGCTAGCACCCGGTGGCAGCTGCCACTGAGTAGCAGGGGTGGGTTGAAAATACATTTACAAAAATGACTTACCTTGCCACCGTACTGCGGCCTGCCCTCGTCCTCTTCTGTTCCTGCTTGAAGCAGGAAGCACAAACGGGCTCCCCTAGCCAATTACAACACTGCAATGCAGTGTTGTGATTGGTCTGAGCACCGTGGTTCGGCGCTCAGACAGGCAGTAGGAGCCTGTGCATGATCCTCACTAGGCTGTGCATTACAGCCTGATGGGAACATGCATAACGTGTTTCACCACATTAGACATCAGATACCAGAGGTTCCTTGCAGACACCTTCGACCTCGCAGCACCCATTGTAGTGCCAGGCATTGGGTGGATTCTGCCCTGCCTAGAGGACTGCACTTACTGATACTTGGATATACACACCTGGAAGGATCTCTGATTAATTCATTATTCCGAACTGCATTCTAGCATCACTTTAAATGCAGATGTCATATCTGTATGGCTGATGCGCTAGGAACCAATGTCACCTTACCATTGGATTGATTGGAACCATTTGAGAACAAGAAATAGACCTTGCCCTGAAGAAGTCCTTTGTTTATTGGACGAAACCCGTTAGCTGATTTTTATGAATAATCATATGAAGCAACAATAAATGAAGAAACACTACTGGAGTGTTCAGGAATTATTGATACGGAGCTACGAAATATCTTTGTGTTAATATGTTCTTTTCTGTTCTTAGGTGGTGCAGCTATGGATTTTGTATGTAAAAAAAAGTATGCATGACTGTTTGGCCGACCCAAGACGGCTGGCCAAACATTCATGTGCACTCAAGTGCCCACCACTCTTCCCCTTGCTGGTTGTGACACAGCCAAGCCCGCCCCATAAACCATAAAAATAAAATGATATTAACATACTGTTATTATCATTTTAATGAAGTGGGGCGATGCTCCTCCTCCGTAATGGAGGAGTCACCACTGCTGGCACCCAAGTTCCCAGTGAGGAAGTGACATTGATCCTGGAGCTGGCACCCGAATGTATAAACCTGATGGTGAGAGAAATCAATTCTGAAGTGGAGTCTTTGTCATGGTACACAGTGACCTTACAGAATTGCAACAGATCTCCAGGCTCGAAAAAAACTTCAAAGAGAAAAAAACCTGCAAACATCTACCCCCAACACTAAATTGAAGGAGTATGCAGAGAGCATGTGCATCTACGGACATACATGCTACAAACTTGCCCTTACTCAACTCGAATTCCACTTCCAGGGAAGATTTTTGACAATGCAATCCTGCTGTGAGTGTCCATGAATCTCAGTATCATGACACTTATAGCAGTGTTAGAAGTGCATTTCACTCACTACATTTCAGTAGTTTTTTTTTTTTAATAAAGCCCGGTTTTCTGATAAAATATTTAAAGAGGTTAATGTGTAAAGTAGTGATATGTTTAACCTAAATATACTGAATTCAAATATCCAAAGGGTCAAGTCTTTTGACGTTGGTAACCTTTCTTTTCTTGAAAGTGCCCCTTTTGCAGGAGGACCCCCAACTTTTTGCTAGATTTAGTACTGGTACTGACTCTGAACACTGGGGTGCTGCCGTCCAATGCCCTATGCATGTACTCTGACTGCTAAAGTATATGACCCTAATAAATGGTACTCGGACTGTTAGAAGGTGGTTCTGACACTATGGGCCGGACGGATTTTTCGCTTTTTGAGCACCTAATTGTTGAGCTTTTACTGTGGGGGAGCCTCATACGTTGGGACTCACCCACAGTGAACTCAGGATGTAAGAGACTGCATGGGGATTTTACTAGTGTCCCCCTGGCTTGACCAGGCCACTGCGCAGCAGCTGGAGTAAGGGACACCGGGCTGGTTACATGCAGACACGTGTACATGCATGTGCACACGTGTACGGGCTGCGCAGGGGAGATTCCTAGCGTGTGCAGAACAGGAGCAGCTACAAAGTGAATGGTGTGGCAGGACTTATGCAGTATTGGGTGGTGACATGGAATAGGCTTTATACACTGAAAAGAAACATGCCAGGGAAAGTCAGTGTGTCTTTCTGTTTTTTTAGACAATTATTCCCCCATGAGAATGTGGAGCTCATGGGCTAGATTAACTTACATTAGGCCTACTGATTCCAGACACGCACTTAAGCGGATGTGAAAAGAAGTATTCTGCAGAGTCCAAAGTCATATTTGTACTGCTTTTGGGTCATCCAGAACAGTCATATTTCTCTGAGCCAGCCATGACCAGACCCAGGCTGAGGGCTGACCTCAGCTGGATGGATTGATAACCTTTCTTCCACAAGCTAGGGCCTCCTCTCCATGAAGAGAAGATGGGTGGGGCTACAGGCTCATCCATTAGCAGCTGTCACTGGGTGCCAGACACCAGGCTGCACCAAGGAGGGAAGGCAGCGTGGGGGGAAGGGCCTTCAGAGACATGTGGCCAGAGACACTGGACGACGCGCTCCCCGTGAAGTTATCCCCCCACGGGGGGCCAGGAGCCCACCCTGGCCCCCGCCGACAAAGAGCTGCCGGGGAGCGCCGTCACGCCTACCGTTATGAGGAGGAGGGGCCCGGGACCCCATCCCCGGGCCCCAAAGAAGATGAGGTGGCAGCCGCGGGGTGCCAGGAGTCCACCCTGGCCCTCGCCGAAGGAAGGCGGTCCAAGCCGGGAGGAGGCGTCGTCGCGCCCCCCGTGAAGATGGCCCTGGGGGCCTGGGACCCCATCCCCGGGCGTCGATGTGCAGGAAATGGCGGGGGACTGCCGTTGCACTCCCCTGTCGTCCAGGAGGACCTGCTGGATTCCGAGCGTCTGCTCGCTGGAGCGGGCAGACCTGAAGACAGGAGCCGGCTCCCGCGGTAGCACAGAAGAGTGCTGGCCAGCGGGGGCAGCCGGGGGTGGGTTCCCCAGGTTGCCCTCCATCAAATGGGCATCGGGGCCCACGGTGGAAACAGGACCCCCAGAAGATCGAAAGAGGTGCAAGGGGCCCGGGTGGGACCGGGCCCCAGAAAACCGAAGGAACGGCCGGGGGTGGGCTCCTCGAGCGGCCTACCATCACCTGGGGGTCCGGGTGGGACCGGGCCCCCCACCGAAGCGGGAAGATGCGGCAAAGCCACCAGCGCGGCTCTCCCCGACACAGCGGGAGAGTCGCTCATCGATTATTCATGAAGAGGAGAGAATCGCCCCATAATGCCGTGCAGGTCCGGACCGGCCTGCAGGGAAAATCAGCTGTTTCTCTGCTTGTAGTGGCCCCAGGAGGACGGGGTCACCACCTTATGTGTGCAAAGGTGCTGGGGGAGCTGCTGGAAAAGCGCAGTCTCCCCCCCAGCACGAAAAGAGTTCCACCATAAGTCTCATGGGGACTTGGAAAGAATAACCCCTCAAGGGCTCAGCAAGCATTTAACACCTTCTAGGCTGGAACTTTTGTTCTACAGCGGAAGGTGAATGAAGAAGTGCATCAAGGAGTGAAGGGCTGATTTAGGGATGCCTGGAGCTGGGCATCCCCTGGAGGGGCAGGGGTGTAATTGCACCAGAAATGCATTTAACCTGGTTATTTCTTTTTAGGTGGATTGAAAGTCACATGTGTAAAGTGAAGTACCTGTGTAAGGTGATGTTAAGCTAAGTGGAGTTATGTTGCTGGACCTTCCTGCTTGGGGTCTGGCTGTATTTACGTAATCCCATGCTTTTACGTGTGATTCCTTTTAAAGTGAAGAGGCCTGCAGGAGAAGTGTAGTTGCCAGGAGTACTTCTTTTGAAGGGACTGTAAGTCACATGTGTAAGGTGATGTTAAGCTAAATGGAGTTATGTTGCTGGACCTTCCTGCTAGGGGGTCTGGCTGTATTTACGTATTCCCATGCTTTTACCTGTGATTCCATTTAAAGTGAAGAGGCGCACTGCAGGAGAAGTGTAGTTGCCAGGAGTACTTCTTTTGAAGGGACTGTAAGTCACAGGTGTAAGGAGATGTCATAAGCCAAGTGGGGTTATGTTGCCAGGCAGTCCTGCTAGGGTGTCTGGCTGTATATGCGTAATCCTGTGATTTCATCTGTGATGCCTTTAGGGGCTGTAATTGCAATGCATTCAAATGATCAACCAAGGTGATGAGTACTGTCATTCCAAAGTGTGCGTAAACATGGATTCTTGCTGCTGCGCTTAGGTGAAGACCCCAGACTGCTAGCCCTTAAGATATAGAGGTGCATACTTTATGGTCAGTGGGAGATGCTCAATCAGGGTCATGTGTTACTAAGGCAGGTGTACCCATTTTTAATGCTTGTTGAGGTAATGGGGTGGGTCGCCACTGGGATGGTGCCAGTGCGCAGGGCCCACGCCCCAGGTTATGTTCAACTAATTGCATTGGGGGCAAGCTGATGTGCATAAATGGGAGTGGTGGTACTAGACCCCACCCCCCTGCGGGAGGGGTGGAGATGTTATGCAATGTCACAAAGTAATTCCAGCAGCTTATGTATATTTGTAAATTGGTGCATAGTATTGAGTAGTGTGTGTGTTTAATAAATGTTCTCTTACTCTTATAAAGCAAAGTACAGACTGGACAATCAATTACTGAGTGTTATTTTTGCACACCTGCAAATGGCGATTGCTAGCCCACACCACCTCCCTTGAGTAAGCCTCAGACTGCTCTGCAACGCTAGCCTCAGGCGCTGCAATTGGGTGTTTGGTTCCCAGTGAAGTACAAATGTAGTCATGTTATTTGTGCAGGCCTCACAGATGCTGCCTCGTTTTCCAACACGGGCAATCCAGGGTTGGAAGTTAAGTGTTAATAGTGGACTTCACCACCTAATGTGCCACCACTAAAATGAAAATGCAAAGTGTGTCTCCACCCTGCCCTTGCAGCCTAGGAATGCAGTAGTAAAACTGCTAGTTCAACGTGGTAAAATAAATCTTTTGCCAAGTCTGAATCTTTCTGTTTGATAATTATAAGTCACCCGCACGGTAGGTCCTAAATGCCCATTGTGTAGAGTGCAAGGTACATAAAAAGTAGGACATGTATATTTTATGTTTCACATGTCCTGCCAGTGATAAACCTCCAATGTTGTTTTACACTGTGGCAAGGCTTGCTCTCCGATAGAAAAAGACTGGCTTATATAATAACACCTACTAATGCTTAACTTCAGCTTGGGAGTAGCTAGAAAAAGTATTCAAGCACTCATTTTAATATTAATTTCAAATCCTACTTAATGGTCAAGTTGGATTGTAAATTACTATTTGGAAAATGACACTTTTACAGTACTGTCATTGTTATACCTTCGACAGGTATGCCTTTCTGCCAGTGTTCAATGTCATCAAGAAACGGAATGGCTCCTTGATTAAGTATGAAGTGTTTCCCAGAGCTGAGACAAAGGGAGAGGGTTTGCCCTTGCCTTCACAAGATGGCCATCTGGGCTGTGCCCAGGAACTTAATTAACTTCAAAGGATGCCTGCCCATTCACAAGGCAGATGTAGCTCTCACCTGGGCCTGTCCTCATTTTTGTTCTGCTAACAAGTCAGTCCACAATCTCAGTGAGATAGGTACTGCCCCCAGAACTGGTTTGGAGTGACTACAGGGGGGCGGTTTGCCCATTATCATAGCTGCACAACTGGGTGGGCAGAGGGAGATCTGAACAGGGAAAGAAAGGCTCTGCCATGCTGGATTTAGGTAGAGAGGGACACTATAGGATAGTTTACAGTAAAATACACAGGAAGCGTGGCAAAAGTATGTAGGGTCACCCCTGGAAACATATACCCTTATTGGTTAGAGAGCGGCCAGCAGTTTCTCCCACCCACAGGCTAGCACTGGGCATAAATGTGGCACTCCAGTACCCTCTTCTGATCGCTTCTGGGTTTGTGGAAGATAGAAGAAACACTCTCACCTATTGTTATAACCGGTGAGGAGAAGTCCAGGGGCTGGAATTGCTCCTACTTGTACCCAGGAATAAAAGGTTGACTCCAAGGGCCAAATGGCTGACTTCCTGTTAAGCTACAGTGACACAAAAGCTGACAGAAGCCAACTTTCCTAAAAGGCTCAGCTGACCAGTTCCAACTGGACCTGCCATGGACTTCCCTGAAGGCTTCTCCTGGAGTGGGTCCCGACTTCTAAGTGGTATCCATAAGGTCCTGAGGCCCATAGATAAGTGTCAGAGTGTACTCCTCCTGCCTAACCCTAGGAGCTGAGACTTCCAAAATTTTTCAAGACTTTTTGTCTTTCGAATCGACAGAGAAACAGGACAACCCTGCCAAGTCAATCTGATGGAAGTACGTTGCCGCTGGGTCAAAGATTCAGGTTCCTCCCGCTTGCAGCTTTTCTACAGTAGCAAATTCGTTTCAGCAGGACGTCGTGCAGAAGGAACTTTTGCTACCTTCGCCCGGTGAAGATTTCTGCCTTCGGACTTAGTCGCTTTTATTTAGCTTGTATTCCTCCAAAGAGGGAAGGCTGCAAGCTGTAGCCAAAGAGGGCTCTATAATCTCAATTACAGAGGGATTGCTTTGTAATCGTTGACAGTGTTTTTTGAGAAATTTTTTAATATGGTGGTGTCCTTCGTTAAAGTTTTTTTTTATAAATCTGACCGGTTCATTGTCTTTTTGGGACTTATAATGGTGATGATAAAAAGTAGATTTATACAGGTTTCCAATTTCAGCCCCAATAAGTAATATGCAATGTGAACTATGAGAATTTGTTATCAGAAAGCCAGCATTTTTCTACTTTGCCCCTAAAGATGCAGGCAGAAGGGCGAATAGTGCACCCTGTGCAGTCTTTGGAGCGGAAGAAATAGTTCTTGATTGAATGTGAAGAAGTTATTGTAAAAACAGAATTCTAGCATCTACAGAATCATTTTGTTCAGAATCCAATAATGGGCGGATCTGGGTGATAAGACCTTTTTGTGGCCTGAAGACCATCTTCTTTTCAGCCAGAGGTGTATTGACTGGTAAGTTCTATGGTGTTAAAATGAAAGTCTTGTTGTCATTGGATATCATTGAGTGGATCCACTGTGTCCTTAGTGTTTCTCATAAAGGGTGGTAGGGCTTTCATGCATGGCTGATAAGCCTCTACCATTGAGCAGATTGAATCAATGCCTGATATTGTAGGGTCGACTGGCGACAGGCAGCCACCCTTGTGTATATAGGGAGCATGTCGAATGTGGCTATTTTGGGATGTGCCACAAATAAGAGTGTTTTCTTTTCCAGAGTTAGAAGACCTTCTTCATGTGAACTGTTTAATTTGGAAAGTAGTTCCTTTTGAAATCTTGGGGTTGGATTTTCAATCCTTCTCTGATAACTTGTAGTAGCTGGTAGTTATCTTTGTGCTTCTATGATAAAGTCATCAGGGTGTAGAAACACTACATTGCCTAACTTCTCAGCTTCTTGTATTATGATATGCGGAGTATTGTGAAGTTTTCGGATGTCTTTTTTTGTTCAGAGTTAAGATTGGATGGTAAGTGTTTATTTTTCTTGTTCGGGCCAAAGTGGTGTTCTAAGTCGCTAATGCCAGCTGTGCAAAACACAAAATACGACAATGCTGCATGCCAGAGGCTTCATTTGAGCCGGTTGTTACCGGTGCTCGGCATCGGCACTTAGTTGTCAACACCGGCACTTATGAGCGTTGTCACATGGTGGCGCTGTCTGTGCAATTAAAAGACGAGCAGACCAACAGTTATTATTAATTCAATATACATTAAATCAACTAATACCAGCTGCTCTAGCCATTCTTTTAGCTTTGGGGGCCTACAACCATCTGATAAGTCACACTTGTAGCAGTGTGATGGTTAGTAGTTGTGTAGGTATTGTCATTGGCAATGGGTGGTGCAAGCACTTTTTTATTTTTTATTAAATTTTTTACAAATTAAGCTCTGCAGCGCCTTACCAGCACAGGTCACCACGTCAACCTCCACTGCACTACATAATACTATTCCAAATCATTCCATAATATAGCACATCCCTCAACACACTACCACAGGGCCCCCTTTTGTGGCACTATTAACAAAATAACCCCATTCAGCAACATACCTAACCAGAGCATTCTACACCCTGGCACAAAATACCATGGAGACCTGCAGCAGCCCGCGCCAAGAGACACAAGTGTGTACCATGCAAATGTTTGCCATCACCTACCCAGGGATCATAATTATATACAATACAGTGCGTCCCAATGTATGCCTTGCCAAGCACACTGCAAAAAGGAGACACGTGACAAGTTGTTTGACCTCCCAGATCACCAGTCTCCTTTAGCGGCCTGCTGTTCCCTACAGTGTGACATGCATGGTATGTTAGAGGTAGGAAGCCATTCATGTGCAGCAGAATCTGCAGTCAGCTGCACAAAATCATTGATCATATACCCAGCCATACTAAACAGCAAAACATAGGGAGATGGGATTATTTATAAACAGGGAGCCCGGGTCCAGGATCTGTGAGTACAAGGAAACGTCACAGGACAGAAAGCCTTAGAGACGGGGAACGTCTGGCGATAATTATTCGGGGCAGTAGACTCTCACACCTTGGAGAGGTCAAAACTCTGCACTGACACAAGGGATTTGAAATCAAATGAAAGTGGGATATTAGAGACCGGACAGACTCAAAGGCAAGAAGACAAGCATGACGTTATGGTACATCAAGACCAAAACAATACAGGCATGAAGAAACTGGCGAGCCACAGACACCCCACTATGGAAGGTGCCATGGATCCATGTAGGTGAAGACCTTGCCACACACAACTTACCTTAACTGGCATAGGTGGAATGCTGCAAGGGCCTGGACACATCCTCGACCTCCATGGCACATCCTGCAATGAAAACTGAAGCACAGTTCAGAAGGGTTTGGTTGAAGAATCCAAGATCTGCTTCCATCGGTGGCGGACCTAAGAAAATCCCTGACACTACAACTCACATCACCCAAACCTCTTCAGACCCGAGGGAGTTCAGATGACACTCTGCATTCCCACAAAGAACCCTGTTTATAGTGAACGCACAAAGCGCAGACCTTACATTTCCCCGTGAACCTAACGCAGGAGCAGAAGTTGGCATACTTTGAGCTTCAGAAACTGGATAGCATAACATGCGATATGACATCATAACCAAGACTCCAGTAGAGCTCCTGTCCCCGGATCTTTTCAGGTCTGTCTTGACTACTCACGTGTCTGCAGGACCTATTATACATTTTTTGTAAAAAAAAAAAAATAGTAGGCTTATGCTCCACAAAAAGGAGTACTCACTCCCCATACGCTTTTGCTATTCGGTGAATATTACTGGTTTCTAGGAAGTGTATGCATGACGGACTATTACAAATCTGAGTGACATGACACTGTAGGTCACATCTAATGTCTTGTTTCCTGTATATTCTAAACAATGAGCATTCTTTTTGTGCTTCTGTTTTTTAACACAGTGTCAAAGCATATAGAGCAGGTTGTATTGTGACAACAGTATTTATGCTTGTAACATTTTGAAAAGGCATTTCTGAATATATGTGTTCACATGGTTTGAAACATTAAAGCACTACTGGCGGCTTTGCCAGTGCTTGTTTGAATCTGGAGTAAATCCCTGCACATCTGTCCATTTACACTGCTGCATGCTGTGCATCTTTCGATGGGGGAGGTCTGCAGAAGATAAGCCCTGCTTGGGAATATGGCGCGTGCTGAGGGTGTGCTTACATTTGTCTTCTCTTCAAACGGGGTGCGAACCCCGGCTCACAGCAGACCCCTTCCTTGCCTTGGGAAGCTTTCCCTATATTTGGCAACCCTTGGAGGGATCTGCCTCTCCCAGGAGCACTTGGCATCCGAGGTGGAGCCGCACTGGTGCTGTCGCCATGGTAACGCTGTCGAGTCGGGGGAAGGGGGTGGGGGGTAAGATTTATTGTAGAATGGGTGAAAAGGGCCTGTGCGATGGCTGCTGTGAGCAGGGAGGCCTGCGACACCCGCGGAGCTGTTGTGCGCGCGGTGCGTCGCTTACTGCCTGGATGTGGGCGGGGCCTCGACGCGGGAGTCTAAGTCCCGCAGCCTTTCTGCGCCGGACTTTAGGAATCTGACTGACTATATATTGTGTTGCGAGTCACCACAGCTCTTGTGGAGGGTGTGTTAATGTGAGGCATAACCGGTTTCCCCTGTTGTGCACCTGCCCCGCTGCACCGCTTGCCTCACTCCATCTATGTACCGAACATGGCGGGCTCGCCATAGTGCCCTCCGTGTGCCAAGCGAAGATGGTGCGTCTCGCGCTGTGGGCACGAAGCTCGGAGGGTCTCTTAGAGATGTGTGTTTTCCAACCCTCTCCTAGAGAGATGTTCGTGTCCCTTTTACAAGCAGCTTCCCTGGCGGTGTTCTCGCCTCGTTGTGAGGCTTTCCTCGTTACATAAAGGGCCGCGTTCATCCCTGCACACAAAACATATGTGTCCAACAAGCGTGCTGCGTGCATCATCCGTATCACCCAGTGTACGCACAGGCCGAAGCGTTTGTCATACGTATGATGGATGCGCACACCCTTGTCGGGTTGCTTGCCGTACCTGGTGCACACACAGGCTGGAGAGTTTGTCGAACCTCGTGCATACATGGATGAGAGGGGTTGTCGTACCTGGTGTGTACTCGTTTGGTGCCTGGCGTGTCTAACGCACGCACACACTGGAGGCTTCGTCCTGTCCAGTGCGTACACATGTCTGAGGGATTGTTATACCCCGTGCATACACTTGCAGGAACTGTAATTGTCGGTGCATACGCATGGCGGAGGGCTTCTCTTATCTGAGGGAGCAGCCTCAGGCGGAAGGGGTCGCCAAACCCGGGGTGTAAAGGCTGGACTATTTGTCGTTACCATTGCACTATTCGACCGGTCAGCGTGCCTTACCTTGTGCACACGCAGCCTGAAGAGTTCGTCATATGTACACTGGGAACACGGGATATCTTTTCCAGGCCCGGTTCTAGCAGGGGGGCCGGGTGGGCCAGGCCCACCCAAACATAAGCCTGGCCCACCCAAACATGAGCCTTGGCCCTGAAGGCCAATAGAAACTGGGCACTATAATTTAAAACGTTCCTCCGAACGTTGTTTTTCTTTCTATTCTGGGAGTTGCGTGATTGGGCCTTGGCTCTTTCTCACAGCCAAACCCAATAACCCAATTCCTTTTAGAAAGGTGGGTTGTGGTGCAAGTACAATAGGGGCATGGCGAAGGGGACACATTCTTTATTTGGCACTGACTAACTTTTGCCTACTATCCTTCTGTGTGGATATTTCGTTTTCTGTTCAGCCTGGAGAAAAGAAATGTGTTTATTCTGATTCACCTTTCCTGACCCCTGCAGCTGCTTATAAGTTCAGGCTGTGAGACAAAGGTTGACTAACAGAGTAGGTAATTGAATGTGTTACTATTTTCTATTATTTGTAAAATTTGCACAGTCCCAGCAAAGCACTTACTTTGTGTATACTTTATTTAAATTGTTTTTATCATTATCTTGGCAAGGGATGCAAGACAACAATAAAAATGTCCAGATAACTGGTGATTAATGATCCTGCTGGAGAGCAGTCATTTGCCTGTTGGTAGTTTTGAAATGCTGATAAGCTGTATATCTGAAAGAAACACGTTAGTTAGATTCCTCACCTTAGAACATCCCCAGGCGTCAGACCGGATCCGGAAAGATTCCGCAGCAATACACCTTGCGCGTCGCTAGGCGTCGTCTGCGGCTCCGCGTCCGTCGTTGGCGTCGTGCGCCGGAATGACGTCGTCGAAGTACTTAGACGCCACCCTCGCGCGCTGACGTCAGTTCTTCTTTTTTCCGCGCCAGAAAGCGCCGATCCGGGAAGAGCTTACCCCTAGTCATTTTTTGACTAACTTTTTGACTCTTTTTGGTCTATCGACTCGACTCTGGTGCCGGTAGGATGCCTGGTATTAAGGCCTGTGACGCCTGTCATCGCCTGATGTCGGTGACGGATCACCATCGCCGGTGCCTTTGCTGCCTGGGGGCCGACCACGACGCGGAGTCGTGCCCCAACTGTCAGGCCTTGACATCGAAAGTTAGGCGGGAGCGGTCCCTTAAGTCCCTTAAGTACTGGACTAAACTTTCTTGACTTGTGCTGAGTATCTCCAAGGGCTTTAAATAGAGCATGCCTCCTGTTCTGAAGTCTCAGGGACTGCAAAGACTTCACCAACCTCTGGGTACCGCTTCTGGAACGTCTGTTTCAGTTGCTACAGAGAAGGGAAAAGCAACCGACTCCATCGCTGGTTCCGTGTTCTGACGGCACCACAGAAGGCACCCTCCACATCTTGCACCGCAACCCTGGTCTCACCGAAGACGACCACCACCACCGAGTCGCTGCTTGCACCATGACCTGTGGGCACCACACTCCGCACCACCTCTTCACTTCGCCATTCTGGTCTCACCTTCGCCGTCGCTGACTTCGACACCCGTGACCACATCATGGCTGGGGGCACCGCTCGTAAGTTTCAGGATGCACCGCCTCGTTCCTCACAGCAGTCTGGACCGACCGACGCCAGGTTCTGCTAACTGGCTCTGTCGCTTGCACTGCAACCTGTCAGCACCTCATCGAGCACTGCCTCACCCTGCACCGTAAGCCTTGGTCTCACCAATGCCGTCTGGACGATCGTTACCGAGCCGTTGCCTGCACCGCATTGAGAGGGCACCGCACCCTGCACCGCTTCCATTTTGCAGCGCAACCGTGATGGTTGCCATGACCTTCTCGCACCCACGTGCCAGCCGCAACGAGAAAGATACTGTTACTGAGTCTGTCCGTGCTTTTGCTGGCCCATACCGACGCGGTCGGCTGGAACTGTTAGACTCTGTTGTTTTCAGCATCGCGGTAGCCCCGGACGGAGCTACTGACTCGTAGGAACTGTGTTTTTGAGATATTTCTACAATTTTAAGGATATCTTGCAAAGTATATATTTCTAAAAGTACTGTAAGTTGGATTTTTATCGTTTTGGTCTTGTTTTGGATATATAAAAATATTGGATATTTTTCTAAATTGGTGTGGTGTCCTTTTGTATGTATTGTTTTCACTGTATTACTGTTGGTTATGTGCAAATGCTTTACACACTGCCTCTGAGATAAGCCTGACTGCTTGTGCCAAGCTACCAAGGGGTGAGCAGGGGTTATTTTAGGAGTGTTACTCCCTTACCCTGACTAGGACGAAGGGTCCCTACTTGGACAAAGGTGCAAACCCTAGCCAACTAGAGACCCCCATTTCTAACAAGAGCCTAAGGCAGTGTCTTCCCTAGCTTCAAGCTAAGAAGTAAGGGTGCATTCAGCAGTGCATTGCTTATTGATTCTTGGGGCTATAAGCATGTGCTTGTGTAAAGAACGCAATGCCCAACACAGATTATATATATAAAATGTGTGGTCTAAGAATAATGAGGCTTAGATCATTGGTAAAAGCATACAGCTCAAACTGAATGCCACTCTGATTCTAAGATTAGGTGTGAAGATTATGTGTGCCCAATATTGTAGGAAATGTGCAATTTCTGCAGGATTTTTCACCTTTGGTGAACCCTGTATTTTTGCTGGCTGTAGAACTCTCTGCACTTTACCCCTGCTAACCAGTGATAAAGTGCCTGCACTCCCCCATTCAACATGGTGAAATTAGCATACCCCTAATTGGCATGGTTAACTTCCCTAGTATAGGGTACAAAGTGTACTCCAGGCCTATAAGCTAAATGTCACTAGTGAACTGCAGTACCCAATGGGTAACCCACCACAGTGACAGTGCAAACATGACTATAAGCCTACCATTTGCTGCCTAACTGTTGCAGGTCAAAAACTTCCTTTTAACTATTTATAAGTCACCCCCATGTAGGCCTTATATTTCCCTTACGTCAAGGTGCATGGCATTTAAAACTAGGACATGTAGAAATGTAGTGTTAAAACATTCCACTATAGAAAGGCTGACTGTTCCATAGGAAAACACTGGTATACATTATTACATTTAATATTGCTAATTTAATTTAGTCAACAGCTAGAAAAAGAATTAAACAACTGTTTTTAATAGTTATTACAATTCCAGTTCAACTGCGAAGTTTGATTTTTTTTATTTAGATCCTGCTTTTAGGTCTCTGCCGTGCATGCTGCGAGTCTCTCAGTGCTCCCCTGAGGAGCTTTAAAAGTGTACTTCTGTGGTGGATTGTGGCTGAAAGGATTAAAGTCAGAAGGTAAAATCTATGACCAGGACGAACCTGGTTGGTATTTCCGACCTCAATCCATGGTGGTCAGTGTCCAATTGCACTTAGGTTCACAGTCTACCTCGCTCATTGACACTTTGTGGTTCTTGACTCTATTCCTGCTTAAAACATTAAAAAACATATAGTTGGTTCCCCTTAATCTATTTTTGTCATGTTGTGAGCTCAGGTTAATTTAGTGACTTTGATGGTTCACCCTGGCAAGGGCTATGTTTGTTCCTTAACTTGGGTAGTCACCTACCCCAGATAATAATCCACTTTTTTACAGATATCATGCCACAAGTTGTGTGCAAATTATGGTCACTCCTAGGGTTCTGAACATACAAAGTCCTATAAGTACTATGAGGAAGAATTTGCATGGCAAAACAATGTGTCAATACCCGCTAGTGTTACAGATGAGAAAGTCTGGTACTGTATGTTATTCCCCATTCTCTGCTCGCAATTAGATTTTTATAGCATACAACTCTTTGGGAATATAATTAATTAGAGGGAACAATATTATACCAAGTATCTTTTGTACCCAGTGTTACAAACCACCACAGAATGAGAGGCATGGTGTGTTAAATTTCACCTAAGTTACCACTGAGAGTCACTTCAAAGTGCTTGAGGTGCCTGAAGTAGAGACAGTGTGAGACTGGAGTGGACAATTCTGCCGTCTGAAGCCCAGAAAGCATGTACTGCAGAAGGCCTAACCAGGCTCTGATGTCTTAATCAAGTCCCTGGTTGATGACCAAGTGCCACAAGACTTACGCATATACTTAAAATCATTTGGGTTTCAGCAGATGGAACCTTCAAGAATGAACCATGGAAGTGATTTGTAGAAGAACCGATAGAGCCTTGCCTAAAAGCATCCCTAGATATTTTGCTGATGGCGGTAGGGTGTCAGGAGCACATGTCTAAAAGATGGAAGTCCAGAGGTGAAGCTTGAGTCCAACTTCAAGCACCTCAGTCTTTGATGGCTCAAGGTGGTCAAATGATGATCTGTCTTTGGCACGAAGCTTGCAAATGTGGCAATAGAGGTGTCTTTAGGGCCCTGCACTCTCACCATGACCTGGCATCATCCATATAACGGCTTGTGACCAAAGTTAATGTTCTTAACAATAGTTTTGTTTAGAGACTCAGATTCAGATCTACAGCCTGTGTTTACAAATTAATTGCCAGTCCCTTTTAGGTTTGACTTTACACCTCTTGCTTACAGGATATGTAGATTGCACTTTGGGTTCACCCTTCTCAACTATTGGTTTACTTCAACCAGGCATCCGCTTTAGAAGTTTTCAATCAAGTCTTGGCTTAGTCACTGGAGTTTTTACGGTTCACCTACTGCAATTGGCTGTTTTGGGGGTATCATTCCACCGCCACTGCAGTGCTTGCATTGAACTGCAAGGGGGACTACTTTACAAGCACAGCCCTCTTTGTGTTCTCTCCTGCGGACTCCGTCTTGTGTGTTTCGCTGTAATGTGCTAACACTGCACGTGTTCGCAGATTACACCCAGACCTGTTGGCCTTCCCAATACTTGTTTAAATATTGCTACGTACCTGTGCTACATATAATGTCCATAAATAGCCTTGAAACGGTATTAAGATAGTTACTCCGAAAATAACTCTTAATTCGAGTAACGAGTTTGCCATTCAACAAAGAGGGCTACAAGCCCCCATTTCGAAGGAACTGAGGCCGCTTCGTGTTTTCCGTTTCTTTTGCCGGTCATTGTTGTCTGGGCTCCTGTCTCTCACCAGGGTGTGTTGGGTACCCCGTCTCGCATTGCCAGCATTCCCCAGGGGCGCTGCTGTCGGTGCTGCTTGGTGTTGGTAACTCTGGAAACGTACGCCTTCAACAAGCCCACATGAAATGAAACTAGAAAGTAACGGAAAAGAAAGCAGTCAACGGAGAAACAAGGGGGGAAATCAGAAGGGGAGACAAGGAAATGGTGAGGAAACAGTAACGAAGAAAGTGCACAAGAATAAAACGAATGGACGAATTCAATGTATTAAAACGAATATTGGCATCTTCTTGCTTCATCTTAAAGATGAAACGGGTCTCTTAAATCAGTGTTTAAAACATATGATTTGCACAGCAGACATGATAAATGGGGTGAGTGACAGCCCGATACTTCTAGCGCGGACTCTGAAAAGGACTCCTGAAAATCATCGCAGACACTTTCATTCCTTCCTTGTTGAATATATTTGAATCCCTTTTAACAGGCAGTTGCCACAGCTGTTTCCCTTTTATTCAGTATTGATCCACTTTCCTACAGAAAAAACACCCCATCCACCCACCCCATCGTCCCCCGTGTGTCATATATTTTCTCACTGTGACCGATTCACCACAAAATTAGAAATTAAATCCAATTAGGTTAATTAGGCCTGCCTTTTGTATGAATATCCGGATTGTTTGTACCCCACAGAGGATTTAAGGGATACTTCTTAGCCCTCTTTTATAGGTAAACCGGGAGTATTTTATTGGTATTGATATGCGTGTACCAGAAATTGGCTAATAGGTAATGTCAGCATGCAGGAATACGGAAAGGAGTTTCCGCCTGAGGGTTTTACGAGAAATTGCTAATTTGCCTTGGAACCGGTAACACTGCACACTGTTCCCGGATAAATTTGCATTTGCAAGGTGAGGATGTGGCATAGCGCCCAGAGCTACACATCAATATATAGTGGGTGGTGCACACCAGGCTTTCTACTTCACTGTGTTTTAAAGTGTCAGGGAGTGGGTGCAGTGCAGGTTGTGGGAACCGCCGCCCCCCTCCTATGAGACGAAAGCTACATTTCCAGACAACAGTTGCCAGAAAAGTCTGTATGCACAGCTGGGCATATACAGGCAACTGAAGTCTTGAAATGGAGCTTTCGTAGCGGCCGGAGCTGCCGACTTTGGAACTGGTGAACCAGGTTCGAGCGTCTGGGTCGGCTCAACATCCTGTGATCCCGAGCAAATCACTTAATCTCGCCGTGCCTAAAAAAAGGAAAATGTTGTCCTGTATTGGAACTAGTGCTCATGGAAAGCAGCCCTCCAATACTTTTATCAAACTGAAAAAACTTTCTGCCTATTCACATCCGTGATTTCACCTGCTGGTACATTTGTGTCGGGGAGGTGTGTGGCACTGCCCATTCCTTGCAATACTCGGTTTGGCTAGAAAGCAAGAATTGGGCAAACTTGTAATGAGGGTCCTAGACTCCATATTTTTATATTTTCTTTATTTTATGCATAAGTTGCAACAGACGTACGGTGCTCCGCAGGAGCCGTTTGCATCAGTCAGTCATCAGGCTCTCCGTTAACTTCCAAGCAGCCTACGTAACGTCCGGCTGTGTTTTACCCCACACAGCTCCCTTCTAGTCGGGCACAGGCGTGCGCGCCCGCATGGGTGACTATCGGAGAGCTGCATATCACTCCTCGCGGGCCTCTGGAGTTAGCGCTCCAGTGCTTGTTTTCATGGTTTAATGGAAACTTAACTAAGCTCACAGGTTGGCTGAACTTTACTCCGTGTGTGTGACGCGCTCAGTTTGATGGCAGTTCTGCAGTGCGATCATTTTCTGCCGGTGAACCGAGAAGTATCCGAGAAAGGGTTACTGTTCTGTGCTGCAGCCTGCTCCTGGGAGGAGGCTGCAGAGATTGCACAGTGCCCAGCAGGCCGCAGGCGTCTCCACCAGCAGTGTCCCGCCATATTCCACTCTGAGCAAGCGGCTCAGACAGACCCTTCCCAAGGGACTTGCGGATCATCGAATTACAGGGCAATTGAAAACACTTTAGAAGTGATAAATATAGGGCTTTCAAACTGACTTAATTTGTGGTCTAATTCTTTTCTAAAAGTATGCTTCTGGACATTGCACTTTCCTAGCAGAACTCTCCCAGCAAGGGGGTGGGGGTGGGGGTGGGTCCAGTGTGTCTCGTGGAGGTGGATCCAGTGTGTCGCGTGGAGGTGGGTCCAGCGTGTCGCGTGGAGGTGGGTCCAGCGTGTCGCGTGGAGGTGGGTCCAGCGTGTCGCGTGGAGGAGGGGCCAGTGTGTCGCGTGGAGGTGGGTCCAGCGTGTCGCGTGTTGGTCGAAGTGCAGCGCCACACTTCTGTCCAGCCAAGGACGTGGCCTTTAATCAGTACCCTAGAGCAGAGGTGTGGTAGACTTTCTTCTATGGCAGCCTGGCTGGACAATCGCTGATCACACGCCAGTGTGGCAAAGGAGTGAAGTAATGAGATCACAGCTGGGCGAGAGTGGGGAGATGGAAGGGCACCGTGTGACACGGTCTTATGAATAAGATGAGAGAAGAGTTGTATAAAGATCTAATTATTTATCAGAGGATATCCAGGCACACTCAGAAAAGAATACGCGAATGGCTGCTTCAAATCGTCTCCCTTTCTTCAGGAGACCTCCCTTTGATACATAAATAATTGGCTTCTGCATCATAATCCCTCTTGTGAGGCATCTTGCAGCCCCTCCCTCTCGGGTGGCCGTGTGTGTGTGTAAAGCTGCCAAGCCAGTGAGATGGGGCATGCATGATATAAATAATGTAAAGCTCCCGCCTAACAGTCACATCCAGTTCAAATATAGGCCACCAGGTCTTTGTACCCATTCTTCTAACCCCCAACCTGCTAACCCCAAATTAAGGGAGGAACTAGGGGTATCTATGGTAGACTTCTTAAGATCTAGGTGCTATGACATACCCATTAGGGCAATGGAGCCTCAGCCCGTAGAGATGGCGCAGCCTGAAGTCCAATCTGGGGTGAGGACCCAAGTGGTGGGTTATTGGTAGGGAGGACCCTTAGTTTAGCATCTCAAGCACAAAACAAGGACTCAAACGCTATTACCATTTTGTCTTGGAATGTGGTGGGTCTGAAATCCAAGCTTGGTGATCCTTCATGGGGTGCGTTTGTAGACCAGTTTGACATCTGTCTATGCCAGGTAACATGCTGTCTTGATCCTGCATATAGGACAGGCTATGTGAATTTCTCCATCCCAGCCCGCCTTTAATGGGAAAGGCCACCCTTCTGACGGCCTAACAACATGGATATGAACATCGTTGAATGTCCGACTGGGCTCACTTGACATTGTGTCACCTGATAAACAGGGTGTAACCATCACTAGCAAGGATGGCTGCACTGTTTACAATTGAGGAGTTAGAGGAAGTGGAGAAACACCCACCTTGAAACATCTTATGGCACACAGGGAGACATTTGACACCCATGATTCCCTGACTATTGTGGGAGATTTTAATACAACTTTTGAACCCCTTGATAACCATGGCCACTCTCTTACCAAGGCTGAGAATGAAGAATGGAGCTTCCCTGCGATCGAGGCATTGCCAGTTGAACGGTAGACTGAGGCTGCCTACCAACTAATGTCACTAACATTGACCTACGGTTCAAGGGCTTGTAATGGTCGAACTAAGTTCGATTTGCAAGCACTCCACACCTATAATCACCCAGGGTAAACCAGCAGGAATGATTATATATTGGTTGCCCTGTCCCTTTGGAAATTTGTATTGCACATGAAGGTAGTTACGAGAAGTGATGATGACTACAATGCCATTCACTGTACATTGACGGGCATAATAAACCATCTTGCGAATGTCTCAATGTCACTAGATAGAGCCATAAGGCCAGCCAATAACAGACGAACGATAAAATGGTCAAAAGTGTTGGTGCCGCCCGAAACTAGGGTAGCAACAAAGAAGGCTTTCTTGGCCGCTCTAGTTGATCTGGATAGACCCAACCCTGGGCATTCAGGGGAAACTCTTTGCTGCTGTGGGAGAATGCTTCCAGAAGCACCATTCTGGGGGCCCACCGGTTACGATACCAGCTAAGACATGGTACAATAAAGACTGTAGGGTGCCAAAAGCGAGTTACCCAGGGACTGGGATACCCAGCTCTGGGAAGATCAATGTAAAGCGGCGAAGATAAAGGATGTTCATACATTTTGGAACATAGTGACCAATGAGGGTCGAAGTGAGAAGAGTCCCTTAGCAAACACCTTCCATCAGCAGGTTTAGCACAAGCACTTTGACTTATATGGTCTAGGCATAGAAACTGTGCTGGATGGTGGGTGCCACTAGAGCTAGGGAAAAATGCTAACGCAACTCATTGGCCACTGAACCTAAAGAGCCATAAGAGCTAGGGAGAAATGCGAACTCTACCCCATTGGTCATAGAACGTAAGGAAACTTTGTGTGCTATGTAGAGCATAGTCCCTGGCAAAGCCGCAGGCAAAAGCAGGATCCTAGGGGACCTTTTTATCGCAGAGCCCGGGAGTTGGGTCAAATTCATCTACAAAATAACAAACGTAGTACTAGAAGGAGTTGAAATTCCTAAATCTTGGAAAGTTGCGGAATTGTTCTAATCTATAAGAAGGGCACCTGGGATACACCATTGAAATACAGACATATTAGCCTTGTTGATGACACCCAGAAGGTGTTTTGCCGGCAGATTTTGAATGGACCTGATCTGTGGATAGAAGATCATAACTTCCTATCATATCTACAGGCAGGTTTTAGGAAACATTAGCACCATAGATCAGGGGTTTAGATTTCTAACAATCTATTGGAAGACAGTTATGCTACAAAAATCTCATTTATATGTCATTTTTGTGGACTTAAAATCTGCATTTGACCTGGTACCTCGTCACAAATTAGGGGTGGCATTGAAACAAAAGGGGGTGCCCCCAGACCTGTTAAGACATTTGTATTTGATTACATCAAGACGCTTGTGCAGAAGTATGTCGGGATCTTCAGGGTGACCTAACAGATCGTGTAAGGGTCTAAAAGGAGGTATGCAAATGATGCATGCTCACCCTCTTTTCCCTTTACCTAAATGACGTGGTAGCCCAACAGGAGGACTGCAGGATCAACGCACTAAAAATTGCAGGCCGAAATATTATTTTCCTTTTTTATGTACAGACAACAATTTGCTAGTGTCAAAAACTCGAGCTGTCCTCCAGGTGTTGGTGGACTGTTTTCCTTTTATTCGCAGACAACACCTTGCTGGTGTCAAAAACTCGAGCCGGCCTCCAGGTATTGGAGGACTGTTTTTTAGTTTTCTGCATTGATGGGGCTAGAAGTAAACTGAGCCAAAACCAAATTTATGTCTATCAACCCCCATAAAATTATTTAGAGGATACATTAATATGGTCGGCTACAGTCTTGACAGGGTATTAGATGTTGATTACCTGGGAATTAGAATAACAAACATTTCCTGGTCTTCCCAAGTTAAGAAAAGTATCTTGAGCCTATGTCAACAAGCTTTAGGGATACTGAGACTATATAGTTCCACAAAAGTAAGGCAGATTTCCCTAGCCAATAAATGTTTACTATGCTAACAGTGGAAGTGCCCTATATGCGGGTATGACGGAGTTATTATTATGAAGCTGTCAAAAGCCAGTATAAAATGGCACTTGGCTCCTACCACTCTAACGTAAAGTTCGCACGTTGCACCTTTTATACCAATGTAATTGAGAAAGCAAATTATAATGCAAAATACATTTTTTACATTGTTTCTGACGTCACTAACCCTAAAAACACTGCACCTCCCTTTGCAGCTAGGTCTACCCTATGTGCGCAATTAAGCACTTTCTTTGGAGTTAAAATTCCAAAGATTCAGGACAACGTTACAAAAATGCAAGACAGTGAACCCACAAGTAACATATGCCCTCAAATGCCCCCGGCTCATGCTAAACTAATGCAGTTTACTCCTCCAACAGTCGAAGACATGGAAAAATCTCCTCACCAAAAGTAAATCAGGCTCACTCCTAGATCTTCTCCCCCACAAATTATGAGGCTCATAGGGGATAGCTTGTGCCCCATTTTCCACAATCTTTTCACTACTTCTCTGTGCTCGGGGGTAGTACCTCCCTCTTGGAAAAAGCCAAATGTAATTACCCTCCGAAAAAACCCAAATGCTGATCCCAAAATACTCTCGAATTTTAGACCCATCTCTTTCCTCCTCTGGGTTTTTAAGATGATTGAAAACGTTGTCATCACCCAATTAACACTATTCTTGGAAAGCTGCAACTTCCTATTTCCATCCCAATCAGGTTTCAGGGCCCTCCATAGCATGGAGACAGCACTCATGGAAATTGCAGATTCCCTCAAATTCATGCTGGATGCTGGCCATAATGCCAAATTGGTTTTATTGGACCTCTCAGCGGCATTTGACACAATCTCACACGAGATCCCATTACACCGACTCACCCACATTGGGATAGAAGGGAAGGCCTCGTTGAGTTCCTTTCTAGAGGACAGGGAAGAGGCAGTATGGCTCAAACCCTACTTCTCCCAAGGCCAAAACCCTTAAATGTGGAGTACCTCAGGGCTCGACCTTGAGCCCCTCACTTTTTAACATATAAATGGCCACACTGGCTTACCTTATTGA
The DNA here is from genome assembly GCF_964204655.1 of Triturus cristatus. Classification (NCBI taxonomy): domain Eukaryota; kingdom Metazoa; phylum Chordata; class Amphibia; order Caudata; family Salamandridae; genus Triturus; species Triturus cristatus. The sequence goes on from NC_140595.1 coordinate 197,370,239, forward strand.
GACATTCTGTATACAGGTGGTCTCCTATGCAGATGACACACAATTTCTGCTGATATATAACAACCTTGAGTCACAGCCCAAAGTCAATTTTGTGGCCTGTATGACAGCTGTGATGGGGTGGCTAAAGGGCAACTCCCTGCAAAGCAACCCTGAAAAAACAGAGGTCCTGCTCTTCGGGAATGACCCCCTGCCCAGTTCATCAGGGTACTGGCTGGCCAGTTGTACTGCACCCCAGCCGAAGTGGTTAGAAACCTAGGGGTTCTCTTTGACACAAATGTATCTCTTAAACCCCAGATCTCAACGGTGGTTAGAACAGTATGCTGGATTCTGAGGATGCTATGGATTTTTCTCAAGTTTCTGCTACGGGAAGCCAAGAAAACAGTGTTTCAGGCACTGATCCTATCTACACTTAACTATAGCCACATATTGTACATTTGGTATCCCAGATTACCTCAGGCAAAGACTGCAAAAGGTACAAAACATGGTAGTCCGCCTTCTATTCAACCTCCCGAAACATTCCTTAATCTACAGGTATCGCAGCCAGCTTCACTGGCTCCCTGTTAAGGAAATAGTTATTTTTAAAGCACTTACAATGGCACACTCAGCATTCTATAAAACAGGACCAAAATATTTACATGACAGGATGACCCCATACTGCCATAAAAGACCCCTTAGATCAGAGTAGGCCCGTCTACTGTCCATCCCTTGTACCAAACGAAAGAAATGGAGCGGATCTGCCTGCTCGGTTCTGGCAGCCAAACATTGGAACAAACTCCCCATGTCCTTTAGATGTATCCCAGATAAAAAGCTTTTCTGCAAACAACTGAAAACGTATCTGTTCACGGGTTAAAGTGGCTGAGATCCCCCAGTGGGCTTTTGCCTTAGCGCTGGGACACTCTAGTAGTAACCGAAACCTTTACAAATCCCATCATTCATTCATTATGGGGCTCAGCTGTAGGGTTCTTCGGGGCTGACTATGTTGGCAGTTGCTGAAAACACCTTTTCAAGATCTCTGAGTCTGCCTGAAATCAGTCCCTTGCTCCCTCTGTGGTGGGATATGGGCGTGAAGCCTATTATACATAAGGCTACACTAAGACCTGTTCTATATTGGCGGAGACTGAAGTACATCGCAGCTCTTGAAGATCACTACAGTGCTTTTGAGGAAATAGTAGACCTGAACAGGGATAAGAAAATAAAGTGGCTGCACAACATTAAGGAAACCCTGTCACAACTAGGTCTTCATGATCCCTGGGAAAGCAGGGCGCACCAGAACCACTTACTAGAGTTTATGTCAAGAATGCATTCTGGGCATACAAGAGGGGGCTGGAAGAGCGTAATAAGAGCCAATGATCTCTCACCTCAGACTTTATAGATCTTAAAAATCATAGGAGTCTTCCACTGCCAAACAATTATATATTAAGTTCCGGCATGGCACTCTTCCTGTTATCTCCTTTTGTTCCAAATGGAAAGCTGCTGCTGGCACGAGCAATGTATGCCCAGTCTGTTTGTAGGCAGATGAAACCATATTACATTTCTGATTCTTCTGCCCAGGTTATGAGCACCTGAGGAAGCACATGATTTTACCTATTTGTAGGCTGCTTGGAACCAGACAGTGCTATGTGCCTCCTCTGAGGCTGCTGTGTGCTGAAACGAAAGTCTCGACTGTCAGTGGTGTTGCCAAAGTTTTGCACTGGAGTTGGTCCATAAGAGCTAAAACGCTTGAGTACCCTTAGACTTTAACGGGGTGCCCTTCCCTTCTGTGGCAAGTAGTAGAGAGCCTCTTCTCTGCCACTGGCAGACTGAGGATATGATACTTCATACTCTAGCTTTGATTGCTGGAATTTACATTTATGTATTCTATAGCCCAGAACTATTACTTTATGATTGACCTGTAATCCATTTTATTTTTTGTAGGATAATTTCTGGGTCTAATTAGTTTAGAAAGTCTCAATGGTCATCGCTATGGGTTTAACTGGTATTTTTAAGTAGATGCACGCCTTGTACCATATCTGTTTGAACATTGTCTTCACACCTTTAACGTTTTTGCTAATTTGTACATCATTTAACCCCTTCCATGCTGCGCAGATTCCGCCGCTGTGCTGACGGAATCTTGCGCGGGCGTGGTCATGACGGAACGGTTCCGTCATGAGCACAGCTCAACCGTGGCTCATGACGGAACCGTTCCGTCATGAGCACCGAAGGGGTTAAATGCACTTCCGATTATATTCATGTCATAGGATCAATTCTAGGTCCAATTAATCCTGTATCCCTCAAAGGTTGTTGCCATAGTCTGAACTTCTCTATCTAATACAGATTTCTAGCAGCATATTCCCTACACCTTAGAATTATCCTCAGACTGGATTTCATGAGCAGTACCCCTACGCACCAGTAGGTGGTATTGTTTAGTCCCGCATGGCATCGTTGGCATCGCCCACGCTCTAAGTGACATTCGCATTGCCTATATAGGCACCACAGAGGCCCATTGACGTAAATTCTTTCCTTTCCGTGCAGGTAAGCGCATATCCGGGAAGAGCTACCCCGTAGTCTTTATTTGACTAGGTTTTTTCGATGTTTTGTTGAAGTTTTTTTTTTTAGGTCTTGCCTCCTGGTGTGCCAGGGATGCCCGCCAAGAAGGCCAACTTCAAGACCTATGACGCCTGTCACCGACAGATGTCAGTGATGTACCCGCACCCTGTTTTTCTCTGGTCTCTCAAGCGGGACCATGACCTGAAGGTCTGGCCCGACTGCCGCACCATGCACTCAAAGGACTTGAGGGAGCAACCCCGCAAGCTTCTGGCGGCTCGACATGTGACACTGCGATGATCAAGGTCCCTGTCGAGAGGAAGGTCCCGGGAACGGTCATGGAACAGTTATGGAGCCTGAGGTCATCAAGCCATTTGAGTAAGTTGAAGACCCACAAAAAGAAGTCAAAGCCTGCTTCGACTTCACGTCAGCTGATGAGGCGAGGAAGCATCACCACTCGAGGCCTGGCACAGAAGTTGAGCCAGCACCTGGGCCAGCTATGCACCTCCTCGGTTTTCCGGGGACCAGAGCAACCCCCACCCAACTGAGAGAGATTTATGAGGCAATGCACCTCATATTTGGGTCGCTGTTCCAGTTGGCATGCCTTTGGGCCTGCAGGTTCAGCAGGGGCCACTTCTGGATTCACGCCCACGACACCGGCCCAGGTGCCAGTTGGGATCCAGGAATCCACAGATGGATCCAGACCAGTGCTGGTCGTACCATCTCAACCTTTACCGGCGCCAGTCTTGAGGCCACCGCTCCTGGCGCCACCATCCTCATTTCCAACATATCCAACACGGCGCTGGGGGGGCATCGTCCTACACCGGTATCAACTAGAGCCATGCCGTCCATGGCTGAGCTCTATTCTTACGGGCTAGGACTCAAGAAGGAATAAGACGGTGGCTGGCCCCTGAGGAATACCAGGCTTATGAGGAAGCAAATTTAGACTGGTGTGAGGATCTGGGTGAAGCCACTGGACTGGACATTCCTCCAGATACTGGCATGCTTTCTCCCCCTACTGTGGATAGAGGAGGGAGCGTCCTTCGCTGTGGTGGTGAAGGCCTAAGTCTACCCTCAGTGGCAGTCAAGACGAATGTGTTGACGGAGGTGCTTCAACAGGGAGTGTCCCCCCTCAGAACTGCTACACCCATTCAGCAAAACCCTCATGGACGTCCAATTTGGGACATGTTCCAAGCTCAACGCAGGGGCGGATGAGAATAGTATGATGGCCCGCCACCTCCATCCCGCTCCAGGGAACCCAAACTTCCTCACCCAACACCCCACCCCAGAGAGTTTGATGGTCCAATCCTAAACTTCCCATGTAAATCCTGGCGCATTCCCTACTGCACTCCTGGACAGGGAATCCAAGAGGCTGGACGCTTTGGGGAAGAATATGTTTTCTTCCACCAGCCTGGCACTGAGGTCTGTGAACACTGCATGCCTTTTGGGCTGGTATTCCCACACTCTGTGGGATACAGTTGTGCAGGTGCTGCTAACGTTCCCGGAGGCGGCCTGGGCCGTAATTTGTCACGCTGTTGCCGATGGGAGAGATGCAGCAAAGTTCACACTATGGTCTGGACTGGATACCACCGACTTATTGGGCAGAGCGGTTTTGTCGAAGGTGGCCCTGCTGTGCCACAACTAGTTGTGAATGACTGTTTTTTTCTGGGGATGAGCAAGTCTGTCTTATCGACATGCCATTTGTTTGCTCCCGTCTAACGGAGACAAGGCGGATTCATCACTGGGGCAGTTCAAGAACAATAGGGCAACGGCCAGGTCTTTGGGCCTATCCATGACTCCCCCATTCCCCGCAATCTGCCTTTCACGCCTATCGTGGCTATGGAAGGGGGTTCCAATTGCGCCTCAAACCCCCATACCCCCCAGCCTCTACGTGGTCGAGGGTGCGGTATGCACAGACCCCATGGGCAGCCAGCGGTCAGGCCAGTCCTACACCTCCCCCCAGCAGCCTCTAAACCCTCCTAATCTGCCCTCATATCATCATGAGCATCCCGTCGGCTGCCAGTTTCGCTATCACCTAACACGCTGGCAGTCCATAACAATGGCCAGGTGGGTTTTGCAGAACGTCCGAAGGTGCTACTCCCTTCCCTTTGAGGCAACCTCTCCCCTCATGCCACATCTTACGTCTAGCGGACGGAAGATCACCTGTCTCTTCTCCGCCAGGAAGTCGCGACTTTCTTCACCAAAGGAACCATAAAGAGGGTGACAACACCAGAAGTAGTTCATGGTTGCTATTCCCGCTACTTCTTGGTGCCGAAAAAGGAAGGAGGTCTTCTTCCTATTCTAGCCCTAAGCCCTCTCAATTACTTCCTCAAGAAGGAGAAGTTCAAAATGCTCATCCTAGGTCTGGTCCTGTCTGCCCTCGACCCAGGAGACTGTTTGGTAGCGTTGGACTTACAGGATGCATACTTTCATATCCCCATCCTACCAGGCCACAGACGTTACCCGCAGTTCATAGTTGGCCACGGACACTTTCAGTTAATCGTGCTTCCTTTTGGCCTTACCAGTGCACCTCGGGTGTTCACCAAAGTAATGGCGGTGGTTGCAGCTCATCTGTGGAGATCAGGGGTGCCAGTCTTCCCTTATCTTGACGACTGGCTGTTGAAGGCAGAATCACCCCAGACTGTTGTCTTCCACCTGCAGGGTTCAGTAGACCTCATGCATTCGCTGGGGTTCACTATCAAAGTCACACCTGACTCCCTCTCAGATGCTCCCTTTCATTAGAGGTGTTCTGGATACGGTGCAGTTTCGGGCCTATCGTCCCAAATGGTGAGTCCAGGATATTTGGGATATGATACCGATGTTTCAGCCCTTCTCCTGGATTTCACTGAGCGTAATCCTGAGTTTTTTGGGTCTCCTGCAATCTGCTTGTAATATATGCCCACTGGCATACGGGAGCTCTTCAGTGGGACCTGAAGTCCCTGTGGGTGCAGCATCAGGGGACTCCTTCCAACATGGCCCAGATCTCAGAGGGACCTGCAAAGAATCTGCAGTGGTGGCTAACGAATCGCGATTGGGTCAGCGGGTCACTGGGCTGAACTCAATCAAGGAGACAAACAACAAACGTGTTCCTGCTATCGCTAGATATCAGCAAGAAGTAAATGTGCTTAGGAAGAAATGACCCACAGACAGGGATCAGCTGTGTCCTGTGAGATGATAGATCCACACAGGCAGTCTATGCAGTGGCGCCATGGAGGGTCAGGCAGATAGTAAGTACTGTTACATCCTCAGGCTGTGTTGTGAAAGCAGAGGCTGAGCAAGCAGACATGGCAAATGATTTAGAAGCACTGGCAAAGTGAGTCAGGAGTAGGGGGGGCGAAATTTGCGAAATTCACTTTTGCAAACTATCGCGAAAATGTTAAAAATCTCCGCAAACACGCGGAAATATCGCGAAGACGCAGAAGTTTTTTTCCCGCCCGTTCGCGGTATTTTCTGCGTGATCGCGGCTTGCCAACTTACCCATGCGGTTGCTCACGGGCGCGAGATCTCAATCATCTCATA